>NC_137666.1:13625854-14263354 GCF_963422515.1 Blennius ocellaris | reverse complement strand
AGAACTGGGTCCAAACCTCTCCCTTATAGATTTTATTAAGAATGTCAATGCTCTTCTTGTGAAATCTTTCTTTTTGTAAAGTATGTTGTGTGTTGGTTGTAGAGATGTTTTCCTCTCTTCTTTTTGTTTTTCCTTTTGTCCCTTCGTGTTATTATCAGCACGTACGAACCACTTTATAATTATAGAAAATTTAATTTCTTGCTTCTTTTATGGACCGAAAAAATATTTATGGCCATGAATAAACACTGGCAAGTTTTCAGCCTTTTTTTCCCTTTGGTTTTTATTTCTTGCAAATATTTGCTGGCAGGTGTTAGAGAATAAGTGTGAGCGATCAACTGGGTAAAACAAAAACCCAAACATATTTATTCATAGAATTACAAAAAAATGAAGGGGGATTTTTAATGTGAATATTTACTTAAACAGTTGCTGCGAGGTGGTGGCTTTACATCCTGATCTTTTGAGAGGCTCTAACTAAATGCAACGTGTTTTAGATTTAAATAAGTGTCTATTGATTTGCAAAGACATCCCTTAAAGAAATCCAGGAGAAAGGCGTGGAACCAAAACACTATATTGTGTCACAAAATGGAGTTGACCATGGGAATAAATCTCCAAGCGCACTTCACGCCTTTTCTTTTTAGGCAAATTTAATCCCGAGATTTTTTTTTTCTTCTTCTGAATCCGAACATCTCACTAATAAAGAGCCTAAAGTCACTTGTGCAATGGGTCCAAAATCCACTCACTTAATATAAGTGGGCTTCTCGACATAAGAAGCTTTTGAGTCAAAAGCCTCTCCTTTTTGTCAGCATCCCCGGCCACTCCCGGCCTTGGGTGTAAAGTGGTCCACCGTGGAGGAGAAAAAAAACAAAACAACAACGTTTATTTAGTATAATAATAACAATCAGAATAATAAAATATTTTGCGTTCTCGCAATGCGACAAATTGCAAATCGAGCAGGGGTGATCAGCGAGTCACGAAATGTCTTTGTTTACCCACGAGGAACAAAAAGTGGCGCAACGCAACGTGACTTAAACTGCCGGATAAAGTTATTATTTTACACACTCACAGCCCGTTTTAACCTGCGTATACTTTACACTTTTACGCACCGTGTTTTTCTCTTAATTCTGAGTCCAGGAAAAAAAAGGCACAAATGACTCCTGAACGATCCGCAGAGCGCACTGCGGATTATCAGACTCCACTCAATATCTTGGGTAAATATGATAACCTGGTCGAAAAATCTATGCATTTTCTGTTTGTCCCGGGACAAAAATCTCACAGCAGATGTCGGAGTCGCCCCTATCATCACTGAACAAACAGCTAAATTGGGCAGATTTGCTAATTATTTACAGAATTGAGTCTCAGGGGGCTACTGCTTTTGTGGACGACACAGACTTAATTTGTCCCTGACAGAAAGGTTTTGTGTTTCACCACTGGTTGAGCTTGTAGGTCAAATAAATCAACAACCTGCACATACTTTGCAGTTTTTCCACGCACTTGTCGATTGATAATATCGGGAAAAGGGCGTAAGAAATAAGCAGCGATTGTTATTAGAAAGGGAACCCGGCGCAGGGAGGAAAAAAAAAAAAAAGATAGGAGAAGCAGTCCGTGTTGTGGAAATGACTAAGTGAAGTGTTAAAAGGTGGTGATGAAAGACTGGATGTCTGTGAATGGATTTTAGTGATCTCTGGCTGGTTTCTCTCCAAACAAACTCAAACGGAACGAGTCCTGGAAAATACTGCGATTAAAAAATAAAAAAAAAATCTCTTAAGTAAAAAGGAACACGCTGACTTTTGTGTCCGATTTTGTCCATCTGACGATGCAGTTGTCTCGACTCCATCATTGCATAATACAGTACACAGGGCAGTACAAAGACAAGAGCCCAGGCCTGGTTTTGCAGGGTGTCAAGAGTCGTGCAGCAGCAGGAGGAGTGGTGATGGCAGACAGTGTAGATAGACAGAGTTTCATGGTGCTGTTCAGAGTCAGGGAGATGTATCCTTGGGCTTTTTGTCCTGCCTGTCACTTGGTGCCATTGTGATCTTTGCAGCACACGTTGTGTCCCATATGGGCAGCTGGGCTCGGAAAAGGAGAAAAGGATCTCTTACAAGCCCCAAATTGTATCAAGCGTTCAAATACAGCATTGTTGTTGTCTCTCAAAGAAAAACGAATTAAAAATTCGTGCTATATCTATTCTGGTCCAAAAAAAAAGGAGCCCCATTCACACATAACAGGCAGTCCTTCTTCCTTGATAGAGCTATGCCAACAACAGCCTTCTCATTTCTCTTCTCCCTCCATCCTCCCGTTCTGCAAAGTGAAAGGCTGATTATTGTCTGTGCAAAAAAAGTGACCGGTCAGAGCGCAAAAACTATTTTTAATTCCAGACAGTGTTCTTCCTTGTTTGCTTTGAGCCCCGCTGGTATGCGTGGGCCTGTTTCGAAAATGAACACATGGAAAATGTTTGACAGTTTGCCCCGAGGAGGATCCGCTTTACAAGCTTCAGCGTCAGGTGTAAGACTGGGTTATTTTTCGTTACTTATTAAAAGCTGAATTTCACAACAACTTGAGCTGGTGTATGAGTCAGGACAGAGCGGCTAAGTTCAACAACAATGCGCTTCGACCAGGCAAAAAAAGAAAAGAAAAGAAAAGAAAAATCACATTTTGCGCTTGGTTATTAGAAGAAAGGAAACTCTACAGCTTACATTCATACTTTTAATTTTCACGTGAATTCAGTGACTTGGAGGATGCTGTAGGCTTTCCCCCCCGTGGGAACACAACATTGGACGTGCTGGCAGGTGTTTCATGGGCTGGCGCGTTCATCTTCTGGAAAGATGGAGAATTACGCACGAATCAAGCTCAATTTTTAAATTTATTCTTCACTTTGCTGCCATTTTTCAAAACGTTTTTTTTTTTTGTGTGCCTGTGTTTATTTTTTTTTAGGGCCATTTACATCTTTATCCACAGAATCCCGGGAGAGTTTACTTTCAAAATCACAGCAATCTGGATTTACTGAGATGAAAGGTCAATCCAAACATTTTCTTTGTGCGTTTGGTGGCGCCTTGTTGGATTTTCCTTCTAAAATTCAAGGAAAACATAATTATAACCCGTGTAAACGCCTTCATAGTAAACTTTTACGGGGTGTGTTGTTCATTTTGCACCCTTGTATTGTCATTAACACACCAGAAAATTACCCCACCTTCAGCAACAGGGTCAGATTTATCGGAAATTGCTTTTGGCTGCTTGAAGGGATAAGGCACTGCCACATTAAAACAAGCATCTTGGCGTGCAGCATAGTTCACCCTGCGTGGATAACACTATTATATACCTTGGAATACAATACTTGAGGAAATATGCACTCGGGACACCGTGGATCTTCGTCATCCTGCCCATTTGAACCTCGACATGAATCATTTTTCTATCACGCACATCGCCAAATAAACGAGGATTTCAGAGCTATAATAAGCGGTGCTTTTCATTTAAAGGAAGCTATCTGGGTTTTATTGCCTTAAAGGAGATCCAGATTAGATTCGCCACAGTGCTGCCGATATTAAAGAGAGGAGGAGATGGGAGTGGTGGAGGGAGGGAGAGGGCAGAGCAGCGAGCGTTACGCACGGCCGCCACAAGATGGAAGCAGAGGTCTTCATTTGGCGTCACGCAGCGATTCACCTGCAAACTTCATCTGATTCCTTCACTCCACATCACTGCAACCAAATCGCATCTCTCACGACTGAGACGGTCGCGTTTTTCCTCTTTAATGAACAAACATCCCAGCAAACTTGACTGTCTTTTAAGTGCATGATTGCGGTTTATGACATTGTTATGGATCTTGAGAGCATAATCATATCGCTCTTCAAAATAAACTCGGCTCGACGTAAACAGTCCACAGGCAATTAGTGCAGTTTTTCTTTCACACTCGGAGAAAGAGGGAGCGTGCGTGAGCGAGATAGACTGATTGCCTCCACTGTGTGGCGCAATAGGATAGGGGGACAAACCTCCTGCAGTTTCATTCACTTCAGTGGAAGTGAACAAAGGAGGCGAAGTGAAGAGGAAAGTGTGGCCTCCTTTACAACAAAGAAGATTGTGAGTCAAACCATCAGTGTGTACAAATTAAGTCATATGACCGACATTCAAAAAACAAGGACTAGCCTCAGGAAGCGGTTTATTTTACTCACTCGTTATAACATTAACCCTATTGGATTATTTGATCACAAAGTCAGTTGTAAAAGTTCAAGGGTTCAATTGATATCTTAAATATAATACTGGGAATTATAAGTGGAAATTCAAGGTGGGATGTCCTCCCTCCTCAATATAACATTTATAGGAAGTACAAAGTTTCAAACTTCCAAGTAGTGTTTAATATATTTGTGAATCATACATTGACTCTAATTAATTATTTGTCAAATAATCTGCCTGGCGTGTGTATATAGGTGTATATAATGTGGGGCCGGGAGGGCAGGTGCTCTGGAAAAGCAACCAATTGCCCACAATATTTAATTTGAAGGCACAAAATATATATTAAAAAACACACAGTATATAAAACATATTGTGTATTTGTAAAAGTTACAAAGGCAAAAACATACTATTTATGGTAAATACTGTGGTGCCTGAAAAAAACAACAACGATTAAATCCATGAAAAAGGACCTATTCTGCAAGTCTGCAGACTAACTTTACTGACTTGAAAGATGCCTGCGCATCATCATCTCAGCAAAGCCAAAAGTATGCAAAACACAGTAGAGCGGGTCACATGACGTCAAAGTAGAAGGCGCCCATCTCGTGCACCTGCTCAGCTCGGCAGTGTTGCGCCTGCACCTGTAGGGGGCCTCGTTGGGTTAGAAAGTTGGAGCGGCAGAGGGGCGGGTGGACGCTGGATTTGATGGAATATGGCCGAGGGAGGGGGGGGGGGGGGGGGGGACTTTTCCAAGTTCTGAAAACCTGTGCCCAAGTACAACTTCTGGTACATTTCTATCATTGTACTTCATTACAGGTAAAAGTACTGTGGTTAAAACATTTTTACTTTTTTTTTTTTAAATGACTCATTTCAGATAGTAAAATGACTTGATTGACAACAAAACTCAGGAAAGTAAGGAGAAAGAATATAATGTTGTTGTTTTTTTACTTTCAAACGACATTTACTTGCTTAATCAATAGCAAATATTTGATTAGATTTATCTGTTTAAAATGTCTACTTTGACTCTACTACAAATTAGACTTTGGTTAACAAAAATAGACATGAAGCAGCAATTGTATGATTATTAATAACAATTTTTGGTTAAACTCAGTGTGATTTATATTTTATTTGAACATAACATGAGGTAAAATTTTACCCAAATGTGAGCAAATATCCATTTAAAAATTACTTAGAAAATCAAAATGACGTAAAAGTTCTACTTAATTTCATCCATCCCTGGAAATGACTCATCTTCAGAAGTTTTCACAATTTCTGACATTATGAGTAAATGAAGATACTCTCCCAAAACCCCCCCAAAAACCATTCACCACATTGAGAAATTCTAAGTATCCTGATCGATTTAACTCCAGAGCTGCAGTAGTCTGGCAGTGTGTGTGTGTGTGTGTGTGTGTGTGTGTGTGTGTGTGTGTGTGTGTGTGTGTGTGTGTGTGTGTGTGTGTGTGTGTGTGTGTGTGTGTGTGTGTGTGTGTGTGTGTGTGTGTGTGTGTGTGTTCGTGCAGGTGTCAAGGTGCCGTGTGAAGCAGATCAGATCCACCAGTCCTCTCAGTGGGACAGAGCGTCTTCAGAGTGCTGCTCACATCGGCCTCCCATCTGCACGAGAAGAAGCTGGCGAGCTGAGCGCTGGCTATCAAAAGCACCAGTATTTGGGTCTAAAACATTGAAGAGACAGAAGAGCTGCGGCTTGTTGGAGCTGCGAAATAAGAAACCCCCTCTACATCTTTAAGCATCTCTGTCATGTCCGTCTGTCCCCTGAAATAAAAAATAGGATTGTCCTTTTTCCACATTCCCTTGAACTAGATCCAATTTGAAAAGTTGAACCTCATCCCACTTTTTCCATCCATGTTTGGATCTAGTGAAATGCCTGCAACCTTTTTATTCCATGAAAAACGAAGAGTTACTGTCAATTCCTGAAAGTCATTTATCTATGCAACTTAAATGGAGTCACTATTTGCAAATGGCTTGCTTAATATCTTTAATTTAATGAATAATTGCTTAATAATAAAGCCATTCAACTGCTCACAGTCTACGTCCTTGTGTGCTGGAATCCTCCACAAAATATTTTGATGTTCATTTCACACTTTGGCATGACTATTGGTGCAATCTAAGTGGGGGGTGTGGGGGGACCTCAAAATAAACAGGAAGCAAACAGAAATCAGAGATATTCATCAAAATGATTCATTCATCCTGTGAGGATGTTAAACGTAGTACTATGCCCACGTTTATCAGTCTTATATGTGATTCATCCTGCTCATTTGCACGGATCCAACATATAAACCTTATCATAGTATTTAATAATCTGCTCATTCTCAGATGTTGCTATGAGCTTCTTATAGAGGCGTCGGCATGTATAAACACACTTGAGAGAAAATGCAAAATACAGTGGGGGAAGGTCAGTGAGCTTTGGAGCATCCACGCATAATGTATTTGGGAAAATTCTCAGTTTTTCCAAACTACTGGGGTCCTGATCCCCCCATCCTACCTGGACTTGCTATAGTGTGCTAAAAACTTAACAGTCAGCCGAATGGGAAGGATCTGAAACTTGTTTCTGTTTCACACTGAGATGAACAGAGTGTCCAGCTGCTGTCTTCGCCAAGATGTGACGGACTGTGAGAGACGCTGATGGTGCACTTTTTAAAAGCAGAGCTTGAATCAGGACCAAATATGTCTACTCAAATACAACTACTGTGTCATTGCTTGAATTGTAATCATTTACATTTAAAGGTGCTTTTGTTATACTCCAGCAAAAAGATACTAAATTGAAAAGGACTATATTCATATCATGAGTTATTCAGATTGCATCAATGTCAAATATCGCTTTAATGAAGATGATAAAAATCTGTTTTGAAAGCGAATTTTTCAGTTTATAAAAATAGATACAAATAAACCAAAAGTCATTACAATACCCATACTAAAAGTAAATGTTTTGGTTGAAATAATACTTTTGTTTCAAAATGCAAATCAAAAGATGTGATTATACTTAACTACAGAGGAAGATAATATAGTGAGCAATGTACACAAGAATGAGTAAAATTACAAACTCGTAAATACCTGTAAAAGTCCAAGTGCTTAGATTAAAATGTAAATAAAGTAATGTCTCTTTAATTAGTACCTTCCACCAGAGTGTATATATTTACATTCAATTGTGCATAAGTATGAGTAAAATGGCATACTGGAAAATAATACTCATTAAAGTATATAAATATACAATTTAAACAGAGTCATGTAATACATTGCAATTCATTGCTTCCACTTTTGCTATTGTGCTCATTCAGAATTTGTGGTGAAAACAGTGCTTAAGTATGAGTAAAATGACATACTTGAAAAAAACATTCATAAAAGTCCAACGATCCAAAAATACTTCTTAATTATAGTGATGTGAGTATTTGTAATTCCCTAATCCGACCCTGCTTTAAAGTGCTGTGAGCCGGCAGCAGGTCTGGATTTGGAGTGCTGTGCCAGCTCCAAATCAACGTTATTAGAGAGAGAGAGAGAGAGAGAGAGAGAGAGAGAGAGAGAGAGAGAGAGAGAGAGAGAGAGAGAGAGAGAGAGAGAGAGAGAGAGAGAGAGAGAGAGAGAGAGAGAGAGAGAGAGAGTGTGTCAAGGTTCTTGACTTTGCTGAATGTTGAGATTAGGAAAACAGCCGAGTCTGCAGGGACAAGGAGACGGACAGGGTGGTGGAACCTGTTCAGAGGGCTCAGATGAGAATTAAAAAGTCTGTTTTCCTCCCACATGCCTCACTCCATCTGACATGCCTCTATTCCATGTAAAAACATATCATCTGTACAATGACCCGAATAAAGGACTGCAAAAACTCACCCTGGATTCTTGTTTTGGTCTTTACTAATGCGTAGATTCATGACTGAACTGATGGTGAACTGTCTGCTCCCGTTACTCTGCTTCGTCGTGTCCCAGTGCAGATGGTTCAATCACTTTCTAACAGGGAGCTGCTTATGTTTCTCTGAGAGACATTAACAAAGAGAATTACAGCAGAAGGATGATGATAATGTGCTGCTTAGAAACAAATGCTCTCACAGGTGTGAAGCCTCTTTTGACATTTATTTGTGTAGAAAATGGACTTTTCATACTTTGCTGTTATACTTGTTTAATGTTTAAAACTACGTGGTCAAGTATAGTGATCATAAGATGAAAGTATGATGACTGTACATTATACAGTTGTTAAATCATTTTTGGGTCCTTACGCTTTTCCAAGTATTTATTCATGCATGTAATTTAATGTGGTTCAAACCTAAATGCAAGTTATACAAAATATATGAAATTATTAACTTACTGCTAAATATGTCCATAAATTGAATTTCAAAACGTTTTAATCTGTGTTTTCGTTGCCAATAAGTTTATTTTTCTAACATTGTAACTTTCTATTTTATATTTTTTTTTTATAAAAAAACCCCTACTATTTGATCTTTTAATGTAATACTCTTTAATGATTGAATCCATATATTTTATAAATTTATTAGAAAACTATTGACAAGTCAAAAAAAAATGAAAATAAGTTATGCCTTTATAAGGTGTTGTCTACATTTACTTGAGGTTTTCCGTTGTTGCATTACTTAAACTTGTGATTTAGCAACAGTACTTGTACTTGAGTACAAATCTCCATTGATACTGAAAGAGCAGCATTACGCAATAAACTGTGAGATTAACTGACGACTCTTCAATAACTCTTTTGAAAAGTTACGTCTCCAAAGGAATCTGATGGATATGTGTCACTGCTAATTCATAAGGAATCTGTTCTCATATAAAAGTATCTATATTACATTGCTCTCATGTGATCTTAATATCATCAGAATTATAATGATTAAATGTTAAAACCAAATGATTTAAGTTGGCAGAAGCAGTTTCATTGATCCTCAACCTGGGATCTTTATTCTTAATTTGGACCGGAGACCAGAAGAGGGTCCACAAGCTTTTTCTCCTTTTCGCACTCCTCCTTTTAAGAAACAATCTGACTAAAAAACATGCTCGGACACTTTTTTACATTTTACACTGTTATACTTTTTGAGTACCACAGCCATTCGCTGTTCTTCTCACCATTACAATTTCTTCCAAAATGCAGATATGACACTTTATAAAAGGCTTGATGAAGTGAAGGTGCCTGTGTGGATCTGTGTCTCCATCCCAATATATGCAGATGATCAGAGATATTGTTACATTGTATATTAATGTCATGTTGATTGCCCTCTTAAACTATTCAGCAGGCTCTGCATTTGCATTAATATGCCATGTGCAGGAACACAATACTCATGGCTCTTATTTAAAAAAAAAAAAAAAAAAAAAAAAAGATAATAATGTTGCTTCTGGGGATTGGAGTCATTTTATATGTGTTACAGGTACAGGTACCCCCCCCCCCCCCCCCCAATATATTTATAGTGACTGCAGCTTAAAATGTTGTTTCTCCTACATCTGTGAGTTCTAGTAAAAGTTTTGCTGCTGTGTTATGATATGTAAATCACCATATGGTCTCATTTCCCTTTGTCTTCTCTTTCTCAATGTTCCATCTTAGGACTTGCATTGTCTTTTATAAAACCCACAGTCTGCTGCAGTCAGGTGGACTGGATGGGGGACAGCGCCAACAATCAGGTTCCCAGAGTTGAGTGTTTATGCCTTTCACTTAATGGATTGTCTCACCTTCTTCAGAGGATGAACATGAGGTGCTTGAGATGCCAGCACTGCAAATGGATCCTGGGGCTTTGAGCCCGGATAACGACCGGCCGTCATCTGTTTCAGACGTGCTTCAATCAGCACGCGTGATGATCAAAGAGCTGCCATGTGGCCAGTTTTACCAATTCAAATCGTCTAATTAACTTCCTGTTTAAAGAGGAGGGGAAATATGTGTGGCAAGTTGTGCATCGTGTGTGTTGTGTGCACTTGTACCCTGTGGTGATTTAATATTGTCGCGGTTTCCAGGCAGGGCAAAATAAAGAAATGCAAAACTTTCTGTGTGTGTCTTTTTGTTGGCTTTGCTTTGTTTTGTCTGTTTGTATCAGGGATCAGCCTGATTGTGATGTGTATTATTCAAGCAATAACCTCGTCGAGCCACTGATCCAATCCTGGCAATACTGCAGCTCAGGCAGCCAGCATGGTGTCCTTGCAAAGACAATTCAAAGACAGTCTACATGCATGTCACCTTTAGATTATGAGATCGCTTGCAGGAGTAATGCAGCGTGACGACTATTACCATTCCAATGAAGTGCGCTTTGATTCAATTTTGTTTGGTTGTAATATTCTGCATGATTTTAATTCCCCGCACTTGACTCTTAAGTCCTGCATCACAGGACGTGGGAGGCAGTTAGTCGGCCTATTCTTACCCACTGTTGGTTAAATACAACTGCAGGACTCCTCACAGGAATCAAGGCCAGGATTTTGGAGATATTTAAACTGCTTTTTCTTCCACACATACAGCAATTACATGAACTGAATCCACTGACATCCTCAGACCCTCCAGGCCCCTCACAAGCTCAGCCTCAGTTAAAATATGACAATATAGTCGTAGCCCCTGTTTAGCTTCAGTCTTTATATGTGACGAGGAACTCTTTGTTGGTATTATTTCTCTTTTAAATGACATAAATGTTAAATGTATCTGTAGAACACTGTTATATTTGTTGTTTAGAAAATGTGACCTATGAACCAAATTTGTTAATTTCAATGAATGTTTGCCATTATATCTCACTTTAACTTGTACACCCTTGTTGTAGAGAATTTCACTGTATGTCTCAGACTGCATGTTTATTATCCAGCAGCTTACAAGTGCACATGTATTTGTATGAGAAGCAAACAGATTCACAAATAAAGTGTAAAAAAATTTACATTTATGACAATACTATTTATTATCATGTTTTCTGTGTTTAAGTGTCGACAGATTATTTCATTTGATCTTAAACTGTTGTTTTTTATTCCCTGTGGTTCATGTTTCGTTTGTTGAATTCACTTGAATTTGTTCATGCTTTCTGCTATCAGACAACGTTGCACTGTTTGCCATCACAGCATGCACAAATAGCCACGAAAACACAATGAAAGTATGCATATACCATTCAGCCATAACATTAAGACCACTGGCATGTATTGTAAAGAAGACTGCAAATCTCTTTATTGTGGTTCTTGTTCACTTGTTAGATATATTCAGCAGCACATAAAGTTTTTGTCTTCAACGTGATGTTTTAGAAGCAGAAAAATGTGAAACATAAGGATTTTAATATTCTCGAACTGCTGCTGATTGTGATTGAAAGGTGTAATTTGCATTGCAGTTATGGGGCTGTGGGTCATATTGTTATGGCTGATCAGTGTCTATGTGGTGATGATTCATGTTAAACGTGAAACTCACTGGCTATTAACTTACTGTGTCCCATGTTTAGTGGCCCTATCATGTCTACTGAACTTCTTATTTAAACTGAGCTGTTTTGTTCTATTGTCAGATGACTTCTGTAGGTTTCACTCACTTCCCGACGACATTGAGCCTTTTGAGTCTTGAATTGGTGGAAGTGATAATTGATACAAAAGAAGGCCACACTGACATTTCTGAGATTACAAAATGGAAATACACTTCTTACGTTAGTTTCAGTGTGTTTATTTCTCAATGTACAACCGTGCATATGACTCATTGACATTAACATTAGGTTGAACATGTTCCCTGGTTTATATCGTCGCTGCACTTAATAATCTGTTAATCACAAACAGCACAAATGGTGCAAAACAAGAGCAGTTTTTTGACAATGGTCACATAACATTTATTTAGTTCTTTATTTATAGGAAGAAAACATGCATAAATAACATCAAAGTAAAAAATAAACAGAAAAATTCTAGTCCAACAGTTCCCATTGGTTTAAACTATTTTTCTTTTTAATAATATAATTCTATAATTTAGATTAGAACCTCCGAGGAGGCTGACCTGATGACTCCTACTGCTAAAGCTTTTGTGTTTTAAGGTTCCAGGAAATACCTTATGCTATGATTTTACTACATATTTCTCTTCATAAGAAATATACATTTTAATGCATATAACTCGAGGCATGCCGATGCCTGGGCCCTGTGTCGGTGTGGAAACTCTGACCCTGTATACCCAGAGACACCCGTTGGCCATGAGGCCAACATGATAGAAATCTGGTTGTGGTCTTTATGTCTGAAACTTTGATTAAATGATGTTACATTCTCCTAAAATTAGG
Source organism: Blennius ocellaris (assembly GCF_963422515.1). Lineage (NCBI taxonomy): Eukaryota > Metazoa > Chordata > Actinopteri > Blenniiformes > Blenniidae > Blennius > Blennius ocellaris. Next base: position 14,250,995 of record NC_137666.1, on the reverse strand, counting down.
CAGAACACAATTAGAGATGCCAAGAGTTGCAAAAAACAAACAAACAAAAAAACACATTCTTTTTTATTAAGAAAGGTAAAACAATCAATGTGACCAAGTCAAACACTAAAAACCTTAGAGAACGGAGCTGAATTAAACTCCGTCACAAGCTTACTAAATACAGATGGCTCAGCCAATACTAAGAAAAGAAAGGGAGCCACCACTGTCCAGCCCACATGGGACCAGTGGGACAAGGTTCTCCCCTCCAACACCCTTACAGAAAACAACAAAAGTCTAAACAAAGGAAAAATAAAGCTACTGGACCCACCAGAAATACAAAGGAGAAAAACCAGTAGTAACGACATGAGTTCAAACACATTCACTACCGAGATCACTGCTCCTGCTACTGCAGCTGCTGCTGGAAAGATTGAAGACTGAATTTATGACTTTATTTTGTCTATATTACAGCTTCAACTGATTTAATAGTAAAAAAAAAAAAAAAAAAAAGTATGTTACAATCAAATTCATAAAAGGTTTGCCTTTCACTATTTTGTTCGCATCATTTCTTTTAACAGATACAAAGAAAAACAATCATGCTGCTGAAAGACATCCTGGTTTACTCATAAAGGAGGCCCAATACACACTTTGAGAGGTGCTGGCCAACACTAACCTACAGCTCCAACATCCAGCCCACTCATCATGTATTCTACTTGAGAAAGCTTTTGTTGTACGTTCTGTGATTCTGACACTGAAATGAATTTATTAAAGGGAAAACATGTGAAATACAAGTAATGAATTGACCTCATCAGAGGCAAAGTCGTGCCATTTATTTATTTATTTTTGCCAGCAAAGCTTTTTTTTATTTTTTTTTATACATCATTGTGTGGTTTAAAAAACTATGTTTATGACAGACAATAATCAGTGATTAAAAAAATACAAAGAAGTTCCATCCATCTGTTCGGGGTCACAAGGTGCTGGAGTTCAGTTCTTCACGGACTTTGGCTGAAGAGCAGGTTAGACTCTGGACAAGTCAACAGTCCATCCCAGGACAGACGCAGACAGACAGTCACACTCAAAATGACCGTCACTGCAGAAGGTTTGGCCAGTGAAAGGTAAGACAGGGGGATCATGTGAATCCAACACAAACGGACCAAAGTCGTCAAACCAGGGATGATCACTCTGTGAAGGGAGAGTGCAAACCTCACCGCAACCCGCGACATGAGAGGAAAACTCCTGGATGCTTCGGATAGGAAGAGAGAAAAAAAAGGCAAAATATCAAACTGATGCTATAATTTTATTTTACGAGACCCCGAGGAGATGAGGGGGTGTTTTGAATAAATACATTTAGATAATAAATAAAGGCAATACACTCTAAACCATCTATATTTCAATTTCTCTGGTTGCAAAAGTTCTTTTTTCTTCCATCAAGTCTTGTACATTTGAAAACTTTTCTGGCACAAAGATTTCACAAATCATGGATATTAAAAACATTTGAAAAAAATACAAACATGCAGTTGTAGACATTTCACATTGGCATATTTTCTTATCCAAAAGACATTCAATTTAAATTATTAAAGTGACATCATCAAATAAGGTACCTTGCACCTACTGGCAACTCTAAATTATGCACATGCATATTTTTTTTTCTTTTTAAAGCATCATGACATGTTTGTTGAATTTACTTAGGCATGGCTGCAGCAAATAACAGCAAAGCAAATAAAGGCAGTGAGAGGTGAGTAGCGGCAGACGCCTCAAGGACGTTTTGTGTGTTTTCCAGTTGACTGAGCAGCGGCAGTAGCAGTCCGAGTGCTGGAATCTTTTTATGGCTCCTGCACTCATGGATGAAGGGAGGCGAGAGGAGGAACAGCGTGCGGCATTTTAGCACACAATTTCATGATGGTTTCTGAGAAGAGGCCAGCCAAGCATTTCAAGTGGCGGGGCATGCGAGAGGGGGCAGGCATTGTAGAGGAGAGCAGGTAGTGTAATGATCAGGTAGACAAGATGACATCAAGCGTCCTCAGAGATGGTCAGGCACACGGAGCCGACATCCTTCCAGACAAAAAGAACCACTGAAACAGGACCAGACAAAATCAACAAACAAGAGAGCTATTAGCCCCAGAGGAGACTTGTTATTACTGTACAGCAAAGTCAGACACTCAGTCCAACACATGCAGGAACAGACACTGACGAATCAGGTCAACGTGGGTGAAGCGTTTGTCAGATTGTAGATTTAAAATTTTTTTTTAAATACATACAAACATACAATATACACATGCACTGTAGATCAATGGAAATCACCCTGAGGTTCAGGGGCCATGACCTCTCTGCTGCATGAATGTGCAGATGATTGCCAACCTCAATGTATTATTAAAGGAAACTACATTCTATGACCTGACCAAACTGACTTGCAACCTTTGTGGTGCACATGCTCACAATCAGCTTGTATTTACTTCTTGTAGCATTTCAGGTTTTGTTTTTTTTCCCAGTTGTATTTTATCATGATATCCTGGACTTTCCATTTAAAGGCCCTGTGTTTTAATGGAATATTTTAGACCAAAAAGTAAGAAAAGGAACACTAAAACAGTAAAATTGTAAAACATTTTGTGCCAATAATTTACAAAAAAATATTGTATTTTTTAATCTTTATATTGTATTCCATCCTATAACATATAGAAACATATATTATAACGATTCAGAAAAGGTACAAACATATAGACAGACAGACAAACAGACATACAGACAGATAGATAGATAGATAGATAGGTAGATAGATAGATAGATAGATAGATAGATAGATAGATAGATAGATACATAGATAGATAGATAGATAGATAGATAGATAGATAGATAGATAGATAGATAGATAGATAGATAGATAGATAGATAGATGAATGCACATGCAGAAGTCACATTATGTATATATTTGTATCTATACCCTCACATTATACTCAATGCATATTATGGAGTTGTCATGTTTGAAAATTAGTAAGAAGTAAAGCTCATTTAATCCTCCTCCTCCTCCTAATATCCTCATTTACTGTTATAACCCTCCTTCATCCTCCCACAGCCACTGATGCATCATAACTTTAATCATACTATTTGTACTGTATATGTATGCTTATATGTATTTGTATTGTAATTTACACGAGATGAAGGACACTGTGTACAATCTGCAATGTACATGAACTTGCTTTGCATTTTGAAAAGTTAATCCTTGTATATCATCAAAAAAAATAATACTTTATGCTTTGCGTAGCAAAGACTATCTTCATGGGTCAGATAGTGAGTATACTGCAATATAAAGATGTATTATTTATTTGTATGAGCTGTGTAAACTACACAAATGTACAGCCTTCTTAATTGTAAATACAGTACCTGCTGCTGTGAGTCTGTGCGTCAGAAAATGAGTAATACTGCTATGAGTATTTTTCCCTCATACTCCCCCTGTATTTCCGTAATATATATATACAGTATATGCTTTTTTTTAATGCACCTTTCAGAGATTAAGCTTGTGGAATAGCTTCATCCAACCTCGCTGTGTTTGAACATTACTATTGACAACCACACCTGATGAAAATAACATTTTCATTGAAGATAATTTCACCGAGAGCAGAATTGAGAAGAACGTATGGATCAGCCTTCCACTGCGGGCACAGTTTTTTGTTATGTGGCCCTGCCTGGAAAATTAACAGCCCAGCTTTGCACTACATGATAATCATACAAAATGAAAAGATAAATGAGTTAGGGCATCTGAAATCTATGTAAGTAACAACCCTATTTTGACTCTGCATTATACTGTACAACACAACGCTATTGTTCCACCTAAATGAGATTTACATCGTCCTCCTTCCTCTCACCTGCTGCTTGTTATCCTCCTGTCATTTCCAGACAGCTAAATCCCTCTCCAGGTCCAGGAGACAAACTGTGTGTTCTTCTTAGAGACTCATTAAAGAGGACAAAAGATGAAGGAGGCACCGGAGATTTAGAATTTTAAATCTTTTTTTTCTCTCTCTCTTTTTGTTCAGAGGTTTAAAGAAAAATTACAAGATATTTCTCTTCTCGGTGAAGTGATGTCGCGCACACATTTTAAAAATATCTTCATCAATGTCACTTATTTCTCACAATGACACTTACTTTGCTTCATTGTTGTGGATTACATCGCCATCATTCTTCAGTGACTCTGCTTAACACTTAATACTAAAAACTTCAATTTAATGTGGAACAAAGGCCGGCTCTCTGTTTATTTGGATATATTTAAAAACCTATTTCGTAGGACAATCTGCTTCTTTTCAGGTTTTGTTTATTATTAAGATAAAACACAATTACAAATTTATGGCCATCAAATAAGTCTCAAGAGTCAAGATGAACAAGTTTTAATTTTCAGTAACATGCACTTAATCCTTCCATGAAAATCAAACACTGTATTACTGTGTTACATTTACTAATCAGATAGTGCATATTAAAATGTGTCCTTGTCAATAACCGCAGGCCTTAAAGTGAACCAAACCACCTTTCTGTTGATCAAAAAAAAACCTAAACAGTTTTGTGATGAGCTGAGCTGGAAATTTCTTGTGTGACTTTGTTTTTCTTATTTTCTCACAAGAAACCCAAAAGTATCCTGCCTATATGATTATATGATTAAAGAAAACACTGAAAAGAATCCTGTAACATCCATTAAAATTCTCTATATCACTTCTGATATATTTGTTTGCTCTTTGAGAAGGGAGTCAGAAGGATGTGTGACAGTTTGCAGGAAGAAGCAATTCCAGAGTTATTTTAACTATTTTACAGGAAAATAGTTTTTAGGTTTAAAATTCATGTCTTTTTAAAGAAAATATAAATTCAAACCACACCATACATGAGCTATCAGAAATCAGGTGGCAAAATAAATGAAAATGTATGAAATAAACTGCAAATATTAAAGATTATTTTGCAGGAATAGTATTATATTTAGGTGCATTGCTTGTCACGTCAACATTTACATTTTCTTGACATGTTCTCTCTTTCAGCATTTAGGATTTATGCAGCGCTCAATGTCTGCAAAGAAAACAAGTAGCAGAGACAAATTTTAAACTCTTCACCCTCTGCAGAGTGAAAATGGGCTTCTGCCTTTATATTTGAAATTGCAGCACGTGGTGCATTCTTGTGTCTGTCAGGATCAATACATTCAGAATTTGAAGTAGTTTTTGCGACGGTGTTTGTGGGCATTCATCTAAATAATGGTAGGCTATCAGGCGGCCTACTGGATAAAAGCATCCCAAAGTGGGGACAAACAGACAGGTACAACCAGCACATTGATATGCAGCGTCTGCTCACATTTCCATTGTTGAGTTGGGGGGCCATTTAAAAAGTTTCTGCACTCAAAGTGCTTTGAAAACTTTTGATTAGAAGATGCATCTCTGGGCTGTTATAGCATGAAAACAAGCTGGACAAATGAATTCCCGGCGGCATCAGGAAACACTCCATGCAGATTTCAGCTATTTGAATGGTTATTAATATTATTATTATTTATTTTACCACATATAATAGTTTAGCGCTCAAACAGTGACAGGTTGTATTTCTACATCACCTCATTTCCAGGAATAATAATGGAGTAGAGCTGAAAAGTTTACACACTGCTTCCAAATAACCTGGAAAAGAGCTGATGTTAAGATCTAAAACAACTTATATAATTATAATATGACAACCCTGTAATTTACACAACACTTTATTTCACCTTTGTTTGATAGAAAGTAAACAAATACAAAAAACCTGTTAAAATTCTTACTTCACCAGAGAAATTGCATTATGAAACACACAATACCTTCTAATTTTAGGAGCTAAAACATGGCAAACACTAAATGTTGTTACATAAATTCTACATTAAAAAAGGTCTACTTCAATGCAATCTTTAAAAAAAAAACTATTTCAGGACATTACACAGACTTCATCCCAACAATCAATTGCAGGAGCAGCCTGACAAACACAAGAGAAAGACTTTCAGATGTGTTCTGACATATGAGTAACCGGGTGACAAAGCCAGAGTGAGTCACAACCGAACTCTCCAACAGCTTTGTTTACCTGCCCTTACTGCTGCCACAATTAATGCAGCTGAGAAGTGGAGCAACCAGGTACCCTTGGAACCAAGCGAGCGGTCCAAGTACACTATCTGCTTTGTTCTGCCATGCATTTGGTAATCTGTATTGATCCGCTGCAGTGTCTGTCCGTATGTCTGTGTTTGCTAAATTGTGTTACAAAAGAGAGCAGCTATGCTAAAATATTGCCACTCAACAACAATGCAGAGGACAGTGGCACTCACAGCACCCCGAGGACCTCAAATGTGAGGGAGATGAATCTGTTTCTACCAGAAAGAGGTGGAATTTGTTGGTTTTTGCAGTTTGAGACCCCAAAGTGTCAGCCTATCAACAGAACAACACAACTTACTCATTTACCTGTTTGTATGCATCTATTCAAACAATAGTATAATGACCCCAGCTATTCACAACTTATAACCAAAACCACTCGTATCAATGTTTAAAAAGCTTAATTTGAGTTAGTTTGTGTCAAGATGATGAAATATATGTCAAGCACTATTGCTTTAACGGCTCAGATTATAGTTTAAAATCCATTCATTTACAAAACACAAACTTTCACCTGTGAAAGAGTAAATAATGTTAGCAGCCTCAGAACACACAGAAATTACCTTTTGCACAACATCTTAGTTATTATATTTTGTTTTGACAAAGTCATGAAATCAATCTCGAGCTGTTTTTATGTCATATTTTTCATGAACCCCCCCCCCCCCCCCCCCCAAAAAAAAAAAAAAAAACCCCAAGAAATTACTGTTATCTTGGATGCATCATGACAGATTTAACCGCTTGTTGTCTAATTTTCTGCAATCATTTATGGTACAGACAAGATTGTAACACAGATTTACAGAAAGAAACTATAGTTACATGTTTTCTGGTTAGACATGGAATGTGATGCACAGCAAGACTCAGAAAAACACACACAACAAAACTCCCTCCTTACCTTCAGTACAGTTTCCAGTCTATGACAATAAGCTTACATGAAACCCAATCAACCAAACAACTTTCCCTATTGTGACACTACAGGACCAACTTGCACACTCTAATCCTATTACACTATGTGCATTTATTTAGCACTCTGCTTTCCACGGCTGTCAGATTATGGTCAGCATCCCATTAAAGCCCATATTCTGTATTTTGGCGCCCTATTAGCATCATTTCGCCCATCAAGCGACATTAATTGTGAATGAATGCAAACTCCTGCAGAAGAATACGGTCTTCAAGAGGTCTGTCACATACTTTCTCCACTTGGGAGGACCTTTAACCTACTTAGCAGAGGGACCGCATCGTTTCAAGTAGCGCAGCTGAAAGATACGCACCTGCCCGCTTTTTACTCTCACACTGCTCGCAAATTTAAGAGGAGAGAAGGTATTTGATCTAAATGGTACTACACTGACTGCAGGTGTGGAATTTTTCCACACGGTTCCAGCCTTTGGGCTGGTCACTCTAGACGTGTCTTACATCCCAAGATTCTATGAAGAAAATAATCTGCAAGATTGTTTTATTTCATTGCAAATCATACACAATTCGTAACGCGGTTTCGTTTGTGCGCCTCCGAATAGTAAACGAGCTTAGTGCGCAAAAACGCACTCCTTCTGACCTCTGGAAGAAGTTGTGCCAAAAATACTTTTCTCATGACCTTAACATTTCACGTCCATGGAAGCACGTTTTATTCAGTTTTAAGAGCGCGTAATCAAACCTTCTATTTTGTTTTGTCTTTTTCACGAAGCTTTGGATTATTGCGACTTAAACATGTTTAAAGATGTAAAAATGTCCCGTGTGAAAGGACAATTTTTGCGCGTAAAACGTCTTTTCAATAGAATTATTAGTTTTTCTGGGGGGTTTTTATTTTAAGTTTGGATTTTCTAACCAACAAGAGCACAGACAAAAGAGCCATTTTATTTTAACTGTAGACTAAAGGAGAAAGAAAAAGGGCACCGAGATCCCCAAGACACACGAAAAGGGAACGTCCGTAGGTCGTGCGTAAATTACGCACGGGGTTTTAAAGCTGAAAAGGCGCCTTATGTTAGCAGTGCGCGTTTGATCGTATTTTCCCAAAATCCCAAGACCAAAAGAAAAAAAAAAACAACACCTTTGAGCATTTTCACTGCAGGTCGTTTGTTTTAAATCCCGCTTGTGCTGTATTACAGAGAGACAGAGGAGTTAAAAGTTAAGTTAGAGATTTGAGGGGCTGCACGACGAAATAAATCCCCGTGTTTTCTGCACTTTGCGCTTGTGGTTGAGGTGGCAGGTCAGGACCCCGGCCCTTCAGCCATCTCTCCACATCTCTCAGGGTATTGAACTAGCAACGACGAGATGGAGAAAAGCACTTCAATAACCAGGCGCTTGGGTCCATCTGCTGTATACTGAGCTGAGGGGGGAGAGATGATATCGGGAAATAGATTGTCTGTAGGATACAAATACATAAATGAGGCTAGCATTGGCTTTTAGATAACAACACTTAAATGGCTCAGTGCGTGTAAAGAGAATTGGATAGAAAGGTCTGTTTTGAAAACCGGCACTTTTTTATGTAGGTACGACAGTTTTGCAGTTTTGAATTTTATCATTAGTGCAAATATAATATTAGATCATTTCATATATGTTGATGGACCGCTTTCTGTAAGCTTATGGACCCTTGTCATTTTTTTTTGCCAATCATGTACGCATTCTTGCAATTAGATAAATAAAAAGGTTGTAAAATATATCAATAAATTACGAAGAGGATTATAAATATCCAGCATTAAATTACTCTTAATTAAAACGGTCACATAAAAAAACCGCAAGGGTTGAATTACTGTCCAAATTTGGGAACAAAACGCATGTTTGTCGCAGCAAAAAGTTGCCATGTGTCCTCATTTGGGTGACAAAGGTCAGAACGGGTTATTTTAATTGTGTATATGGTAGGATAAATATCATGAATCAATGCATCATTCACACTGGTTCAACGCGCAAAAGCAAGCCAATAGTCCACCAATTCTTGACCAAAGTAAATGCAAAAAGAAACATGTCTTTGATTTTTTTCGTAGAGGTAAAGGTCTTAGATGTATCAACAAACCTTATCAGGGCCTGGCTCACAATCCCTCGGTGCATCCACATATCCGTCTCCAGGTGCCTTGGACCCGCCACATTCACAGGATCTACAGAGAAAAGTTAACTTGGATATGCAACTATATTAATGTGGACTATAAGCCTCTCTAAAGCGGTGCACGCAGCCATCCAGCTCCAGATTTTTATGGATCCTAATGTGGAGGGTTTGTGGACCAGGGTCCTGCTCTCTGACTCAGTAATCCACAAGGTTGAGAGGTTTGCCTCATTTACATAATGTTAGAGGTCTGGGGCCGAGGCCTACCTTTCTTTTCTCTTTGAAAAGACACCATGCTGCCGATAGCAAAAGAGTGGAAAGGGCGCACGGGAGTCTATTACAGAAATATTTAAAGGTAGGAGAGCTTGGACAATAATCATTTTTTTCACTTTTAAAAAACGACTTTATTGATAAAAGATAGACGGGGTTGGTTTTTACTTGATCGACTTGTGAGATAGTTTTAGAGTACGTCTTTTGGAGTCTTCTGTGTCCCTCTGACAACTCCATATCATCTAAGATTACGCACGCAGTTTTGTTTTCTTCTGCAACAATTAAGTCCAACCACTTCACTTTAAATCCGCTGTCCGAGCATCTGTAGAGGATGGAAAGGGGGGGAAAAAAGAAGGAGACGAAATTGGGCTACAGAAATATGCATGACAACAATGATTTGTTCCAATCAGACTGTCGACTTAACCGGAGGGAAAGGCGTTCTTCATGTGTCGTTCTAATTGATGGCTGACCATGTCACATCTTCATTTGTTCAATTAGAGTAGGTAGGCACTCACTGCCATGCCATGCTAAATTACATTAGTGGCTTCACGCAAGACGAGTGCTTCCTTCACTCCAGTGAAGGGAAAGCAGCAGAACATTTCTGCAAAACGACCCCCGAACAGAACACCTGCTGTCTGCTGCTGCAAGGTGCGCACGGTGGAAATCCCCCCCAAATAAATTTTTTTAAATAAAATTAAAATTAAAAAAACCAAACAAAAAAACCCCAATACCAGCATAAACACGTGCATCATTATGATGGAGACATCTCTATAGGATCCACGATGCGCCATAGATTCACATGACACATGATTTCTGTCATGGACATTTTATTATAAGCCGTTCATCACAGCGCTTTCTTCCTTTGACCCGCTTGTTTTGTCACTCCTCTTCTTCTTCCCCTGGCGCCAGTCAGTTTGCACAGAGATTACAATGTCAGGTCAGGACTCCAAAGTGCCATTCAAATACAAAGTGCATGTTGAGGGTTTGAGGCTCACATTATTGTTTCCATGCATGCATCAAATCTTATGACACACATCCCAGAAATGTAAAAAAGCTTTTTTGCTCTTGTAACTTTAACATTTTTAAATCTTTTGTGATCAGTTTTGACAAATAGAAACTATATATTCTGTGTAATACTTGCTCCATCTCGTCTGAATGTTAGGTAGTGACATACAATTTGGATCTCATTCCTTTCTAGCATTTGGTGCTTATTTGGACTTGTCCCTCTCTGGTGGGGTAAAATGATGCTTAAGAAGCATAAATGAGCTGGTCATACAACTTCATTGTGCCTCTTTGATGATACTCGGTGGCCCTTATGTCTGTTCAAAGTGCTCTCAAAGTTTCTAGAAAGAGTGGAATTCCCTACTGACGCAAAATAGTCATATGTGGTCAGATCAGCTGATGTGTAGGACATAATGGGACATTCTCACCTGTTTATTGATGTCAGAAAGAATAGAAACATAAACAAGTAGCTTCAGTTTTTTTTTCTCCCTATATATAGAAATTATTATAAGGCATGGTGTATTTTCATGAATTATTTCCCTTAAAATGTCAATGACTATTGTTTGCTGGTTTAGGAGGATTGCTCCGCCCCCTGTGTTTGTCGTAAACCTGGCTCCTGGCTCCAATAAACCCGGGCTAAGAGCGCCCTGGGCTCGCCTCCTTCTCCAAGGCGATCAATAGGATCTCAGGCGCACTACAAGCACTCTCTTACGTAGACATCCACCAAGGAGAGAGCCGATACAACAACACGGTTGATCTGCTCAAACACAAAAAATCTACCTGCTTTCTGAATCATGTCGTTGAGCCCAAAGCACACAACGCCTTTTTCAGTGACAGATATTTTGAGTCCAATCGAGGAGACCTACAAGAAGTTTAGTGGCATGGACGGCGCAGGGAACCTAACCTCTCCACTGGGAGCCTACCGACAGCCTCAGGTGTCTCAGACCGGCATGCAACAGCACTCCATGGGCCATAACGCCACCGTGGCCACCACTTACCACATGCCGCACTCGGTCTCCCAGTTCTCCCACAGCGCTATGGGGGGATACTGCAATGGAAGCATTGGCAACATGGGAGATCTCCCGTCGTACCAGGAAAGCATGCGGAATAGTGCAGCAGCAACAGGGTGGTACAGTGCCAACCCGGACCCGAGATACTCCACAAGTAAGTGATTTTCTTCTATTATGCACACTTTTGGACTTTTTTTTCCTGTCCCTATGCAAATATAAAAACGTTTCGAGAATGACGACGCGTGGTGCACAGTGCCAAATGCGTGCCATTATTGACATTGTTTGGCAATATAGATTAGAAATAATGATAATAAAAATGTTCGCGGTAAAGTGGACACTTTGTAACGAAATCTGCTATTTTAATTACTGTTTATGACGATTAAACTGAAAAGGAGATCATTCTTTCAAGTGTGGCTCGGCTTTTAATTTTTGGGAGGATGAATAACGAATTAATGTATTATTATTATTATTATTATTATTATTATTATTATTATTATTATTATTATTATTATTATTATCATCATCATCATTATTATAATTATTGTGTGACTTTTTTTTAGCTGATGCTTTTTAACTTCCAGTCCAACTTCAAATAAAACACACACACACACACACACTCTCTCTCTCTCACACACACACACACACACACACACAATATCCAGTAATCATTAAAGACTAGTTCAGGCGAAATAGTGTTCTCCTCTTCTGTTTATTGAACGAATGTATATGTATGTATATTTTTAAGTTTCTAGATTCATGGGACCTTCCACAGATATGAACATGACCGGCATGGGGGGTCTGACAGGGATGGCGGACGCCACCAAAGCCATGCCAGCTCTGCACGCTGCGCCCAGGAGGAAACGGCGCGTCCTGTTCTCGCAGGCTCAGGTCTACGAGCTGGAGCGGAGGTTTAAACAGCAGAAGTACCTGTCGGCGCCCGAGAGGGAGCACCTGGCCAGCATGATTCACCTGACGCCGACCCAGGTCAAGATCTGGTTTCAGAACCATCGGTACAAGATGAAGCGCCAGGCCAAGGACAAGGCGGCGCAGCAGCTGCAGCAGCAGCAGCAGGACGGTAATCTGTGCCAACAGCAGGCGCAGTCCCCGAGGCGCGTTGCCGTGCCCGTGTTGGTGAAGGACGGTAAACCGTGTCAGAACGGCTCCAACACGCCGACGCCGAGCCAGCAGCAGGTGCAACAGAACCAGCAGCAGGGCCAGCAGCAGCAACAGAACGGAGCCGGAGTCGTGCTCGCGTCCTCGACCAACAGCCTCAGCCAGCATCAGAGCCAGCAGCAGGTGAACGCTTTGGAGCTGGACGAGATGTCGCCCAGCCCCCCCTCACTGCACAGCCAGCTCAACATGGCCCAGATAGACACATCTGCTGTAGATTACACCAGTAACATGGTCAGCTCAAACCTTCTCTACGGCAGAACGTGGTAGGACCTAATACAGTACTGTCACTTTCCACTTTTTCTATGTGAACCTGCGGATGAGCCCATGCAAAAACACTGCAAACACACACCTACCCTACTATATATATATATATATATATATATATATATATATATATATATATATATATATATATATATAAAAGGGTGTCCCTTTGCAGTCGGAGTGGACGAGCAAGGCGCACAGAGGCGCACCAGCTGATCAGGGCACATTTTCTTGACATCTCTGACAAGGGGAGTCTATTTTTGAACATTACAGAAATGGCCGCCCTTGATTGCAATCATGTCGTTCCTGGACCTTTTGTAATCCATGTTTTGGACCTTCCTCATGATGTTTTAAGCGTAGTCTATGTTGTTGAAACAAAATGGAAAGCTGCTCCACTTAAGTTGGGACTTTTTTTGGGAGGGGGTAAAAAGGTGGGATCAGGTTTGAAGTCCATTCCACTCCTTCTTTGCGGTGATAACCTGGTATTTTATCATATTAATATTGTAAACTAATGTATTCATTTAGACTTATTGAATAAAGTAGGGACTTGTATATTTGGCTAACACACAAGAATGCGTTTAACTGTACAATAATCGTTATTGCGTCTACTTTTATGTTTTTCTTTATTCTTTTGTAAGTTAAAAAGGAACAAATGCGTGATGGCTGCTGTATATGTTTCAAAAAAAAAAAAAAAAAATAACCAAGTGAACGTTAACAATAAATAACTTGAAGTGTGAGAGCTATTCCTGAACAAGTAATTTTTTTTTTTTTAAAGGGATCTGTTTTGGAGTGCATTTTCATTATGTTGTGATTGAGACCAAATTGAGCTGGAAAGCAAGGTCGATGAGGGAGCCAGCATTGTTCAGGTGACATTTTGGAGGGCTGCCTTTCATGGGAGATGTCTGCAAGAGTCTCAGACCGGGCAAAAAAAAACAAAAAAAAACACAAATCAAAGTACTTTCCCGCAGCTTTATTAGTGACATTAATTTATGCATTCATGCACGATAATTTATCTTAATTTCGCTTTCTATAAACTCTTCAATCATATTGAGAATAGCCTGTTTAGTACGCTCAGACCTTCGTTTTGCCGCAATGTAATTGGTCAACTTTGAGAGAATGCGAGCTTCTAAAATACACAATGACCAGCAATTATGCTTGAAAAGAAGGAATAGAGTATGCATATTATTATTCTGAATGAAATTAAATGACATAAATTACAGGTATTATTATTATTATTATTATTGTTATTGTTATTATTATTATTAGTAGTTGTAGTAGTAGCAATAGTGTTATTGGTATGTGAATTTTTTAGCTGATGCTTTTTAATTAATTATTATTATGATTATTTCCTGTTGTACCTGGAGGGTTTCTAATCTAGTTTAAAAAAACGAATTCATTTCGAGCAATATAAAACTATACATATTTACTCAATTTTATTCATTTTAATCTCAACATGCAACTAAGATTTTTTAAACACAATAACATTTTACAAAATAAAGCCCCACTGTAAACATTCAAGCAGTCTTGTAATGTTTGGACACGACACTCATATTTAAATTAAGAAAATTCTCCAGTTTAAACATATTTGCTTCAATCTTTATTTAACAAAATAGACACAAACACGGCATATTAGATGCATGAATACAAAGATTGTTAACTTAATGCCTGTCTTGCATGATATTGAGCATGTTTTATTTGGATTTGAGGTCACACTCATACTACATTTAGAAATGCACTACCATCAAATTTTGCATGCAGTTGATTCTGCAGCACATTTTGTCACTTTCATTTTATAGTACACACACACACACACACACACACACACACACACACACACACACACACACACACACACACACACACACACACACACACACACGCACACACACACACACACACACACACACACACACACACACACACACACACACACAGAGTTGAGACTCAATTCTGAATGATCTCTGCTAAAGACGGATGATTTGTGCAAAACAAACTCCAAAGTGTTTAAGGTCATCACTTAGCATCAGTGTCAGTTCCCCTTTGCTTCTGTCCTCGAAAACCTTTTTTCTCCTTCTCTTTTTCTGACACCAGCAGCAGGCGATAATAGAATCTAACATTTCATTTCCTCTGGTCATTTAAACATGTTCAGAAATTACTTCTCAATCCGCTTGCTGATGACACCCTGTGATGATGATGATGATGTTGATGATGGCTATCAGTGTATCTCAATGGAGACCTTGGAGGGCCTCCATTTCCAACCCCTTCACATACCTGGCAGCTGTATGTATATGTGCTATCATCCCCACACTCGAAGGAAGCGCCAGAGCCAATATGCACCTGACATTTGGAATTGAGCGCAACAACTCCATCAGAAAAGAGTTTGATAAGAGCATTAAAAAGAGAAATGCATTCCACAATATACACTTTGATGCTGCAAGATGCTCCTGATAGATTTTGTCTCCAAATTGAGGGCATGAATGAGCTGTCAACAAAGCTTTTGATGGTGGACCACATGAAATGAAAGTGGAGGTGAAGCCATTCTTTTCTCCTTTCAATGGGCATAGTTATGGCGCACTAATAGGCTATGCTGGGTAATCACTCGCTATTGTGCCTGTTGCTTCTCTGGGTTTATTGGGGGGGTAGTTCTCTTTGTAAGGGTATATGAGACAGGCTGGGCACTGTAATTGGTGCTGGCATCATCATTTCTGTGTGGAAAGTTTGAAGGCTGCAGTGTGTGTCGTCATGTCTGTTCGTGTGTAGCTGCAGAGTCTGCTTAAAGCCGTCTGTGTTAACAGCCTCCACACCTACACACACATGCATAAATATGGCAATACACATCGAGCTTATATTTACATACACACACACACACACACACACACAAAGAAAAAGAAAATCAGCTGAATAAGTCATGCATTATATAAAACTGCGGCCATCGCACAAAGCAAATATTTCCATCATGGCTGGAAGGGGTGTACATGCACTTCAGTGCCATATATGTTGTTAGCAAAGAACATGAAGTGGAGGATCTTCTATTTCCCAGAAGTAAAGAATTTTTTTAGACTATTCTTCTCAGGTAATTGCAGGTTAGACTGCATAATGTGAGCGTAGAAGGGAGCCTTGCTTCAGCCTCTGCAACCACCCCCCCTACAACTCCTTCCCTTCCCCATTATTCTACTTAATATGTCAGAAGGTCTGATCGCAGAGAAACCTTTTCAAGTCCTATTGATGTGTTCCTCAATTGACCATGGCGACCTAGCAACCCAGAGAGCGCTAATTGGCGAAGGCTTAACATCATTGGCTGTTAGTTTACACAGAAATATAGGCCAAACATATAACCATCTCCATACATTCAGCTGTGGGGCTTTTTATCTATTTTTTAATCTTAGAGAGGTGTGCTTGCAAAGTAACAATAAAAACAGTTTCATGCTGTGAACCTTCACGAAAAGGCAATTAAGCTAACAAACTAGCGTGCTTTACTTTGACAGAGGATGCTTCAGATTTTCAGTGAGAACCAAAAAATGTGGTTTGCTTTATTTTGCGACGCATCATAAATCTATATCGCTAGACGCAAACATAAGTAGCAGCAAAGTGAGATGTTCTGAGATGATTTGAATTGGTGAGGTCTTTTGAGAGAGTGAACGCAGTGAATTGACAAGTTACGAGAGACACAGAACAAGATTTTTAATGAGTGCGTTGCCCTCGTATTCTGCCAAGTAGAGCCAGGGTTTCTTTTTTCAATGACGAGCTCTGCTCGATTTTTTTTGTTTTTTTTTGGGGGGGGGGGGGCAGAATTAGACTCTGCAAGTCTGCATGACTTTTCTGCAGCATGTTATATATTAAAAAAAAAAATACAGGAAAAAAAAATACAGAAAATCCCAGATCCCACTCATCTTCAAATGAAAAAAAAAAAGCTACAAATAATCATCTTCCTACATTCTGGGAAAAAAAATATTTCAAGGAGGTCATAGGACTCTGAAAGCATTTCTCACTCTAATAGATTTTCATGAAATTAAATACATGAGACTACATTTTTGCAATTGCCGTTGGTTTCACGACAACATGAACTAAAAAGTGAGCATGGACACACGCTTTGGTTTATTCCTGGACTTCCACTGGCTAATGCCATTGCTTACTATGAATACAATTTTAGCAACATGGGGCTTTGTAGGGCTTCTAAATACTATTCACAATTGTGCATAAGGAGGTGTGGGGGGGTGAAGGTTGAATGACCAGGTTAGGGAGGAGTGTGTGTGTGTGTGTGCTTGTGTGTGTGTGTGTTGGTGGAGGGGGGCATCCCTTATTAGAAAACCATGTCACATTCTCTCCTACACTGGCCGGACTCGCTGCGCCGCCAGTAATCCCCCCTCTAAAGTCCCCCAATGCATGTTATTCAGTTCTCTTATAAGTAGTTAGAGAAACTGTTTTCAGTTGCCACTAATAACTACTGACCTCCACTGACACAGGCCAACAATAGGTTGGTCAGGCCTGAAACGCACAACTAAAGAAGCTGATTAGGAACTCAAGTGGTTTGAAGCAAGAATCAATGGCCGCTCTGTCCCGCCACAGTGCCTCCAGCATGGCACCGATGATTGTGGGACCTCCATTAGTTATGCCTCATTAAGTCCCACAAACTCTTCTTAAGGAAAATTAGCTGAGCCAGTTTTGAAATCTATTACCGTGGTGAATCCCCCACTGAGATGTCCCTGTGTTCAGGCCTGTGGATGCAAGAGGCTGGATCTGCTTTACTGTGTAACAACTTCTTCTTGTTTTTTTAATTTGTGACATGTAAACCCTATTTTATGCAAATTTGGTCAGAATATTCGCAACCATTTATACTTGAAGAACATGCCACATAACTGTCTTTCAAGTATTACTCAGTGCGAATTCAAAATTTTATTAACTTTATACTCAAGCATATCATGGATTAGTTTAGATGTAGCACATATGCAACGACAGCATCTGAAGTACAAACTATTATAGCTCAAAATACTAAAATTATGTGATTTCACTCTCAATATCATATATATTTTTCTTAAAAACTTTAGTGAAATGCTACAATTCAATCCCTGTTTGTATTCATTTATAAACCTTCAGTGTGAAATAAAGTGATGCAGAGATCTAACTTGCTCACCAAAATGGTTTCAAACCGTAAACAACCGCAAACAACATTTTTCAGATTACGAAGGACACATTTCTCTGTCAAAGATCTGTAAGCCATTTAAAATGTGCCTGTCTGCAATGACTGCATGGCTACACATGATATAATTATATAACATCCTTGGAATGAGTTTCAATCAGTCCCAAAACAACGAAGTCAAAAAAGAAACCAAATGAGCAATTGAAAAAAAGTGATTTAGAAAAAAAAAGAAAATCAATGCCACTTACAAATGTGTAAAGAGGTGATTTGAAAATTAGAAAGAAAGAGATGTTTCTTTTCATTCAGAAATATGAAATAGAGACCTTTCCAGGACACAAGAGTTCATCTCCGTCCTTCACAACACTTCTCTTTACCTTTTGAACCAGCAAGCAGTTTTCTCCCAACTCACCGTTGCCACGGTAATGGCCAGCTGCCAGTCTGCGGATTACTGGTTAATAGGGCCAGTGCTGGAGAGCGGTTCAATGAAGGTAAGCAATGGATAAGACCAGTGGGAGCCGGCCACTAAGGCAAAGTTATTTCTGCAGAAGTCCTTTCACTTTGTTTTAGCATCTTTTTAATTTGTTTGTTTTTGGCGTGCTTTTATCAACGCTGAGAATGTGCTTGCTTGATTGATGTATTTGGTATAAAAAGTCCATTGGTTTAAATTTCAATAAACAGATGTGCATGCTGAGAACATGTTGTACAAAAGCATGCAAAGGAAGTTGTCAAGTCAAGTAAAAAAAAATCTGGAAAATTAAAGGACAAAGCTTGTAAATAATGCTCTCAGAAGTAATTAATGAGGGGCAATGAGCCAATAGCAAACAGCCAAACACACACCCACACACACACACAATTCAGCATGAATGGTAAAAGACAACAAGAGCAGCGATCACTCAATAGCTATCTGTCAAATTAAGCCCAGAAGGACATAATCGTTTCTTCAAATATAACATGGGGTAATCTGCCCCCTCCAAAACACGCAGGAGACTGAATATAACTGTCCCAGAGGGCCACGGGGGCCAAACAGGACCACCCACTTTCTTTTCAATTATCATCTTGCAGCAACGTGTCTCCTCTCCAGCATTCAGCAGGAGACACTGCCTGCTCTCCAGAGGGAATTACAATTAGATTGATGTTTGTCCCTCGAATAAACTTCCAGACTGTACCTGGCAATTTCAACTCTGTAGAGCATGTGACCCCCAGGACAAACAGGATTACGCCGCCAAATCCCATGTTGCTATTCTCTCATCCCTCTTCCTCTTGAGTTGGCCTGGTCAGGGGGGAGTGTCCGGGTGGAGAGGGGGGGACACACACATATGAATTCAATTTGCAACTTTTAAAGAGATGTACGTGCTGTTTGATAGCCAGGCGATAGCTACACATCTATTGCATGCACTGTTGGTAACACAAAGCTTGTTTTCTGGAAAACTGTAGTGATGTTTGGTTAGCGAAGGAAAGAAAAAAAAGTTTATTTTTATTGGAGTTCAAATTAAGATGAAAATGAAGCACGGACTAGCAATAGATTGCCCAAGGCGATTGCGAAATAATAATAATAATAATAATTACTTTAATCAAACTTACGAATATGTGGGCAGAGGAATCAACACACTCAAAACAAATATGTTGAAATATTTGACAGACATGGGCGTTAAAAATGAGGCGATCGATCAGAAAAGTCCATTTACAGACTATACAGAGCTCAGATACATGAAACTCTCTGCATTTAAGCATACATGGCTCAGGCTTTAGTCCTGGGGTTAGAGTATACTTATTTTAGGCCATCAAAACCTCAAAATGATAATCCAACATGATAGATTTGTACATGGGGGGGGTCACGCATTGAGGAGATGCATGAGTACAAATTGTCAACTGGTCAATATATAAACACACACGCACATCTAAACACCTTCATTTATGTGGATTTGAAAGATAAATGTATTTTTCTTGTCAGTAAAGCAGACTCTCCCCCAAGTCTTTCAAAATGCTAACACAAGTTGATTATTTACTTGCAACTTGTATCTTTTGTGTATTATCTGTCCATTAAAGCCTCATCAGCGCAAATAACAATCACAGTGAGAATTTGTCGCAGGGACGCCAATTAGGGCACAATCCACATGGGACAAAGGCTCTGTTTCAGACGGGGAGTCACACTGTCCGGTGGATCTGGAGTGTTTATTTGCCCCGCTGCAGCCAGCTGGTCACACGAAGGCACAGAAAGGCTACATTGACTCCTCCCTGCAGGGGGTAGTGGAGCAGCGAAAGGGAAATGGGCTCTTTTTCAACCTCCCTCTCCACAATGCAGCGCGCCCAATCAAAGAGCCCCACACCCTTTTGTGGTGGGAGGTGAGTGGACAAGTGGAGGAGGAGGACATGGAGGCAAAGGGAGAGGGGGGGGGGGGGACGCTACGTTAGGACTGCCAACCCTCCCCTCTCTTCCCCGTCCTCCCTCTCCTCCCTCTGCTGTCCTGTCTGAGCGGCCAGCCACACTTCACATCTAATTAGCGGTCAGATCCACTGGCCCCTAATCAGCAGGACATGTTAAAACTGCCCTAATCAGGCCTAATCCTGGCTTTGTGTTTCTCACACACACACACACACACACACACACACACACACACACACACACACACACACACACACACACACACACACACACACACACACACACATCCCCTGTCTACTTACGCTGTCAGCTGTATTGATTGAGGCATCATTTGGGGATTTTGTGGTCAATACGCTGCAATCTGCAATGGACCATGTATGACGTCACCTCATGGAACTTAAAGAAATAAATGAAACAGTTTGGGGAAAACAAAGCAATCACAGACAACATTACTTTGACTTGTTTTAAATCGAATGACCCAAACCCTATCATCTGTCCTCCTGGTTTCTTTTTTAAGGGACATGTCGAATTTATATGGTAGCCTACAGGGTACAAATATTGTCGTCAGTTAAGTTTCTGACCTGTGTTTTGATGTTCCAGCACCTCGGTGAATAGAATACAGTGAGTCAACACTGCACACCAACTTCGAATTGATGAAAATGCTTGAAATGTGTTTAATTTAATGTTTTTGTTGAATTGTCTCACGTCACCTTTAATGCTATACCTGACATAATGATTATTAGCGGCATGTAAAACTACGGCAAAAAAACGGCATGTTTTTGAGACTCGCATTTAATGCAAGTGTGAAAAGCATATCGACCAATTAACTACAATATCTTATAATTACAAAAATAACAGTAACAATAGCAACCAATAATTCACTTTGAAAACCTACTGCCGATCTTTAAAAACAGAATTAATTCTCTACCGATTAAAAAGAAATTAAATCAGTCATTATATTTCTCTTTGATTTAGATGCCATACCTTTTTCCAGTTCATGGATTTAAAGTAAATATATCGATTTCACAATCACATTACTCTAAAGGCCATTTCCTTCTAAATGCTACTTATTCAAATTACGAGACTGGTAATTTAGGCGAGCAAGAATGTTGTAATTTATCACTTAGTGCAGTCTTTTATCCATTTAACAGGCCTATAGTGTTAATTAGGGTCTAATGCATAGGCACTTGAAGATGGCTGTGAATATTAATGTATTGAAGTGAGGATGTTTGTTCTTATGGAGATCATTTGGTGATAATTCAACATGAGTAATGAGCATCCCTTTGACACAGGAGGCGGGAGGTAAATACAAGCATGACTAAGCCAAATAAACAAACGAACAGAAAATATGTGGGAAAGTACACCATCGTCTTCAATTTGTGCTCATTTGGCTCCATTGTGTCGTCTTTTCTCTCCATCTCGATGCTGTCACCACTTGCTCTAATGCTTTCCACCTGCATCCAAACAGCGGCTGTCCTATTTGCGTGATTCAGAGACTACTTAAGAAACTTTAGTAGGAGAAATGAGGTCGTCAACATTAACAGTATGGATGAATTTTAATCCAAGTGCTGCACCGTGGAGAATGGATTAGGTAATTACCATACTTTGCAGAGATATAAGGCCATAAATTAAAATCTCCAACAACTTTTCAAGTGACAACTCATCTAATCAGGGGGACAATCATAGAAAGGCCTTGCTGTTTACTGATTGCTCTAATCAAAAATGGCTTCTTCAAACGCAGCTAATTGGTCAGTTTACTCACGGAACGGGGAGGCAAATGTAGAGGGGCTACTGTCGTGATTTGAAGGGCCCAAATATCTCCTATTTGCATTGAGTGCCACCAGCATACACTTGACTCCCACAAGTTATCAGCAAACCAGACAATTATTCATCAGGCACAAATTGGCACATCAAAGTCAAATCAGAGAATTACCGTCAGGAAGACCCCAAAGCTAGAGCTGAGAGAGAAAAGGTGGCCTTTGATTGACCGCGTTGCCCTTCACTCAGTCTACCAGCCTGACACTGTGAAGCTCGGTGCCTCAGCACAGAAAGTCTCCACAGTGCCTCACAGGGACAAAGTGTTTGTTTGCTATTGTTTGTTCACCGTGAAGATGAATAAACTGTGTGTTAAGGGTCAGATATTGAACTGATTGTGTCTTTCAAGAAACATTTTAACCTTGAAGAAGAAACTCAGAATACACCAGACTACACACACGAACGCACGCACAACACGCACGCAATACGCACACATACACACGCACCCACATATAACAACTTATCATAGAGTTCTGTGCAATGCACCAGTCATTGTCAAGATTTTCTTGATTCCCCCTTTAAAACCAATGAAAGTTTATATTTACAAAGTTTTGAATAGACATGAAAGGAGTTCATGTTGAGGCAAAACTTTTATGCTAAATAATAGCTAATCAAGCCTTAAAGGAGAAAGAAAATGATGACAATAGATGATGGCATATCACTGTGTAAAGCAAACGGTGAAGAGTATATGATTTTGTACTCTGCATGAGAAATGTTCGCAGTGAGTCGACTGGACAGAGCTTCATTTAAAGAAAACAGACTGTTGTGATGTTTGTTGATGCAAAGGATGTGCAACAGAAATGGCATTTCTCTCACCCATGAGCAATAGTAATATATGCCATGATCAATCCAAAATACACACGCAAAAGCAGTTTGCTCCTTCAACTGTCTATTTTAATTTTTAATAAATCAAATGTGTAACACTTAAAGTGGTGAGATTCTGTTCTTACAGTAGCCAGATCTGCCACAGCTACCTTTAAGCAACAGTCACATCGGGAGGGAGTGACAAGAGCAGGGAGGAAGTACGTCAAGGCAAGGTGTAAGTACGTGGCCGCACGCCATACCTGGCCGTGATCGGTTGCGTGCATCCGACATTGTACCCGTGGTAAGTGAGTCGTACATGCTTACAACGTACGATATCTGTGCGATTGCCGCGTTATCCTAAGGAGGCTGTTCTTACACCTGCTGCTCATGCATGGTGTCCTTGCTCACTTGCATGTTTTAAGTGCGTGCAAGTACGGTGAACGTGAGTGTTTTCACCCTATATCCCAGCTGCTGCTGCCTCCAGATGCTGCCCTTTCCACTGCAGAGACTCCAGGTTCTGATCCCACAAGCAGGATTGCCAGATATCACACCAATGTTTCCAGCCCAAACAGTGTTAACACCACACTTCAATAAAAACCAGCCCAAATTTCAGCCTGTGTATTAATCATGTTAAACCGTCAAACTTTATGTTTAAGAACACACAAATGCACGATAAAAACAGTTAAAAGGTAAGAGAATTTGGCTTTCCAATTGGGGAGACCTGCCATATCTGGCAACATTGGCTGCAAGGGCAGCTCGAAGCAGCACGGCGTCCATGCGTTGTGCGCACATTGGCTGTTGAAGGCACGCGCTTCAACCGTAGGGGAGTGAATCCGTAGCCTGAACCCAGAGAAAGTTCCTCATGCACGAAAAGTGCTACGGCATGTCTGCCTGCTCTCAATCCATAGGGAGGCGGTACTCACCAGGGACCGATCCAAAAATTTTGCCCACGTTTTTGCACGTAGGCAGTACGCACTTGCAAATACGGCAGGTTGTGACCGTCGCTTTATTGGTGTGAAGCGTTAGAAGGAAGATACAACAAAAACTTGGACTAGAGTGTTGTGTAGTGAGTGGGGAGAGTGTGTGGCCTTTGATGCAAAGCACTGTTAAACAGTAATAATACTTTGACAGAGAGCCAAGGCTGATCACAAAATATACTTTCATCTATTAAAATGTTTCCAGGTGGAATCTTGTGGCTATTTACAACCAAGGACTGATTCAATTAGAGCGCATAGCGAGTCTCGCATCTCACACCAGCACCATCAGCTGCCACGTTTCCAAATGAACTCAAAGGAGTAGTTAAAATGTTCTCAAGGATTTCTCTGTTAAATTTGTGCATTTAGCTTTAATTTTAACATTCTTTGGCCATGTTTTACATCTTTAAATATGTCCTACCAAATATATCTTGATTTTATTTGATTGTGCACTTTTAACCGGATAAACCGGGAAACCATTTAATTCAACAAATGTGATTTGACCATGTCCACAAGTTGAAAAATGTGCCATGTCGACAAAAGTACTGCTCAAACTAATATACATAACAGCCCGGGCCCATTAATTATGCAAATATGATTTTGATAATATCACACAAGTCGGAAGCAAAATAACAGTGTCTAAATGTATACACTGATTTCTGCACAACCCCTACGTTCAACAGTTGCAGAAATTAATCAAAAGATTGCATTTAAGGGAAACTTGTTATTTTCAAATTTAGTATGAGACAAATGTTACTAATAAAAGTAGGATATAGACATACTTACTGAACCTCTTGACTCTAAGATGTGTAAAAGCCATCAACGACACTTCTCCATCAAACTCGACAGTTGTCCTTTCTGGCTTTCTCAAGCTGGTTCCGCCTCAACGTCTCACCACCAGCTGTTCCTGGGCAAACGTCTTTTTCTTTTTTCCTGTTGGTTCCATGTCAGAGCTTGGGTAATGCCATTGTCCAAATGGCTTCGTCAGTGTATATCAAAATCCAGCCCCACTTCCTCCCCAAAATCCAATGTCGACAAGTGCCGAACAAGGTTTGAATTTTCTGCTGTGCCCTCTCAATCATCCTCCATGTCCCATATCCATAGAAGAGGACTAACTTCATACTGGAGTTAAAGATGTGCAATTTAGTGATTTAGTCCAGGTGTTCACAGCATGTCAGAATCCACCTGAGCCTTGCCTATCATGGGACTCACGTCTCGGTCTGTGCGTGGCCTTATTGTCTGAACACTTCCCAAGGTATACAAAAGAATTCTACAATGGGCTTCCTAGCGAGTAGAGCTGGCATGTTGGCAGTGGTGTTGATCTTCATCTGGTTGTGGTTGTGTCACAACAACATGAAATCGACAGCAAATTCGAGATCATCCAGCTTTGACTAATGTCTACAGTAATCCAATATTCCTGCTGGCTGTCAATGACCACAAGGAACAGGAAGTTTGACTTCCTGGTGAACTCTGGTTTTGACCCCAAATCTTTACGACAGTTGGCCCGCATGATCAAGTCTGCATGACGTGTTCATAGGTGCACTGGATCAGGGAGACACATTTCTTGGGGAAGCCGTAGTGCCTAAGCAACATCCACAGCATCTATGTCCACTCTATCAAAGGCTTTTTCATAATTGATTAATTGATGTAGGAAAAGAGTTCCACTCCAATGACGTGTAAAGTGCTATCTGGTCCATACAAACTCTATTCCTGCTGATAGAAGCCTGCCTGCTGATATCACAGTTTGGTGTCAACTGCCTCCATCCTCTCCATATGCTACTGACAATAGTATGATACTCCTGTAATAATTGCAGTCTTTGAGGATTCCTTTCTTTGGCCGTTTGAACAGAATTCTCTGTTTTTACTCAGCTGGACCCTGAAGAGGCTATGCAACATGTTGACAGCAGTCCTCACATCAGCTTCAAGGACTTCTGCTGGGATCTCATCTGGATCTGCCCCCTTTTAATTCTTCACCGACATGGTGGCTTTCCTGATCTCGGTCTAATCGAGTATATCAAGGTTGACTGTCTCTGCTGGTGACCTTGATATACCCAGTAAGACCATGGTCTTGAAGCGTCGGGTGCTGAATAGACCAGCAGCTGATGCTTCAGGTGTTGGTCTATTTAGTTCTTCATTAAAATATTCTGCCCATCTCTTCAACTGGTCTTCAGTTGTTCTGAGTGGGTTCCCTTGTCTTTCACTGGCTTGTCTGTCTGCTGAAACTTGCATGTCAGTTTCTTCATGATCATGTATTTATCTTTCACGTTGCCTTGTCCAACAGCCTATTCTGCTTGTTTGACCAAGTTAACTAAATGGTCTCTCTTGTCATTCCTGATGCTCTTCTTCACTTCTTTGTTGCCTGTGCTCTAGTATTCCTGTGCCTTTGTCTTTCCAACTGCTCTTGTTTGAGCAGGATTACTATTGCAACAACACATCATCAGTAGGGTAAAACTAACCGGTCTCACAATGGTCTAATCCCAGCCCACGTTTCCTAATAGTGGGTGAACAATCAAACACTTGGCGAATTCTGCTTCACAAAGATAGGAAGAACCGACATCGAAGGATCAAAAAGCGACGTCGCTCTGAAAGCTGGGCCGTACAATAATGGTAAAGCAGGCATTCTAAGGCGGGCTCAGGGAGGACAGAAACTCTGGTAAAGCAGAAGGGAAAAAAACTCGCTTGCTCTAGATTTTCAGTATGACTACAGACCGTGAAAGCAGGACTTCACAATCCTTCTGACTTTGTAGGTTTTAAGCAGGAAGTGTCAGAAATGTTACCAGAGGGGCTACATTAATGTACATGGCAGAAGTCAAGACCGTAATTGTGAACCAATGTACACTTGATGTTAAATACTGTCGTATTTACAGGTCTGTCAAAACATACAATCAAACTGCTGTATGTTGACATATACTACTGTGTTCGGAAGAGATGATATAGGGGGAATAAAAATTAAACAAAGGTGTAACATTAAATAGAATGGATGATTGTCCCATTTTATTATTTTGAGTGGCTCAATGAAATTGGATAAATACAGTATTTTTTTTTTTAGACACTGTGATGTTGTAGTTCAAAAGATTGGACACTTTTTTTTTTTTTTTTTTACAATTTTCAGGGGAATGCCTTTTCCTAGTATGGTTTCTTTTGTTTAAATGTTTGAGAAAAAAAACCAAACGTTTTTATTCAAGAACATATTTTAGATTACAATCAGTAAAGCAAAGACAAATTAAAACTATAAAATACACTTCAGTGCAAAACTAACACCAAAATGCTTTTGAAGGTTTCTGACTAGATTTAACATACTTTATATGTTCTCTTCATGTCTTTTAATACACTCTGCTGGAAACTGGATGCAGAGCATGTTATGGTTCATGTTTCATCTCTTGTGTTACTTTTTTTGTGTTCACGCACATCCAATTTTTCACAAATACTGTGATTTTTCTCTGCATTTGGGTCTTGCATTTACACATAAACACAGCTCCAAGTCACCACAGACGATGATTTCTGAAAACACCAGCCACAGTGGAAATTTAGAAAAAGTCTGTCTATACATGCCACCGAAGCGTCATCTGTGTGCGACCCGTGTTTACAGTTTGGAAGCTGATGACAATGGATACAGTGAAAGCAGAGCTTCTTCTCATATTTTATTTGTTTTGTGTTCTAATTCCACTTTAGGAGCAGCTGCATTTGTTTATCGGTCCAAACAAACAAACTTATTTTGTTGAAAAAACAGGAAATAACTTGCACCATTTGCGATGTCATTTCTTTGCAGGACTCTGATTGGCTGCCATTCTCATCACACTGCTCCCTACAGGTTTGGCATGCTTATAGTAGCACTGAACCAGCTGTGCATGCAGGTCCGTGTAAATTAAGATGTTTTTGTAAACGATCGGGTGTAAATGAAGATTGTTTTGTAAACATAGAGGGAGAAATATCTGTTTTTGTATAAAAGAGGTAGGTGTAAACATGGCCTCAGGCTCCTTGACTTCTCCTCCTCATGTCTGATCGCTGCTCCCCACCTTGATGCATTTCACCTGCGCCTGATTGTGTGACTGTCTTCACCTGGTGGCTGTGGTATATATTACGCATCTTCTGTGTGTTTCTGTGTGGCGAGCGCTCTGTCTGTGTTTTTGTGTTTGAACTTTCTTGTGTCGCATGGTTTTTTTGTTCCCTGCTATTATTGTGGACTTTATTTTTGGCGATTGGATTTTTGGTTTTGCCATTTTCTCAGTAAAGTTGAGCTTAATTTCCATCTACGGAAGTGTCTGGCATATTGACTCCTCTCCTCAGCCAAATCTAACCGAGCATTGAGAAGGAACATATACATGTCCAGACTACATTTTTTTTCAAAAGTATTTTCCACAACAGATGACTTTTTAATTCAACTGGTTTATTTCCATACCTGGTTTCCACACCTCTAATAAAGAAAACATTTTGAAGTGTCTGTTTTTCTTAACCAATGAAACATGGTACCAATTGCACAGTTCTGTGGTTGTTTGTTGATAGACACGACACTGAGGGGGTTACTGTCTCTTATTGGTGATTAATCAAAACAGCAGTTGGAACTTTTGTCAGTCAAACTTGTCTTTCTTACTATCTTTTTCATTTTAAAAGTGACATTAAAAGATGTGACCATCTATTCTTGTTTGAGGCGATGGACAGTTAAGGGGGAGACTCATAATTTCCTTACAAAGGAGTCTCAATTTGGCAAGAGGCAGCCCTGATTACACTTCTCATTGCCTGTGTATCCCAACAGACTTTAAAAATAACTTGAATGAGAACGATAGCAAATATGACCCTCAACTATAACAACGTCTTGTACACTGACACTTTAGATCTGTGAGTTTATCAGCCGACTTAAATAATCTTCAACTTAAACTTTAGAAAAACATGCACCTCATTTTAGAAGTGAAACTTATACCATAGGTTTGGTGAATGTGTTTTACAAGGAGAAATGCCATTTGATCAGCGAGCCTTCTATTCTACAACCTGGGGAAAGATTCAGTTTGAACAACAAAACAAGTGATGCCCTTGACTTCACATTTGCTCACTCTTTTTCTCTGTCGTCGGTAATTTGCAACAAATTCCCCACAAATAAATAAGGAAACCGTTTTTGTTTCAAAGCATTTGCAAACGCACCAGCTCAGACATGCAAGGATGTTATTACAAGGTCAAAAACGAGCAAAAGCTTCATTAATATTCAATATGTTTGATAATGATTTTGATTGAGAAAGTGAATGCCTTCATTCGAAGTGAAAACAACATTTGTACCTCAGTTTGCCTTAAAGCTGCTTGTCAACATTAGCAGAATTTCTCAGTTATAACACCGCGCACAGCGGGCAAGGTTAACAGCTTTTTATGAAAAAATAAACAAAGGACACGTCTAATAACTTGTTTTGAGCGGCGGAGTAGTGAAGAAAATGGAATATCAACTTTGCTATAAGATGAGGAATTTCCACTTGAGAAATGGATCGTTGGCCCATTTATTAGTTTTACTTTCATTCTCACTGTTTAAACACCACAGCACAAGTCGATGAGCATCTGTGGGCTCACATCTTTTGGGGGAAAAAAAACAGGGATGACAGATTTAGAAATTAGTCTATTTAAACCATAAGATGAAGTTTTTAAAAACTGCTACTGTCATAACTTAAATGTTTCTACATCACATTTAAATTTAGTTAGATATATGTATATTTTGAAAAGAACTTTTTTTTTTTTTACAATTCACTCTTGTTTTTATTATGATTTCTTCTCATGAAGTGAAATGAAAAAAATAGTACTGGGAAAAGTAATCCCCCTGGTATGAAATGGTTTAGGAAACATTGAGTCACATACTTAAATAAAATGTACAGTTGTAAATAGGCGGATGCTTCTGTCTCCTGATGTGTGCACCAAGATTGTGTGAATGTATTTTGTGTTCACACGACAAACTGAAAACAACCAAACTACTTGAAACAAACCACGTACGGAATGGAAACAATTTCTAAAGGCTTTTAGCCTTGCAGCAGCAAACTGTTGGCAAGCAGGGGCTGTCGACTTTGTTGTTTTAGTGAAAACATGGATTCAAAGTTGTGTTAATGAACATGGCAGTAATGCAGCATACAAATGTGCCATCAAAACTATGAGATTCAACATGACACAAATGTTTAAAAAAAATAAAATATAGTTTCTATAATTTGATTGTTTTGGTGTTTTTGTCCACCCCACAATTTTGAAAAATGTGTTGTTCATTTTAAATGATGAAAAAAAAAAGCACCAAAAAACAGCACTAGAAGAAGAAATAAGAATTGATTTTAACAATTAAACACTAATATGTAAATGTTGTTATTTGCATAGAAAATGTGAGGGAAAAAGTACTTTCCTTTGTCAGCGATAAAAACAATACCAGATTGTTACTTCGCTGAAGGAATTCAATAAAATATTTTAAAATGAGGAACAAGACCGCCACTCATTGTTAGCAGTTTCATGTTATTGTACAATATTTGCAATAAAATGAAACATTTTGAAAGAGAAATGTGCTGTCTTGCTGAGAGGTGGCTGTTATGATCGGTTAACTGGTGGATTAATTTGCATACCAATATCCATCCATCAATTTTCTGTCCCGTTTCATCCAACGGACTGTCGCGGTCTTCCACCGTGCCTTTTTCTGTTTTCCCTTCAGTTTCCCTCCTGTGTGTATGTGGTGGGCGGAGCCAACATGCCATGCACTGGAGCTGGGCTGCACACCTGAGAGTCATCTTCACCACCTCCCCCATCAAGCCTCTGGATCATTCTTCACTCGTTGCCAGATCATCTGTTTAACAAAGTGGTACAATGCTCAGCCAGCTCCGCGTTTTGGAACGGAAACCTTTGTGGCCTTTTGGACCTCATTGTGTTTAGTCTTGTTTTTTCCTCTCTTGTGCAGACTCGGTGTGTGCTGCCCTGGTCAGGTTAACTTACTGGAAAACAAATCATATCGAGTAACCCACGACAGCATTGTGGAGCCCTGCACACCATCCTTTACATTCAGAAAACTATTTCTCCCTGAGCTTTAGACAGTGCACTTAAGATTTTACGTTATGTGAATACTTCTCTCAATGGACTCGGACACATCATCAGTTACAGTATCTTTTCCTACCATATTTGATGCTGATTATGGTGTCTAATTTCACTTTTCCCATGTAGAAGTATTTATGTAATTTTAAAACATGTTTGTTACTTACCATTCATATACAGATATAGTGCTGTATAATATGACATGATAATAGACATATCATATCTGTAGTAGAAGGAAATGTCCTTTGCTGGGTGAACGTGTGACACCATTTTCCATGCCACTTTTCTTCTTTTTTAAAAATCTTATTCTTATCCACATCCACACACACGAGTAATTTTGAGTCATCAGTGAGCCTAAAATTTCTGTTTTTGGAGGAAACCCTGGAGAAAATCCACACGAGACAGAACATGCATCCCATCGTGCCTTCATTGAATTCCACTAACATGAAGATTCAGCATCCTTCCAAAAAACGGTAAAAAAAAAAAAGAATATCAGCATCAGCCATCTGCATGAAATATGACTACTCTGAACTGATACCTTAGTTCACTGAGGGATTGAATGATGATGCTATATGTCAGATTACTATTGGTTTGGGGTTTCTCTTGTGCCAGTAATATAAAGATGCACATTCATAAACTGCCATGTGCAAACCTGTTGCTGTAGGAGTTTAAAGGTGTTTTATAGGAATATGTCTAAAGTAAAGCTAGACTATTGCTGCTGAGTATAGAGTGAATTATTTAAAACAGACTCTTTCAAAGAGTAAAACTGTGGAAAGCGTCGAATGGTAAAGATACTCAGGATTTCTGTTGAAACAACCAGCTGTTGACCTCCATCTGAAATTCAATGTTTTTCCTCCGTCACAGTGATACATACTAAGAGCAGTCTACATTATGAAGTCAATCACCTGCTGTTTCTTTAGCTATATATGTGCTTTCAAACCATGCTGTTTTACTATTGGACTCTACGATAAAAGGTTTGCAACAAAATTACCTTCATATGTGCACTGTAGTGTTACAGATACAAGTATTGAATCTGCTGTACCACCACTTGTTTGCAAATTCCCTCCTATATTGATTAATTGTACTCAATTTTGAAGTAAACATACAGGTAGTCTTCAAAGATTGTATTACTTTTGGATTTTGGAGTACATTAAGGCATCCAATTAAATTAATCTATGTTAAATATAAACACATCTATTGATCAGTGAAGTGTACAAAGTCACACCAATGTTGAAATCAAAAGCTCAAAATAATAAGTTTACATATTTTGGGTGTATTTGGTAAGAAGTTGTGATTTGTAAAAATCAAATACACACATTAAGAAAACCAGTGTCCTTAAATACTACTTGCTTATAGTAATGTGAGTTCTTGTATTTCATCATTTCCTCTGCTTGATAGTTCCACATGAAATTGAAAACTGGGGTCATGTATAAATCAATGAATGGTTTTGCATGAAGTTCTTTATCAAAATATCTAACAAGGTAAACACAAAAATCTGCAAAACATGGAGTTGAATATGGACTAAAGTCGTGCAGAGGATAAATCCATTGATGCAAGAAATATATGGTGAAGCATGTCAACAGTAAAGTTTATTCCTGAGTCCTGCACTCCAAGGGCTGAATGGTTTGTTGATCACTGGGCTACTTTTATTCAAACTGAATGATGAACTAAATAGAGAAAGCAAACACACACACACACACACACACACACACACACACACACACACACACACACACACACACACACACACACACACACACACACACACACACACACACACACACACACACACACACACACACACACACACACACACACACACACACACACACACACACACACTTGCCCATGGAAAATTCTTTTTTTGAAGGGCATTATCCCCATGCAGTACTGTGCAAGCACGCATCAAAGCAGGGGGACTAATGAATAGGTCTACTGCTTGGCCTTCTTTTGCAGAATATGGCGCTTTTGAAAAGAGAACTAGCTGAATGTCGTACATATCTGTGTTAATGTCAGTGTTTGCATACAAAGAGCTGCGCCTATTTTCCTGCAACCGACTCGAGCGTCAGACCAAACAAATTTTGCTTGTCTGCATTTAGACGTTGCAACAAAAGATATCATGGAAAATCAATTCCTTAGCCGTGAAGCTCCAAGCGTCAGCTAAATGGATGTTTGATCTTGATACTGCGAGTCTCGTGTGAATATAAAATGTTATGCTGAACAAGTTCGCTGTTTTACGATGGGGCATTGTTTGCCATCACCGTGACATGAAGACCGAGCTGCAGGAGTAAACGAACCGTGTCATTAGTGGCTCTTCCCATCACATGGTTCATTCAGTATGTTTCCATCAGCTTGTCTTGAAAAGGAAACTCAACCCCCTACAAAGCATATGCCAATCAGTTTTGGAGATGCACTGACCCTTTTATCTACTATGAAAATCATTAAAATGCTTACACTTGCCGATTAAATGTTAAGTCATTTGTATCAGAACCAGAAATAACTTCTGAAGTGGTTTGAGTGGAAGGAGCTTGACTGACCCAGTCGCATAGCTTTGTCATCCTTGTTAAATACCCAAAACCTTATGTTTTGCCATTTTTCTGCTTCGAACCCATCAGAGGTCAGACATGTTCACTTGTTGCCACTAACAGGGGCCATGCTAAAGACATAATTCATGTAAATGACCATATTTATTATGAATGAATGAGGTAAATGTTTGTGTGTGGAATAATCTAACCACTGTTATTCATCATTCATTAATTTTTTTCCTGTAGTATGTATGGCTGATTTAATGACCCCACCAGGATCAATTTGTTCTTTGATCAAGGCTGCTGTTTTTCCTGACATTCATCTCATCTGAACTCTTTGTGCTGCATGGCTTTATGTTGGAGTGACACCAGAAAATAAAAGCAACATGTTACTTGTGTATTTGGCTGAAAACTCAAATGTGACTGTTTACGTTGGAAGAAAGCGGCAGCCTCGACCTGAATCCATTGTTTAGATGGATATTCTCACTTGCCCAGCACTTGAGATTATCAATTACATGGAAGCACAAAGGCACTGAGGAGTTGTTACCCAGGCTTCGACTCACTTACTCTTTCAACTGCATTTACTTTTATCTATGCACGCCGACTATTTGTCCAAATTATCATGTTATGATTTTACTCTCTACAAAGCACACGTGGAGTTAGAGTTGAAAGGTGCAACAATTGTGATCT
The DNA here is from genome assembly GCF_963422515.1 of Blennius ocellaris. Lineage (NCBI taxonomy): Eukaryota > Metazoa > Chordata > Actinopteri > Blenniiformes > Blenniidae > Blennius > Blennius ocellaris. The sequence continues at coordinate 14,216,787 of NC_137666.1, read as the reverse complement.
CACCTTTTGTGATGAACCACAATGCTTCCGTACTCTTACAATATGCCCGTCGATACTTTTAGCGAAAGCTAAGGTGTGATTCCTGCTCAGGTGACAAAATGCTGTCACTTAACCGAAAGAAGAGGGCCACACTGTGTCTGGGAAGAGCATGTGCCTGCATTGTGTAACAAATATTGATAGCACTCATGTTGCGATGCCGAGGGAGCCAAATTCATGGGGCTAATTGTCAAAATACCTCTTCCCGCTCGAGCACTGCAAGACTTGAGGGTACTTGTTTGCCTCTTCTGCTCTGATGATACAATAACTCCAAACAAGTTTGCAGCCTCAGGAGTGACGGCCCTCATTTGTGTGCTCCTTCCAGAGCTTCTTCTCTTTCTCGGTGGGAGTCTGAGGGAAGCAAGAATCTCTCAGCTACATGTCTCTGATACTATAGTGCACCTTCACCTCAGTGTCACGCTCGCCGCATGCAATACTCGGGTTAAAATGTGTCACGTATAAAGGCCAGATGGTACGTGCGATGGAGTGCTTCTGCCATGAGCTTATTTTATAGAGGGGAGACAAAAGGCCATCCCTCAGGTGTGTGGTACGTGACCTGACCCCAGTGCCCTGAAAGCAAAGCGAAGCAGAGCTGCCACTCACCTGTTTTTGTCGCTTGCTTATAATGCCTTTGAAACCCCAGCAGTAAATAAGCGGTGGCAGGCAGTCAGGGGTCTGTTGATTCAAGTTGAACATTAGCATTTCTACTTCATGCTAATGGATGACCTCATGTTTCCCTCCAGAGGACTAGTGAGCGTGCTGGCTCCTGGATAACCGCCTGCGTTAATGACAAGGAGTCCAACCAACCCTCCCTGCTGTGTCTTGGGCTAATCTGCTTTGATCACCTTTGCTAACATCTCTATTATCAACAGATTTCAGTCATCAACAAGGAATCACATTAACGCCACTTCCTGTGACCCCGCTGCACTGAGCATGGACGCGTGTGCAAGGGATAAGTTCGCCAACATGTGCCGTCCCCAGGGGAGTGGAGGAGGTCGCCAGGGCGAAGATTTGTAAATGCAATAGCATTCACGAGCCTGACATTATGCATTGTCTTCATTTCAGAGAATCACATCCTACATGAGGAGGAGGCGACTCGCCCACCCAGAGATCACGCAGGTCCCCCACATGCAGAGGAATATAAGATACTGCAACAACTCCCTCAGATCATTTAGTATTATTTGCGCATTCGAAAAAGATGCAGAGCAGGAAATCTGTGGATGTGAGGCAGGCAGGCACAGACACGTCTCTAGTGGCTACGGGAGAGTGTACCATGAATAAATTTAGCGCTGTCCCCCAGGAGATTGCCTTCAATCACGAAGCATAAGGTGTCAATGCGGCGCCCTGTTTGCATGCACCAAATTACCTTCCACCAGATTGCTGAGCTGGGTCTAATAGGAATGGGGAATGGACTGAAGAGCATGGACTGCTAATTAATCCGGACAAAGTCAGAGCTCATGTCCTGGGCCCGCTGACAACTGGTCAACCTCAGGCCATAACACCAGGCAGGCTAGTGTTATACAATAATCTACATTTATGTTTACCCGGACGTTTTTACATGCTTGGATTTCTCTATTATACTGAATGAATGCCACTATTCTCTACATTTTTCTAATAATGCAACTGCAAAATGAAGCCCTGTTTGTTTTCAAACAGGTATTGGATGTAAGTCATCAGACATTTATGTACAGCAAAAACTCTGAAGCCGCAGTAATGTGGATCCATAATCACCAAAGTATCTCCAGGAGCAGAGCAGCATTTCCACCGAATCCTACGGTTTATGAACCATAACATTATCGGCCATATCCAGTATTCAGCACAAGCTGAAATATTAACATCTCAATTTACATACAAATTTCAATGCGTCTAAAAGCGAAAAACTCTTTACCAAGCCATTTTCCCATTTGGAGTAATAGCTGGTTTTCTGAGATCTGGTTGATTGACTAAACAAAGACAAGACTAGTGCATTAAAGCAATTGTTTATTGCTGCTGCATTACAGGGTATGTATAATTTTGCTGTAAATGGTTATTAACCGATACAGAAACCATGGATTTGTATAATAGCTGGTAATCATTCTACCTCAGGACGTGTTTCCTCCCTCGTACACAGGGTTAAAGAATTAGAGTGTAGTCAATTACATTTAGCAGGTCACAGAAATTGATTTACAGCCTAAGGAATTATTTTTTTTTTTCCTGGTCTCTGACTCTGTGGTGGCATTCTGCTCACATAATCAAGGATGAGCGTTGCCTGTCTACCCAATCTACTACTTGGTCCCGCAGGGAAAAATGACTTGCAACAGGAAAACCTGCATGAATACTAATTTGCCTACTTGGCTTTAACAGCTTTTGCAAGCCAATCTCATAGGAATTTGCAGAATATGATGCCTTTCTATCTTTCCATATTAATTACCCCAACGGAAAATAGGGACAGCAAGAGATGGAGATGGAGGGAAAGAGAGTGACAGAAGAAAAGTGTTTGAGGGAGCGAAAGAGAGATGGAGTCATGGGAATAGCTCTAAGCAGGGACTCTCTGCTCTCCATCCTAAATGCGGTTAATTATAATGTGATCTGAAGCATCTCGAGCAGGAATCTGGCAATCTCGATTTGGAGCTCTTTGACCAGAGCTACAGTTTGGGTCTCTTCATTATGGCTCAACTTGGCCAGCTTTTCTCCCTCCCTCAGAGGGAGGAAAGCAGAAATGGACGAGACGCTGGAATGAAACTTGGACGCAGCAGTTATTTTTCTCTCTCGACTGTGTGACTCCTGAACTCCTTCAGTTCAGTCTGTGTGGGCGGGTGAGAATCGTGCCTACATGGCCATAATAACTACAACACTCAATGGAAATGCATCAAAGGCCAGGGCTCTAATTAAATAACATGATTTAGAAAACGTTCTTCAAATTGCCTGGGGCTAACAATAGATGATAATCTTCACTGGAAATCACACTTTAAACTCGTACACCAACAAACTATCGAGAAATGATTTTATATACCAAAAAAAGTGTTTTTGGATCGAAAGTCACTCCACATTCTATACATTTACTATATTAATGTCTTAAATAATTTATTTCCAAAGAGGAACAATGTGATTTATCCATGGTGTCAGATGTTGTGATAATTCTAACTCACCATGGATAAATCACATTGTTCCTCTTTGGAATTATATCGTATATTGTTGTTCACCATTGGCATAGACTACCAAAGAGCACAAGCAAAGTTCAAAGCTATAAATAAAATGTGACCATTCGGAAATTGGTTATCGGTGAAGAGAGGCTACAAGCTGATATGGTAACTGAACAATAAAATGGAATACATCCAAGTCTCTCAAGCAAATCTGCTTTCAGCTCATTTCTTTATTGTAACAATACCACAATTAATATCATGCCACTCTGGTCCGGCTATTTCCTGTTTTGGCAGTGCAACATTTATAAAAAAACATGCATTTGTGCCATGAGCAGCAGAGCTACGTGTGTTTTGCAGCACCGTAGAGGGATCAAGAGCACAGGTAAACGAGAGAAACAAAGGATGGAGGGAAGATACTTTCCAGTGGGGGAAAATGCATCTTAACTCGGAAACTGGGAGACTTTGAACATCGCTCACCATTTTAGCAGTTTTGGCAGCAGTTGTTCTGCACACAAACAATTTTCTTCAGCTTGTATTCAAAGTGGACATAAATTATGACACTACCTCTCACTCCCACGACGTCAGTGATACAAATTAGCGACATGCAGCCATGAATCTTGACAGCACTGATTGTAATGGTTGCGAGATATGTTAACAAACAGCGGGAAATCAGTACAAATATGCATAAATGTGAGAAGATAAATTGAACTACCCGAGCTTCATTCCAGTCCCCTCTCGAATGATATATGTGATAATGAGTTTGACTGTCTATATTCTTTCTCTGACAGCAGAGCTGCTGAAGGTGGCCATGTTGATAGTTTGTCATCGTCTTGTAAATGGGGAAAGTGCACCTTCCCAACCAGTAACCATCCAAGTTCTGAGCTGCATGATGGCAGTATGAAATACTGAATACATGTCTGTATTTATTCGCATTTATTGTTGGGAATTAGTTCTCACTTTTATTATTCCTTTATTGCTTCTTTTTCAAAATTGTCTAGTTGTTTCCCTCATGTAAGTAGGTCACTATTGCATATTATATTCAGATTATAATAGGAAAGAAGCTACATATCAATAATAATTATAATGGGTGTAAAAAGTGAATACTGTATTTCGATAATGCTGTACAGGAATGTAGGTATTTTTAGTGGGGGAGTTTGTAAATTTGTTTGCCACCTTTTCAAAAATCTATTAATGTGTGTATATAAGACATGTTGAATTGACATACTTAAGCCTGAACTACTGTATAGTAGTCTATATTTAGCTATTCCTGTTTTCTGAAGAAGATAAGGCTTGTTATGTATATATATATATATCATTTCAAGTTTTATAGTTGTATTTATTGTTGCCAATCTGTAACCTATATCCAAATTAAATATAAATTACTATTTTTTTAATCCAAATTATAAAAATGTTCTGTTAAGACTAAAATATTTCACATTCTAAAGATGAGAGGAAAGTTCAATCCCAAAGATACTCCTTGTTAAAGACAAAGTTTTATTTCACAGTAACTAAAGAAGGCAAGTTAGCCAACTACCTGTCAAAACAAGAAAAGCTCAAACTAAAATACCAATGGATGATTGATGAATTGGAAACTCGCATAAAGTGAGCAAACGCCATAAACAAACTAAAATCGTTGTAAACATGTTGTCCTGGACACTTTCAGTATATTGAAGTTGAAGAATAAACTAAATTGTGAAAGACCCTCATATACACTGAATTCAAAAACCTGAATGAGGGAAATGTTTCACAATCATAACAATATTAATGTTAAATTCTCCTGGATACAATGCTTTGGCAGGTTCAGATCATGCATGTGTCCTTGCTCTTGGTAGCCCTTCTCTGCCTGGTTTGCGTAATGCAGCAGTTTTTGTTTTGTTTTGCTTTTTTGCATTATGAAATGCACACATGTTTACAGCAGAGAGAAAAACAGTTCTCAGTCTCCTGAAGAGACAAAAAATGGCTTCAGATGCATTTTATTATGAAGCACAAGTCGAACTGTACTGAAGCATCTTGATTCATGGTCACATGATGATGTCATAAACCCTTTTGAAATGGACTAAATTCAGCACATGAATGCTTTTTTTTTTTTTTTTTTTGCTTCCTCTTACTTTGTACTGCTCACCTTTGGTCCAGTTTCTGATTGTAGTGCTGCTTCCTCCGGTGACTCCTCATCAGCCAGACCCACATGGACTCACACTCACATTTTTTAATTTTGATCTGTGATACTTTTCCTGCTTTCTGGCACGTCTTGCTCAACTGCATTTAAATATCATAAAACATTTGCAAGAGTGTAGTTGGTTTCCGCATTGCTGAAATGCAGCAGGGTGTGGTAACGTCTGTCATTAACTCAGGTCGCACCATTAGGCGCACAAGACCGCCTCAATTTATTTCAAGTTAAAAGCCCTGTTTTCAAATTAAAAGAAGTGTACTACTTCTTGTATGTGTACAAGGTTTTCACTGAGACTGAAAACAACTGAAAACTCATACTCTTACCTAAATTCCAAATTTATTTGGAGATTTCTGGGTTTTTCTTTATGATGTAATTACCCGTTTAAGTCTATGTAACTCGAACTGAACTGTACTCCTAATGGTGTTAATAGAGATGAATTTAATCAAATTAACAATATTTAGTAATGTTCCTTATGATGCAGTTTTCAATCTTCAAAAATGTTCAAACTTGTGGGGTAGGGAAACGGGTACTTTCAGGGTGTTCAAATGACTGCAAATCCAGTCAGTCTACACATTTCTGTGGTTTTCACTTACAATGTAATCTTATATAAATAAAGCCTGTTTGTTGTCAATCTGTCTGTCATTGTGAGTTTTGTTGTTGTTGTGCCTTTAGCAATGGGATTTTTTCCCTCCTGACAAATTATAACTTAAATGCAGTATATGCACATTACAGTTGCTATCCTTAGAATTTGATGTCAAAGAAAGCAAATAATCAAAATCAGAAAGATGTTGACTAGAAAAAGCAGTCGGCCATACGAAAACCGAAGGGACTCAAGCACCAACACAAGGAGGAATAAACACAGTCACAAAGTTTATTAAAAAGGAAAAGACAACTAACCAGATGCATTTTTGCATAAACAAGGAGATCCATGACCTATTGAGGAGCACATTAATGCAAAGGGACTGCAAAGCATCGTCTTAGTACACACTGAGACATAATATAGGCTGATATATGCTGTGCAATACCTTATAGAAAAATATAGTCTTGTAATCAAAAGATCAAAGCCCCATGTGCATGTAATATCAATCTATAAAGACATGACATCCGGCTGCAGATGAGAGCAACTTGGTGCTTTTATATACGTCCTCCCCGAAGCATCATCATAATAAGGGTTTTAGGCGTCCATGCTGAACACATTTTCACTTGGCCCTTTGTGTCAGAGAATCTCACCTGGCCTTTGGAGTGGGGGCAGTGGGGTGCAAACCTTCCTGCCCCAACTATGGAGAGACAGCCTTCCTCTGTAACCCACTCTCATTCACAGACATCATTCATGTGCAAATCATCCTTGGACCTATTGTTCACCCGCTACGCTCTCAGATACTTGCTGAATCAAGTGATAAATGTAATGGCAGGGCTGCAGATATGTTCTATATTGTGCACAGGAACAATAGGACTTATCAGAACATTCACATTTATTCTGTAAAGGTAAAGCTAACTTCATAGGATGAGCTGGAACAATAGACAACCTCAGTTTATGAATAATTAGCTTTGTTTATTTGACAGTATGCTCATTCCATGTTTAGTCCCTCATGAGGCTGCAACATCTCTCAAACACGGTTTAAAAGAATATACCCAAATATGAATATTGCCTCATTAATGCTACTATTGAGTGTGTTTCAATGAGCTCAAAGCTAAAAATATATATTCTCAAAAGGGCGAGGACAGATCAATTACATAATAAATGCATGAAAGGTAATAAAGAACCTGATGAGCTGAATACAAAACAAACCATTGTTTCTAATACACATGCAAATGACATGTTAAATGCTGTATAGAAAGTTTGAACAATAAAGTATCTTGTCATAATTTATTAATCCTGTGCAACCCCAAATAGTAGGATTTTTAATACTAAACCCCCCATGGAGTTTGGCTTACATTGCCCACCAAACAACTCTCACACTATACATATACATATACATATACATATACATATACATATACATATACATATACATATACTGTGCATATACATAGTTTTCATTACAAATATCTGGTGACTGTAATTATTGCTGTTAAGCTCATTTTTAAATATTGTTTTATTCCCATCACAGTCACGATTAAAGTCAACAAATTAAAAAAAATAATAGTTTCTCACCTGATTCGTCTTATGGTCACTTTGGAAATGGAAGAGTCATTCCCCTGACGCCCAGTATTTATTTGCTGTTGTGTCCTGAGGCTCTCTGGCGTCCCAGAGAGGAGGCTCACCTGCATCTCGAAAACCTCTAGGACAGACAAATATGCTTTGGAACCATAGTCAGAAAAAGGTTAAAATTTGATTAAGTCTAGAAAAGGGTTTATGTCAGTCTTTAATTACTGTACATTTTATACTTATGGGTTTTCTTATTTGACAGTTCTGTTTCATTACTATTACACCTTCCAGTGAATTCAGTTTTTTTTTTTTTTTTTTTTTTTTTTTAAAGTGTTTCAATAAAATAACTGATAGTTGTACAGATCATTCATGTGTTATTATCCAAATTCCTCCTCTAAATTAAAAGGAAAACAGTCCCCTGAACGTTTGACACAAAGCCACAAGTCATGGGTGCTCCATGGTGCCAATATCTTCAAAAATATTAGACCAAAACCTCAAACACGATCGAGAAGATAATGGAATATGTTTGTAAAAAAAAGATGAATGGTTTCTTTGAAAAATCAAACAACAGCTTTCCATGGAGCCCTCTTCCTGGTATGCAGGCTCACTTTAACAGGAGATGAAATACAGCAGAGAAAGTTTCATCTAAGCTTTCTTCTTCCCCCTCCTGTTGTGACAAATCCAAACGATGACCCTGAAAAATGTCTATTGTGGGTGTTAACTCGCTGTCACTCTTTCACATTGAAACATGGAAGTGAGTCAAGTAAGTCTTGTGCTTTCACTCGATTGTGGAGATGCTCAGACGGAGCCTGTCAGGTTGAGGCTGGTAAATACAATTTTGCAAAGAGAACCGGATAAAGTGTTTAACTTTAGTTAAAATTCAAAGACTTCAGGCTCTGCCGAAAAGGAAAACCTAAAACTGATATTACCTCTGATACTCATAAAATTCCTTAAAAAAAAAAAAAAAAAAAAAAATGTCAACAGAGCTCCGGATTCATACAATTTTCCACAGTGAATAGCGACTATTCTTGTAATCTAATAAGGTGTTGCTGCAGATAAATTGCTGAATACTAAATGTAGAAGAGGAGCATGACACATGAAACAAAAGCCTTGCAGACTTTCTTGATTAGGCCTGCAAAAAAAAAAAAAAAGAATTCAAAGTGTTTTTTTGTTTCAACATTCAAGGACAGAATCACAAACCCGAGCCAAAGTAAACATTTTACTAACAACTGTTGATGGGTGGTAAAGATTGTTTAACTCCATATAATTGTGCCTGATCCCTTTGAATAAAAAAGGAATTAAAAAAAAAAGAAGAAAAGACCAAGCTTGTGTAATCAAAAGCAGAGCCTTTTGTCTCTTTAACACACATACCAAAGAAACAGCCGAAGAGGCCAGATCAGAATGAATGAATATTTAATTGAGGCCTATTGAGGCAAAAGATCAAAATGACCTTGTTTTAAATGATTATTCACTGATAAAAATAAAAGTAAGGGAGGGGGAGAATGAGAGGCGCACACTTGAGAGCCTGTCCAGAGAGCAGAAACATATTACACCGACGTATGAGAGCGAAACCATAGCATTGTTGTTGCATCACAAAAAGATAGTAATTTCAAATGCATATGGTTGCAGAGAGGGCTGGCAGAGAGCTCTGTTACAAATGTATTCAGATTACAGACAGCCACAAGGGAAATAATCTCTCTGTCATGATTAGAAAAAAAGAAAAAAGAAAATGTCTTGAATGTAGAGTTTAAACACTTAAGATCAGGAAATAAATATGATCGCTCCTCTATGTTCTTGGAGGTAATGAGCTTGAGAAGCAGATCATCCTGATTGGAGTGGGAGCCTTCACGATTTACCATAAGGTGGATGCAGGTCAGATAAAAAACAAAAACAAAAACAAAAAAGAGAGTAATGTTGCTTCTTCTCAGAAACAAGTTGCTGTTGCATGGTCTCATTTCTTTTATTTTATGTTTTATGTGACATTGTTGTCAACAGGCACAATAAAAAGAAAACATAACGGGGATGCAGAATTCAAATAAGTTTGTGTATATTCTCACTGAATATGAACAATGCTCTTTAAATGCTTGACATGATATTGTTACAAAACAATTGTATAGTTTTCATGGATTATATCGGGGAGAAAATATGTTTTCCCCATATAATTATTCCCTATTATGAAGTGTAATATTCTGTTCGTGGTTTCTTTTAGTTCGGGACACTAAACATGTTTTAAATACAATATGTTGTATGCATTGAAGCACTGTACATAAATTTGCAATACTGTTTTCCAGCACCTATTTCTACCAAGGTCAAATTGAATAATTTTCAACTGTCTGAGCTTGTATATATACTGTTTATATGCATTTTTCCTATTTGTAATCCTGTTTTTGTTTTGCTGCTGCCATTTGGTGTTACTTATTTGCTGCTCCTGTTTGACGCCTATTTATAGTGCTGACTTAGTGGTCAAATTATTCTGTCCACTTTGCTGCTGCGACAGTGACATTTCTCACTTGTGGGACTAATACCGGTTTATCTAACCTAATGTGATTTGATTTAATGACATCATATTTTACTTTATTGTACATAACATATCACAATGTATTGCGTTGTATCATTTCATTGCACCATATTTTGTAGTACTTCACGGAGTCACATTGCATCACATAGTATTATTTCACATTGTATTGCATTGCATAGTATTGCGGAGTAACATATTGCATATAGTACTGCAAAACATTGTATCATTTTGTGTGGCATACTAAAGCATATGTATCGAATAGTATTGTATAGTAAACAACAATACAGCCGATAGTATTGTAGTACCATATCTCACCTCGTAGTATCATAAAGTATATCATTACATAGTACTGCAAAGCGCCAAACAAACTACAAAGTATCATATCACATTATCCAGCATTATGTTGTATTTGCATTGAGTCGTCACATCGTATTAGTTAATATCTCAAAGAATCATAATCGTACCCAACAACATCATATTGCATCGGTTTAATCATGTAGTATTGTATTGCAACACACCCTTTTGCATTGTTGTACATTGCATATTATTGCAAAGTATAAAATGCATTAGTGTCGTGTTGAATTGCATCTGTGAGAAGATATTTGTGACGATTTAATATTTATGTTGAAGACTGAACCTCAGACTTGTGTTTATTGCAAAGTAAGGCAACTAATCATGTCCCCTCAGTGTCATCACAAACAGCATGTCCAAAATGCATATGACGAAACAAGGGACTGAACTGCACTAAGTTGGGTTTCAATGCGCTGTGCATTTATGCTATGCAAAATAAAACTAACAGAAGTTAAAAGATAGAGGAAAACTGTCATCAATCGTGTTTAATTCACAAAACAATGTATGATTAACTCGCCCTGAATATTTCAGGGCGAACAAACTGGAAGAACAAAACTCAAAATACAAGGATCTTACCACGATCTACTCACTGCTCAGCATATCGTTATTGCAATAATGGAGAACTTTTCAACAATCCAACATGGAAATCTGTTGTACAAAAAAACCCATCATTGAGCAAGCAGAATAATGAAGCCCAAACATAAACTGCATTTCAAGTAATGTATGTGGACTGTATGTCTCCCGCTGTACAGTTGTTTATGTCAGAAAGCGTAATGCGCTGGAAGCAAAATGCGATCACTCCCATTTTACTAATTGTTGTCTGTTGATAGGTGTCACTGTCCTTTTGTGTCTGTTTTGAATCGTTGCTCTGTTGCCAAACAGTGAGCTGAGCTGGCCACTGCGACAAACATTGTGTTTACATTTAACAAAACTGCACGAGTCAGACCTTGGCCTCTGCTGCATATGGAATACGTATGGGCGCACAGAGAATGAATCACAGTATTCAGTGACAACAGAATGTTTTCACTCAAGAATAAACACCAATAAACATGGTCGTAATGCTATTATGGCGTTCACTCATTTTGCTAAACAGCATTTTTTTTTTTTTTTTTTTTATTGCTGCCATTTAAGACCAAATCAGCAACAGAACATCATTATATGTGTTTTTTCTGCAGGAACATTTTCGTGAAGAGGAAAAAAGACCTTAAGGAAAGAGAATTGACAGATACTGTACGTCTGACATTGCTTCTCACAGATGTTCTGTTTAGGTTTCCTTGCTTTGACAATTGTGCTTTTTATTTTTCGCCTGAAAGGGAAATGTGCTTGCAGTCAAGCAGTCCCGCTGCCCTTTGGTTTCACATTGAACCAGTGGGAGTGATTTGATTGTTATACTCCAGCCGACATGCTATTATTGTGATCAAGGACGGCCGAGTCCACATTTGATACCTTCACATCTGATAAAGAGACAAAACCTTGAGTTTTTCATTTTAAAGAAACACACAAGAAACCGTGAAGAGTCCACACCCACCCATATATTTTCTAATCAAATCCAATGTCAACCATGTCAACTTTCAGAGGAGTATCAAGCTTTTCTGTAGTCATAGTATGAAAGCCTTGACAATGGGCATGTTTATGGTGCAGGCAGAGGAGGTGACGAAGACTCACATTAGTTTTAATATGAGGGCACATGTAAAATCTCAAACAGGAGCGAGACACTCTGGGGACTCTGAATGTGTCACTCTTTTTTATCCTGTAAGAAAAAGAAAAATCTCACCGCTTCTCCAGCATGCAGTGATGAACTTGATCATTGTAACTCTCATAATTATGTTAAATATCACTAAAAGAAACCATAATTTCTGTCCACAGTTCAAAAGGGACGTCAGACATTCCCTCACAGGCTTGTGAGTCCCATGGAAACATCAGTCAGATGTGGAAAAGTCACTTTATTTCAAACTACATGTAAACATTCCAAGTTATATAATGGCACGTTCTCATCCAGCAGAGCAGTTAGTGTAGGAGTGCGTTTAGTAAGCTGCACATTATTTTATATGCACCTATCAGTTACTGGCTTTTGGTGTGGACAGAACCTATGCCAATTACATGATTTCACTTGTTTTATAATAGCTTTGGGTCAAAACCAAGATTGTTTTCTAAATGGGGAAAGAAACAAAACTGTATGTTGTAGTCTTGGTAATCAGGAAGCATTAACGCATTTACTTTGAATCATATGGGTAAAACAAGTATCAAGACACTGAAGAAGAAATACTATATTTGTGTTCAAATGGATGTTAAAACTAAAGACAAAAGATAAATAGTTGTCAGGAAAACATTCATGTAAAGCACAAATAACTGAAAGTTGCATTCCACTGCTACCCTAATCCGTGCATGTCAGAGATGTTTTAGGTCAGGAGCCACGTAGAGCCCAATTTCATCTTGAAAAGGCTGGACCGGTAAAATAGTGTCGCAATAACCTTCAAATTTAAACGTTAGAGTTTTATCGAAAGTTTTTCTCTGTTGTGGTACAGAGTGTACGTGATGAAAATGTCTGTTTTTCACAAAACCAAACAATTACGACGGAAAATGTGGAGCCAATTTTAATGAAACCTTCTGGTTCAAAATACAGTGAAATCAAGTAAAACTTGCATTATGCATGCTTTTACAAAGTCACCCTGAAGCATGGCTTTGAGACGAAAACTGGCCCAAAGGACAATATTCAGCAAAAAACTAAAAAAACTAAAACAAATCTTTCACTCTCAGCTGATCATTTTGACTTTTACCTCACCCATTTGAATTGGTCATTATTTTATTAATGTAGTCAACCTCTGTGCTCTCTGAATGGCGTAGAGGCTTTCACCAAATAATCAAAATGTAACATTGAATTATTTTAAACTGGTTAGATATTTTTTTTCGATTTCACATTTTTTTATGGACAGATGGATAGATAGAAATATATGTTTAAAATATATTTATTTGCACCTTTTTGCATTCTTGAGACAAACTCGACCATCATAAACATGAATCCCTTTCACAAAAACGACCACTCCAGGAGAAGAGTCTCGTCTCCCTGAGTGTGACTGAGTGATGTGGTAAATCAGCTTCTGTACGGGAGTCAATGGTGTAACAAACAACATTTCTGAACCATGAGATAAAACCTTACACTTCCTCTTATAACAAAGAGCTCACAAAAAGAACGAGCTGAATATCATCAACATCGTCTCCCTTGTGTGGACTCTGAAGTTCTTTATGAAAAAAAGAAAAAACATATATATATATATACACGTATATATTGTATTGGAACACATTAGTACAATATAACTCCACTTCCACTGTGAGCTATCTGTCGCACACAAGTATCTGTTGACATGCTCCTTAACATGGATATTATGTTAGGGAGCCTTTTTGCAAACTCCAAATTATTCTGCCACAGTCCCTTTTCTGTGCTGGGTCAGGGCTGTCTGAAGCCATTATTGGTAATGAATGTGGAGTCCTACTTTAAAAGGTTCAGGCATCTAAAGTCACCTAAAGCTGACTAATGGAATCCTGCTGACACTGAATGCCAGGGGCTTTTACCACATCAGAATGGCAGTTTTGGAAATTTACACTACAGACATAATGAACTATAAATGTAAACCTTGGAATGCAGCCGCCCACACAGCCGCTCCAAGTTATTAATAGACACAAAATGTCCAGAGTGCAAGAAAATCAGAAATGGCATTAAACCCCATTGTGTCATTTCAGCAACAATTCTGCGGCAAGTTACTCATTTGTACAAGAGTCTGCAGGAATGTAAATATGTCTGTGCATTTTGGAGCCATAAGCACAATCATTAAAGATGCAGCTGTGAAAACAGGAGCTGAGCATTTGTCGGAGGCTCTGAATGTTGGGAGTTTGTTGGCGCCGCAGCACTTTGTGCCCCGGGAGATGGGCCTCTTCAGCAGGTTCACGGGTCGCACAGAAGCGAGCGGAGTGGCCATTGTGCTTTGTCATTTCACAGGTGACTCACATCACTACACTCGAGCATGCTGGAGGTAGAGCACTCGGAGATGCTTGCAGCATTCAAAATGCATGATTTTCAGCCTAGTGCAAACAAATCGCTTTAAAAGATCAGTTTAATCTATTTCGAGCTGTTATTATGAGCTGGGAGAGTTGTTCAGATAAAGAGACTGAAGCGGGGTTAACATCGGCGTGTTGGACAACTCTTCACATACTTTACCCAGCCTGAGAGCTGTCAACTTTATTATTTGTTTTTACGATACACTGCGCATATGATTTACAATGCAGACTACTAAAATAATGGTCAGGAGGTGAATTGCCACAAGTTAATCTGCCAGAAATTTTGCAGTGATATAATGCGGTGTGCTCATCTTCACGTCGTCAGTGTCACCGCTTGTTTGTGTTGAAAGGTTGAGGACGTAAGGCTGCTTCAATCTCTGAGTTGCTGTCATCTGATTCCCCCCAGAAGGCTGCACAGGAAGGCAGAGAGAACAAAATAAGAGATTACATTATCAGCGCACAATGTTCACTCCAGGCCCCCCTTTTCCATCTTCAGCATCATTTCTTTATCTGTTACCTACTCTCGCTTCTTGATCTGTTAGATGTTAATTTTTATGCAGTCAAACCAACAATATTGAATGTCACAGAAGATTTTGTGTCTTTCCTGCAGTCGGTGCTCTTTACTCTCTGTACTTTCCTGCAGGATCAAATGGACGTTTTGTAGTTCCTAACAAACACTGGAGGCTAAATCCATTAGTTTATTAACTCTTATATACTGTTTAGGTGAAAAGGTAAACTCATTTCGACATTTGCCTGCCGAACAAATCCCATATTTGATCATATTCCCCTTGAAATTTCATGACTTTTCCTGAGGTGAACCAAAATACCCCAAAGTCTAAAACTTTTGAAGCCTGCTTTGTATAATTCTTTGCACTCTGACAGTATGAGGCATCTGTTGATATTGATTTCAGATCTACTTTTCTGGGTCGACTGAACAAACATAGTGGTTTAGCAGTGCTGAAGTCTGACAATCAGCTGGTATGTTTTCATGTTTTATGGAAAACAGGACATGTTATTGTGTGGTAACAAATGTTAATGGACATTTAAAAAAACAAAAACAAAAAACAAACAAAAAAACACTTTACTACTATGAGGGAATTGTTGACATGGGAAAACAATGAAAAATTAACTGTATGTAATAATTAAACCACACATTTTTTTATTAAGCCTGTTCATGATGAATTGAAATAATAAAATTAACATTAACTGCAGAATCATTAATCATTCGCACTTTGGACAAGCCGACAGCACACTAAATTCATGTTTAGGCTTTCAATTTAAAATCTGGTAGGTCTTTATTTACAGAGTGTAACCTGTCTTCACTGATCGGGTCCAAAGCCCCGCCTGGATGGTTGAATTGAGTGAAAGAAAAAACTGTTGATCTGATTGCTTCCTTCAACGATCACTACAGTGGATCATGTGATCACGATCCATTTGGCACAAGTTTCATGCCGGATGCTTTACCTGAACGCAGGTAAAAAAATACAAATGAAATAAAATCCACCTTCAAAAACAACAATGTCTTTTTCAATGTATCATAGAACATTGAAAAGAAATAAAGCCTCTGGAAAATGTTTAAGGTCTGGAGATGTAAAGCCTTCGCTTGTTCCCTAAAACAGGAGTGATGATGTTGTTTTTGAGTGAAGAAGGCTGTGCTTGTTTCTAATGAAGCTTTCAGAAGCCTGGACTAAACTCCAAGGTCATCTTTCATTGACACATCCTCAAAAGGCACAGCTGCATTGATGCGATTTCAGATTTAATCAAACAGCTAGTGTTTTTGTGAGGCATGAATTTACCTTCTACAATGATCATACATGTTAACACAAGGACCTCTTTATGGTGATCTGTTAGGTGTAATTAACCTATTTTTGACACCGAGACTTTGCACCCAATTGAAATGACTTTGTTTATACTCACCTTCTGACTGCAGAGCAGAATGAGCCTTTGACTCCGTCTTCTCTCTACTGGGAACACAAAGACAGTTTACAGCCTTGTAGACTTATTACCTCACGCTCTCTTTGAGAAGCAGCTACTTTTTCCACACTAAAAACGGCTAAATAGAAAAAAGGCAGGTTATCGTTTTACATAAATGTGAAACTATGTTCCGAAACAGAAATCATTCATTGACGGCAGATTCTGATCTGAAAGTAAAACAACTGAGCACTTCAGGGGGTGAAAAGACGCATGCACGGGTACTACAATTCTGTAACAAAACTATATAACAAAAAAACGGACCGATGTGGAGACATGTATGAGTCTATACAGGCGAGACAGTGTCGCAGGGGCAACTTCCTTGACTCCTGTTCTAATTGTGCCAAAGGACTTCCACAAGGCCCTCTTTATTCAAAAATAGTGCGCAGACAGGGTTGCCAGGTTCCCATAGCTGTGGCGATATCGCTATGTAAATGTGTGACCTCCAAAAAGGCTTTGATCTACCTCAATGCATATGCAATAAGGCCCCCCGTTCCACTTTTAAAGGCCTCCTCTTTAATTTACATCATCACAGAGCCTATTCAAAACCCCACAATATATCCTCATCATCTCCCAGGTTAGCACACATCCATATGGCTGATTTGTTCGGACCTTCTCCACTGTAGTTTTCACACTATTTTGGGGAAATCCTGACAAATGATTCCGAGTTTGACGCAGGCAAGGCAAGACAACAAGCACCGTGGTGTGTTTCTTCCATCTGCATCAATTCAAACTCGTGACCTCTCTGATTGTCACCCTCTCAATCACACTCATCTCCTCATCTCTCCCTCTGCTAAATCTTGGCACATGCGACTGTACATTGAGGAATAAATTACTCTGGCCACTTTCCAGTTGCCATCTTCTAAACTATATATTGCTGCTTTGCACCACTTAAGGCAGAATCAAAGGGGGGGGGGGGAGGATGCACCTCCCTTTCTGAACTATGAGCAGATTGCTTTGTGCTATAGGCAATACACCATAGAGCTGGTATAATCATTACAATATAACCTTTGCATTCATATGCTGATGGGACTTCCTACAGGACATTTGGATGATTTATGCATCTGTTCATGCAGCAAACTAAACCTCCGGCACTTAAAATACAAGAAAATCAAAGCTGGGGAAAAGTAAGAGATGAGAGAAAAACAATGACAGAATAACAGATAATCAGCCCCTGTGAGAGTATTTTGGTGAAATAAAAGGTTTGGTTAGAAAAGAAATACACACAGGCCAAAGAAATAGTAACATCTCCTTTGATTGTTATGTGACAAATGTGCTTTTCCTACAATGGACTTTCGATGCAAACACATCACATATGAGTCTTCATAACTCCCCCCCCCCACAACAGAAGGGTAAATATACATTAACACACTGTGAAATTGAGACATAACCAGAAAATAATATGGTGACAAATTCTAAGCAATGGACACATGAGGGACTATATACACCCCCATGTTATATAAGCCCCACCGCTAAAAAACTACATCTAACACATTACAGTCAATGCAAATATGCTCGCTTTAAAGACTAATCCTAATCATGTACTAGTGTCGAGATGGTAACATGTTATGCACCACAAACAAAAGGACTTATACCATACGGCAAAAACAAATGAGTAAAAAACCCTTTGTCTCCTCAAATGTAATGAACTACAAATTGATTTGTATCCACTGTGGAAGAGAAGGAGATCGAAGACAGTCAAATATGCGCAAACTGAGCTTAAAATGTAGCCACTGGCTATTTACAGCAGTGGTTCCCAACCTTTTTTGACCAGTGTACCCCTTGAGCTGGTTTCCATGTGAAAAGTACCCCCTCTCTCGTGTGTGATTATTCGCCTTAATGTGTACTTATATTTAACCCTTTGTCTTTCTATCTATCCAACTGCTCATTTAAATAAAACAATTATTGTGAGTGTAAAAACATACCTTTTAATGAGACACTTGCGCTTGCTTGTCTTTCATAAGTCTTTCATAATTCCTTTTTTCACTGGGCTCCCCTGTGCCTGCGTCCGAGGCGACGGGAGCAGTAGCGGTAGCTGGACGTTGACTCCTGCCTAGCCATGCATCCATGTTTACAGTCGGCATGCAGCTAGAGCTAGCTAGCTTCGCGAATCGTGCGCGCCCGCAGCAAGAACGTGAACCTTTTTTTTTTTTTTTTTTTTAAAGCGCGATATACGCGCCACGTATGGCCTTACTAAAATTCATGATATAATACAATATAATATGTATAATTTTTTTTTTTGTGTGTGTGGATACTGTAGGCTAATTTATAATCTTTCTGCGTACCCCCTGCAATACCCTCGCGTACCCCTAGGGGTCCGCGTACCCCCGGTTGGGAATCACTGATTTACAGCACATGTGGTATATACAGTATATAAGGAGTGTAGTTTATAGTATATATTGGACTTTCTGACCTCTTTCTTTCTGTCAGACGTGGAATTACCTTCTATTCTTAACTTCTTTATTTGTTCTTTGTGCTTGTAGTGCTCACAGATCGGCTCAACAAAAAGAAAGCAATCCACCTGCACGCTGCATTCAGCTTTTTATACCAGGTAAGATAGAAAGCAGTGACATGAAACCACAGGGACTAGTGCATCCATTTACAACTGCTAAGCAACGGATCCCAGCTCGACCCTGCTGCATCAGAAAATATAGCAATAATCTATACGATTACTTTCTCTCCTTTGCCACAATAATAGCTCCGTTACGGAGAGTAAATTAGGCTTTTCTTTTCTCGAACTTCCCCCCGGGATGGGAATGGTCTATCAGCTGTTCCACTTCAGAGAGGGACAGTACTGATTTCAAGACAGGGCTATTACCATAGAGAGCCCAGCCTGGATCTGACCCCACCAATCTAATATTCCGATTCCATAAACATTTATGCCAGTTCATCTTCTGCTGAGTTTCCCTTAATTGAGGCAATGATCTGAATATGTAAGACTGGGCCAGGCCAGTGTTTTACAAGCTCTGGTAGACAAAGGTGAATGTAATGTGTAAAATGATGCAAATTATAGCTATTGTAATGTCCTCCCTTTTTTTTTTCCCCCCTCGCCCTCGTCGCTCTGACGCTTTCTCTGGCCTTTGCAATTGTTTCATATTGTTGTTTATCTCTCTCTTTTAGCTGTTTTTCTTGTGTCTGCTATGCATCGCCGAGTTCAGAGTGACCTTTAAAAATGTGGGGGCTTCAAACACATTACACAGCGCATGAGAGAGAATATTGGGATCTGTCTTTGAATTTGTCAAAAGTTATTCATTTACTTTTGGGTATACCATTTTTAAATGTTTTTAGTTTCATTATGTTCGAAGAGGATAATCCAATCGAGGAAGATACTGTCAGCCTCCGTAATGATTCACAGCATACAAATAAATAATCAAATACCAACAGTGAATAGTGTAACCACATGCAGAGATTCCTATGAGAGAATAAGTGACCCACATCTGTAAAATCCAACAACATGGGGAGACAGCGACACTCTTGACGCTGCTCATTATCTCATTGTGACATAAAAAACAAAAACCACTACTGCACTCTTCTGACAATTATACACCTTAGATGTGTTCATACATCTAATAAAACTGATTAGTGCGACATGATTTAGTTAAACGGCACAGAAATGAATAGAGAAGGCTGAAGAAAGTTGCAACCCCGTAGACACTGAATGGAAATACCACTAGTGTTTAGTTTATATAGTAACTAGGGGTGGATTAGTACAAATACTCACAATACTGCAATCAAAGAGCATTTAAGTCAAACTGGGGATTTATCTGCCTTCATCAATCGTCAGCTGGGTTTGCACTGAAATCCTAAAAAGAATAAATGCTTTAAAAGATGGAAGTATGAATGGACTATTACGAACTTTGTTGCTTTTGCTACTGAACATACATTATTATTCAAAACTGATTTATCTACTCCTTTCAAGCTGCTGTCTTTCTTTTTACAGTGAAATTATTGCTAATTATCTACATCTGGTCACAAAACTAGCTTAACATAATGTAACTGTAAATGCAAGAGTGCTTGTCTGAGGTATATGCTTTGATTGAAGATATTTAAAAAGGTCAAATAAAACAAATGTCAGCATTTGAAATTCAACCAAATGGGCGACCGTGGCTCAGGTGGTAGAGTGGTCGTCTTTCGGAGTGAGAGGTCGGAGGTTCGATCCCAGTCTACACTGGTCTATGTGTCGAAGTGTCCTTGGGCAAGACACTGAACCCTAAATTGCTCCCAGTGGTCGACTAGCGCCTTGCATGGCAGCTCTGTCCCATTGGTGTGTGAATGTGAGCGTGAATGGGTGAATGACTGATATGTGAAGCGCTTTGGGACTGCACTCAGTGTGGTTAGAAGGCGCTATATAAATCTAGACCATTTACCATTTTACCATTTACCAAATACTGGTGAAAAAAGTAACTAATGCTTTGATAAATAGGTACTTATATTTAAGAACAATACGTTTGCTTGTACTTGCTCGGGTCATATTTAGCACTCGTTGTGCTTGAGGATACACTCCTCACAGAATGCAAAGTCTTCTGTAACTAGTTCTCCACCATCGCTGACAGGCTTTGCCAGGCTTCCTTGAGTTACTAAAGATGCACTTCTGTAATCACCTGACAGTATTTCACACATAATTTGACAGTCACATTAGGCAAAAGGACGACTGTCAGTGAAAATAATGCTTACCAAGCATATAATGCTGCCTTGCCCATAGCCAGATAACTGCTTTTATTTACCCTGCCTTTTTTTAAGCTCCTGCCTCCCACACACAAATGCTAATAGCACAATAGCACTTTTACGCAGCTGTGCTTGTCTAAAGGTAAAGGGAGACCCATCACCTTATCATTCCCATCAACTCCTACTCCCATCCCAGCTATGACCCTGCAGAAACATTGTTTAGGCTCCGTTTAGATGTACTCTACTGGGCCTGAATGGTAGCAGGATATAGCCCTCAGTGGGGGCAAACAGTGACAGGCAACTGTGAGTGCAGGGTGAGTGGGCGCTCTCTAACATGTGAGTGCTCTCTGCTGGCGATGAGTGTGTACTGCAGCTCGGAGGAAGAGGTGCCGGGCCAATGATTGAACACCCGCCATGCTCTCCTCCTGACTGGTGCTGGTCTCGAGGAGACAGGATGGTTGAAGGGCAGATCATTTATCTCATGTTGCCCATTTATTTTTTATGCATCATCTGTCAAGCTTTTTTTTTACATATACACAGCAAACACACACACACACACACACACACACACACACACACACACACACACACACACACATATATGTATATATACATATATGAAGTTGTGAATCAGTTAATGCTGTACTCTTGCATAGTTACACGTATGTGTTCATTAAAATTTACTCTGTAAATATAGTACACAAAAACAAACAAACGTAGACATTGTCTTTAACTCATTTCTCAGGGACAACCTGGAAGTCACTGTTACAATCAGTCAGTGTCGGACAGTGACCTCCTCTGGTTGGAGTCTCTAAATGCTGCCCATGTGTTTTGCTGTCAGTCCGGTTCGTTCTTTTAGTGAAATTCTTCAAACCGGAGCTATGCGTCAACTAACGTGTGCTCAAATGTTACAAATACGACACAATGAATGTGTGATCAGAGTAATGTAGGTTCCAAATGATAAATTCAGAGTCATTGTTAGTGAGATTCATCTTCACATGGTGACATTTTGATACATATGAACATCTACATATATTTCTCAAGTCAGAGTTACGTGCACAATTAAACATCCCTTTGTCTAATCCCCCCACCCCACCCCACCCACTTCTCTGACGCCCCTCGTTCTCTCCAGCCAGTGAGTCATCAGAGATTCACACACATAGCCTCCCAATAGAGGTGGGGAGGGTGGGGGGTGGTGGTCGTGAGAGAGAGAGAGAGAGAGAGGGAGAGAGAGAGATTCTGATTTTGACACTCTGAGTGATTTGGGGTCGAATGCTTGAGCACATCCTGTTGTCCAAAGCAAAGCTGTAAACCACTAATTGTTGAGTCAAGGTTTTTGTCAAGCAGGCACTAGGCGCAACAATCATCACACCGTTTGATGGGACCAGGATTTTTGTTTTGTGTGCGTCTGTGCACATGTGTTCAAGCATTTTCAAAAAAAAAAACAGAAAAGAAAAATTGGGGGGATGAAAAACATAGGGATGGAAAAGGTGGAGGTGGATGGAAAAAATTTTAATAAAAATTAAAAAGGAGTGGAATCTGAAATACCTACAGTAGAAAGGAGCACAATGATTCTTTGCACGAGAGGAAGCAGTGGCATGCACTTGCATACAAAGGGGAACAAGTGGTCTTTACATGGAGTGCAGCTGCTTATTAAGACTCACTCCTTCGTGCATTATTCCTTTCATCCCCACTCAACCACAAAGTGATTTTGCTTTGCCACTCACAAAGACAGCAAAAGATTTCTAATGGACAAATCCTTAATAAATTTTGCAGATCAGTCGCTTCCCTGCGAGTTATAATACAATAAACAAAACATTCCATAAAAGTATCTAAGTGAAAAACACTGTGTGGGAGAGAGCAAGGAAGAGAGCCAGCGAGGAAAAAAAAAAAAAAAAAAAAGAATATGAAAGACCCCAATTCTCTCAAACTCCATAATAGTGAAATGAGCACATATAAATGTGTTAAGAGTATCTCTTTGCATCTTGTATAGACTGCATGTATTTAATCTGTAAAGCTTATTAAGGCCCTAGTCATTGCTATGCAAAGCAGCACCCAGCGCTTTTCTCTCGCTTTTCAGCCGAGTGCAGTGTTTGGCCAATAGGACTGGCCCCCCGCCTCTCATTCTGCATTCATAACATGCAACATTTGCACAATGTATCTCTCAAAGGCCCTGAATAGAAGGCCTTAATACTCATGTAAACAACTGCAAACCAATTACTTAATGAATCGGGCCCACACATAATGAGGAGCCTCACAAAGGGCTATAAATGCATTTTTTGCACCAAAGCTTCTGCTTTAAACTACAATCCCTCTGCTGTAGTCTAGGCTTAACTGGCAAATCATAATTATTGTCTAAGACAACAGAGAGGAAGCCATTTTTGTATTTTGAGTCCAGCTCCATCCTCCTTTTGAAGTCACTCATCAGCTCGCTGACAAAATAAAGCAAATAATTAGCAAGGAGGCTGGGGAGGGAGGGGGAAGAAGAAGAAAAATACAGGAAGACGGAGGGGAAGAGGGGTACAGAGATGGAGAGAGGGCAAGGGAGCGAGAGGGAGTGAGACGCAAAGAGAAAGGAGAGAACCAGGCAAGAGCATGCGGCAGTGTTATGCTTCTGCTTAAGTGCAGGGCTTCCAGACCACTTGTGGAAGCAATAAAGCGCAAGAAGTGACTGTGGTAAGTGGAATGCTTAAATCTAAGCATTGAGGAGAAATGGAGAGAAGACAGGGGACTTCTGTTGTATGACCAAAGAGAACATGATAATGTTGATAGCGACTTTGGGGTCTTGGTGGTGCTTCCTCACTGTGTCCAGTGAGATTTGAGTGTTGGGCACGCACAACCAACCATTTGTCCAATTTTTCTTACGTACACAACGTGTGTCTCATGGCTGCTCCCTGCGCTCTGTGTTCCAGTCTCATTTCTGCATTGCAAATTTTGTTTAATCACACATATTGCGCACTTCCCATGCACATTAATGACAGACACCATCTGACAGGATCAGAGCCCAAAAAATTGGCTCATGTTTATTAAAGAGGTTGGTCACTGGGGCTGGCAGTGGCAGACATCAGCAGCTATGAGGACCACAATAGAGCCAGGCCATTAGGCCCTTCCCTGGGCTAATAGGCTGACTGCGAGCGGCTGCTTGCCAGGCCAGGGAGATACAGACTTCAGCCCTTGTGTCAGCGTGGTGCCCAGTAATCACATGAAATCAGAGAAGATTATTCCTCATAACGTTTACCCAGCCATTACTACAGCCCAAATGGGTTTGCAGTGAAGAGGTGCTCTGAGGACCTGACATGCAATTGCAGATTTGATGAAGTCGTGTTGATATTCAAATGCAACCATGATGGTGTTAGCGTCCACCAAGCTATTTATCATTAGATGTTCTTTCCCTACCCACTTAGGCCTCTGATTTGAGCGGCCTAAATATGTTTCAAGGGTGAAAAATGAAAGGACATTTGTCCTTGTCAACACTCGAATCCCCTTCTTCCAAAACAGTTGTCCCTGATTCTCTTCTTGACATGATCTGTTTGCATTTTGACAACAAGCCTGAAGACAGTTGAGATTATGGCTCCAATTTATTTTTGTGGTGGCTGATTTGCTTTTGAATTCTCAAAACCTGGTTGAACCCAGTAAACAGTGAGTAAGAGGGGCTTTAGGGGCCTTTTGTCTTTGTAAGCGAGTTAATGGGTGGCGCCCCCTTGATCTTATGGAAATGAACAGGGAATTATGAGAGCAGCCATGCAAATGTACATCAACCACTTTGGTGTCTGGTGGCCCATTTCCTGTGGCCCGTTGAATAACAATGTTCTTACCGGGGGTAAGGGTCTTGATGTGAGGAGCGTTTGGCCCTCTCCAGGTCCTCTTCATGGCCATGATTTATTCCTTAAAAGAACAAACAGGGCCACATAAAACCATTAGATTTTTTGATTGATCTCAACACAGCTTAATCCACCATGCACATTTCTATACAAACTAAAAATCGGGGCTTCCAGAAGTTATTGGAGAGTTTCTCAGTAAGGTCACAGTTGATGACAAAAGAGTATTGGGTGTCTGTGAAAATCTATGAAAATGCCTCAATCAAATGGCAAGATCAGTCCACGAGAATAAATATGACAATACAATCTAAAAAGATGTATCGGCCAGAGATCTCAAACCAATGACATTGTTAAGGTACAATGGTACATCCTGAAAATCTGCACACCGGAAGCACTTTTTACCAAAAGCTACCGCTTGCTTCCCAGAATGCAGCATTGATACTGCTGTTACTATTAACGTTCCCTTTCATTGCTTTCATGCCTTACATGCCAATTCTGTCTCACAAAAGGTTTTATTGCTGCATTGCTAATCTCTCGGGTGAGAGCATCACTGCCATCTACTGTCCAGCTGTGTGCCTCTGTGTTGATTACGAAATCTGCTTTTACAAGAACTTCGTGCTCCCAGTGGACAAATTCGGAATAGCCATTACGAGTAAATAAAAAAAAGTCTACTCGAGTTAGGACACCGCATATATGTTATGCCACGTCTTTACACTGCTGTGAGGACATACGGCTACGAGTCGCTAATGATTAAACCCCAGTTGGTGTGCTACTTGCCTTGTAAAGTGGCTCACATCTCTTACCTAAGAGGCCATCCTCGTCTTCCTCTTCAGAGCTCTGCAGCCGTGTCTGCATGGCTGATTGTTTAAGTAACTGATATGCCTTCGTCTCTATTTGGGGAGACAGACACAAACACACAGTCACATGCAGTGCACAGAAGTCGCTGTCAAATATTTGCTTAAAACCCAGGTTTCCAACTTTCACAGGTTTCTGTTTGATGAGCCAACACGCTTCAGTAGCTGATTTTTCTTTTCTTTTTTCTTTTTTGTCTTGGCACTGAACAGAGTGAGAGAAAACACTGTGCTCAATCACCTAAGCTGTTGATCCAAGCCTACAGTATGTAGCAACAGTTTCCATGAGACAGCAATCAGTATCTCACATTATCTCAGCATCCCCCCACCAGGAAGCCAATGATTGATTTCTTTTTTTGTTAAACACTTGTAATTACTTTGCACACTAAAATAGGTATCACATTTGAGTGGAGCACAGAGACTGCACAGGCAAAAATCCACAGAGCAGAAGTACATAATAAATGGGCTGTTGTCTCAATGATGCTGTCAAAAGCAGCAAATCAAAGCAAAGAACGGTATTGTCATCTTGTCTAGTTAAGTCTTCGCATTTTTAACTATGCGCCAGAAAAGTATGCTGCTTCTTTTAATCATACAGTGCATAGCAATGTCCACTATTATTCCACCCACAACACTTTATACAGCTACGGCTTTCACATGTCGTCGAGAAAAAAAAATAAAACCCACACGCTCTACAGCAGCGCTTGTCTTGGCAATTACTATCAGTTCCAAGGTCATGGTAGTGGATTGTGACACTGATGTTGTTCAGCACAGCAAAACTGTTCCATAGCAAAATCTTTAGTCATGTTTTTTTTTTAAAGCTGGTTACGGCTCTTTTGATTAAGTGTAGAGATTGGAAACTGGACTCATTCTGCTGGCTGCGCACCTTAGGGATGCGGACACATGAAACACCCAGTAGGAAATCTGATAGCCAAGGGTAATATAGGATCGCTTTACATTTCAGAGGTGTAGCTGAGGGATGGGCACACCAACTGCTTCCAGGATGCCGTCACATCTAGTATTTTTTCAAGTCCGGCCTTGCCCGGGCATTGTTTAGAAGATAATGAGAACCGATGACAGATCTTTGGCGCTTCCCACCCTGGCGCCCTGACAATTAAAGCGGCCGCATTATGCTGGACCAGCGAATTATCAGTTTTGGTGGAATACCTCAGGCGGTGCTGAAAACCCAGCCAGTGTTTTCTCGGGAGATAATTAGAGAGAACTAGCACAGCTCTTCAGGTGGGACTTTGACCCTGGATTCACCTTGATCATCCTGCCACAGCCATTGTGTAAAAGAGCCCATTATTCACTGCAGTGGGAAGAAAACAAACCACAACATAAGGACAGTGTGAATGCTGAGGCACCGGCAATGCCTTTTTACCTCTAATAGGACCACTTTCCACAGGGCTTTCGTTCTGGCTGTCCTCTTCACTACTTTGTAGTTCTGTAAGAAAGGGAAGCGCATAGTGAGAAGCAATGGTAGGGAGGAAGGGGGATCGAGGGATGGAAATGGGAATGGGTGGGGGGGGGGGTCTTTCTTTAGCTCTGAATAGAAGGCTGTATGAAAACTGGGCTGTGAGGGATTCATAAAAAAAAAAGCTCTGTGGTGAAATTGATTTCTTTCATAAAAGGGGAGTTTTAGTTCTCTGCTGAGGTGATTTGCAAAAAAAAAAAAAAAAGCAGTAGTCTTCATTTTCTTCTATTAATGGCCTTGTTACATATTACTGTGCAAAGACTTATCTTACTGTGGAATGTTTTGGATGCTTGTGGGCAGTCATAATAAAGCCAAAATGCAGCCATCCCTCTGTAACTAATGAGAAAAATCCAGCTTTTGAATATAATTGGTCTTATTTGTGTAATGATAATTCACTGTGCTGAGCGCAATCATGCTATTAATCTTCACTGACCTTGGATCTGTTGCTTCTGTGCGGGCCTGGCGGGCTTCGCATCGCCGTCAGCCAGGAGAGAAGAAGGACCGCACAATGAAGATAAGTCACTCTCGTCCTCCGCTGAGGGGCACTCCTCACTAGACCGGGACAGAAGTGTCCTCAGCAACACTTTGGCCTGTGAGCAGCACAAATTAAAACCACACTCTTAATTGTTCTCACTTTGTGAAGGAAGTGTCAAATTGAACTCTCGCCGATTAGGCAAGTCATTTACTTTGGCCACGGCTGCTCGCACTGAGGTGCGGCTGTAACGCGGGTTCAAACGCTGAGAGAAAATAACTTCAAATTCTCTCACTCGTTTAACTAAAAAAAGATTATTTCGCACACTTTCGCTCCCGCTCGCTTTCTCAATCACTTTTTTTGCCCCTTCCTTTCCTCTCCCTCTCTTCTCATCCATGAGATTAGAGAACTGCCTAAAGAATGCAATCACCCTGGCGTTAATGTGCAACACGTTCCAGATATCTTCCCTCTTGGCGGAGGGGATTGAGACAAACTGCTCTCTTCCTCCCTCTCTAGCTCATTTTATTTTTATCTCGGTGGAGATGAGGATACACAATTAAGAGGAGCTGTTCCGGGAGATGAGGAGCAGGGAGATGCCACACACCGATTTCCTTTCTCTCCCTTTTTCCTCCCCCATATCAAATCCTGCCATCATCATCTCTCTTTTGTGATCAAAGACTGCCTCTCAGCCTCAGATGGCCATTTGCAACTTTTAATGAGTGCTAATATGGAAGGCATGATCAGGAGGATTTCGACAGTGACAAACTTTAAGTGCATTGTAAGTTGTTATCAGTAGGTCACAGTGAAGACTGACAATGTACATGCTTTCATTTTCTGAGAGGGGAAGAGACACAAACACATGCCAATCTGAGTTTGCCACTTGTTATTTGATGCTGCTGCACAATAAAAACTGTCTCGATCCTTGTCCCCGATATCTCTCTTTGTTCCCCCCCCTTTTTTTTTTTTTAGATTTAGTCAAATGTACCGTGGGTTGAGGGCTCTTGCAGACCCACTGCATTTTAAATATCAATGAATGCAACTGTTAGTACTTGAATATTCAAAGGGCCTCTTTGAGTGTGTGCATGCGAGCTGCATGCTCCCATTTGTCGGAGTAGCCAGGCTGTGTGGCAAGACGTGAATGGAAATTTCTGTTTGCTCTTGTGTGAGGAGAGTAAGCTGTTGTATGAGGACAGAGAGGAGGGAGAGACGGAGAGAGAGAGAGAGAAAGTCATAAAGGGAGGGATTGAGAAATGAAGGAAAGGGGAGAGAAATAGATGGAGTGAGAAAGATAAAGGGAGAGCAAGATTTTCACTCAGGCTTTTCCTGATGCACTTGGATACAATGATGTAGATGGCAGTTCCCCTCTTCCTTTTGTCAGTTCATATTTTCAAGAGGCTCTACAGTCTCCCACTTTGCCTCTCTCATTGCGTCGGGGACACTGCAGGAAGATCTCCTAGCCACGAGAACCCCTGTGAGATGAGTCCGCGAAACTTAATGACACACAAAAGGACGCTGCATTTGTACGTGGTCGCTCCTGCAGACAGACTGCTTCACAGTGGGTTTGATATCAATCTCTTGACATCATCTTTTGGCTCTGAGTGGAAATATTCTTTGTCATTTCTGTCTTTGTTTAATTGAGCATGATCCGCACAAGGTCAATGAGTGTGATACTTAAAACACTCCCACCATGGAGAAAGTCCAAATGGCTCCCTCTTTCAGCCAGCCCTGCTGATGGTTATACTTTGGGCTAATACTAAATTAAAAGCAAGTGTTTCTTGGATGAATACGCCACATGAAATGAAAGAAGCCAAGCTGGGGCTGTGATTTGCGATTACTGCATGGGTCAGGGTTTCCCTTCTGTTTAGGTCAACGTGTGGAGCAATCTGAGTGGCCCAACCCAGGGCTTGGTTTCAAGCACAAGACACAAAGAGTGCATTCAATACCAGCTACACCACTCCTTTAAAAAAAACTCCAAAGAAACAAGTAAAGAAGCAGAAGTGATCACTCGTTTGGAAAGAGGACAAAAAGACACCATCCCTCTTTTTCAGCCATGTGTGTTAATATTGGCTCACTTTTAGGATTCGGTGTCTAAATGCAAGTGTGTCACCTCCTGTTTGTGTGAGTGCTGTGGCTGCTCATGTGCCTCCGACGCTACCTGGTGGCTGTAGGTGGCATGGCGCTCCACTAGCAGCGGCGTGAACAGTTGGACCAGGCGCTCAGTGCTGAGGACACGGCGCTCCTTGAGCACAAGGGCGTGCTTGAACCAGCGATCCCACAGTCGAGCAGCATTAGGAGGGAGGCTGGTGCTGTGGCAGGGGTGGGGGTGGGGTTGGAAGGAGAGAAAGAGAGGCTTTCTTATTGAATGCATGGGGGGAGAAACATAATGCAAATAAATCATACTTAGATCTCTATACAGCAGAACAATCTTTCAGATCAAGGAAATAAGAGGAAACTGAAAAACCGACTAATACATGAACATTATAGATCCGTCAGAGAGATTCTTTCACCCTGCTTTCTGCCTCATCTTAAAACAATCTAGAATATAAGGATTACTAATGAATACCAATTAACACTGAATTAAGATAGACAGCAGTATAGTTCCAAGTTGAAAAAAGGTCAAGGTCAGCCAATAGGCATCTCCAGAGCAAAGAGAGGGACACTGCTAGATGTGTTCTTTTGAATTGAGTATATAGCAGGAAAGGTCTCAGTGAAATCAATAGAGTAGTGAAGCAGAGCCTGGATTTGGCTCAGAGTATAACTACTTGTTATCCAAAGGACTGAAAGTCGTAGATAGGGCATTTTAATTTACTCATGACATTCACCCATGCAGTGTTGCCATTGGAGGTGACACCAGAGATGACCTTTTACATTTGTGGACAAGGGAGGTTGTATCAAGCGCCAGCGTGCAATATCTCAGCGACTGCTGTAAGTGCGTGACCCCTCCCCACGGACTGGCTGGAGAAAATAAATAAAATAAAATGCACAAGCAGCGATCGCCACTCTGTCTGAAAAGGGGAATTCACCTTTACTGTACATCCGCTCACGTTCTCTATGAAAAGAGGAGGCACGTCTGTTGAACTCCATGGCTTTCAGAGCACTGATATTTGTGCTTGGAGTGACACTATTATAAAACTATTACAAGTTGAAAATGTAATTGTCAACACAAACCATAGGCTTTTACACCAGGAAACCACAAAACACAAGCAACGTGCAACTATATACTCATATAATATACAGCTTTTTGGAATTTGCACACTGTTTCAAATACATTTTAACATTTAGGTGAAATCAAAACAACATCAATCACCTCAAACTAGCAAAAACACATGATGTCAGGTTTGGGGACTGGATTCATAGACAAACCCCGAGCCTTACCTTATTTGATCAGGCTCGGTGCTGGACTGATGAGCCCTCACCAGATCCTGTGGAAGCAAGCAGCCCTTTTCTGTGCTCCATGACAACCTCTGAAGCCCACGAAGGACAACTGCTCCACATGCTTCAAGGTCCTCGTCATTCAAGTCGGCTCCATCGTCACAAAGGCTGCCCAATATACAGAGAGTAATCAGCTATTGCCATGGAGCCCTGGACTCAGCCCACAGGTCAGGAGTACACAGAACACATCCAACAGCTGCCAACACTTCACGCACTTTACAACTATAATCATACAGATCAGTACACACACACACACACACACACACACACACACACACACACACACACACACACACACACACACACACACACACACACACACACACACAATAGTAAAGAAAAAGTAAAGGTCATGACACCAAGTGGTCAGTGTCCTTATCACTGTAGATGTCACTGACATTATTGCATAACCAGGAGAATAACATGTGCTGGCGTTTCAGAGACTCTCAAAGCTTTCATTTCATAATCATTTATTCATATCGAAAGACAAAAAAAATAGTTAATGTCAATTCACCAAACTAGGATGCAGAGAAATGGCTTGAAAAATAAACTTTCTGAAACATGCTCTGCAAATTCTGTTTTTTGACAATGCAAGACAAATCCTCCATCTCCCTGACGCCCAATAACAATTCAACAGTCGTTACTGAAACAACCCCATGTGTTTGAAAACACCCCAGAAATAAAGATGCATGCATGGCAATGATGGCACTTCATCTAATGTGAGAGCCCTTGGCAGAAGGATAATATGTTTTCCTCATCCGCACAAACTGCTCCATGGCCATCACATTAATATACATGGCATTCCATTTAGCCGGGGAAAGATAAGATTGTAAAGTTTGAAAAAGAAGGGAAGAATGTACCTGATAATTCTATTGAGTTGTCTTCCATCAATTGAGGAAACCTCATACAGACCGGTCTGTTTACTGTGGACTCGTCCTTCGATGCTGTCTAAGAGATTGAAGACTCGTTCCTGAGAGAGGCTTAAAAAAAGAAGAAGAAAAAAAACACACATTACCTATTACTGTGGTCAAAATGAATAAAAAAAAACCAACAACAGATGATGCCATGTGATCGATGAGCTTGTAGTTTTTTTTCTTAAAGAAAGAAAAAAAAAAGATATAGTTGGATCTACAATTTGTGGTTCATTTTGTCCTTCAGATCATTTCCTTTGAGCAACTCCAGGAATTCAAAATGACCGAACTTGAGTTTTAAATTAAAAATTAATTCACAGAAAAACAGCAATAAAGTCATTAAAACATTGATAACTGTCCACAGACAGTGGACAAGTCAGAAGAAATGACCAAAGGTGTGCATGTATTAGAATGAAAAATATTTATTACAAATCATGTTGTGTCCTTGGGCAAGGCACTTTACCCACATTTCTCTCGTATGAATGGTGTGTGAATGTTGGTGGTGGTAGGAGGGGCCGTTGGCGCGAAATGGCAGCCACGCCTCTGTCAGCATGCCCCAGGGCAGCTGTGGCTTCAATGTAGCTTACCACCACCGGTGTGACTGGTGTGAATGAATAATGGTTTCTGTACGCGCTTTGAGTCACCTCAAAAAAAGTGCCGTATAAATCCAAGCCATTATTATCATGTTCTTTAAGTTATTTTACAGGGTACATCTGCAATGGGATCAAAATATTTACTTTACACTTATTTCATTGAGGGCTTCATTGAGGGTTAAAGTGTTCTCACCAAAATACATGATTTCAAGCGTTGACTGTGTTTTTTTTTATTCTTTAGAGTTTGACATTCATATTATAAAAACTAGTTGTAGTAAAACCATTCAGCTAAATCACAGAATTAATCTCAGTAATCAATATTAGTAATATGATACCAGAACCAAACAGTGGTAATAACAGAAAAAAACATGGCTGGCCCTTGTTCACACTTAAAAGTGCAAAGAAAACGGGGTTCCTGAAGAGAGGGGGGCCTCTGGATGATATTTCTTTTGGTGAGAGATTTACTCTTTAATCTGGTCCTGTGTGAGGCTGCAAAATGAGAAATGGATGCCTAATGCATGTGGATATTGTGAATCCATCTCTTTCTTGAGCCATAAGCTCTGGGTGGCCCTCATTGAATTCTCAGAGAAACCCCAAGCCGAGAGATCCCGAGCCCCCTTACATAAAAAGAGGCCAAAAAGAATTTATGACAATCTGTAATGGGCTCGGGGGTTAGGGGTCAGCAAACAATTGCTCTCTCTTTTTTGCAGGTTGTTTCCTGGTAACATCCTGATTAAGCTGACGGCTTGAATTATATCCATGACATTCTGTAGTGTGCAATCCATCTGTGCCAAGTCCTCTTCAGTGTGGCTGAAGTAGAATACGCAAAGGCGCCGTCTTTTTTTCTTCTTCTTTCCTCCCTTTCCCTTATCGCCCGCTCGGGCCTTGAAATAGTCATCTTTCTCTTTCCACTTTATTTATCAATGCTCTTCAAAAAGAGACCTTTAGAGAGGGAGAAAGTGAATTAGTTGTATTTTTTCCCCCTGCAAACCTGTCTCTCTATTTGTATTGTTGGCAGCTTTCATGTCAAGGTCTCTAACCTCAGTTTAGATGCTGCTGTTGTCCGTGTGTCGACATCATCAGGAGTGCATTGTTATCCCAGGAGGAAGAGGCCAGCCTCTCCGCAGCAATATTGCTCCAGAGCGTACAGTGCTGACTCCGGGGTGATTTACCACACGGAATGGTCTCACCACTGAGTGATTGGTGTCAGGGAGAATCTCACACACACACTGGCACACGAGCAGCATGGGCAACACATAAAGGAATAACAAAATATGACCAGAAGTGGTAACAATCCAGCAGCTGCCTGGCTAAACTTAGGAAATCTTTCACCATACCACATGTATTAAGTTTCAACATGTGTGACCTTACAAAAGAAAGTCTTGCGATAGAGAGATATTATTGGGATTATTAGCTCTGCATGACTATAATGTGTCACTCTCGGAGGGTGTTGGACTTTTAAAATCACAACTTTAGCTCAATAACCACAAATGAAGGCAGCCGTCACGCTGTTAAATGACGCC
Source organism: Blennius ocellaris (assembly GCF_963422515.1). Lineage (NCBI taxonomy): Eukaryota > Metazoa > Chordata > Actinopteri > Blenniiformes > Blenniidae > Blennius > Blennius ocellaris. Next base: position 14,182,681 of record NC_137666.1, on the reverse strand, counting down.
ATTTTCGAGAGCAGCACACACAGGGAGGCCATTATGGTACGTCAAGAAGAAGAAGTCTGGACCCTCACACACCCAGGCCAGCCTGGAGGAGAAATATAATGGGACAATCAAAGAAATTGGCCCTACTTGTTTATCCCTGACTGTGAGGTGAATGGGGCGAGCGATATCAACTCTAACCTTGAGAGAGAGCGAGAGCGAGAGAGAGAGAGAGAGAGAGAGAGAGAGAGAGAGAGAGAGAGAGAGAGAGAGAGAGAGAGAGAGAGAGAGAGAGAGAGAGAGAGAGAGAGAGAGAGAGAGAGAGAGAGAGAGAGAGAGAGAGAGAGGAAGAGAGAGAGAGAGAGAGAGAGAGAGAGAGAGAGAGAGAGAGAGAGAGAGAGAGAGAGAGAGAGAGAGAGAGAGAGAGAGACTGGTTGCTTTCTGTGCTTTACATCAAAGCCTTTGGTCTTCTCCTCATACACAGCAGCTCTCCCTGTTAACAATGAAAGCCACAGACCCCACCATTGTCAACCCCCCCCCACCCCCGTTGGTTACAGGCTAACGGCAGTTCCTCTCAGGGTCACGCTATAAACATTATAGCGCGCCACATATGAACCCAGGCATGCACACAACTTTAGCACCCTCAGTAAGAAAATACAATCCTTGACACGAGTTTTGATAAAATTGGAACCCATACAAACTTTCAAATTTGATATTTTCATCCAAAACCTTGCAGGGAAATAAATCCAGGAGACACTTGGGCTACACTTGGCCTTTTCATCGTTTAAAGGCCAATCAACCCATCAGTCAATTGATGGATGATTAGATTATAAAAATATTCATTAGTTGCCACCGGAATTTTACTCATTTGTGAATGACCCTTGAGAAGGGCAGCAATTTAAATGCTTGGACATTAAACATCTAACTGTTATTTATTTATTTATTTTTTATCAAGCATATAACTGTCACTATGTAAAATGTATATGCTATAAAAGGTCTAAAATTGACCAATAGTGATCATCACAATATTTTTTACAGCTTTAAAATGTTTCTAAATGGGATGAAATTGTCACTGGATATGTGCAATATCTCACTAACACTAAGTTGCAAAGTCTTAAAACATACCATTTCCTAAAAACAAAACAAATGAATTTGACTTATTAGATACTTGTAGTAGATGTACAGTATATACCAACAAACACGGTGTCACTACAGAGGCTGCACAATATACTGCGGATGTATTGTCATCACAATGTCAAAATGTGCATTCTACATGCATGAACAGCAATATATACTGATTTCATGTACATTGGTGCCATGTTCTGCAAATTCAAAAATAATATAAAGGAAAGGTGAGATAGACCACAATTAATTCACAAAAAAATGTGCAAGTCATTTTGAAGATTTCATTGACGGGTAAAATTATTTAATATTATTGTGTAAGCATAACAATAAAGAAATATTCAAGTAAACAAACTGCTTCGCTTCTGAAGCGCTGCATGTGGAAACTGCAGAGTGATAGAAAAAAATAGGAATAATAATCAAGAAGTTAGGGGCAAGAGAAAGAGCACTGTTATTTGGGTCAAAGTTCAAAGACATATTGTTGAATGTTGCATTGTATTGAAAATCATAGCATTGTCACAATTCTTGACACTAACACCTAATATCGTGTCGTCTCAGTAATGATTACTATTATCTTTTTTTTTTTTTAATACTTTCCAATTAAAAGCATCAATCAGGTGCTCTGGTTAAGTAAAGGGGGGCACAAACATTTGAACTAATTCCACAAATCTTTATTAAGTTACAAGTAACCTATTTCAGTGTTAAGCGCAACTATTTAATTACATTTTCTTTGGTAGCTTGGAAGAAGAATGTAAAAACATTAAAAACAAAAGCAGAATGAAGCACTGAGTGAATCCGAGACAGAAGTTCAGGTATGTCCTTCAGAATACGGTGAAGAAGAAAAATAAAAGCCATAAAATAAAGTTTTCTAAGAAGGTAAGAGGTCGCGTTCATGAAACACTATACTGCGAGAAAAAGGCAGAGGCTCCGGGTGCAAACATTCACATGAGATTTTCTGTGACTCTAACCTCATCCAAAATGATCCTTCAACTCAGAGGCCATCATCACGCTAAGGATTTGTGGCAGTAAGTGCTGTCCACATGCCCACCCTCCAGAACACTCTATGGTGCCACAAATTTCCTCCTCCACTGGGGACTTCCTGAGGTCTCTCAAGCAGAAAATTGCTCTGTTAGAGCATTATCTTGGATTATGGCAATATTGTTGGTGACAGGTCCTGAGCTCTCCCTATAAGATGCATCACTGCCACCAACACAGCAGCAGACTGCTGAGCTCCAGAGAGCACGGTGGCGTGGACCGTGACTCCCACAATCCTCTCTGTCAGCCTGAGATGTGATGGTGGTGCCTTCACCCGCTATCATTAACAGCCCTCTGTGGTTCGGCATGGCCGTGCAGAAAATTCTCCTTTTTCTTCTTCGTCTTTTTTTTTTTTTTAGGTTGCTTGGCTTTAAATCTTAAGGGGAAACACACACTGACTCCACTCTTAAGAAGCATATGTGCTATTAAACAATAGACATTTTTATGCTTTTTCTTCTCAGCTGACCCACTTTGTGAAACAATTAAAGTGCTGAAGTCTTACATACTGTACCTTTCCAAGGTGACCACTTGTGCCGAGGATTCGCTGTGGAACTGAGGTGTGTTCCTGGATTCATCAGAGAGGAGGGCCGATTCAGGACTGCGCTGATTGTGATCATGGCTCCTTCCAGAAGTGCCATTCCTCTCAGACGCCACATCCTCTGGCATGTCCTCCTCCAGCTCCGATTGTGTCAGAGAAATGGTCAGGTCACTGGCACTGCTTTCTGACAGCTGCACGTCAGAACTGGGTGTGGCGGCGCTTTCACATCTCCCTACATGTAAACACACAAACACAATCAGAATCTTCAAAAAATGACAGGTCCGGGAAAAGTGGGTCAATGATAAACAAGAAGTACCACAGCAAACCTGGAATTTCTTGAGCTTCTCGTCCACGACCAAGACCCCTCTCGTTGTCTTCCATGACGTGCGACTTATGAGCCACCTCTTCAGCAGGGGAAGTCTCAGCTCTCGTGTGGCTGCCGCTGCCGGGAGACGGATTCTTCTCCGGCCCCTCCGAGGTCACCAGGGGTGAAGGTTCTTGTTCATCATCACTTCCAAAAGGCACACTGCCAGCCGTACCTGTTAAGGCTCGAACAGATGGGAGCAGCCCCATCGTTCTTTCATGTTTGTCACTCAAATTACAGCCATCAGGGGAATCGTTTGAGCCTGAAATGTCATCTGATAAATGCGCTCGCTTGCTGGCGGCATCCTCTCCGCCAACTCGGAAGTCCTTCAAAAGGCCACTTGGTAGACGTTCGCGAGAGTGCAGGCTGCGATTGGGTGAACGATGCAATGCTTGGTCTGAGTGTACACTTGTGGTGCCAGCTCCAGCATCAGACCCTTTGGAGGTCTGGTGGTCCATAAAAATTCCCACCGGTGGTTGTGTGAAATCCTTCTCTGTCTGAGAGGTGTAGCTGTCCCACTGCTGTCTGTATTCAGCTTCAGCCTGCACATGTGAGGAAAAACAAGAAAAGGAAAAAAAAAATGAAATATTTTCTTTTTAGTAACAAATCTTTCCATTACCTTAAGTATTATATATATTTCATTTTGCATGAATACAGATCATGAACAAATTCCTAATTTCTTGTCCAAGTTAAATACGTGTCATTCTGAAAGAAATTTAACTCAAGAATGTTAACCATCCACTTTACAAATCTGAATAACTGAAGCTTTTTTGGGCCAAGGTCAGAATTCTTTTCACAACATTTTTCAGAAGAATGTCTCAGGATCAATGTTTTAACTTTTAATCTTATTAGAAATCCTTTAGACAAGTTTTGATTCATGTCTGCAATGTCACCAAGGGGGAGAGAGAGAGGAGCAAAAAAGCCTCCCTCCGAACATAATAACAAAAAGCATGGCTTCTGTTTCTTTTCTGATAAGCGTCTTAAATACCAAACAGTTAGCTGCTTAATAACATTCACTGTAAACCATGCAGCCTGCCCAGCAGATCCACAAAGTAGGTAAAAAAAGAGGAAAAGTTAATTTCTTGGCTGAGTGATTCCATCGGTAGCTGCAGGGCAAAGTAGAAAGTGTTTCACTAAAGTAGCAATTGATTCTTCTATCAATCTGCGGCACGCGTGTGCTCTTCCAAGGAATGTATTAAATATGAAAATCATATCCCGTTATCATCTGTCTCCAGCTTTCAGCCCGGTAAGCTTCCCTTAATGAATGCTGCAGCCTGAGGGACATGCACACTGCCAGCCAATGGCTTGTATGCATAATGGAGTGACGGTACCATTTTGCTCATTACAATATCGACAGGCTGAGGGGGGTTTTTGCACACAGTTACAAGTGACTGCTCTAGACAGCATGCTCCAAGTTATTATGAGATGTCTTAGACATTTCATCTAAAAGAGCTTTAACTGCTTTAAGTGAAGGGAGAAAGCAGCTATGGGCTTGAACTACATCGCTTGTGCAGATTCACCAGGCAGGATTAGACACCTGTGCTATTACAGATACACAGTTTAAATGTAGACTCCTCAACAGATTTACCAGGCATAATGTCTGCTTTCCCTTTGTTATTCTAAACCTGAAAACATAGCTTGATAAAAGCCAGATTTACATAAACCTTGTAAACATTTCAAAAAAGAAGAATCCCGCATAAAAAAAAGGAACGAGTACCATTTTTCAACCGTACAATAAATTATGTAAAAAAAAAAAGAAAAAGACACAACATACACACATCTACAATATGAGGATTGTTTAATGAAGGACACTGGGATGCCAGAAAATATAATATAATATAATGACAACAGTAGTTCACATTTTAATTTGTACAATATCAATATTACCTTGGCTGTTAAAAGATGCTGCTCCACTTTCTTCCTTGTTTCCATAAATCTGGAAATCTTTTTAAAATAGTCAGCCTGCACAAAATGTAAAGACGGAATCAAAAGCAACAAACAAACAAAAAATATCAGTCATACCATGATCATGGCATCGGGCATGTGAACCTACAGTGCATGTAAATACTAGGAATGGTCTAATATGGGGCCGCTGCATGATGTGGTGTGAAAACAGAAGGTGTGAGACCAGAAGTGACAGCCAGTCAGTCACAGTCAATCACAAGAGGGTTTTAACCAAGTGAGCGTCCTCTGTGTGGTGACTGACAGCCATCACAACTTATCTGAACGTCCAGACCGACTACCTTAATCCCGACTCAAATAAATAAATGTAACAATCTTGTATAGTCCAGCTCTTTCGATTACAGGAACACCATCAGACCTTTGAAAAGGCAGCTGTGGTAGGTTACTGTTTATTCATCTTTGCATTGTAACATAATTCTAAGGATGTTCACACTATAGTCCACACAGATTTCTACATTTCAGGGTATGAATGTGTACCTGCTGGACTGAAAACACCGGCGAGATCATTTCACACAGTGGAAACAAAGTGCAACAGGAGAACCAAAATAACAGCAAACATGCAGGACCCATAAAGCATCAAGAGGAAATAAACCAACTGCTTGAGGGTAGAGAATGACTAAACCTCTGGAGCACTTCAGAGTCTCTATATTGGGCAATTAACTCAGTGAGTCATAATTAGCCAATTTTGTTAATTTGATATTAAGCTGTCAAGCACTGTCGTTGAGTTTTAAGTGATAATCTGACTGGCTCATTGTTTTCTCCCTCGTTCATTTGCTTGTCGTGATAAATTGCACAGTTTGAGTGTTTACTATTGTCACATCAAGCCATTACAAGCAAATATTTCGACTCTGTGTTAAAATTACAGCCTGGCATTAAGGCAAATGTGAGTCTGTATGCTTCATTCATAAATCAACATTCCTTAGAAAAATATAGATACAATATAGGCTTCTGTTGCAATTGTATTAAAGTGATGGCTCATTTGGTGAACTATTAGGACTGATGTTTTTGTGTGTGTAAACAATCCACAACATTAATTACTGAAAACACCTGGTTCAAAATAGGCAGCGGAGTGTTTATCCTGCCTTTAATACGACTCCATCAAGGACAAGGAAAAGTATCTGCTGTGTGTGTGTGTGTGTGTGTGTGTGTGTGTGTGTGTGTGTGTGTGTGTGTGTGTGTGTGTGTGTGTGTGTGTGTGTGTGTGTGTGTGTGTGTCATACCTTTTGTTGTTGCAGGGGGCCATGGTCAGGACTATATTTCTTCATGCTAATTTCTATGCACTCCACATCTCTCAGAAGCTCAAGGTTTCTCATTTTCGCTCGTGTTTCCCTGTCACAGATTTCCTTGAGATAGCTGCGCAGTTTGGAACACTTTATCTGCGAGCTGAAGGGAGTGGAGAACTATTATTCAAAAGAAATATTATCTAAGAGCATTGTCAAAAAATAAGAGCTTAGACTTCTCACAAGAAAAGGTTAAGCACAATATGTTTTAAATTTAAATCTCATTCTCAGCTCTCCCATCAACCCAAGCTTTGTTGTTTTGACCTTGCATGTTAATATTTATGAGAATCCGTTTACAATGGGAATGAAAACAGGGTGCTTGGATCAAAAGAGGTAGTACATGAAGCACACCCAAGTACAACACTGGTTTTTTTTATTTTATTTTATTGAATACCTTACTTAAAATCATTATTTTTTTCTCCTACTGGAAACACTTACAAGAACTATATGCTGATTATAAGCCAGATCATTTAAAGTAACACTGAATGTAGCTTTACAGACTGTGATAGCACTCCACTTAAATGTAATCATATATTTATCTTGCAGCTTAACGTGAATGTCAAGGTGAGCACTTGCAAAATCTTTGAGTAATACCAACGTAACTTACACTCTTTTATCTGATCTGCAGTAAGTAAACAGCTCCCTCTCCAACTCAAGCCTCCGTTTCTCCCTGCAAACACACAAGTGTAAAGAAAGTGTCTCTTGCACAGATCACTGAAACATTTCTATGGTTTTAATTACAGCGGTGCTCGTCCGCTTTAAGATCAACTCCATCGAGGATGTGCTAATGTGGCGAATTAGCAACACACAACTTTTACAAGCATTTATACAATATTATAGACGATTTATGTATACGTCTGCGCGCAAGAGTTACTAAAGCCGACTGCTGACAGCTTCAAGTAGCGTTTGAAGTAGAAAAAAAGACTCATAATAAACTAGCTTCTGGAAGCTAAGTACCTAGCATGTGTCAAGCCGCGGGAGGAAGCGACAGAGAGGGGGAGAACCGCAATTCAAGCCCGCGGTCTCCGTCGGGGCCCGCTCCCGATCAGGAATTAAACTCACATTTTGGCCATGTTCTCCTGAATCGACGTGATCTTCTCGTAGTACCGGTCCTCGTTGGCCATTTTTACCCGCTTCGGCGCTGCAGCTTAAGCCGGGAGTAGGACAGGGGAGCGGGACGTAGGCGGAGGAGGCGGAGGGGGGCGGAGAGGAGAGTGGTCGGTGTTGTTTACGTTCGTTGCCATAGCCACAGCTACCCAGAAACCCCCGCGGGTAAACACAGACAACACGTGGGGCTGCAAATTAACATTTTGCCGATTTTAAAAACAAGAAAACACAAGTTTGTTTCATAAGTGTGGATAAGAAAAATATGCGTGCATTTTTTTTTAGGAAACTATTCAATGTTTACTCCAACAGAGAGCCCCTTCTTTAGAAACACGTGCTAAAGGTCAACCCTGCTTTTTTATTTTAACCTGGAAAAGCTAAATACCAGCCTTCAAATGTCTTTCTTTGTCTCTTGTTTGATAAGCAGAGTCTCCCTCTGTTACCTACACATGGATGTCTCATTTGGTCTGATGGCTGCTGTATCATCCTCAGATCTTGTCTTGCACTATCAAAGTTCATCACTGACAGTTCTCATAATGTCATGTTGTGACTGTAGGCTGCACGTCATCTGTCTCGCAAAGCCACAATACTGCACGTCCTTGCTGGGATTTCTGAGAACTGACAGCCCCTCCAAATGCACACCCTAATCAAGCAATTTCCCCCAATTCCAGTCCCATCAAATTGCTCTTTAGCTGTTGAACTGGGGAGTTTTGTTGTCCTTTTCTAATGCAAATCTCCCCCATTCAACATCTCTCCATGAGGCTATTTGTTGTGAAATAAATCCCCTTGTTTGCCTCCTGCATGTATAATTGATATTGTTGCCAGGCTTTTTGTTTGTTGGGTGGAGAGCTGAAAGGCAGTACTTTGGAGGTGATGAAGAAAATGAGACTTGCAGCACCGCTGTTCCAGCTGAGCTCAGCCGAGCTCAGCCAAGGTTGATGCCTGCCATCGACCTTTGTCAGATGTCATGCTGTGCATTCATGATTATTTTCAGCAGATTATGGCCCATAAATTACACAGTGTTTGTTGTGTCCCCTGTTTTGTGCAACATCCAGATGTGCGAGATGGCTGTGAATTAAGGTGGAAAGCTTGGATTCACCTTTCAGTGTGATGTATGCTGGTGAGTCTGATTTCATTCACTTCTGGACAGAGACTGAATTTTAAAAAAAACCTGTCACTCACACATTTTCATCTTCTTCATAGCTCTCTCATCTATATATCTCACAGGAGGCATTATTTTACCATTAAAGAGAGTTATCTATGTTATTGTTTCTCCCAAGTTAGAAAAACTTACAGACTGTAAGCGTCAGAAATAAAAACCAGCTTGACAGAGTTGCAATACCTTTCGTTTATCAGTATAAACAAAAAAGTGCCATGCATACGTTTCTCAAACCTATCCACATGAATGTCACCATTAAATATCCTATTTTTTATATACCATTTGTAGTTTTATACAGTATTTATGCACAGTTTTTTTTCCCCCTGCTGCTCCTCTGAAGACATACAATGTGTATGGCCATTGATATGCCCTCACAGAGGTCACAATTTGCATGTGAATTAACAGCTAGTAAATTAAATTGATATTCAGTGCACATCTCTGTTGAATCCTTCAGACCTTTGTTCCCCTGCCTGGCGGAGCCCATGTTCAGCCCCTAGCTAGTCAGAAACATCTGTGCAGTTAATAATTTGATAAACAGCTTACACAAACGCTAAATTATCTGCTCCATCCCCTCCTCCTTTTCTTCCTCCCCTTGTGTGAGACTTGGAACAGTTGGCTCACCTCTCTTTGGTGTTGGGTTTTATCTGTCTTTTGTGACGGCTCTGGTTTTCATGGACCTCCTTTTTCCTTCCCTTTCACTATCACTTAGATACTGAAGCAGTGTTTGGGGTTAATGCAAATCCTCAATTCTCATCTATGAAGAGAGAAGAGCCGTAGGAGTTTGCCTATTGTGGCAAGTTTAAAATCAACTTAGTCTGAGCATTTGTTATTCATTCACAGTTCTCGCTGGATAGCATTTACAAAAATGTTGGAATGGGAAACTGTGACATTTATCAACACATTTTAACATTTACAATGCCATTGTGCCTCCATTCAGTTAAAGCCCATTGTTTGCCCAGAACTCAGGTGACTCCCTGTGAAATTGCAAATTAAGGTCTGACATATTTTTTTCCAGAGAGCATTCTACATCAGAGTGCAAAAGCTTTCAAGTTCCATGTGTTAATTCAATGGTCACTTGTTTCTATAATTGGCTGATACCACTAGTGAAAGAGATTTGACCGGGCTTTTATAATCATTTCAGAAAGTAGGCACTTGGAGTTGGCACAGGTGTAGTTTGATTTTCACAAAGTTATATTAAAAAGATTAAATGTGTCCAGACGATGATATTAGTAGTATCTGTTCAAAACCAGGGCTGATTAAATTTTAAAAAGGATGCAAAATACCACAGTCGGATCTTCTAATGTTTGTGTCTGCGTACACATGTGGGTGCGCACACATGTGCCCGCACACGGTTTATTTGTGTGTCCATATTTTGTGAGTACGTTTTTGTCTGTGAGGGGACAGCAATTAGTTAAGTGCTATCAAGTGGATGAAAAGCTGCAACAAATCCCCTTTATAATTCCATGCAAAAGAAAGCTGACAAAATAGAATAGGATAGGGGGGAGACTAGTTTCCAATGCTTGCCGTTTTGCTTGTGACTTAAGAAGAAATTGAACCCCAAGAGGGTGTGTTAAGCTGTGTGAGAACTTAGCGTGTCATTTATATATTTCTAGTCCAGACTTGTTTCTTGGTAGTATATATTTCTTATAGATACAGCTTCTTCTACTTGTGGTTTGAAGTGTGGAGATCAGATTCACCGTGATGCTGCACTTGTAGATTATTTGAATAAACATCAGTCCAGTCTCGAGTGCCGTCTGAGAGCACAATGCCTCAGTGTGGTTCTGAACAAAGGCTGCCAGGTCTGATGACAGTGGCTTGTTGTTAGCGCCTGCAAGAGTTGTGATGAGTTTTACAATCTCTGCTTCCCTTGTTTCTTTTCTTTTTTTTTTTTTTTCATTCTTGAGCATCCATCACCACTGTCAACCAAGCTCCTACCGGTCATTTTCGCATGCTCGCGGTCTGTGGGCGTCAGGAGACAGGAAAGAAAGGCTTCTCTCTCTGTTTGACAAGAGCCTTTGAGCCCAGCATTTGAGCGACAGCTGGTGGGCAGGCCACAACGGCAAATAAGGGCAGTGTGTGTCGTTGTCAGGTGATGAGATTCATGTGGTCAGATGTCTGACTGCCACAATATGCTCCTGGTTGGTCACACTGACCCTGGGCCTTGTTAAAACAGCGATGTCAGTGTGACCAGCTGTGAAGCGGTTGAGTTGAACTGAAGGCAGCTTATTTTCAGTCTTCGTCCAGTAACTTCATTTTTACCTTGATTCTGACAATATCCATCGACTTTAAAATGCAGCGGCTGTGATTTGCGGAGTGCTATTTTTCTGCTTTACATTGTGTAGTTACTTTCTAACACTGTAGCAGATGCTCACCACCAGATTGAAGGTGTTTTCTTGAAAGTTGGAAGCTCCTTGAAAGCCACAAAGGACCAGAATGCAAAAACAGAACCTTTTTTATTTTTCTGCTTCTCAGTGCACTGGGACTGTCCATTCACAATCGTGCAGCCTTGTATGAGATTATTGTTCTCCAAAACAACATCTCCCCACCAATTTCCTCAAATTTTGAGGTGGATCGCTCCATCATTTATATTATATCTTTACATTTGTCAGAGGAAAGGAAAAATAAAAAAAATCAGCCACACTGAAACTTGAAAACATAATTACCATAATTGATCATACAAAAATACCTGCAGATATTAAACCAGCAAGTCAAACCGATCACGCTTATCACTTTGCTATTAAGTAAAATGATTTGCTGAAATGATCAACCAGGGCTCCAAAATGCATCGCAAATCTATCAATAATGTGATATATATCCATTCATCCATCCATCCATCCGTACATCCATCCATCATTCCATCTTCTATACCGCTGGGTCCATCTTCTCCTATGTGCAGGGTTGTGGGGCACTGGAGCCAATCCCAGTGAGGCCAGGTTACATCTGGACCGGTCGCCAGACAACAGGGCAAATACACAGAGACCGATAACCACAAACACTCACATTCACACTTAGGGCCAATTTAGGATCACAAATTAATCTCACATGCATCTTTTTGGACTGTGCCAGGAAACCAGAGTACCTGATGGAAACCCAGGTACACACAGTCAGAACATGCAAACTCCACATAGAAAGACCCTGCCAGTATTTGAAGCCAGACCTTCTCACTGCGAGGTGGGAACACTATCCACTGCCCCATTCTGCGAACCTACATGTGCAAAATACATATTGCAAAAGACTGACTGAATGGCAATGTTTCCATGCATTGTGCATCCATGCTCTGAAAATCCAAAATGTGCAAATAATTCATTAAATTGTGTGACAGAAACACCAGTCAACAGAGAAAGGGAGTGGTTATTTTGAAGAATAAATATCAAGATGTTAACATCACCTATTTAAATATATTATTTGCATTGTTAAGGCAATACTCAATAATATTGCATATCACTAAATTAAAATTCATACAGTAACTTTATTTATGTAGCACTTGGAACACACTAAAAATCATGTCTACTCTCCTCCGACAAGGGTGACTGATAAACTCCTCTGGAGCGACTCAGTCTGAACAAGCTTTGGTGAAGTCACCACCACAACCTCCGACATGGAGGAGGGAAGTCCACTATTACAGTGTGACAGAGTGAGGAACCATGTGCTGTTGGGACCTGATATATCAGGCTGCAAAGGGGTTTACAATAAAACTATCTAACACAGAGAGAGAGTGACAGCCACACACACATTAACACCCATGCTAATTTCGAGTCACCCATGATTCTCAAAGTTGGACTATGGAAAACAAGAGTACCCAGGAAAGACCTACATGTACAGTGAGACCATGCAAACTCCACCCAGACAGGTTGAGCCCGAATTGAAACCAACAACATATCTCCAATGAGGCTGGTGTTCTAAAAACTACACCACTGTATGGCCCCACAATAAAGTCAGTATTGACACATCATTACCAATATCACAGTAATTTATAGAAGTTGGGGCCACTCCCACAGTCCCATACATGTTTTGGGTGATTTGTCAGTTTGGATGTGTGTATGTGAGGGCTTGCGCCTTTCTCTGTGTTTCCTCTGTGATGACCTACACTAATACTAATACTAATACTAATACTAATACTAATACTAATACTAATACTAATACTAATACTAATACTAATAACTTCCTAAAGTGCATTTTGTTCCCTTAGTATAAAATGCCTGTGCATGAGACTGTTCATAAAATGTATTATAATACATGTGTTTATCTCCTTTGCTTTGGTCAACTTGTAGATGTTTATGTGCTCAATGAGCTTGGGTGTTCATTGTGGGGGGTTTTGGAAATGGACATGGGTCAAGATTAAGCCCTGATAATTAGAAATAGCTTTTGCTTGAACAGTTTGAACTGCTGACCTGGTTGCTAATTCTGTGTTTTCTTTAAACATTTGTACTGATCACTGGAGACTGGAAGACCCCGACAGTTTTTGAGATGCTCTGACTCACCTGTTGGGCCATTTCTATTATAAGAGTGGCTCATATGTTTACATTTGTGCCACTATCCTCCTTCCTATGCAACATCTTAAATCACAAAATATTAATTTGCTGCATAACACACCAGTCAACCTTAAAATAATACCTGCCCTTCTAACTGTCATGATCTGAATATTTAGCTTTTGTCTTTTGCCATTTTTCATGTTTTATTGCCTCATAGTTCATATTTTCTTTGTTATTCGTTCCCTGCCTGTGTTCATTTAAGTCATCACTCCTCTCTTCTCATTTGCCATCATTCTGTTGGAACAAAATGTTCACCAGAAAATATATCCGACAAATGAACAAGTGGCATGATGCAGAGGTAATTTGCGCAATTATCTTCACTTGTAGGTGGTCATAATGTTATGGTTGATTTGTGAGGGGGAACAAACAATCAATAATAATAATAATAGTAATAATAAAAGAGTATGTGATCATTAATGTGCTATGCATTCAGTGTTAAGTTAAGAACTGAGATTAGATCGTGAATGAGCATCTTTTTCTCAACCCAAAGAGCCAATCCAGTCCTGGATGGCCCATTTGACCCAGCCCTCCAGGAGAGGCCCACAGGGCACATGTGACCTCCATATTTAGGCATTACAGAATGTATTATTTGTTTGCGTGAGGAGCATCCTCTCCTGTCTGTTCTGAGGGTCACACTCGGTTGACACCGCTATCGCTCGTCGTTGCGCTTATGTGGGTTTAGTCTTCCAGGTCAAATTATCCTTCAATTTGTGCTGAAATAGGGAATGGCAGAGGCAAGGATCAGCCCGGGCTCCGGCCCTCTGGTCGTTATTAAGCCGTCACAGTGTTGTAAGGCAAGCTCCTGTAATGAACCCCGTCACCGCCGCCTCTGCACCAATATCCCCACAGCACAGCATGCATATTGATTGCAGATCGTGAGTGTGAGAACATGCGTGTGCAGCTGTGTGTATGTCATGTATGTGCACACGCTCGTGCAAGTTCACCTTTTTCGAGCAAGAAGCAAGGGAATCGTCTTACTCTCTGACTGATTAGAAAGCTCATGCATAAGAAATCACGACAGAGACACTGCTCCCCATCTGCCCGCGGTGCAGGTGAAAACAATTTACACATCGCCAGGCTAATGGATACATTCATAGGGAGCACAGACGGGGGGGATAGAGGGATTGAGGGGGAGAGGGAGAGAATAGCAGAGCGCGAAAGAGAGAGGGGTTGTAATGGGCCCAGGCCAATGCAGGCCAGTGGCCCTGTTCATGCGGCCAAGCCAGATAGCAGCGTATCAGATAACACATAATCACCAGGGTCAGCGACTAATGAATGCGGTCGTGGCCCACCAGAGCAGGCTTTTGCCCGCACTAAAGACACTTGTAAACAATTCGGCTGGGTGAAACATGGCAATAATATGTTGATTCAGCAGGTAATGAGGTTCTCCCTGAATCAATACCCCCGGCTAACCCCTCTCCCAGGTGGGCCAGTGAAGAGCAGCGAGCCATGCCGGTGAGCGCACACCTTTGCCGATGACCTTTCCGCTGCAGTAAGGACACGAGGCAGTCTGAAGAGGACTATTCTCATATTGCACAAGGCGCTGAGTGTCAGAACTTTCATTCGCGGCAAGCAAATGAACAGGCAGGCGCTGCATGCTAATGAGCGGCAGGCTATTTTCCACCTTTTTTATCTGCACATTATGCTCTTGACTTTGGAGAAGGTGGGAATTAGGTTGGACCTCAGTGTCAGGCTGCCTGATGGCTCCGCTCAGGAAAAACTGGTAATTGAAGCCGATGGCTGCCGCGGAGGAGGTCTGAATTTGGAAATAAACAGTTTCAAGCACTGCGCGTCATTTCTAGAGAGATGACAGGGGGAATGGAAATGAGCTGTCTGGATCTAATGCGCTTCCGCAGCAGGGAAAAAAAAAAAGGGGGCCATCTTTTAGATTACAATTCCACTCATTAGGACTTCAGTGCCATCGTAATGACGATAGACCAAGTTGCTGGATTCAGAGAGGACAATTAGGAAATACTGGCATCCAGACAAAACCAAGTAAACAGCAGCACATGACTCTGAATTCAGCATATAGTCTGGCTTGACATTGTGAGATACATCTAATGGCTTTCAAGGGCAGCCAAAATGTGGAAAGCAATAAATGGCCTTCTGCAGGGTAATTCTTGTCATGGTATCAACTTCTGTGTCAATGCTGGTTCATTAGCGTTGCAGATAAATGAATTCCCATCACATTAGAAAAGTAAGCTCGTCATGTCAGAGCTGTACTTTTTAAAGGGGGATGGCAACAATTAAAAGCTTTTTTTCAATCCTCGTTAAAAGAAATTGATTTGCTGATAAGTCATAAGGAAGGGGTTTTGTAAGAGTAACATGAACCACATTAGAATAATTCTTAGTTAAATACCAGATTTCTTAACGTTTATCACATTAGTAGATAAGTTGACTATTGGTCATTTAGATCCACGGGCATAAAAGGCTGGTTGGATGTTTTTAATTTAAATTGTGTGGTGAGCCTCAATATATCCTTTGGAAATGTTGTATTTATTCTAGTCATCGTTTTACACTAAAGCCAAATGTTTTTTCTTCTTCCATTTTGTTTCCACAACTTCTGTACGGACATGTATCACAATAGTTTTAGCATCCACTCATTTTTTTTTTGTCACAAAATTGGATAGAAAAATGAAGCACAAGGCTACATTTGATAACTGTAATATATTTAGATATTTATATTTGATAACATTTCATGCTTTTTCTGTCCATTTCTATCAAAATCATGATTCTAATCAATGGACGTTGCAAAAACAACAAAATAATTTTTAACGCCTGGCATATTTGTAAAAAAAAAAAAGTGCTTTTGAGGTCTATGAGTAAAAAAAAACCCACCTCCAGTAAAAACAATAATTTTCTTCATCTTTCCAGTTAAAACCAGTCGTTCCAAATCCTGGTTTTCAAAAGCCACTCTGAAGCTTGTTTTGTGTTTATCCTTACTGGATCACACATAAGTCTGATAATGTATCACTATTTCCAGTCGTTTGTGTTGGAGTAGGGAGACGTGGAACATGTAGGTCAGTGACTCCCCAGGACCATGAGGGACGTGAGGGACTGAACTTATGTGGACAATTTTTAATCGCCGTTAAAATGATCAGATGTCGTGCGCTAAATCGGAAGACAACTTTCTGCAGCTCGAACAGTAAACTGCTTCTTACAGAATCAACAATCAACTTCTTATATAGTATGCTTACAAGATGGATCAAACCTGCACTTTTAATGCTACATACAGACAAAACTACATGCAGTTGTTTATGTTGCTTTGGGTTAGTGTTGTTATAATAGGGTAACCACTTAATGTTCCTGTCAAATACTGTTACATTTAAAGATTGAGGAACCAGTTTCTGCAGGGCTCTAGTGTAGGAACATGGACGTAAAAGCTCATTTGTTATCTATATATTTTCTGTTTATTACACTTTTAAGTGTATGTAGTGAGTGTATCTGTGTTGGTGTAAAATACTACCTGACACTAAATGTTAAGAGTAATATTTGTTACATTGAATATTTATTGAGAAAAACATTTTTGCTTAATGTGGTATTGTGTTAAGCATGCATTCGGCTAGTTTGATTTGTGATTCTTTTTTGCTGTAAAGAGTTAAATACTGGCTCTGAAGTCATTCTTCATTGCTGGATTTTGGGCCGCCTGAATGCTGTATATTTGTTTTACCAAAACAGGTCTTTGATTTAAAGATAACTTCAATTCTATCACCTCAGCATGAACATTTGTGCATATTTTGTGGCAATCTAGTCTATTGTTGCAGTGTGTCTTATATTTCCATAGCAAAGAAAAACCTCATGTGGTAACAGTAAATGTGGCATTAGTCTTTTTTTTTTTTTTTTTTTTTTTTACACTCCTCTGCAATTTAGGCCGATGTGGCCTATTCACCTTCCTCTCACTTGGCCCCAATCCACGGAACCCCCTGCAGCTAGTGCCAACTTCTCAGGCTCTAGTGTCGCACTACCATGTGTTTGTCCACTGCATCAGTCTCCCTGCTTCTCCCTGTTTCAATTTCCAAAGGATTACCAGCAACAATACATTTCCTCAAGAGTTGTGCAAAGTTCCTTCACTCCCCTCCTTCACCACGTTTTCTCCCGGTTGCCTAAACAAAGCTGCGGACCCCAAAATGTAACTCGTAAACATTTGGAGCGGGATTCCATGAGTTGAATGAAAGTTTGCTCATTAAAAGCTTTCAGCATGCCCAGTTGATCTCTCTTAATGCATAAGGGTGAGGAATTTGTTTATATGCTTTCAGATGACAACAGCGGTTAATCTCTGATGCTTTTTAATGTGTGGCAAGTTGAAAAAAAAAAGATGAAGAAGAAAACAAAAATGCAACCTTCCATAGACGCGGCATGCAACCTTGATGTAGCGGGCGAGACCACAGGGGTTTCTGAGACTCCGATAGCCTTCATGCTCATGAATAAAACAGGGGGTTTAGGGGGCTTCCTGTGCAGCTAATTCACAGTGCCGAGCTTCCAATCTGTTTTTATGGTACTTGGGTGGAACAATTTCTCTTCCCCTGCTTCAGGGCTGCATACAGCACGGAGTGCAGATTCTCGGGAGCTCGTACAGGGATAGTAATTTGCCATAATCATTCATTGTGCACTGGTGAGTTTAGCACAAGCTGAGACACACGATACTTTGTGGTGTTTCTTCAATTTCATGCAAATAAACAGACCGGCACAGTCTCCAAATTTGCCCTTTGTTTCTAACATGAAAATGCCTGTCGGCACGCAACTGCCAACAAAAATTACATGCAGCTGTGGGGTATAAGAGATGTATGTATTAGCTCAGCCATTGTGCTCCTTGAGTAGTTGTGCATTGGGCATTTGTCCTGAAATAAAGCAATTTCCTATTTTAGATCGCCGTATTGCTTGATGCTGTAGCTCTCACTAAAACAGCGACTCACTCCTCGCCTTGCCTCACTCCAATTAGCAATGAGGAACATGGTTGTCCTCCTCGTGAGTCCTGTTTGCAGAATCATTACCAGGCCCTGCTGGTTTCTTCAGCACTGAGAGGAAGTTAAACAAAGCGCCACTCACACACAGCCTCTCCGCGGTGACGACAGGCTCCAGACCCATCGCCAAACGCTGAGAAGTGAAGGGTCTGCGAAAACAAACCACTATGACACCCTTCACTCTTTCTTCTGCCTGACCGCACCCTGTCACTGTCTAAAGCCAATCACCAGCACCTTCAGCCACAACAATATCTGAGGCAACGAAGCCTGCACCGTCCATGTTAAATCTTCCGTATGCTCCCTCGCATCGAGCTGTACAGTAATGTAGCAGAGGTCCTCATTCTTTACCAGCAAAAAAGCCATTTTTTTCCCTCTCTGTATACCAAAAAGCCCGAAAACATATTGAACCTTTAAAATAAAGGGATGCCTAACAAACTTATAGAAGTTGTGCTGTTTATAACAAAACCTGTTTAAGATGCATTTATTAAATACATTTTGGAGCATCAGATATTGTTTTAGTTATGTTTCGCTTGATGCACCTGTTTAAAGCATTTGAGCTGCTTTCATACAAGGATAAAGCAAAAGTTGACAGTCAAAGTTTTAGTCATTTATTACTTCCCGAGCAGTTTTTTTTATTGAAACCCTTTTAGATATTTTAGCAGTTTTTTTTAATAAAAATGTAGCTGAGTTGTTTAATCTACTTCAGTCATTTTCTCCGTTTTCGATGTTAGGCGCTTTGTTCATTTCTCTACATATATCAAACCTCTGTGGAATCCAAGTCTCCAAGATGTCCTTCCTAGACTTTCTTTTATTTGTATATATATTCATAAGGTACAGTTGGAAAATAGACAGCATCACTTGAAGTACGTTATGTATTTTATTATTACGCCTTTGTTTTATTTATGTCACGTTTGTCAACTGACTGCACGATAAGAGCCCAATTGAAAGAATGTCTGTTGTGTAACAAAACTGAAAATAGGATTGAATTGCACAGTAAATGCCCCTCCATTGCATGTCTCGTTTTGATTTTCTTGAAATACAAATATTTCAGTAAATTTTTTTCGTTGCCCTCTTTTATAAACATGTACCTAAGCTCCTTCCACATCACGGAAGTTTCTTCTCTTTCCAGAACTGACTCCTTCCTTGTTGAACTGCTTTCAGCTCAGCCTGTTGCTGCCCTCTGTGAGTTGAGCGCCCATCGTGCACAATGTGAAGTTGATTTTGTCATAAAAATGATAACAACACTGTCATAAACAATACAATATGGCACCTCCCTGTTCGTAACAAATGCAAAAAGTCCCCACAGATACGCAGAAGAGGTTTAAAACATGGAGCCAGATGTACATATTGATGTAACACACACACACACACACACACACACACACACACACACACACACACACACACACACACACACACACACACACACACACACACACACACACACACACACACACACACACACACACACACACACACACGAGAGGCAGAGGGGACCTAATTAAATGCAGACAGTGACTGTGTTGACTGGCTTACAGTGGAGCTTGGCCTCAAGCTGCCACAGCAACAGTTCATCTCGGCCAATTAGATGTTGCATCAAAGCCGGGGCGGCCATAAAGCAATGGGTTCACAGACAACATTGTTGTGTGCGTGGTCAGCAATCAGCAATGTCCCCCGCTGCGATCTGCTGTCGTTGAAGCTGCAGAGAGAGTCACCTGACATGAGCCAGTACAGCGGAGGTCTGCCTGCCCGCTGTGTGATCTTCTCCTAATGTGTACGTGAGGGAGCCGCAGGCCTCAGAGATAGAAGTAATGCGATGTTAAAAAAAACAACCACACACACACACACACACACACACACACACACACACACACACACACACACACACACACACACACACACACACACACACACACACACACACACACACACACCTCAATCCCTGGCAAGCAAGTTTTCTGCTTATTGCTGCTCTTTCAATCAGAATATGTGTGTGTTTGATCCTACCAGCACATAAGTGTGATGTAACTAAACTAATGATAAAAAGTAACTACTTTTACTGAAATCCTCAGTAACACAAATCATTCTTGCTCTGCTCTTTTATTTGCTTGGGTGATGATGGTCTTGCATGGTTAATTTTCTAGCTGACTTCAGTCAAAACATTGGCTAACAAGAACAATAAAACTGGGTCTATTTTGTGCTGTTGCATTCTTGTACAGCTGTACAGTTCAAATTCCTGCAAATGAACATTTCATACAAGCAATGATATGCAGTACGGATTTTGCAGTGAAATTGTTTGTTTTAGCCAAAATCTCACTTATGCTCTTGCACTTATATCTCAATAGTCAGTCCTATCTAATGTAGATAGCGCTGATCCTTTAAGAGCTGTGGAGACAAGAGATTGACAGCAGACAGAGTGCAGTCAAGAAGAAGTCTTATGTTAAACCTATGAGTGGGCCTGTGTGCCGTGAGTCTAATGGTCCTTTCTGAGGCAGTGGCTCAGTTTCTTTCTCCTCAACTCCTGAAGCTGCAAGTGAGGCGGGCCGAGGATGGGTTTCCCAGGATTAGGAGGAGGTCAGGGCTGGAGTGCTGCCACTCTCCCTCTCAGCAGCCGAGCCGCCGCTCCCTCATTATACCCGAGGAGCCCAAACATTACCCATGCTGCATTGGTGCCTCTGGGACAGGCCCACCTCCCTGCACCACACAGGGTGGGGTGGATCCACTTGTACGGGGAAATAAACAGATGCTTCGTCTTGTGATCTCTATGAGGCTCACACGCCGCCGATAAATAAATCCAAGGAGAAGGAAACATGACGTCTTCAACAGTTTTTCACTGTTTAACTTTCTAAGGGCACTTGAGAGCACTTAATGTCTTCCAGCTCGCTAACATCCTCCTGAATGTGTCTATTGTAGGTCACCAAGTGTATTTCACTGTATACAGCGCAAATAGCAACATGTAAAGGCATCCATTAACCAATCACATCATTAGGCTTTTGTTAATTTATGTATATTTATTTATATATTTCCTCCCCTTCAGGGAAACGTAATTACAGATTATGTAATATTTAGGCCGGACATGTTGATTATTGTCCGGTGTTTGAAAGGCTATGGGTTGTTAGTGAATTAGAGAATGATTAGTGGATGGCAAATCTACTTCATTCTAAATATGTTAATTAACAGTCAGTGCAGTGGGTGCAGTAGTTAAAAGCACTAGTAACCTCATATGGGCTTCAAATGCGGCCACACTCTAAATTGCTTGCGGTGGATTTCTTTGAAAGGCTATATTTAATTAAATGCCATACAGTAGCCATTTCCGGGCTAATGGAACTTATATTATGTGTAAGAGATCTGGTGAGAAGTCACTTAGCCGTCCATTATGACCACGGCTTCAGTTCTCTCGTGTACATGTACATGTAGAGGATGGAGATTGCATCCATGTGTGTTTGTGTGTGAAGTGAATTATCTGAAACCTGTGAACAATACAGGACCTTGTCCACATTGTACTGCAAAGATCAGCTTTTACTAAATACATTAATTGATAGGCGCAGGTTTCTGTGTTGTGTTTTAAATGATTAATTTACATTTTTAAAAAGATATTCTGGAATATATATTATTTTAAGAGGACAGCAGCTTTTGCAAACCATCAGTATGTAAACACAAGCCCAATCCAGTATAACTGAGAGCCTCTTCAGGACCACTAACAGAGCACAGAGCCACCTAGTGTTAGTACTCGACACACAACAGACTGCTCGTGCAGCCTCACATCTCACACGACTGTCTCTGGATGGCCACAAAACACACTAACAAAAGCACATATCAGTGCACTTGTGTTTAAAAAAGCAAAGATTTTGAAGAAGAAAAAAAAAAAGCCCTAAATTGAAATGCTAGTCTATCATGGTAGTTTAGTAGAGAAAAAAAATTGGAGGTTGCTTTAAAGGTGCAATATGTAATATTTTTGTTGCATGCAATTAATTTAACATGGCCAGCAGGGTTTTGGGAAACATCAACCTATGAGTGCATTTCAAATACAATACTGTGGCAATGAAACTGTATGCAATGGATGCAATTTAAAAACTGGAAAGCTCTGATTGGTAAACTAAAGACAGGATGGGCAGTACACCGCATCACCATGTTCAGTAAATCCACAAATACACACACTGTTGTTAATTTTTATGCAGGTTACTGTGAAAAGATTTAAGCTGCAAATATGCTCAATCCTCTGCACATGCTGGCTGCTCCGTGACAATCAGCCCCCTCACTGTGGCACTGGCTTTTCATATCTTGGTTAAGGGTGCCCCCATCTGGCCGACGGCTCGCCAGAGTGCTCGCCGCTGCTTCTGTGAAGCAATTCAGTGCCTCCTCTGGTTCCTCCGACTCCATCACTTGTTCTTTGCACTGATTCCTAATTGTTGGATCAAAAAGTAAACTATCTGCCTTAATTTTGCTCTGACATGATGTGATTGGAATCACTTTGGACACGTGTTTGTTGTGCTGCACTGGAGAGCTCTGTGCAGCAACAGTTGTTTTGGGGCAACCTCAGTGTGTTGGGTGCAGCGAGGGCAGCGGTGTAATTTGCAAACCTCGCCAAAGGAGCCCTGTTTTTTCTTGTACGGTCACCGGGCGCCGGTTAGCTGCTGTTCATCAGTATGGAAGTCTACGAGGTGAGGAGAAATTGTAATGATGGACACTGAGCGGTGAGAATCAGCGGTTCAATAAGCCGCCCTAATTGCTTAGCAACAGTGTTCCAGGGTCTCTCATTTGAGATCAAGAGTTTAGTGGACTGAAGACTCCGCTTTGGAGAAATAGAGCTTGTGCCATTCGATAAGACGGCGAAGAAATGGCCTCTATCTTCTACTTCCTCTGTGCACCTCCCTCCCATTCCTCCTCCTCTCTCTCCCCGTCTCTTTCTCTCTGTCCCTATCCCACAACACCCCCCCAACCCTTTCCTACCAGGATGATTATGTTACCTTTCAACTGCATGATGTATTCAGTTCACTAGATTATTTTCTGTCATCTCAGTTAATTGAATTCTGTCCATCACATATAGATGTTTTCACATTTGCATAAAGGTTAGAGTGGTGAAGAGTGTCAAACTTCAATTTAGACAATGTCACTCAAATAAATATACTGGCCTCTTTCTGACTCTCTCTCCCCCGTCTCCCCTGGCTCTCTGGAGGTGGGCATTCATGGATTTTGTCTGAATTTAAATAGATCTGTATTCCTGGGATGTGCCGGCTCTCATATACATGTAAATATGAATATGAAAATGACCGGATGGCTCTCTGATATGGGGTGCGTGACCATGCGTAGTTGGCTGTGTAGATCTTTTCAATAATCTGCGTGTTGGCACATGCTTGATGGCGCCGCATGCCCGCATGGCCGCCCTCGTGGCCTGGTTTGTGACACAGACAGCATGTAGGCATGGCCGTCCTCAACTGAGACTCTCAGTGAGCACTTCCTCCTACTCCTCTACTCATTGTCAAGTGGCTCTAACATCCAGCCTACAACCGTCATGTGAATATGCAGGACCTCGGTGGGAGGGGGAAGAAAAAGACCTACCCGTGTACAATGCATAAATGTATCTCTAACACATGTACATGAAGCCTCACACTGTCATTTTACACATACATGCATGCACACACACTCACCCACAGTCCTCCATTGAGATTTTTAAGCAGTTTTCTCCTCGTGGCGGGCAATCTGTTAAATGGCTACGACTGACAGAAGGAAACAGAGCATAATAACATGTCACACAAGGAAACATAGCAAAGAGGGAAGAGAATAGCAGACTTCTCTGACAGACAAGGAGACCCGGGGCCAATTCACATTTAATAAGTGTCTCGGGATATCCAATTATGTTTGGGTTTTGAAAATTGATTTGTGTGTCTTTAGCGGCAATTTTCATATTAGCCTCTTTCAAATAAACATCTATTAGGTTTATGTATCGCATTGGCGTGTGGCGACGGCATGCAGCCAGAGCTAAAATAAGTCTGTGTCAGTTAGTCGATAAATGGGAGCGCAAAGACGACGGACAGATTAGAGTGCTTATCTCTTTTCATCAAGTCTGAATGCCGGCTGAATTGAAGGTCAATATCTGAGGATTCTCCAAGCCGAGCAGGTGTCTGGAGAGTATGGATTGGCTAGTGCTCGCAGCGCCTCTTTCCGTCTTTGTGGGCAGGCCAGGGCCAATTTCAAATGTGTCACAGCTGCATTTGAGCCAACAGTTACCTGGACAAAAACCACTATACATTATACTGCATTCCTCTTTAACGCTCCTTTCCCTCCACCAACACCACCACTTTTTTCTTCTTCACTCCTCTTTCTTTCCCTCACCGTCTCTGAGTTGTAGATATGTCACACCGTGGGCTTTGTCACGCCTCGTGACACGTGGTATGAGTTATCTGCCGGAGAGAATGTCTGCTCTGAGACAAGCGAAGGTGGCTTATTATTTATGATAACATGAAAGACAATTGTGCGCTGGCATTGACTGGCCGATTTGCAATCTCCTTTCAGGAACGGATGCGGTCAAAAGCTCAGCAATGGAGAAAAGTTCCCCTTTTTTTCATTGTAAATTAGAAAACACAAATATGGAAGAAAAAAAAGGTGAAAGCATGCCTCCTTTTCAATAGGCCATCTGTTTACAGCCATTTTCAAGGTTGTTCATTATTGATTACATCTCTTTTTCTCTATCCAGGGACGCAGTCAAAAAACACTGCAGATAAAGAACTATTTAAAACTTACTCAGCCAGTATACAACTCTATCTGGTTTCCTTTCTCTCCTCCGGTTTGCGATGAATGCAGAGGTTTTCTCTTTGGAAATGGACAGTGAAAGCCTGATAGGCCGTGAACGGGGCAGATGGCGCTCTGCTCCTTCCTCCAGCTCCTGTGTTTGTGTTTCAGTTAAGCTCTCTGTTCAAACTGTAAAATCGTGCACACACAAATAGGAGGTGAACGTTGGCACTCGTGTGTTGGGATGCATGAGCGTATGCAGAGTGTGTGTATGTGTGCAGTCGAAGTTGGTTACGAGGCTGTGGAGGTGGCGCTTGTATATTGAAGGGTCTTGTCCAGTGTGTCAGAGGGCCCTTTCGGCTACTCTCTTCCCAGACAAAGCTTTGGTGAAGGGGCTCACTCCAACAGGACATGGCTGCTGGGGGGGGAGAGAGCAGCAAGCAGCACTCCAGACCTCCTCGCCTGCAGGAGGAGGCTATCTCAGCCACCTAGTCCACTCCTCGGGCTGGCCGATACCCACCACCACCACCATCATCATCACCACCACCACCCACAGGGAATGCCATATCTGACCTTATCTCAGCATGTGCACAGCTGTCTATCAACAGAGTGCGGCTGAGCCGCAGAAAACAACCTCTGAGGGAGAGTGTAGAAGAAATCACAGCACTTAAAAATGTACACAGCCTGGCCTGTCTGCAAACTGGCTGCTCTAGAGTGTGTGAGACAATGACCAGCGTCACAAAATGAGGGCTGACTGACAAAAAAATAAAAAGAAGAAAATTGTAGAGAGGACATTAATGTTATTTTTGTACTTCAAATTGAATTGCCCAACAAATTCATATACCTTTGCAGCACTGGATAAAAAGAAAATGCCTACTGGGTATTACAAGGAAATGAAAGACTTGCTTTATTTGTGTATGCATCTGTAATGTTATTGTGGCCATTTTTATTCATGTGGGCAAAGTTGTGAGCTCACCCTTGGCTTTTATTTACATGGTTGTCTTTCGTCTGCTCTACGGGAGAGCCTAGCAAGCTGTAGATAGGTCCTTTCAGATACTTACAAAGGCCGCTTCAGCGGCTTTTGGTTGGCGTAACTACCTCTTTCTTCCTCGCATTCCAAATATCTTTGGTTCAAACCTGGTGGCCTTGATGAACAAGGTTCTATGGAATCAATCAACTGCTTCTTTCAGAAGATCTTAACATGGTTTAATGTTGGCCTTGCCACATTGTCCTTTTGAGATATAAACCTCATCCAACTTACGCCTGAGATCCAAGTTTCTTTTCTGAGGAGTCTTTTTGTGTAGAGTGGATTTCAGAGAGGCCTTAGTGTGGGGAAAAACACAACCAGAGAGAGACAAGCAAGGCTGCGGCATATTGTTCTCACTAATAATGAATGACAGCATACCTCAAGTATTTTTTGTGACTCATTCATTCACCACAGTCAAAGAAACATCTTTAAATTCTTCATTTTTTAATTTATATTCAACTTTTCACACACATAATATGAGTGCTTCATAAGTGCATGTCAGTTATATTAAATCCATGGTTTTCGTCCATCAATATATTATAATATTATCAACGAGTATACTACTATTAGTCACTGATGCAACAGAAAATGTATCAAATATAAATGTTAGGCTCCAGGGGACCCTAATATTGCGAAAAATATGTAGTGAAAAATATGTTGTCGCAGCATTTAAACACACAGCAGATACACCTGTAATGTCCCTTCCATTTCTTTTTTTTAACTCATGTGCAGCAGGAAGCACTGGTTGCAAAACAGACAGCTATTCATGGTGGACATATGTGCCTTGCACCATCAATGTCTACAACCTCTCCCAGCTTCAGTAAAACAGCAACATCTGCCTTCAGTTTTTATAGCCCACAACATATGTCCCTTCTTTGGCGACAAAGCTGGCTCAGGCTCTCATGCTGTTCCTGTCCCCTAGTCCAAACATACATCTTTAGATACCTGTCAGCCTTTATTATTCCATCCTCTGTCGCTGCAGATAAGGGAAGTTAAAGTTTAATGAAATGCAGGCCGGCTACAGGGGCCCGGCTTTCATAATTTGTCACCGGCTGTGTGCTGGGAGCCCACTCCTATGTAAACACGGGAGGCAGTGGTCACGGCCATTACTTCTAAATGACGGAACATGGACGAAGTGGCAGAAATGTCACTCCGCCGCCAGCCATTTTCCCGTTCCCTATAAACCGAGCAGGGGACATCAAAATCTGACAAAACACAAACTCTAATAAAATCCCACTGCGATGTTTTTGCAGCAAATTACCTTCACAAGCCGTATCCAAATGCACTCATTTCCCGTCTGTATTTTCACATAAATTTGATCGCCGGCGTGCTTCTCGGGTTGGGTTGTGTGCGGCTTTGGATGTAGGTGTGATGAGTGCCCTGCAGCAAAGCCACCACCGGCGGTCTCGTAGGTTGTCACATACATGCTACACTTAGGGCCTGGGGTATGAGAGGAAACCTATTCCCTGCCTCACGTATAAGGGCCACAGCACTACTTACACTGCGTCCTTCTATATAACCCTAATGACAAATGAAGATACGACAGCGACGCCTGCAGCTACGCTGGTCAAGGAGCTGTGCTGCACTTTATATCACCGGACTCAAGAGTCCCAGCAAACTGGCTTGAAGTATTGTGTACGCTGAGCATCTTGTGAAGGGTTAATGAACAATCAAAATCAGGACTGCCACCGTGCAAAACTATGTGTTATCTGCGACGGTGCTGTTGGCGTGCAGTTTATTTGGCTCGAGACAATGAGCAGCGCAGTGTGACACACAAGAGGAGGATCGTCCCTCTTCACAGGTTTGTTCTGCACTAGACAGAACTCTAGGAAACAGCTTATTCTGCCACTTCAATTCTGAGCTCCATTTTAGCCTGGACTGCAGTCTAGCTGAGAGCAGAGGTCCACACACACCGGCACACACACACACACACACACACACACACACACACACACACACACACACACACACACACACACACACACACACACACACACACACACACACACACACACACACACACACACACACACACACACACACACACACACACACACACACACACACACACACACACACTCTTCAGCTGCAGTTGATGTCTTAATACAGGCAGGATCTAATTTAGCAGATCCTCTGACATTTATCCTTTAGGTAAACTCTCACCCTCCCCTCTCCGTCCCAGTGGCACCCGTGCCAACAAAACGGCGCAGGCATATTTTAGAGCACCCGCTTCACACCTCAGAGTGCCCTCAGGAACACTCAGTGTCTCCTCTGCGGTTTCTAGTGAAATACTCCATATTTGATGTTATTTCTCGGGCCCTTTGTGATCAGGCACAGGAAGTTAACTGAGAGTACACCCTTGATGAAAAGAAGAGAGAAAGAAAGAGGGTGGGAGTGGGGGGGGGCTTTTATTTATTGTCAGCTGCAGCTATTTTCAGGTGGTGCTGAAACTGACAACAGGCGGAGATACACAATAACACTTATGACGAGGTACACCAACAAAGCTGTTAAACGGACATGCGCACATATACTCAGAGGTGGGTTCTCAGTGTGTGTGTGTGTGTGTGTGTGTGTGTGTGTGTGTGTGTGTGTGTGTGTTTGTGGACTGGTTGGGGCTGTAATCAGTAGCTCTGTGACAAGGAAGGGAGGTGGCGGCTGGCGGGAGGGACAGAGGGACAGGCATGATAACAGATTGAGCGACTCTGATAAACTCTCTTCTAATGGCTCTGCCTGTCCCTCTCCCCCCTTTCTCCGACGGCACCTATTTAGTGGACTCTTTCACTGGCGGCGGATTAGAAACCTGGATAAGGAGAAGCAAACACTGGCAGCTTCTCTGAGTAAGCAACAGAGAGAGGGGAAGCAGAGGAAGATAGAGAGAATGAGGGGAGGAGGAGAGACATGAGGAGAATGAAGGACAGAGGGAGAGAGGCGGCGAGGGAAGGGAGTCGGCAGAGGATATTCGAGGAGTGGCACTTACCCATAGCCATCCATCGTTTCTCCTAACACCCCCCCCCCCCCCCCCCCCACACACACACACACACACACACACACACACACACACCCTTCACCCCACCCTCCCCCACCCATCCTAACCCCCTTGTAGCTGCCTGCTTTATTTTTGCCTCCTCGGCCCTTGACAATGCAGCAACTGCTTACGGAGCGCTGGAACTGCTCTTTGAGCCTGAAGTCGATGATGGGTTCAAGTGGCGGGTTGCAGGAGGTGTCAAACAGGGCCTAATTCTGTGTGGTTAACGGCTAGGCGTGACACGTGCAGGACAGTGTAAACATGGATTAGGTTGATGTCTCAATCACAACATGGCAGACTGACAGACAGGCGGCTGACAGGGGCAGCAGCACCTGCCTTGGGTTCATACCGGGGCTCGAAGCGTTACACACCGTACCAGCTGAAATCATCTCCTCGCTCAGTTTTTTTTTGTTGTGGTTTTTTTTTCAAAACTTCATTTTTACTGCCAGTTATATAAAAAAAAAAAATGTTTTGCATAATAGCATCCGCACGGATCTGAGTAATTCAGAAAAAAACAATTTCAGGCTGACGAATCAAGTTGTAAACACACACAAATGCTAATAAAAGCGTGCAGATCTTTATTAGGTAAATAACGTGTGTATTTACTATTATCAAAAGTCTGGATTTTGTAGCTGATAGAATTCATGATTTTTAGATTGCAAGATAGATATTAGAAATGCAATAATAAAAGAAATGATTTCCAGATAAAGTAACCAACCAAGCAATCCAAATATTGTTACAATGAGCTTCAAATCATAAAGAAGCACTCTTAAAAATACAAAGATAATAAATAAAAACGCTTTGTTTTGTATTTATTCTTATATTTGTTGTCATAGTAAATACTCTTTGAACACTCTGTTGCCCATTTTTGTTAAGTTTTCTCTCACTATGTTTTATAAATAGATTTAAATACCTTTACCTTTATCAAAGCACCGTACCACCTTTTCAACTTTTTCCCTCTTTGAAAAAAACTCTTCTCTACACAATTTTAACTAACTTCAGTTAGTTCTGGACAGTACCAACCTCAAAACTGACAAACAAAAATAACTATATGACAAGAATTACGCCTCAACACAATAGCACTGTTAGTGTAGTTATTAATTGTGGCGAACTCGATAGGAGAAGTTTTTTTTTTCTGTTGGTTGAAGATGTTTGTGTTGGATGAAGCTAATATGTGGTTTGGAGATACTGTAAATTCAAAGAACTGCACATTAATGCACCATTCTCAGATAGTTTTTAGTCCATTTGCACTTTCAGCTTGATTTCCATTTAAAACATGGAAAGACGTAATAAATATAAACTATACATCGCTAAAAGGGGTAAACAGACTACATCTATGTATTCTGTTTGAACGTGCATCATAAATACACTTTTTCAAGGAAGCAAAAGTGGCCTTAATTTACTGTGACTCTCACAGTTTTTCAGCAGTGACCATAATATGAACCCAAACAAGCAGCAACAAAGAACTGGATTTTTCAAATGTCATTTAGCAAGTTGCTGTGTCGCATTGAATGTGGATGGATAGAACCTGAGACCCGCTACCGTTCAAGTGAGAGGAGGCTCAAAACAAAGAGATAATGTAACTGTGCAAAACGAAAAGCAAATAATTATATCCAGCTTTAAAGCCTCTATTAGTGCAGTCCTGTACAGACAAATGAAAAATCGCACACTTAGTAATTTGTCCATTTGATTATGACTGCTGAGTATGTGCGATTAAAATAGTGTAATTATATCTACTGTATAGCCTTCATGCTCAGAACCAGACATGGAAATATCTGACAATGGTGACAGCTTGATTGACTGGACACAATACTGTATACTGCCACAAATTAAAAGAACGTACAATTTTCTAAATTGATCCATGAAAAGGATTTACCTCGTCGAGCTGAAAGTTCACCCCGCACGCAGCTTTTACAGTGGTACAGGGGTTAAACTATTAAAAAGACAACTATTGACTCAGACAACAATGTTTCTTTTCACATGCTGTGAATTTGAAGCATTAAAGCACCACTCCAGACACAAGTAATAAAAAAAATAAAATAAACACACACACACGCACGCACACACTCACACAGACGGTCATTAGTGAAATTCTGCCATTGTGTCAAAGAAGAAATAACACAAATTGTCATACGCTGGTGGTAATTATGTTGAGCAGCGTCCCAGCCGACAAGGGTCGTCTTTCTCCTCACGCAAGACGACGTCACGCTTCTGAGGGCCAGTGAGCGGCTTCTCTCAGCCTCACGCTCCGGTGTCAAGTGCTGCAAACAATATGCACTCACAGCAAGCACCGCTCGACTCAGGAGACGACATGCTCCAATGATTGTGCCTTTGCCACAACTATTTGTGATTGACAAAAGGCCCGTGTAACTCGCCATTGACTTTACCTCACAGCCTCGGTATCTCCGTATATATCTTTGGCGCGGGAGCAAACAAACGAGCAGTAAATAACTCGCTGCCTCTGGTCCCCGCAGGCCGTCAATCAGACGGACAAGTGTACACCGCGCTGTGTTAGAGAGCTCAGGGCTGAACTAATCCAGTAAAGACAACAAAAGCCCCGACCGGAGAAAAATCCTGTGTGAAGATCCAGTCTCAAACCACAGGAGGAAATCTGGGAACACAGAAATCTAATGACTCCAAAGCAGGCATGAAGTGTGAAATCCGGTGCGTTCCTGAGCAACAGCTGAGCCTGCGTGGAAGATGGAGCGGCTGACATTTGTTGCAGTGACAGATAATCATGTTTATTGATTCACTGAGTAGAGTTATTAGCTAGTTAACATGTCTCGGAGCGGAAACATCAGCCGTTATTGTGGAAAGCCACGTTGAAAAGAATGTCACTTGAAATTCATAATGGCCAAATGAATGCAACTGTTGTTGGGCATTGAAGTCTTTCAATAGCTGCCTTGCCATCATCGCACTCATCATACCAGTGCATTACACCAAACAAAAGAGCTAAAGACTAATTATTGAAAGATCCACACAAACTAGTGAGCTAGCTAAATATTGTCGACTCCAGCCAAATTCCCAATCTGCCTCTATTAATTAAGCCATTTAATCATCCACCACACTAATTGCATAATTAAATCACTGCCTCCTGGGTGCTACTGATGTGCAGCGGGTAATCTGGCGCAAAAATACCACTCATCAACAATGTGGGCTGGTTGATAATGGCAATGGATGGCTAAGACCACGGCAACTCAGTGAGGACGCGGGCATCATAAACACACAATAGGTTGTGGTCACTTCTCCATCATAGGAAAGAGGCTGGTGGTAGTGATACTGTAAACCTGAACTTGTGATGTTGAGATGTGCTATTTAAAGAAATCTTGCTTCAAATAAAATACACATCATCTCAGCTTTTCTTTAAACAATGCTCCCAAAACTTTGTCCGCCCGTGAAGTGAAGTAGTACAAATCATTTGCTGTATTAGAATAATAGAAAAGTATGCTAAAAGGTAAAGGGAAAATATGCACACATTAGGAATAAGGCTTTACCAACCAATTAATGCACTTTTAAATGCCACGTTCGATCAGAAATAAGTATGCTCTTCTTCACTGTTTTACTGTAAAATCTCAGCTCGAGTTTTGTCTCTTTAACGTAACCACATTCACAGAAACAGCTTACACATCGTCATTTTTATGAAAATAGAATTGTAACTAGTAGAGTTAAACTGTCAGTTAAACTATATATAAAAACTATTTACAAGTCACATGGCCTCTAAGTTTTAATTATAGAACCTATTCAAATACTTTACAATGCTGCTAAGCAACAAATTTCAAAAGTATGCATTGAAAGAATGTCAAACACTGTAACATACAAATTCAACAACAATCTTAGTTAAATACTTTATTTACAAGGGAGGAATATGCTAGAAGTAATTGAGCGGTAAAACAAGTATAGGTTGATTATCATCACATTTATTAGTACTTCCAGAAAGCACAAAGGTCAGAGGAAGATGTTGTGTTTTTGGTCTGATGTCAATCTGTAGTTAAATGCTGGACCTCCTCATGGACCTTGTTATATTTCAAATGAAATTGTGAGCTTATTATATAGCTGAGAATCGTCATATCTGTTTGACTTATAGTTTTCTATCATACCATTTTTTTTTATAATTTAAATTTGCCCAAATTACATGATATTCCATCAATACATAGAAAAAAAAACATAATGGCAATTAATAAGTAGTCAAATACAACTGAATGTAGTGCTAGTGCATGTAAATGATTTTGCATAATGTTACAAGGAGTTGTGTTTAACATATTTTTTTTTAGTGTTATATTGTAGTTTACACTGACTGTTCAGATTTTTCTGCAATTATAACGACAGTTTTTTCAAATTGAAAAAAAAAGTGCTTCTATAGTATAAAACCTGTCTACCTACATGAGTCTGCTGCAGTTTTTCTTTTAACACATTCAAAACAACAATATTCAAGAGCATTCAAAACGATTGTGCAGTGTATTCGCGGCACAAAGATGCAGCCCCCTTATCCAGACACAACAACAAGCTGTAGCCCTCCAATTTAGCACAATTGTGGTCAGTGGACATGAGTGCGACCGGCACAAACACCTTGTGTGCTGGCATTGTCGGGCCTGCTCGTCTCAGCACAAGACTCCGCAGCTCTCGCCAAGAGTTTAAATTCCTGAAGAGCCTCCAGAAGAAATTAGTATGTAATGGCCACACTCTGCAAGAAGAAAGACCCATTATGGCTTTCCACTGACTGTACTTGGCTTTCATTTGTGAGCTAAATGGATGCGCGTGAAGGTGAGAGTTCACTAGCCATTCAAGTATTTGGCTTTAACTGGCTCCAGCACTCTTGCTTTAATTCAAGCAGAAGGACAAGTATGAATAATCGCTCTGGATAAGACTCATCACAACCAGCAGCATGAACCCCCCTCCACCCCCCACCCCCTTCCATCACCACCACCACTGCCACTGCCACCAATTTCCCGCCCTCAAAATGGCTGCTGAAGCTTAATGACAAAATACCATTTACATCATGCCTTTTAATTTGCAATTTGCCAGCTTTTGTTGCTGCTATCTGATTTTGGTTTGTTAGCTGCACACTGTATTATTTTGATGCAAATTTCCTCCCAGCTCATCTCAACTGGTTCTAATTTCACGTTTGTTTATCAGAGCCAGAGAAAATAGCTGGGGAGAAATGGGTAACTCTAATCAATGCAAAATAGAACACAAAATATCCAATGATTACGGAGCCACCAAGGCTGGCAGACTGCAGAGAATTGAGGCTGCAGGAGCCCATATGGCACGATGGAGACAAAGAGACCACACCCAGCTGACACTGTGGGGTGAGTTGTAAAAAAAAAAAAAAGGGGGGGGGGGGGGGTGTTTAAGGAGAAATATCTGGTTTTGGACTCATAGTAAAGGGGCAAATGCTTTATTCAAATACCCAGAAGTGTACAGCCAAAACTGCTAATATGAGGCCCCAAGGGTGTTCGTCTCATGTAATATATGCACAGGCTAATTTATTACACCAGGACTAATTTCCATTGCTTGTGCTTGGAGTTGCCTTGCTAATTATGGAATGTTTTTTTTTTCTTTTAACAGTTTTTTTTTCCTTCTCAGTGATTCATAATTGCACATCCACATTCAGGGGCAGCATCTTTGCAAATCAGATGAGGCCTTGCCATTTGGCATTCACGGTCCCCCCCCCCCCCCCTTTACACACACCCAGGTGAGCCCACAGCCCACACAGGGCACCAGCATGGCTCAGTTTCCTTCCAAAATAAGAAAAAAGGAAGGAGGAAAAAAAAAAAAAAGAAACACCCACCCTTCCAATCATCAGTGCTTGGATCTTTGATGGGCGCTGCCCCCAAAACTGCTATGACCATCTCGGAAATATCAGATAGGCTGGTGTGTAATTAGACTTGGGACTTTAATTAGGAAAAGTTAACTGTTAGATGAAAGCTGTCACATCTGTGATACGTAGTGCTGGTTCAGTGGACGGATCCCAGGGGGGTCTGCATCAAAAGGCCCTTCCCTGCTGAGCAGGCCCACTCTAGCATGTTCTCATGCGCCAAATCCGGCCCTCTGAGTGGCAGCGGATGTGAGGGGACGGAAAAACAGAGGCACAGATACAAGTTAACTGCAGAGGAGTGACGAGCAGGGGGAAGAAGGAGCAAAAAGAGAAGAGGGAGGGAGAAGAAAGGGAAAATATCGCAGGGCTGCTTTTTGTGTGCGTGCGTGTGTGTGTGCGTCTCGTTAAACGGAGAACGCGGCACATACACAAAGGGATCTGAGGGAAAACAATGTCGCTTAACAAGACATCACTGGCTCATCATTAGCAATTTGTTGTGGGCATAATTTCCCCCTGCCCCTTGCATAATAGGTGCCCTGGGATATTGCCGACGCTTTTGTGCTCCCTCATTTGTCTATTTATTTACTTGGCTCATGTCACAAAAGAGATCTGGCCACCTCAAGCGAGAGCCAAAATAGCGCCGTTATGGCTCCACATCACAGCCCTATTAAGATGGCGCTCCTTTAATTGACTCCCCGAGCTCATTGCCTGACCTGAAGCCTCTGTGATCCCACCCAACCAATAAGAGTCCCCGTCTCACAGGGCAAACGCTTAAAGCGTTGTGCTGTTTATTGTCTGACATGTTTCGGAGGCTGTCAAATGCTCGCATTACCGGGTGCACTTGTTTTCTTTTTCCGCCCCGCGCGACGAGTTAAGGTGCTAAAAGAACAGGCAGGCGAGATTAATCTGGGTTTTGATTGAGCCGCTCTCCTCTACTTTCTGCCTCGTGCTCTCGGTGCTGGAAAAAAAAATCCAGCTGCAAACTGCTGTGGCGGTGTTAAATATGGTGAAACGGCTTGACGGATATCACTGCCATTAATCACATAGCGAGGAGGGAGAGCGGGGAAAGCCTTATAATTTCGCTGTGTGCGTTTCCTGTTTACCCATCCCCACAGATGGTACTGCCAGTGCTCCACAGAGGAGCTCTCACACTGTTGTTCCATCGCCCCCGCTTTCTGTGGCCCTTTGTGACAGTATAGACACTGAGCTGTCATTTACATTCAGTAGACACATACACTGGGGATGGATGGATCGTCGAATGGATGGATGACCCGAGTCATGGCAACAACGTAGCTATTTGGAAAAACAAAAAGCAGTTTTTTTCCTCCTCTGGAAATGGAAAGAAATTGATGATGCTAGCTTGGTTCAGCTCTGACAGATTGCGACGAGTATAATGATGTGCATACACTACCAGAGCGCCCCCCGACTTCCTGTGACTTGCCCCCTTTTCCACCCATCGCCCTTTTTGAATGACAGCATTCACATTAGTGTGACTGTAATGCGATTGTATCTGTTGTTCAGGAAATGAAAATCAAGTATTTGACCTTTGTATCTCACAAGTGGCTTAGTCTTATGCCGTGGTGGCCTTCAAGCTGACGGGGCCGTAGCATCCTTTCATGCCACCATACTCTCTTTATTTTTTCACAATTGTTAAGCCTTCATATCAAGTCTAAACAGTTTTAATGTATTCTCTCATAGCATAGCTGGAATTTGCATGAATTTATCAGGCTTAAAGCCAGGCTGCCTGTTCTTAGTCCTTCATTCCGTGAAGTGTGTTAAATGTACACACACACACACACACACACACACACACACACACACACACACACACACACACACACACACACACACACACACACACACACACACACACACACACACACACACACACACACACATACACACACACACACACACACACACACACAGCACCCACCCATGTCAGTTGCTTTGACATAAAACTGTGCTTCGGCAAGGCCAAATGAGAAGATAGTGAAATCGATTTCCACATTGTATTTCACACCCTTTCATCAGGCCCGGCCCTCGTGGCTGGAACGCTTGTGATTTCAAAAGCACTTAACATACGCCAGCCCCTTTGTTCAAGAAGCAAACTACTTCTGAGGAGACATCAATGCAAATAAAACCAACTAGCAGAGCGAAGGAAAACTCGAGCTGAAGAACAACCAAATTACCCGTAGTTAATACGTCTTCATTGCAATTTCTCTCTCTCTCTCTCTCTCTCTCTCTCTCTCTCTCTCTCTCTCTCTCTCTCTCTCTCTCTCTCTCTCTCTCTCTCTCTCTCGCTCTCTCACTTCAGCATACCAAAGATTCTCACAGCTAATGATTTTCTGGGTATTAAAGAGGCACCCACTGCTGTCACTCTGGATATGAAACAAGAAAACAGATTATTGTCGAGATCGCCCGCTGTGAACGCCCAAATGATACTTAAAATATAATGATGTTCTTAACCATACTCATTAACGGCACAGTGCAGGAAGGAACAATACTCCTCCACGAAAGCCAAACAGATTTAAAATTACGGCATAAAGCAGAGAGGCGAAACCGTTTGGAGGAACACTGAGGAGAGGAAACAAAAAAAAAAACAAAACAAAGCAAACATCAAATTGATATTCAGTTCCCATGCACGAAGAGGATTTGCATACACGAGCCATGTTTTAAAGTTACTGAACATTTGGTCCGCTTACTGTTAGAAACTCTGAGTCGTTTTGTGCTTTTGTCTCATATTCAACACATAAAAGGCGTTTCCTTTGGAAATATAATCCTGTGCCGCAACTTTACCCAAACAAATGTTGACTGTGCGCTATCTGCAGGATCTGTTTGTGATCGATGCCAGGCACATCAAATCATAATGATAATTATTGTCCCCCTACTGTTCCTCACTTCAAACATCTTCTGTATATGTACTGTATATTAATATACATCTGTTATGCTTCTCCTGCTGGTGTAATGGGCAGCATACGGTAAGGAAAGACTAACCATGTGAGCTTTGTTTTGCTTCTTTTTTCTCTCTTTTTCTTTTTTTCTTTTTTTAAACAGCCTAATTTAAAATTGTAAGTTTTGGGCTCACAGCTTGACGCGGAGTCTTATTTCAACAAGTTGCCAATGAATAACGAAGGCCTGGTTTCCACTACATAGGAGAGCGATTCAAATGCTGGCCTGTAAACAGACAGTAAAGGAAGTCCAACGTTCCATAACTCAACCCCCTGTCATGGCGCACTTTACTGAATAGGACAACTAGGGACACAGTGGGATTGTTCGCTTCTCGCCAAGCCAAAGCGATTCTTTGTCAGCCAGGCATAAATAACATAGTGTTGATTGTTCTGTCAAAGTTAATCTGACAGCTCGGGGAAGCAGTCATTTATCTAATGACAGAGTTTCTATGACGACAATCGATCCTCCTGCAGCCTGCGCTCTGTGTGTGTGTGTGTGTGTGTGTGTGTGTGTGTGTGTGTGTGTGTGTGTGTGTGTGTGTGTGTGTGTGTGTGTGTGTGTGTGTGTGTGTGTGTGTGTGTGTGTGTGTGTGTGTGTGTGTGTGTGTGTGCGCGCGCGCGCGTGCACTGACAGAGGGTCCAATAGGCCCATTGCTTATTATTTGAACACACCAAAGCAGAGCTAGGAAGACCAGAGTTTGGTTCAGTTTTGCTTGTAAAAGTAATACCTGATTTTTCTTAAACGTCCGCATCTTCCTTTGACAGAAAAACGGTGAGATATTTGACATATTTTAAGGTAATCCAACACTAAAAGCTTTGAACTGAGGAATACAATTGCATCAGAACATCAGACTATGTCTGGTCCCTAAGTGTAAAGTTTGCTTGAATTTGTAAAATATCTTCATTCCTGCTGATTCCAATTCTGTGTTAAAGCAGGTGAATCTTTAAAGAATTCTGTAATAAGTGTGGTCACATTGTGCCCTCAAAGAAAATCTTCAGATATGACCATTATAAAACAAAACCCAAAAAACTAAATTTCATTCTGATGTATGGTGAACTAATCATTAAAACAAGACTAATCCATTACTATAATAGATATGCAGCATAAAATAGATATTAAACTGGATCTCTATGTTTTCTGAATTGTAGCTGTATTCTGATTGAAAATATGTATGTTTACTCTGCCAGCGTCAAATAATTTTTTCTTCTTTTCTTCTGATATTGTCCTCCCTGGTCACTCTAAAAAAATAATTCCTCCAAATAAGTTGGAGGAAAGAAATGAATGGGGACATATTTTGCAGTTTTGAAAGGTTGGGTGCAGTGGAGGGGTGTTATTTGCTACGTTGCTGGAGTGAAAATATGCAGGAATAGCTAAGCAGCTCGCATTATATATAAGTACTCATGTGTAAATGGAGTCAGTAATATCTCCACTCTTGGACTCTCCAAAACACTTAGCTAAATTCTCTCTGTTAGGTTCTTGTTGCATCAAATAGGTCACTCTGCTGCTGTGAGAGTCACATGACACTCATGCGTCACAACAATGGCTTTTGTGGTTTTTAAGGCCGAGAACATATTGCAGTATGCAGGCAAAATAGTGTCCTTGTGTGCCTTTGTTATCAGAGAGATGATTGTAAGTTGGTATTTTCCCTGAAATGTACCCTTCTTTGGAATTATTGCTCATTCCCGAGAGAAATTTATTACCAGTCAGCAAAGGCACACGTGCCTTTAAGATGATATACATCCCTCAACATAAAAATGTATTGCGGTTGTAGAAATGCTGAATCTTGTCGAATGTATTTTCAATTATAATGACTTGAAGGACGTTGTGGAGCACTGAGTGACCCATCGGCAATGGGTAATAGCCGGCAGCGGAGAAATTAAACTATTTTCTCGACAGAAGTCTGGTTGGATCTGCTTTGCGCGGTCGATACTTTTAACATCCTATTACTCAGAGAAACATTCACCCTCGTATCCATTTAAATTCCAAAAGTGCACTGCTGTTGCTGCTTGTTTCTCGCCTTTGTGAAATGAGAAAATTAAGAAAGACTTGCTATCTGTGTTCGCCTTAGCTAATGTCCAAGTATCCTGATACCTTGACAGAATGTCTCAAATAGGGTAGTGGAGGAGGAGGGCTAGGGGAGCAAAAAAAAGAAGGGAGGCTAAGACAGAACCTTGACAAATATCATCCACAACATTAAAATGCGCCCTATTGTCATTACGGACAGAAAGATTAAATTCATCTCATCAGACGTAAGTATGACAGGTGCCTCAATAGGCTGATGCCAAGCAGCAAGCCAAGAAGATTAGCAGGGCACTGATATCATTATTTCCGCCTATCAGGGATTCAGCAGGGAGGCAATTGTAATTTCTAGGCTTATTAGTCCACACTCGGAGGAGAGAAAGCCCGGTGATAAAGCCGACTGTGACAGTCGGGCATTCCAGCAGCAAGTGCTGTCACTGTGACACTGACCAAATGCCAGTGTGCCTCTGTCCCTGTAATCCTGCCTAATGGAGGTTAACACACAATACAAATAGGTCCTCATCAATGATCACAACAATCCACACATTTGCATTTTTAAGTTATAAGAGCGGTCACAGAGAAAATAAAAATTAGAGAGGCGGTGGCTTGTTGGAAATGAAGAGGGACAAGGGAGGAGGGAGAGAGGGAATTTATTGGGTGCAAGCAGAGATGCTACTGTGCGTTCACACACACACACACACACACACACACACACACACACACACACACACACACACACACACACACACACACACACACACACACACACACACACACACACACACACACATACACACACATAAACACACAGACGCACGAGTGTATTTTAAAGTTGCGTGGAGAAGTGGTGCAGCAATCTTGAGGGTGGCAGGCAGGCAGATCCTCTCAGCAATTGGAGACATCTGCCTCTCCTGCCTGGCCAGCCTGTGCCAGCTCCAGCCCCAGGAGAGAGCCCTGTTCCCAGCACACTAAAGCCCAGAAGTGTTTGTCGAGCCTAATAAATATTGCACGGCGCTTCCTCTTAATCTCATTAATGTTTGTGCATGTCTGTTGGTGGCTGTAGATATAAACAAGGGATGAGCATTAAGCCCTTAAAAAAAGAGGGGGGAGGCCGTCATCGACTCCACCGGCCTCCTCGCTTGTATACAACTTTAGTCGGTTTCCTTTAAGCCAGCAAGACATGGAAAGACTTAAAGCATACAGGCATTACTATCTGCTCCCTAACACCTCGCCTCATCCCTGTTTTGATTTGCCTCTGCAAATCCAGACACGGGGTGCTGTCACATTTGGGCCAGATGAAGATATCTGCGTCTCTCTGTTTGGCAACATGTCTCCTTAATTATGCCTAATTTGTAGACCAAATAGCCGCTTATCGCTCCCACTGTCTGTGACAGCTTAATAATCTCTAACCTCAGTGTGGGTGTGTGAAAAGAGAGAGCCGGGGAGCGTGACCGAGACCTTAATATGATTTGTGTGTTTTAGTGTCATGGTTTAACAGTTTTATAAGCCAGCCCAATGATAAGTATCGTGTTATTAGGGAGTTACATATTTGACTTTATTTTTCTCAAAGGAAGCCTCATTGTGACCAATTGTATTACAATGATGGCATTAATCAGGGTCTCTCGGGAAGGTGATTTGCATTGTAGCAGGAGACAGCTCTCTCTTAATGCCTTCGTGTGCATAGTAGTCTCAAGGTTTCTTCTCTAGAAAAGGTTATTTTATGAAAAATAGAAGCAAACTAAAGGATTTTGGCTGTCTCAGTCAAACTACAAGCAGTCAGTGTAGCATGTGCAATGATAAATAGTCAAATGGAAATCGTGATTGCTTTAAAAATGAACATTTTCTTTCCCTCTCTTGATGCATTCCTTCATTCTTTATGGTTTCCAGTGCAATTGTGTGTGTACGTGTGTGCGTGTGTCTGTTTGTGTGTGTGCGTATCATAAGGAGCGGGTATGAGAATGGAAGTAGAGGTGGGCGAGAGGGCCCTGATGGCCCTGCAATGAAATCTGCCTGAGCTTGCCTCTACCAGCTGCAATTATCATTAAGCCTCCAATGGAACTGGTCCACTCCAGAGACACCTAAAAGCCGCCGTAGACCCACACATAATATTGTATTAAATGGGACCAAAAAAATCAATACACAATGCAAATGAAAAGCAGGGGAGTAGGATCCACTCAGTATGCATATTTCCTGTCAAGTACACTTTCTGACCCGCTGAGCGCCGTTCGCGGCGGAACTCAGTACTTTTGAAAATTACTGATGATCTCTTGTTATGAGCCCCTATCTGCCTGCCTGGCACTATTTGTGATACGCTTGTCTAGCCGCGTGTGCTGAAAACCTGCTCACTTCCTCGCTGAATTAAAAGAGTTTGTCCATGAACTGAGGAGAATGTGCTGCTTATGTCCTTTTAGTACACAGTAAATGGAAATGTTGATAAATACCTCCTCCCGTGAAGCACTTGTTTTGTGGCGGCTGTGTGCGACGCACAACGGCACAAGAGAGCTAATTATGAGACGGATGAGCCGGGGTGAGGAGTAGGGTGGGCAGCTACTTATTTTGCTGCCTTTGTTTCCATTGTATGGGGATATTATTTCTGGGATGTAAACATTTGTGCTGCATTTGTGCACGCATGTATGTGTGTGTATGTGTGTGTGTGTGTGTGTGTGAGCGTTGTCGTTGGAGGGGTTGCACACATTACATGGAAGACACACTCAAGCAAGAGGGACGGATAATTCTGAATGCATGTTAGTGCAAACAGATAAGTGCTTATCATATACCTGTAGCCAGAAGGCCATATCCAATATAGCCATGCAATTCCTCCAAACCCACTTCCCCTGGTTGAATTTGCAATCTTAACTGGTATGTTGGTGCCTTCTATTGTGAACAGGGCACACACAGAGATTTCACAGTATTCTCTCAGAGGCCCGCATTCACACTGTCCTGCAGAAGCTATTTATTCTCTCTCTTTCTCCTTCTCTCCCTCTTTTACTCTCCACCTTCTCTGCCTGTCATATGTAGACACACACACAAGCATGTTTTATTCTATTTTATACTGTCTTTGGCGACCTTGAATTATTATTGTATTTTTCTATATCAAATACCTCCACCCTTTTAGCTATAATTTAAGGTAATAGGTCACTGAATGAAAATGAAATAACTGCTTATATAAAGGGAGAAGGATTTTCTAAGTGCTTTAGACACAACAAGCAGACTGGTCAGTTGTGTCATGATTAAATTTTTTTTTTCATTTTTGGACTTCTAATAGACATGATCAAGGCTTTACCCCAATAATTGATTGTATATTGGTGATTGAACAGATGATCACAATGTTTTCTCCCCCTCAGCACAGTGAGTCTACATATTCTCAAATTGAAAATCCATCTTGTGACGATGGATCAGATTTCTCTTTGTTAATTCAAATCAGAATCAGACCTGGTGTCAGAGGCACAAAAATAAAGGTAAATTGTCATATGCAACACAGGTAAAGGTATTTGAGAAATTAGAAAACTTCAAAATTGTTGGTGACGTGACTGAGAACCTACACCTACCTGCAAAACCTATATGCATCTACCTGTCAAACCATGGTTTGCCCTTGACTATTTCCTCCATATATATTAGCGATCTTCACTGTGCTGACCAGACAATCTTACGAAAGGCCTAAATGGTAAATGAATATCACTTATATAACGCTTTTTAACTGCTTGAGCAGTCCCAAAGAGCTTTTCATCATTAATTACATTCACCCATACATTTACTCACCTATGGAGGCGGCTGCATGCAAGGCACCTCGTCCATCCATTGGAATCAAATTGGGGTTCTGTGTCTTGCCGTGTCTGGTAGCCTCAGTAAATGGCTAAACTCACTGTGGTTACCACTAAGGCTGCAAAAATAAAAAAAAATATTGGTATTGCAATTTATACAGCACATATTGCAGAATCCTGACTGAAGTGTGATGAATTGTGTTTCCATACACTGTCCATTCTTCGCAGGTTTGGCTAATCAGATGGCCACCTACTGTTCACTTATTGATGCCCGCCCACTCGGGAGATGTGGCACTCAAAGTGTATAGAAAGCTTATGATGGTCCATGATGGTGGAAAAGTGAGCAATAAATAAGATGTCAAGAGAAATAATGCTGTTATTTGGAAGAATAAATCTCAAGATATTAACATCATCTACATACGTGTTTGTTTTTCATTGTGTTATAATAACCAATTACTTTTGTTAATAGGCTTTAATTTAACTTTGATTGTGTCATCTACAGTACATCATCGACTGTTTTCATTTTGGTCACCATGGCAATAGTGGCTGCTAACAGCTAGTCTGTACTGTTACTTCAGTTGACCCCACCTTGAGTTGGCACGTTGTGTTTCTCTACTTGTTGAACTGAGGACAGACTAGTCTCACAACACTTTCTTGTGGTAAAAGGTGATAATACAAGACTATAGATTATAGATTAGTTGGTGAGCTTGCGGAGGCTGCTTTCCAGTCTCGTAATTCTTAGGTGTTTTTGGTGTGAAGGAACAGAAATAATGA
This sequence comes from Blennius ocellaris, assembly GCF_963422515.1. Classification (NCBI taxonomy): domain Eukaryota; kingdom Metazoa; phylum Chordata; class Actinopteri; order Blenniiformes; family Blenniidae; genus Blennius; species Blennius ocellaris. The sequence continues at coordinate 14,138,546 of NC_137666.1, read as the reverse complement.
AATAATTGAGTTTACCTTCAAGATTTGCATCTCGAGGCTAAACATGGTGCTGCTTCAAGGTCTTAGTTTTGTTTTTGAGTGTCTCGCACTGTGACATGCGTCAATACTTTAAATAGCATGTTCGAGTTTTGAATCAGCCTTGCTCAATCAAGATGCTCAATGTGTACATATCGCCAGAACTGACTGAACTATTACAATTTATGTTTTCAAATAGTTTGCATCCCTGCTCTGCAAATTCTAAATGATGAACTTTTAAATATGGCAGAATAGTGTGATTCATCTACAACAAATCTATTATTTAGAATAAGAAAGGAAAGCTGTTTCATTTTTAGTTAAGAACCCTGATCTGAGAGGCAACCGGAAAGCAGTACTGCTTCATTATCTCTACAACTTATGCGTGTTTAAAAAATATGTCAGAACCTTGTTTTGATGCTTTTGATTATTTAAGGTTAGTTCTTAACAGCTAAAAAAGTAGATTACTACTTTATTACTAAACACATTTTATATTCAATTATATCAAAATGTAAGATTTTGCAAATATGTCCTTGACTTGTTTGCAATATGTATTCCATACACATCTGATGCACCATTAAGACAATAAAAATAACTTGCTGTCTCATTAGTCTCCAGCGAACATGCGTGTAAATTGAGACTTTGGACATGAACGCTCACTGATGTGGTCACTCTGTGTTGTCCTCTCTTGCTTGTGCTTTCTTTCTCACACATTCCTGTTCTCAGCTGCACACTCGCTGTGGAGAACATTTTGTTGAATTTGTTTTAGGTCAATGGTTATGACGTGAACTCATTATAGGAAAGGTCAGACCCATACATAAATGTATACAAGGCTACGGCAAAGTGTGGCCCGTCTCAGAGAAGGATCTCAGGATACTTAAAGGACCTCGCCCTGGGAAGAGTGAAGGGCAGACCTCACAAGAGGTTCACAGGAGCTGACTGTCTGTCTCAACCAGTCAGCCAATCCCTGTGTCTCACTTCACTGATCATGCACACTTCCCAGGCTGTACCGGAGATACTCCACAGGGAAAGGGACGAAGAGAAGCGGGGTTTTCTATGTTTGCCGTGTCTAAATAATGATGTTGGAGCAATGAACAGGGGTGCTCGTTTATTCCCCTTGGAGTTTCGGATCATGGCCTGTCGCATCTCTGGTTAAGGCTTCTGTCTCTAATGACCCATGTCAAAGACGAGCCCACACGGCTGTAATGACATATCATACCTCATCACTTAGACCCCACAGTGACAATTATATACATATATGTGATATATGTGGAGGTTTTTGCTGCTGGATCGGACTACTGTTATGACAAATTGATATGGTAATGAGCTGAAGGAGTGGAAGAGCCAAAGGAGGGCAAGAACAGGGGAATACATCCGGGCACGGAGCGCAGCACTGAGAGATGACTGAAGACACCTAGTGAGGAATTGCAGTATCAGTGTTCTTTACACAGGGTTTCATTCTTCACCCAAGTTATTGTTCATTCACCCCATTGGCCCTTAAAGAGTCATATCCTGCCCTGTTTGGCTAAAGAACACTTTCTGTCTGTATGGGCCCTGTCACTCCCCTCTTGTTTATTACAATGGGGGGTTTTAAGCTGCCACACTAGATGTGTAAAACCCGTCCCTCTCCGATGGGGCTAGGGCAAGGACCACCAGCATACTTGGCCCCTCTGGCCCATGATGCACCCAAAACAAAGGTGCATTGAGAGCTCCTCGGTTTTTGTTCCTCGACCTCGAGGTGCTAACACCCACATGACACTGGACGTACTTCCTGTGCTGCAGCTTGCTGTATGTTTATGACCCTGGTATGCCAATAACAGGTCCTTCAACTGCCAAGATGGATGTTCGCTGAATGAGTTAACCTTGTGCATATCTGACAGTTGCTATTGGTGGTCCATCTCTTTGAGGCTCACTTGGCACAAAGGAGCATTTTTTTCATGATTTCCTGTCTTTTTCCAATGTTCGATCCTGTTGGTCCTACTTTACTAAAAAAAGAAAAGAAAACAACAAACAACCTTAAGGGCAGGCTTTTCAATTGTGCATCTTTGTATTCCCTTTTCTACGCAATTTTTGAGGCTCCCACATTATATCTCTCTCACATCCCAGCCCCCATTTTTCTATCCCCAGCCCAGCCTCCACATCCCAGTGTTGCCTGTCCTGCAGCAGATTTAGCTTTCGTTGGCTAGTGTTAATAGGATTAAAATGGGTTACTAGCTCAATCACAGAGAGCTTCAAACCATCCCTAAATGTAAGTATCTCATGGGGGTCGGGGGGCATTGTGGTTCTGCCTTCCCCCCGCCCTCTGGCAGCCCTCCTGATCGGAGGAGAAGCCCCCGGCCTGATGGGGGTGGCAAAGGTTTGGCCTCCGGGAAAATCCGCAGGATTATGTCAGCACTCATTACAATGTACACAAAGACCACAGGATCAGTAGGAGCACAAACGGAGCAGTTAAGTCAAATAGGGTGGGCCAGGGGATTCTCCGCTTCCACCCTGACATTGATTAGCCTTTGTTAGCTCTGCAACTCCCTACATTCAGGCTACAGCCGCCAGGTTACTGATAGGCAACGGCTAAAATGAGGGCCACTCCCACTTTTTCTGTCTTTAGGCTAAATGTTTAATTCTGAAAGGTATCTCTCAAACTACGCCAATTTTAAGCTGATGTTACATCTAAAGGCACATTTTACAAAGCTTACAAAAACAGATATAATCACTTCTGCCTTGGCAAGGTGGAAGCTGTGGATGTAGTGCTCTGTGCCCAGCACCCATACATAATTAGACAGTGGATGGGAATAGTACGGGATCTATTGTGATAATGTGAGGTCACATCACTCTTCAACATCCATGATAATGACCATATCCAATGAAGTTGTATCCATTAGGGATGCTGAAGTGTCCAGTACCACATTCACACTGCTCTGAGACTCTCTCACACACACACACACGCGCGCGCATGCATGCATATGCCTCAATTTGCATAGCGCTTAAGCAAAAAGTGAAAACAGATAATTAAAAAAAATATACCCCACTAAATGGAGAGGAAGGTTTAATATTCTGCTTGTCATTAAAAGCATCACCAATGCATTCTGGGTGGAGCATGTTGCACTATGTTGTCACCCTACATCATTGGAAACCGGAGATGTTTTGGCCAACGACTCGTATGTGTGTTCATTTAGGTGCTCAGGGGGCCCCCCAGTGAACGTGCATGTTCACAGGGGATGCTAACACAGGCACTGGAAGACAGATGCGCCATCCCCTATGCAGATGCACAAATGCTTTTGTTGTTGACTTGTGTTAAGCTATGCAAACCAGCCACATCTACAATTCACCAGTGCTTGTGCATGTTAAAAAGGGCTGATGTGGCCGGTGGTAGTTGTAATTGTCCACTACGGAGGCATTGCCACTGTTGTGTTGCTAAATATGCACTGGAGCTGAATCCACCAAGTAAAATGTGAACTCATTTTACTGACCAGCAAATGTAATGTTTCTGCATTTCACACAGATGTTGCAATGCCAATATGTCCTGACTGAACAGTGGGAAGCGATTGAAGGGATTTTCTTTCCATTTCTGCTGCATCGGGCTCGAAAACAATGCACTTGGTCTGCACATGGAGTACACAGTGATTCCTGTTAAAGTAGCTTCTCAGTACAGATTGCTGAGGTCCTTTAAGAATATTACAGCCATATGGGTTTTCCCTCCACATATATCTGTTTATTTATTTACCTAGATTAGATCATAAAATCATGAAATTACCCTAAAATTGCTTTTTCGAGAATGTGCACAGCATATATATTTATTAATATTTTGCCCCTATACTCTCCTGTCAGCGTATTCATAAATGTTGCTGGAAAATTTCTTATTTTAGCAATCCTCCAGATAGCCAGAGCCCATTTCCATAGCTTTAAATAATGTCAATCTGGGCAAACCCTGGATTGAAGCCCCTGAGCCGGAAGGCACAATTTCTCCTTTGCCTACAGTCTGATAATTTTCGGAGCTATTGGCAACTTGGGAATTTTGCAGCCTTATCACTTGGGCTCAGCGAAGTTCACTGCCACTAATCGGCACAGGGATCATTCATTCAAGGATTGCATGATCATGTTTTTTTCTTCTTTTTTTTTTTCCAGGGCAGTGACAGCTGTCTGCACCGGGGCATTAGCAATGCAGATGAACCAGCCTAATAGGTTAATGCGTAACACACGAAAATTAGGTTTAATCCCCAAGCGAAATAATCTAACATTTTCAAATTCCTTGATGTGGGAATAGAGACATTGCCTGTGACTCAATTAGGTGCAATGCGGATCAAAGCAAATTTACCTAGAGCATGTGCCCTAGATCCCCAGCACGCAGGCGTGTGTGTATTTTGTGTGTGCGCTAGTGTTTGTGCATGTGTGTGCGCATGTGACAGTGAGGGATATGGCAGCGTGCCTGTCCTCATAATGCCGCAGGAAAACCCGGGGCGGCAATAACATCATCATGACAGGACCTCTGCCTGCTTATTTATTCCCTTTACTTACCTCACTGCTCAAATAATGTCAATGCACACAAGCACACGGACATATACACCCTGAGAGACACACACACACACACACACACACACACACACACACACACACACACACACACACACACACACACACACGCACGCACGCACGCACACACATTTGAAAATGAATAGCCTTAGCCGTGGAACCTGCAGAGAAGTGATAACTGAGACGGTGTGAGCAGCCTCCGTCACAGCAGCAGTGTTTTCAGCCTAATTGGAACTAAGTACCAGACACATGTGGGAGCAAATATATGTGGCGATTCATATGCATGTGGTCAGGTTGGGATATATTTCTTATTCAAATCTAAATTGAAGGGGGGGGTTGGCTGAATCTATTCCAAATGTAGCACTAATGTTGTAGTCTATCCTGCATCATGCCCGGTGATTACTATTAATAAACTCCTGCTATGTGTACATCGGGACACCCATATACACTGCCCTGCAATGAAAATGGAGCTTTTGGGGGTTGTGTGTGTGTGTGTGTGTGTGTGTGTGTGTGTGTGTGTGTGTGTGTGTGTGTGTGTGTGTGTGTGTGTGTGTGTGTGTGTGTGTGTGTGTGTGTGTGTGTGTGTGTGCATGTATCATTAGCAGGGTGCAGCTGGCCATTAGGGTCCTAGGGTGGGTGTTGTTTTGCTCTCCTCCTAACTGTAAGCCCTGTCGGTTATTCTCTAATGTGTTACTCTGACCACCGGCACTTTGTTAGAGGACAAAAACATTTCCTCGTTGCCTCTCGCACAAGTGTGTGTGAGCGAGGTCGAGACTGATTTCTCAAAGCAGGTAGCGAGTAATGAAAAACACACTCTAAGCCTTCACGAATTGGCAATCGAGAGAGGAGAGAAGACTTCAGAAATAAGCACTGTTTGGGGATGGGAAGCGTCAAAACGCACCAATTACTATCCCCAGACAGTTACCCCTTGGAAAGGGGGAAAAAAAAAAACATGCATGCTGAAATCAATGAGGACACAAACTGAACAATCAGCTGCAACTAGCTATCAACAATGGAGTGGGATATGCAAAAATGCCAATTAAATGTGTTAGCATACGTGCAGGTTTTTTTTTTTTTGTATGATATCCCAACATCTGTGGCATTAGCCATGGCTCTCTTTATGTAAAATAGAGACAGGGAAATGAATACGCAATCTACCACTGTGTTTTCATCATTAGTGCGCTCCAACTCACGGCTCTGCTGCCTTCCAAGCCGCCTGAGTGGGGAGCGAGAGGAACATTTGTGTGCCCTCGCTTGCCAAATTAATTCTTGTCTTGACATCTTAATTCTCAGTTCTTGTGTGTGGTCAAATCAGCCTACTATAGAAAAGCAATCAAGCAATTATTCCCAAATTATATTTGCCCAACACACACTGATTGGTTATTCTTTTCTTATTGAGTAAGCTCATTAATTCTGAGCAGCTTGCTTGTTATGCCTCTGCCATTACTCCTTTCCCCTCTCATCGCCTCTCTCTCCCTCTCTCCCGCTCTCCCTCGGTCTCTCTCACCCCCTGCTCCTCATCATGCACACTCACTCCCAGCCCCCCCCCCCCCCCCCCCCCAACAACCCCCCACTCCACCTCCTACACACACACACACACACACACACACACACACACACACACACACACGCACACACACACACACATACTCCTCTTTCCCTTCTCTCTCCAGCAGATGCACCCTATCTTCCAGTCCCAGCCTGCTGATGTTTTGGAGATGACATACACTACAAAAGCCCCATGATCTGTGGCATTGTCTAGTCGGCCAATTACTATTCCCATCTCTGATTAACTTTGATGTGGAACCTAATGAGATAAGGCAGCTTATCAAGGCGGCAGCTGATAGTGGTCTCATTTATTCCTGTGCCTGGCACCCAAAGCAAGTGACAAAAAAAAACTAATGAGGAGGAGTTTTGTACGTGCGCTCAGGTCTGAGGGAAGTGCGAAATTGTTCATCTGCAGTTCATCAGCTCCCGCCTGAAATGGCCTCGGCGTTGTGGATGTGCGGCGCCGAGACACTCCACATAACAGCGCAGAGGCTCACTGTAGAACAAGAGCCACCAAGTTTCTCCATGTCTGACACACTCACTCGCTCGCCTCCTCTTTCCAGCATCTTTCTCTTAACAGCTCCTTTTCCCTTCTCCAGGCTCTAATGGCGCAGTTAATTGCTTTGGTTGTTTAGTTGTGAGGAATGCCTTTGCACAAATCCATTCTCTTAGCTCGATCTGCAACAACTGAAACCTTAATTTTCCACTTCTGCCATGTGTATCTTTTAGTTGACTGTGGCATGTTTGATTTATTTTGTTGGCACAGAAAAAAAAAAAATGTGAGGAAATAACAATAATGGAACAAATCAGGAATCTGTATGCTGTGGATTATGTTATTGGTTTTTAATAGTTAAAAGTATTCCTTCTATATTATAATTGTGGGATTTTTTTGTTTTTTGTTTTTTTGTTTGTTCAAAAATTTTAATAAAGAATTGGACACATAAATAACAGATGGTATTAAAATGTTGATTTTTGCTTTGCATCCATTGCGGTAAATAGTTATCAGCTGAGCAGAAGGTAAAATTTCTTTTTCTTATTAAAATTGAAATGTGGTAGCTTCTCTATTTTCTGTGCCACCGCGAGGCAGTGTAATAATTATTGTCCTTTAAAAGGGTTGTTCTTATCAACAGTGCCATTACATTGTAATGAAACAGTCCTTTTAAATAATACTTTTGTTGTGAAGCAGCAGCAGCACATTCTTGTAATGCGGTTGACGAAGAAGGGGAGAAAAAAAAAATTACCCTGAAGTGAATTGAACTGTGAATTCTCCTGCACGGACTGTGTGTAGAGAGGCAGGAAGTGTGTGCCTTTTGATTTGGAGTATAAAAGTAAATAATATTTGTACATCTAACACATACTCGAAGTGAATGAGCAGCCCCTGAATGTGTTTCTATGAGCAAGTGGAGAGCTCTACAGACTTTAAAGCCGGAGCCCAATTAAGCCTCGCCTCATCGGGAGAGGGAGAGGAGCTGAAAGCTGAATACATAAGATAATGCAGCCGCACTAAAGCAGCCAGCTCGTTCAGTGTAAAATTAGAGAGGGAAGAAAAAATCTTGATAAAGGGAGAAGAAAAAGCAGAGGCAGACAGTAGGGGGAAGAAGAGGAAAAGAAGTTCCTTTGGGCCAATTTCCTTTGAAACTGTTTAACCAAATACAGCTATTCATATTCAACACAATTAATAGTGTCTCTTTCTTGTTCAGACGGCACATCATAACGGGCAGAAGGGAAGAGAGAGAGAAGAGGATTTCTTTCTCTCTCCAAATTGTAGCCAATTTAAGGACAAAGCGCTACCCTCTAGTTCCCCAGAATAGGAGTCGCACTCATAAAGGAAGACTGACAGTCGACATCCAAATCTCATTCAAGGACGCAATTTCCAAATGCTAATCATAATCTGCAGATGTTGGCCACTGATACATCTGTTTATTTATTTATTTTGGAGGCATGTCTGTGCCCATTTGGACGGCCTGTGAAATTTGAAACAAAGAGGGAAAATCCCTTCTTTTTGAGGCACGTTGAGCAGCGCGCGAGAGCGGCCCGCAGCATGGACATCTGCACCGTCTTCAGATGGGGTGTGTTCGCAAACCCACACACACGCACGTGCACGCACGCACACACACACACACACAGTGAGGCACAGGCACAGAGAGGAGCACACAGGCATACACACCCATCACCCATCTCGTTCTTCCTCTTTTTTTTTTATACTTCTCTTGCTCTCCTTTTCTCTCCGGGTCGTTTTAGAGTACCTCAGATGTGTCATCAGACATTGGTTTCCATCTGAACCTGAGGGAAAAAAGAAATACTTGACAGAAAGGTATATAAAAAGAGGACACTCTGAATTTTTGACATTCTTTGCACAGCTGCTTCAAAATGAGTAGGATGGAGAGGCAAGGAAAAGCAACTCCAAGATGCGTTTTTGTTTACTTGCTGCCTTTTCTCCCTTCCCTCTTTCAGGGAGATGGAGGCTAGCACGAGGCCACAACTCACTCATCCTTGTATAGAGGGACTCAGCGCGGGGCCGTGAAAGAGAAATAGACATGGCTAAATGAATTCCGGGATCTGTTCTATTCAGCCAAACTCAAAAAGGATAACCCCTTTTTTTCCATTTAGATACCAAATACAAGGTGAAACTCAGCTCAACTTGTCGGTTAGGTGACATTAAATATGCCGCTTCTTTTAATAGGTAAATAGATACAGTTGCAACCGCAGCTGCAAAGTAATAATTAGATTTATTCAAATCGTAACTCCCGTGTTTATTCCGGTGCGTGTGTACCTCTATATGTTGATGAATGTCTGTGAGAACTACTACATCCAATTTACAGGTTCATTGCAGCCTCCTACCGTTTAACCCTGTTCCTTTCCTCTTTTTAATTAAAATACAGACTTAAAGCTTCAAGTGTGTGTTAAGAATATGGTGAGTTGTGGCTGCCATCATCACTGACTGTCTTATATACAAATTAATATTCATACTTCCCTACATGTGATCTGTCCTCTGATGGTTCCTGATGTTATATAGCCCATTGTGGCTCGGTGGGGGTTAATACTTGACTACAAAAGCCATTGATTAAGGTGGCACTAGAGAGAGGAGTAATGCTATTTGTAATATTTCACCACAGCTTGGAGCTCCTGTATAGACGCTCGTCTCCTTTGAAGACCTGTGTTTGGACGTTTCCAGAGCCATTGTTGCCTCCTGGCTGCCTTTGTTGATTTTGTCCTTTCTTCATCCCACCCTGCTGCCACCACCAACACCAACCCACCCAATAAACAATCCTCCCAGCTGATAACGTGCCAGGTTCTGTTTGAAACAATCACAACTCGTGCCCTTCTTAAGCATGCCAGGCCAATCAGGAGGCAAAGGCAGGACAAACGGAGCAGTGCAGCTGTCCTCTGAACAAAATGAAGCACTTCCGGGGGGCCGGTGAGAACGATCAGGGTGCGGGGTGCACCCTAAATCAACCATTGTGCGCTCCCAGTAAAAGAAAAGGGAAAAAAAAAAAAAAAAAAAAACCTTCCGGGATCACACAGCACCCAATTGTAAGGGGCAGTCCTCATACACCCCGTACCTATAAATCACACATTTACCTTCACACCACCCTGTCCTCTTTCTTCATTCATTCACCTCCTCCCTCTCCTGGTCGCAGAGACCTGGGCGTATTCTCCTCGGTGCAAAAGAAAACACCGCCACAAATGGATGGAGCGGCGCCGGTATTCCCACCCACCTTTTCTCCAGTCAGCAGCCGCCGACTCCCGGCGAGGCAGACTCTGCATGTCTAGCCGCCAAGGCACTCAACATGCCACAGCAGTCTGACTGGGTGCTGAAAGCCGGTCTGCATTTTAATATTCAGTGCACCAATTCATTAACATTCTATTCCGGTGTACAATAGAGACTGGAGAGGCTCTGACCCTGTAGTTCCCCCGATCAAGGTCAGTAACTAAGAAAATAAAATCTGAATTGCATCCTGGCACACAATTGGATTCTCCAGCCCTGCCATATCCCCGCTTAAGAAAATAAAATTACCCCGCATTCACCGTGTTCTCAATGGAGGCACTTTAGAATAAAAAGACAGTGCTTCAAAAGTAAAAAATTATTATTTTGATCTCACAATATGAAAGGGAAATTCATCTTCAGGACAAGCATTTTGCGAAGTACTTCTGTCATCACAGTGACCCTTGTAAATTATGGATTTGTTAAAGTTTGAAATTTATTTTATTTTGTGCTCTGCTCAGCCCGCACGCACACACACACACACACACACGCACACACTCATACACTGAGACACACACAGGGGCTGTAAACACGCTCACAAAAGCACCATGGGTTTTGTAGTCCACCCCAAACGCTTAACAACCCGTACCAACTACGCAGTGCACTGTCTGTAAAAGGTCACTCCTACTATTTACATCCCGGCACATATGGGGACACACACACACAGAGTCGAGAGAATAAATCTTGGCCGACCAGTCGATTATATGATTGGGTGCCGTGACAAAGGCTGAGCATGTTGCTAACACGTTTCCTGTCAGGAGAGGGGCTATATGTGTGCAGACACAAAGCCTCATTAAAATACATACAGAGCCGGTGCTCCTCCGGTGGGTGGGAAAGATGCTCCATCAAGATGTCGTTACAACAAGGCTATCTCCACCCACTGGCATGTATCTCCCTCACACTGTCCTCCCCCATGCCTGGACAGCACAATGGCAGGCTCCTTTATAACCCAGTGTGGGCTATTCTCTCCATTCGCCTGCTAGGTCAGGGCCTAATCCTCGGGGAGTTCTCACATTGTGTTTTAGCGAAGCGGGGTCAAACTGTTTGAAATGAGGGGGTTTAGTTAAACATCTATTAAAACAGGGCCCTGTGAGTTGGGGTGGGCTTGATTTATGTGCAAAGCTGTTGTGCTCAGCTGTCCGCGTACTCGGCAGCAGGTTGGGACTACATGTTCCACAAGTCCTGTATGTGTCAACGTGAATGGAAACGCCTCACGGTGTACGCCACCTTAAATAATATGTGCTGACCCAACGTTCACCTCTGCACATGTCCTCATCATATTTTGTGAAAACAAACAATAGTTCACGTGTCCGTCCTCTTCTTTGCCACTGTGAGGCGCTGTGCCAGGGAAAAAGAAAAAAAGCAGGGGGTAAGAATAAAAAAAATCAAGAATAAAAGTTGAAAGTGTAGCTGTGTTGTCAGCAGTGCCATGTAGGCCAAATGCCCTGTTAGTGAGGCTGACATTCAAAGAGAGTTGGGATGCCGACAACAATCCCACAACCTCCTGCTGAGAGAAGACATTTCGCATGGTGGCCAGGAGCTTTGATACTGCTCTTGTGATCCTCGCTGCCGTGGCTTTGAGAAAGCACACACACACACACACACACACACACACACACACACACACACACACACACACACACACACACACACACACACACACACACACACACACACACACACACACACACACACACACACACACACACACACACAGAGCCCATGCGGGCCATCACCATTATATACCATTTGAACAGTGCTGTTTTATATATTCCAGAATTTTCCATCATTGTTGTCATGAAATCTCCCTCTTTCAGCTGAGCATTAAACACATGTTTGTATAGACATTTAAGCTTATTTGAAACTCTGTTGCCATCCACATGCACCTGTCTGGTTTCTCGTGTTTCCATTTCAGAAATAACACAATAATGTTACAAATCCATACAACACCTTTTTTTTCCGAGCAAAAGTGCCCTCTTGCCACAATCAAAGACAGAATAATTAAGTGTAGCACTGTACTCATGTTACCCATTATTATCAAGGCTGTGTCTATAATAGCAGAATGTGACTGCAAGCAATAAGCAGTAATGCAGGTTACTGGATTTACAACCCACTTTCAAGACTAAAGGCAAACAAGCTCCACTAATTACCGAGGCACTGTGCAGTCGTTTTTTTTCTGTGCAAGGGTTACTGAATGGTTGCCTATTACTTCACACTTCCCTGAACCAAATGCTTAAGATAATGACCACTTACTAATTGGTGCTTATACCTTATATCAGTTTGTGCAGAATATAATTGCAGCTATTATGGTGCTAAATAATCATTGGAATTAGCATCTTTTAGTGAAAAAGTGCTAAATAACAGTATGGAGCATTCTCGGGAAAGAGGTCCCAATGTCGATGTACCACCAGTTGATTCATCATTAACTTGAGGGTTGAGGGCAGAAAATTCCTCTCCCATCATGTTGTGGCTTTCGTGCTTCTTCTTCACCAGCTGAAAGATGCACTGTTGTAGCACATTCACATATGTGCACACTCCTGTCGGTTTGCGATAATGTGTATCTTCTAAACGCTGAAAAATGTTGAGCAGTTTTACCTGAACACGTATGTAATATTGGTTGGTTTGGGAAAAGCCACGGTGACTTAGCAGACTGGCATGGGCATGTAACTCATTGGCTCTCTTATTGCATGCTTACAGTTTCCTCTGCTTGGATATAAAAGGAAATGTTAATGCAGTAAATCGATGGTAGAAACAGCTAAAAGTAGCAACACACAGATTCAACAAATTCTGATAGTTTGATCCAAAGCAACATTCGTCTGAGAAAAAAAAGGCCAAACAATGAGCCGAATAACAGGCTAGGACTAACAACCATTTGCATTTAAAGTGTAAATGTCACCTGTTTGACACAAGCAATTGTACACACTCTGCCACAAGTTAGTGGAATTCTTAGTACGTAGCTCACCATTAAGTAGCAATTTAGCAGTAGCCACATTTTGATTGTTTTCACTTCACTAATGTTTAATTTCCTAATTTTGGGTAAAAAAAATAAAAAATCTAAACAGAAACATACGTTTACAGTTTTACCATCCATCCATCTGTCTAACTCACGATCGCAGGGTTGCAGCCGAACCCAGCTGATGGGGGAATGTTTTAAGATCACAAAGTCCATGAAGGCACTCCATCATAAGGTGACAGAGAGAAAGTCATTAACCTTCAAAAATATGGGCAATTTAGAGTCACCAATTAACCTCAAAAGTATGTTCTTTCACTGTGGGAAATTACCAGAGTCACTACCATGAGAAAACCTGGACACAACATTCAAATTTCATAATGAAAATATTGTCAACTTTACTTGAAGGGGGGGGTTCTTGCTGTGAGAGAAAAGTGTTAACCACCACACCACCATGCAGGCATACTATAATACTGATAGTTAGTAATAACCATGGTTGCTTTCTCTTCTGTAAAGTAGCTTTGTGCACAACAGCAATGTTGGTTCAAACACGATAGCTTGCAAACTATTGAAGAAGCACAAACTAGTAATTTAGCTTCAGTATACATGAGCTAGTTGAGCACTTGCCTTGTGCAAGTGAGCACTAAACTACCCACTTTAACGACTTTCCATTGCTTTTAATCAGTAACAATTTTGCGAAGAAAATCTGGCCCATTATGAGCCCAATGCCAAACAAAAATAGTTGTCAGTGTATATCGGGGATGTTAAAAGTGAAATGTGTGTTTGGAGGTGTTTGTGCAGCACAAAGTGCACCAGTGAATCCTCCATGCTGATCACGCTCCCTATGCTTCAGTAGCTGCTCCTTTGTGTTGGCCTTTCCGTCAGCTGTTGACTTCCTAAGTGTCTCAGACAGCCGTGTTTCTGTCTGCGCCTCTGTCCACTGCCTTGTCCCGCTCACATTTCTGAAGTCCGCTGACTGCTAATGGCTGTGTCCAGACAAAGGGCCCACTCTGTGGCCACTCTGCGAGGCCGGGCTGGGGAGAGGCAGGGGGGGGTCCAGGGACATCCAGGAGGAGGGAGTATTGGCTGATGGAGTAAACACAGGGCGGGCTGGGTTTGGGTAAAAAAAATAAAAAGGGAGGGCTGAAGCTGGGAAGAACACCCGGCACTGCCTGCCTCTCTGCACTCATGTCACGCTTGTGTGACAACCACTCCTCTGTGCTTGTTTGAACTGTCCTTCCCAATTAGCACTAATAAGTCACTCTGTAAGGATGAGCAAGCATAGTGTGCCCAATCACCCCCAGTTCACATATGCGTAAACAGATTTGTGCACAAAACACAAACACACTCATTCTCCCCCTTTCTCCCCCCCGCCACCCCTGAGCTTAGCAGCCCATGGAAATCCCAGGAGCACAACCCCGCTAATAGGCAGAGAAAGCCCAAAACGCATCTCGTTCCCGGCAAACAAGTGCCAGTAAAGAGGCAAATTAATGACAAGTCGTTTGAAGGGTTTGCCTAAGAATAATTTTACTCTGGCATCTCACTACCACTGAAGAATTGATTAGATCCCTGCTCAATCAAAGTGCCTGAATCAATAAAGAGCCAAGCAGGCATGCTCCAGTCCAATTTATTCCGAGCATCACTGGTGAAATGGGGAGGCAGCGTGTCCGACAGGTGACAGTGCAAAGGCCTGCCTTAAAGTTGAAGCTCAGGGAGAGAGATACAACATAACTTCAAATCCTGAGTTTTTCCACTAATAAACATTACAAAATTATGAACAACCGAGGGAACCATTGCTGTTTTGTTTCCCGACACAATGTTGAGCTGTAAGAGTACCACACAGGGAAGAAAGCTAAAGAACTCAGGCAATAATGACTTCACTTGTGTTTTCTCAAAGTATAGACTGGAGGACTTAGTCAAGCTCGACTGTGCTCGCCTGTTTATTGTCACCCGCTTGTTTATTGTCATGCAGAAAGCAGAGGAGGTATTAAAGGCAGATTTCGCCCTTATTTTAAAATGTGGTGCTGAAGATTAGAGCTCTTGCCAAACACTGTGGAAACACTTAATTGATTTCCTTTGGACTGTTTACCTCTACTGTAGCCCTCCTAGAGCCCAGCATACACACGCACGCGCACACACACTCACACACACATGCATGCATAGAGTACAACCCTGGCCCCATTTACGCCAACACAGGCCTGCCAAGAGCCTCATTAGTATTCACAGCAGTGGCATTTGCCAGCCTGAGCGTTGCCGTGGTGATGCTGCCCACACAAGTGATGATAAATGGTGCTTTCAGCTTCTCTGCCTTCCATAGAGCAGAGCAGGGAGCTGAGGAGTTGCTGGCCGGGACCCAGCCACAGCCGCGGCTAGCAAGGCCTCATCCTCCCTCAACGCCGGGCAACCGACGCATGACTACACAAGCCCAGGGCTGCTTGAAGGCTTTGGGGGTGCAGGGGAGTGGTGGGTAAGAGGGGTTTGGTGGCGCATGGGTTGTGTGTGGAAGAAGGAGATTTAGGTTTTTCCGCTGCGTGTGCATGTGCGTGTTCAGCGTGTATGTGTTGGGAGAGGGTGAGGAGGGGGCATGTTGGGAAGAAGTGTGTGCTTGAACTTGTTATTGTTGGCTGAAAAAGTGATGTCAGCTTCAGTGTTTCTCGAGTGCAGTTTTGTTCCCTGCATTTTCTAGTTATGGGGAAATCTGATTGCAAGTTAGTGACATTAAAAAAAAGAAAGGATCCAAAAGAAATCAAGTTGAATGTGAATGTGAAAAACACTGCACATGTATTAGAATGTGAACAATCATTTCAGTGTGTTTTCTATTAAAAACTAATTTTTAAACTCTTCATTAAATAATTGAAATAGTCTTTTGGTTGACATACACAAGCACTTCTTTGTACTTATCTTAAGAAGTTAAGAGCCTTCACAATGAAAAGGTTTGACACAAAAGAGTTATTTATCCAGGTATGTATTTAAAGAAAATGAAAAAAATCTCTTATAAAAACAAAGACACCCGAGCCCAATATTTCACGAAGAAGAAATATAGGCTTTTTATTAAAGCATGCCTGCAGGTTCACACTCACTTTATTATAATGCAAAAATAACTGATTACTGCGTAACAAAAAAAAAAATCTTCTATAAACTCTGAAGCAAACAGAGCGTGAAATGATTGCTGAAGCCGGCGCGGTTCCCTCTCGTCTTCCTCCTGCTGCAGGTGTCGCAGCGAGGGCTGTTTGAGCCTTAAATCACAGCAGACAAACAGAGGGGTTAAGGAATCCAGCTGCACTTGCCGTCCCCCCAGAGCCCCGCACATACAGATGTGTAAGCAATGAGGATGAGGAGGCTGCACTCAAATCCCCCCCGAATCCTTGTTAAACACAGAAAGACAACGTTATTCTCACATTACGGTGCGCCGCTACGAAGCGCATTAAGAGTCCGTCTGATTTGAAATCACATGGTGTCTTATTAAAAACAGAGTGAAAAACACAGTCGGGCAAAGGGTTTCCATTTGGTGCTCCTCTAGTTTTAGTGTCTGTTAGAAGTAGGTCGTGTCTGGCATCCATCTGGTGTGCATTGGATTGTTTGAGCATTTTTTAAAATATAGTCGTTTTTTACATTTTGTTTCATTTCAGCTCATTAAAAATAAATAAACCTGGAAAGTAAACACCATCAATCAAGTTTTATGGTGTTTTATTAGATCTTTGGTTATTTCTTTATAGACGTATGTAAATTTTAGGATTTTTTTTATTCCAATTTCATGTATGAATTTATTAATCTATTTATAAATGAAAGATTGTATTACTTTAATCTATACACAGTTGATCACACATTTTGTGCCTTTATAATTTTAAAACCTGTGAATGACTTAAATATAGATACATTCCTTCTTAAATATAGAATTTTTATCATTTTATGTGTATTGTGTATTATTTATCTTGAAGCCAGGGGTTTTTACATTAATAGTTTATGCATTAAAACCAGATAGATCAGTTTTTTGTTCATAATTACTTTTTCAAAGTTAATCATGTGGCATTTCATTCAAGGATTCTCAGTTGAATCAATTCTAAAGTCACTCAACCCCAATCGAAAACAATATTTCCACCTTATAGCCAGTCAAAAGCTGGGAGTTGTCATTATACCATCTTCTTACACAACCTTGCTTTAATATTCATTGCAAAAGAATATTGCTCTCCTTTTTTTCTCTTGATTGAGTTTGAAATCGTGCAGTGAATATGCCCGATAAAATTACAGTCATTCTGGTGCAGACCGTGGGTGCTAACCCTCCTTGCTTGAACTTGGGGATGACCGCCCCTTCAAAAGATGGCCTGACCCTTCCAAAATCAAGCCTGATTACCCATCTCTAGGACACTAAGAAGCGCCCAACTTCAAAAGGAGTGGGAGACAATCACAGGCGGGGTGGTGTGGTGTGGCATGGGTGGGTGGGCGGCGCTCAGAGTCCTCGGGCCCGGCGCTGTGGCGGTTCTGGGCCAGACTGAACGGTCTGAAGCCAGGGGGGCCGGGGCTATTAAAAGATAAATGTATTTCTCTCCTGCATTATTCATGATTGTGAGGAGGTGGAGAGAGGGAGCAGGGAGCCAGAGGCTTAGCGCAGCGGTGGCTCCCTTCTCGGCCTCATCAGGGCCAAGGCCCCCGCTGCACCCACACCCTGATGCAAGAGAGGGTGAGAGGTGGTGGAGATGTGTGTTGGGAGAGGGGATTGATATGAGCGACAGCTGCGATCGCAGAGAGAGATAGAGATAATGCAACAGTATGTATTCCCACGTACTTATATTAAAAATGCAACATTAATACAAATTTGTTGTTGCATGTAATCAATTAGATTAGGCTTTATAATCAAATCTAATCAAGATTTTGGTGCAAGTTTGCACTATTTTGATGGAAATGCTCCTAAGTGTTTTATGATTCTTTTTTTCCCCCCGCAATAATCACATGCACACACACAAAGACACTCATAAGAAACCTGAAAGGAGCATCAGCTTATGTTGCTGAATAACCTCTCAGCCACTGATTAAGTAAAGGGTTTGGGCAAATATTTTTGGAGGCATATTGGTCCTCTGCATCAGAGTGAATGGAGGGCTGATCTTTTGTCCGACTCATCTCTGATCTGCAAGAAAAGCAGATTAGGATGACCCCAGTGTCACTCATTTGAAGATGAGTCTCGGCTGAGAAAAGCCAAACAAACTGGAGAGAATGTCAAACAGCAGAAACAACTAAGCTGACAGTGTTTGCT
The DNA here is from genome assembly GCF_963422515.1 of Blennius ocellaris. Lineage (NCBI taxonomy): Eukaryota > Metazoa > Chordata > Actinopteri > Blenniiformes > Blenniidae > Blennius > Blennius ocellaris. Next base: position 14,120,495 of record NC_137666.1, on the reverse strand, counting down.
GCTTGTTTTTAAGTGAATGTAAATATTCTTTTTTTTTAGCTTCTCGCTCTCGTGTAACAATCATCAAACTCGATGTGCAGCTAGTCCTCATTTATATCCAATAACCTAGTTTATATTTGAAGAGATAAATGTGATAAAAGAGTCCATTTTCAGTTTTGTGCATTTTTATGATTGATCCTGCATTCAAATTGCAAAAAATAAATAAATAATTAATTAAAATTAAACGATTCTGTGCTTTATTTTCCAATTTGGCTGAAAGACTATGTTTTTTACAGACTCATGTTTACGGAAGACTGAGGCTTTTCAGGATGCATGTTTTTAGCAGCCTTCAGTATTCATACTTCAAATTCATTCTCTGATTGATGCTCATGTTACTTTACTAACGATGCGACTTTGCTCGTTTTGGGTTTCAGTATCATGTCATGACAGCCACTCTTACTTAACCAGTTTGATTCCTTGTTAATAAATCAGAAACAGATATTTTTTGGGAAACATTAAACTGTGATGTTCTTTCTCATAGTTGCTCACAATCATCTCTATCTGTGACTTCATTGCCTAACACACTTCCACAGTTTATTTGTGAATAAGGTGATGTCAAAGTCAAAACAAATAATTTAATAATTTACTGAAAACGGCTAATCACAAGTAAGTTCAATAAAACTGATTATTGTAGTTTGCATCCATTCAACAGAGCCAGCCTCACAAAACAAACCGATGTTGTTCTTATGGCCATTAAAAAGTGCTTTTCCCCTCAGCACAAGTGGTCCCCATTGCTTATATTTACAAATGTGAGATACATTATACCGGCATAAAATGCACACTAATGCTGAGGGGAGAAAAGACGAGCTCTGCGGCCGAGTGGAGGGTGGTCTGAACACATCAGTACTCATGACTCCATGCTGGGATCATTTGTTTCCAGACAAGAGGGCACAAGGGTGGGAAAAAAGGGGGACTATAAGACAGCCAAGGAGATGTGGGAAGTTGGGGCAGCGGGCAGGGTGTGAGCGGCTGATGAAATGTTTGTGTGCACAGGGGCAGATGAGTGTGTTTTATCTGCATCTGTGTACTTGTTTATGTGGATCGCTATTCTTGCTTGGCCACTTTTACACGCCGTGGCTTGAATTAGACACAGGAGACAAAAGGCTTCATATTTGTGCTTGCGTGTCAAGGATTACTTGTTCTATTGAATGTGCCCTCCCTATTATCTGCTTATCACTCTCTGTGCTCTTTAATCTCTTTCTTGTCTCTGCTCAATGGCTTCCTCTCACTGTCTCCCCATCACAAATGTAGCCTTTCTACCCCTTCTATTTTTTAACACTTACAAAACTGAAAAGGGCCCAGCCTGGTCCGGGCCACCTGGAAGCACCAGTGAAGCTCTCTCTCCCAGGCCTGGCTCCCTGCCACTAGCCAGCTGTAGCATTGTGAGTGGCCCATCTCAGTTAATTCCATGCATTGCAATTGTTGCCGGGCACTGTTTACAGCCACCTCCTACTCCGCCTGGGGTAGCCTCTCCGATTGTCCTGGGGCCTCCCTTGTTTAATACTGTTTTGCAAGTTATTAAGCCCTGGAAGTCCATTAATCACAGTTCACGGGCTGTGTAAGCCCACACAAGGCAGGCAGAGGTGGGGGATGGGGAGGCACACTCGCTGCCCTCAATAGGCTTAGACGGTGGTCCATTCAGATCCCTAACGAGATCATTACCACTAACTAAATACAAACCTGACCCTGCGACCTGCTGGGAAATTACGTAGGAGCTCCCCGGTGCAAGACATTAATATACACCCCACCACCACCAATGCCACCACCCTCCAGCTCTACCCCTCCCATTTTCCTGCAACAGTGCGTAAACGCCCACCCCCAAAGTCTTCCCAATGCAACCCAACCCCGCTCCCCACCCCTCTCACCCCCTTGTCCATTCTTACTTTCTTGCCAATGGACAGAAAACTAAACCTGTCATCAAAAGGGTCCTAATCACTGCTGTGATTGTGGTAAACCAAGCCTGACAGACATTTCACTGAGGCCTCAATAGCTACATCAGTACCACCTCCCTAGCAAGCGCCCCCCCCCACCCCGCTTCACCCCTCCGTCTTTCTCTCTGCTTTCTCTCAGTTCCCCCCGGCTCTCTCTTTTTACCAGGCCTCTGGCCAATGAGCAACAAACACCCGGGGGCTTTTCAGATTACTTGACACACTGTGTCCACTTTTGGGAGGGAGACCACCTGGTAAGCTCATTTTAATACAAAACCAGTTCGGTCTCCTCTCTCTCTCCCCCCCCCCTCTACTCCTCTAATTCCTCCTCTCAAGCCAAGCTACCACCATGAATTCTGTCTAATCCAGTGACCCCCACAGAACATTCCTGGTTTTACACTCCTCGGAAGAGGCTGGATTTGGGCGGATTACATGCTTCCAGTTCTGTTTGGAGGCACCTGTGACTGGAAGTGGAAGGAAGGAGCAACGATGACAGTGAAACGTAGGGAGAGAGTGAGGCAGCGATTAGACAAGGAAAGTTCCCTCCTTTCCTCTCAACTTTTCATCCTGCCTTCCTTTAAAACTGGGGCATTCTCCCTTCTCCCTACAAGTTCACTGTTGCATGAGTTAGTTCAAATGTCCAAAGAAGCCAAGGCATGTTTGCCATGTGGCTGCGGCGTGAGGACAGGTTGGTATGGGGTTAAGAAGGATGACATAGTGGGAGTCAAAGATGGGGGTGGAAAGAGAGGTTGGTTTGGTTGGTTGGGAGAGGAGGGGGAGGACGTCTCGCAGACTTTCACTTTAGCCCCTCAGCTTATGTTAAGATGTTGTCACTTTCACCATCTCAAGTGTTGCCACTTCAGATGCCGGAGCTTAGTGTTCGCAATGGGCTCTGGGGGGGGGGGGGGGTGGGGGGGGTGGAGCAATGGAGAGGGCAAGAGGGAGGAAGTCTGGGAAGATTTCCATTTTGAAACAAGCACAACTTTGTCACACTGTCACCTGACTACCATGGCACCCTCTTTTCAACGTTTCCCCCCCCAACTTCCTGTCTCCTCTTTGCTCCTTTCGTGTGTCCTTCTCTTGAGCTGCCTCTCTTCATCTCTCTCAAGAACTCTTTAAAGGCAGTGTTTCCGCCCTGGATTCTTCTGCCAATTTGAAGAATTATATCTCACAGCCTTTTGAGTTTTGCGGATAAGACGCTTAATTGCTATGCTTTGTTTTGTTTTGTTTTTTATCGTTCCCCCTCCCACCACAACATCATGGTGGATGCTTAGGCTGTGCGTGCAGTTGGAGATGTGCATATTTTAAATTAGGTGTAATATCCCCCACTTTAATCCTTGATAAGATCTCAATTGTTCCATGATGTGAAATGGAGATGCAGCGACAACTGGGCCTGAATTAAATCGAAATCTTAATTTACCTGGATATTATCCTTCAGTAAAATATAATCACTGACTGAATAACTGGGCACACCAGCAAATTCCTAATTGACTCTTAATGAGTGTCATGGAACATATGCTTCAGTGTAGATGCAGAGATTAGGAAAAGACAGTGTAGTAAGTGTAACAGGGAGGGGAAAAAATGGAAGCCAAAAACACGTGAGTGCAAGCACACGTAAATACACTCACATTTTTCAAATTATCCACTCTGAAAAACACAACTATAAATACAAAATTACTGGGGAAAATCTCGCAGCATGGGCTGGCCGTGGAGTGTCTACCTGGCGCTGCGTTGATTGTTCCTCAACACTGACCAATTGTAAGCTCATAATGATGATCTCTGGCTCGACAAGTGATTTTAACCTGCCTGTGGGCCGCCCCCGCTCCGAGTCACAGATCAGCTGCCCCACGTAAACAAAAACATTAGGAGAGCGTTCCACATTTAAGAGCATGCTAATTACAGTCATTCCTATCTGAAGTACTTTCTGTTGCAATTTGCTCAGATCACCAAACCTCCAATCCCTCTCATGTAAACAAATAAACTCTCACACAACAAAGAGATAAAGCAAATAATAAAATAGACACGGGCACTATCGGAACTCGCTGGGGGCACTGTGTTTGAAGTAGGCTTCAAATAGTATCATACTACTCTACAGTGTTGAGCCCTCGTGTTGTGTACATCCCCAGTGAGGAATAATTACAAGGGTTGTTGTTGATGTGCTCGGGAAAACAAATCGTTTACTTTGTGAAGGCAGCATGCAGCCCCAAGTGAAGATGTTCCTTCTTGTGCACTATTGTCTCTAATCACATTCATTTCAACACTCCATGTTGAAAGGTTATGATCCCCTTTCTTTCTTGACAAAATGAAAGAAATGAGTGAAGCTAAGAGATCCTTACTCAACAGGTGGGAAACATTCGCCATTTAGATTTGCTTATTGACAACTATTACGTAATTGCCAGTTTCCCCTCTGATCATATTTGTTCTTAACCTTCTCACCTCGACCCATAGGCATCAGGGCTGATCCACTGCAGCAGAAATAAGGGGGGCTGAATGTCACCGCGGCCTCTGCAGCCCTCCAGGTGAGTGTGTTTCTCTCGCGTTGGAGGAAATGAAGCAAAAATGATGGAGTGTTTGTTTTCTGACATTTTGTCTCTCCGCGGCCTCATCAGGGCTGAGCCTCGCAGACGTCAAGTGTTAATTTAGGGCTCCTGCCGAGCGTGAGCCTGTCAGCAGCGAGGCTTGGAGGAGGGAGGTGAGCTCTTGCAGAAAATGACCCTTCTGGTCTGATTGTCTTCTGGCCCGCAGACTGGCACCTGAGAGGAAAAACAAAGACACGAGGAGAGAGAGAGAGAGAGAGAGAGAGAGAGAGAGAGAGAGAGAGAGAGAGAGAGAGAGAGAGGTGGCTGAGTGCTAATGCACCTAGCAGCAATTAGAGAGGCTTACCTGACAGTGTGAGCACAGCACGCACACACACACATAAAGGTACACAGGGTAAAGTAGCCTCCTTCACACACCCCAGTCCTTCTCATGTACTCACCAGCTGATCGCAACACACACACACACACACACACACACACACACACACACACACACACACACACACACACACACACACACACACACACACACACACACACACACACACACACACACACACACACCATCTAAATGAAACATCAACTCCTTTTTCAGGGAACTTATTTACTCAGCCAACACGCACGTACTCTTAGTGCGGCCCGCTCACAGTGTTGGCTTCCTGCCACCTTTTAGCCCGGTGATTAATTGACCTGAGCTCACGATAGTCCGACCCTTTATTCTGTGAACTTAAACAAAAAGACAGGCCTCTCTAAAGATTACAGCAGCACATTAACCACAGAGTGAACCATGAAATTGCTTTTTCCCTCCTGCAGTGTTGTGACTCTATAGTGGGTCACTGCCCGTCACTGGAGTGGTGGGGGTGTGGGTGGTGGAAGGTGCACGGACATTAGTGTTACATCACTGATAGCAAACAAAACGAGGCATCAGGGCCCAGCTTGACCAGGCGAATGCAGATCAGGGCCAGTGTGTGACAGAGAGCGGGTGTGGTGGTGAGAGGAGATAATAGGTAATGCTCGTTTTATTCGTCAAAAGAGTCAAGTTTTTTCCATTTTTTTTTCACCAACAGAGTCCAGTGCATCAAATTCATTGTGATAAAGAGGGTTTAGAGGACTGTCACATGGGTAGGAAAGGTTAATTCTGTAATTATTTCAGTGTGAAAAATAAATAATGTAGCCTTTTGCGTTTCCATCATTCCCTAATTCGCTTGGAAATTCATTTTCTTTTCTTTTTTTTTTTTCCTCCCTCCACCTAGCCCAATTCAATCACTTGAGTTCATCTGTCTGTGTTATGCAAATCTGAGCGGCTGAGACTGAACCCATCAGCCCCCTCGCTCACGAGCTGAGCGCAGGGGCTGATAGAAAAGATGAATTCTTCCGTTTCAATGTGCCTCATCCAATGGCGCGGTATCAAGGCTACCTTTTTACATGGTGCTCTCATTTATTTTAGCCCATCGCACAGTGCTGCTCCCGTAGTCAAATGTATGAATAAGGAGATGGAGTCAAACTCTCCCTCCTTCTCTCTCTCTCTCTCTCTCTCTCTCTCTCTCTCTCTCTCTCTCTCTCTCTCTCTCTCTCTCTCTCTCTCTCTCTCTCTCTCATCTCTCTCTCTCTCTCTCTCTCTCTCTCTCTTACATGCTCTACTGTGAGGCTCTGTATCTAGGATCACGGACACTAGCAGAGGGACGAGAGATCATTTTGACAAAGTGAGGGGAAAGTCCCTCGCTGGTAGCGGAGGACTGCTCCAAAATCTTCCCTGTGTGCACTCCAGGAACTAATCTCGAGAACCCTTAGACCAGGGTCGGTCTACATCAGGTAACCCGCAGGAGTCTGGGGAGGGCCCAGGCCCAATTCACAGACTGTTTATTGGTCCTAGTCCACTTTCGGTTAGATGTGTGTTTACTGACATATCAGGAATGACATGTAAGCCACCTGACTGGACACACAGTTAACTTAAAACATGACAAAGATAATAGCAATGATGTAAGTTCACACTCTCACATCACAATAATGAAATTGTTTTGAGTCTCTGCTTGGACGCCTTCTTGTGAAGAGTCTGCATGTTCTCGTTGTGCAATCTCTGGTTTTGTCCTGGCACCACAATTTCCTCCCACAGTCTACAAACATTTATTTCAGGTTATTTAATTATTGTGTGTCAGTGAATATGATTTTTTTTTTTTTGGGGGGGGGAGTGGTATAGAAGATGAATAGATGGGTTGTCTCTCAAAGCATTCTACTGTAAAATACAATTTTCATAGTACGCATCAAGAGTCAGTGTTGAAAGTCATGGGGTAAGGGTGACCTGGCCTTCACTGGGTCTGCTGCAGGAGGGCATGACCCCAGCTTTTGAGAACCCATCAATCAATGTACCATTTTTGTTCATGCTTTTTCAGCTGCATATTGTAAAGAACTTTGATTTTAGCACCTGGCAGCCTTTATGATAGGAATCTACCCACATTTTTGTCAAACACTATGAACACTTTATTTTTATTTACTAGTTCACTAACAAAATAATTAAACAACAGGAATGCACTGATGTGAGCAAGCAAAGTTTGTTTTCTCAAAAGTAAAGTTTTCCTTTCAGTTGTGTTATAAGAAGAAATATCGTAAACATCTGAGTGTCAGACTCAAGTGGATTTTATATTTGTATGCACATTATTTTAGTATGTATTCTCGCATACAGAGTTTAAAAAAGTAAGAAAACTTCAGCCTTCAGTTTTATCACAGGGACCACACAAAACAAAACAACACCGCCTACATGTTAATTTATGTAAGGCGTTGTGGTGTAATAATTGTGCTGTATACATATCTGAGGTGAACCACAGTGTGAGTTCAGTTAGACAAAGTAAAGCTGGAAAATGACCGAGTACATTACTACTTACAGCAGATAGGTAAGCCTCATAACTCAAACAGCATAATCTCGGAATTAAAATATTAAATCAAATGTTAAATTCTCTGTGTCTGTCAGATGTTTGTGAAAATTTGCTCTATTTTCTCTGAGTGAGAAGCTGAAGCTCAATAGCGGTCGTCTGGTGAAAGATGGACAATTATTGGGTGGAAGCAGTCCTGCAGCTTTGTTGTTGTTGCCCACATTTGTTCTTTGTAATGTTAAACAAGCCTTCCTTTGACCTTAAAAACTAAAATTACAAGGACAAATACTGAAGGGGATGAATCCGCCAGCATCACACACGAGTAGGTTTCCTTTGTCTTTTGAAAGTAGGCGTTAATTTTTGTTGCATAGCAACATGCAATGGTTCCTCAAACATGTTCTAATAATTGGGTATATGTGAGTCCATGCAGTGGTTTCCAGTACAGAGTTATGCTTGTTATTAATCCAGAGCTGCCTGAAGGCCTGAAGATCACAACCATTCAACATAAACACGCGCCTTTCAACTTGTGTTGTGTTCACAGAGGCTCTGAATTGTCTGAACTGTACATTATAGACTATAGATCTTCAAATATTTGCATATTAACTTTGAGTCACTTGTATCGAGCACACAGTAAGATGTTTTTAGACACAATCTTTTGCATTATATAAGTGAATATGCATTTTTGGTTTATATTTTTACTTCTGAGAGATTCTGTCTCTCTAAAATTTTGTTTTTTTTAAGTCCCGGTAAGTCACTGACATGTTGCATGCCCAGATTTTTCATTGGTACAGTATCACAATTTCAATACCGTGGCAACCAGCAAGAGCAAAATGAGTATATATTTCTTTTATGAAATTCAAACAAAGTGAAATTCCTTTAAAATCTGATCATTGCTCTTGTTGTACTGTTAATATTATTTAGAGATGTGATATTTGTTAACCAATGCATAGTGTTATTTACATTAACCCTCTGGGGCCTGAAGCATTTTGTGCCGTTTTTCACTACAATTGATTTTTCCTTTATATCTCAGATATAAAATTCTTAAACCTTGCCTTTTTTGGTGTCATTTTGTTCAGGACAACCTCATAAATGCATTTCTGAAGTATTTTCATCACTTTGGCATACTGTATTAAAACAGTGGATCTAAAAACACCATAAAATTACAAATTCGGGTGGTAAAAACATAGATTTATTGACTATAAAATTCACAGACATGGTTAACGAATCATTTTGTTTACTTGTAAAGTAAATCTAAACTATAATTAACTAAAATGTATCAAAACAGGACTGAAAAAACAATTATATACAGATATTTACAGTGAAATAGAAGCACTGCCTCAGGCGTTTTTGTAAAACTATTTGCAAAAGGTCACACATATAATGTCAGGTGAAGACAAATTATTTGTGCCACTCAAAAAAACAGACTCTGTCCAACACAACACAGAGGGGCACATCACACATGGCATTTCCATGGAGTGTTTTTACTTTTCTTGTGTTCCTGCAGGCAATTTTTACATTTTAGCCTTTGGCTGTTGTGGTGGAGCTGGAATGATGGGGACAGGGGTGGGGGACACGTCTCCTGGTCTGGGGGACACCTGTCTCCTCTCTAACAAAAATAAGCTGAGGTGTTCAATATTATCATCAGAATCACTCTCAAACTCAGTGTCAGACTCGAGGCTCTTCTCCTTCAAAAAAAAAAAAAAGTCGGAGCGCCTGATTTCACTTGAAACTAAAAAACACTCTAATCTCACTCACTACACACTCACTACACACTAACTACACACTAACTACATGGTCAAATCATGATAATAGTCGCTTTTTCTCTGATATAAATCTCAACTCACTCTCGCTGTCTCCGTCTCTCTGTTTACTTTTTCACGGGTGAACTAAACAAAATGACACCTCCCACTATGGAAACTTTTGATTGGACATGGGCTTTTCTTCTCAACCAATGAGTGAAAGGTATACTGGCACATTACAAGTGTTGTTTTTTTTTTTTGCTGCTCAGTTACTTTCACTTTCACTCCTGACCGGTCTTCTGCACCTGACGCGCACTAAAACGTCGCGGAAAAACACGGACACAGTTTTCCTCATATCTCCGCTTTTATTTGGGCGATCAACATCATTTAAAAACGAGCTTGTAGTTTTATATCTGCACTTTCGACACGGATTGAAACACCGGACCAGATGACGCTGTGCTGTGACGCTACTGCCTTTTCAAACGGTCATGTGATTTTGACGCTGCAGAGCGTCAATCGGCCCCAGAGGGTTAACAGATTGCTCCAATCTCATTGTTTGACAACCTGGTTTTCACAAATAAAGCCAATGCTGTGACAAATATTAACTTCCTTCACCTTTAAATATTGAAATGATGGCTTGATAAGTTAATTAATTAAAGTTAACGTATTGTGGTGGATCAACTAAAAAATAACAAAACTTGTTGAATTGACTGAAAACACATACTGTAAAACATTGCAAGAAATCAAATTATTTGTGTGTTTAGAAAGCTTTAACCTCACTAAAGTAGATTTGAATAATATGAGACAGTTTCTACTCCATGAAGAGTATCCTCAATGCTAGTAGGCCTAAGTTAGTAATAAATGAGTGATAAAGGCTAGTAATATATAGTAATGCTTACAATATTTGTTGATTTTGGATTGAAAGTAGTTCCAAGAATACCAACTTTTGCTATGCTGACTTTAGCCCTCATTATCTAAGATACAGTATTTGGTATATTTAATGCTCATATAGTTGGCATAAACTCAAAAGTTGAATACAAACTTCTCCCTAACATTTTTTCTTGTTCCAGTAAAATATTTTACTGTGTCTCAGTTACAAAACCAAAAAAGTGTGTTAACACTTTCCTTTCAGGAATTATTGTTGGCAGCCATGCACGATTCTTGACTTCCTGCCTCTCTGGTTGGGACTGTGAGTGACAGCCAGTTGTGGCTATGAGCCGGGATGAAGGCTGGTGTGTTAGAGGCATGCAGACATCACACTATTATTCCAACTTATCCCTAGGAATAAGTCCAGGCAGCCAGGGGCACAGTGGGAGGCTAATAGACTGGCCCGGAGGAGCCCCCACCCGAAGCTTGATGCATTGTGTCACGGCCTTGTCTACTTCACGCACATTAAGGATCACATGCCACAATTTCACAGTACAGCAGGGGGACCGGCCCCCTTCCAAGGCCCAGATTGGCCCGTGATGGATGGTGTTGACAGTTACAAGGCGAGTACCAAGTGGAGCTACACAAAGGTCAAGGTTGAAGCTGCCAGTGTGGTCTGGTTAACAATAGAAGGTCTCCATGGAAGGAAAATGGTGTTTATACGTAACACTAACTATGTGTTGTGACATCCGGCTTTAGTCATTTGAAGCCACAGTTTTGTTTAACTGCCACATTAGCTCACCACAGTATTATAGTGTGGCTACTTAAAAAGACAATTTAAAGACATTAGGCACATCAGACACAAGCATCGAAACGGAAAAAACACATTTCCATAGAAATTGACATTTGTGTAGAGAAACTACCTCGTCCCAAGAACAGGTATCAGTGGCTGTCGTATCCTGTGACACATCAGTCACAAGTGCAGAATGAAACAGTTGTTCCCACTGCAGTGTCCTGCAGGAGTGAATTTTTTTCAATATAGCACTTCAGGTTGAAGACATTTCTCCTGTCATTTTCCTCCAGTACTTCAGTGTAATTCTTTTTTTCTCTCCCCTCCATTTTTTCCCCCGGCGACTGCAGTATGTGGCAGTCTGAATTGTGTGTTATTACCCAGCAGGAGACAATATCATTACCACATATTTGCTGTCAAGGGTCTGCAAAGAATGGTGCTGTCTTGGGCCTCAGTGATCTAACAACCTCACACAGGGCTCCAGAATTACCCACTCCTGTCTGGGGGAAGTCAAACACTACCAGTTAGAGAGGGGAGTGAACAAAAGAGAGGTACACTCACTCGCTCTCTCTCTCTCTTTCCCCCACCACAGCCCCCCCCCCCCATACCCCTCACTCTGTCTCGTGGAGACACAAGGGGACACACCTCCTCTGCACCAAGCGGAAGGTGCTATTCTCTCCGTGCCCTGATAGAAATATATGTTATGGTTGAAGTGCTGGATGATGCGAGGCTGCAAGGAAGATGTGGACGGGCAGTGTGTGTGACAGTCTGTCATTTTGGATAAAGAGACAATATGCGATCTCTGCGGTATGCCATTAGTGTTTGTTGAGTAGCTCATAATTACCTGCACTTGTATCAAGTTTTTTCTTTTTTTTTCTTTTCGCTGGAAGCTACCCCAGAGTTGCACACGCCGCCGTATGTATAAATAAGTGGACACCATGTCACACTGTGTTCAGTCGGTAATCGTGTGGGTGTATGTTCATACACACAAAAAAAAAGTCTCTTTTTCCGCTTTCCTGTTAACGTATCACATTGTGACAGCATTTGAAATGGTTCATGCAGATATGTCATATAATGTCTGAGGGAAATAACTTCAGAATGGACAAACAATCCCATTCATGAAAACTACTATTCAGACTTTGTAACAATGTCTTTCTCATAAGACAAATAGAATTGCTATCATTTCTGTTGACAGCGTACAACAAACAGACCCAACAGTTTATGCATACTGAGTGACAAAGCCATCTATTTTCTTTTCGGGGGAAAACAGGCAATACACACTCTGGCAATTGAACCACAAATGAGGAGTGAAAAATTCAAACTTCCTCTCCCATCCACCGTCATTTATACAAGTCATAGAAATATTTGATTGCTCTTGCATATCTCCTCGCGCTTAAGGAGGCAGCCAACCAATGTGCGTAAACAAAGTCTGGAACTCTATATGAGCCTATCATTTAGGAATCCAAGCGAATCAAGCCAGCAAACAATCAGGAGGGGAGAGGAAAAGAAACTCTGTGAGAGCTTCTTCTTCCAGCGCTTTGAAGGTGTAAACAGAGACCCTTATTTAAGGTAAGATGTGGCTGTGCATCCTTGATGCACCTCTGTGCTGAGACAAGGCAAGAGTACTTGATTTTTCACAACAACAGAGGCTCGGCTCTTCAGGACGGCACATTCATATTCATGAATTAAGGATCTATAGTGGTAAATTATGAGCATGCAGCTACAACATTCTTGGAGAGAGGTGGAATGTTTGAAACTTGCATACCAGTGTGATAACAAATCATGCCTGGTATTTGTGCATGTAGTTTAAAAAACACAGCCATGTCCTTTCTTACTTTTGTGTAGTGTTCAATGTAAGAAAATGGAGTGATTTGGGATTGTTTAGGGTCCTCATTGAAGTAAAATTTCACTGTAAAAGAAAACTGAAAAGTTAGCAAAAGAATAAACGTAACTATAAACTGGTTAATGATAAATGAACTTCACATATATAGCGCTTTGTGTGTGAACAGTCCGAAAACGCTTTACATTGTTCGTCACACACACATTCTTGCACCAATGAGACTGCTGGCATACAGGGAAAAAAACTGAGCCAAACCAAAAGGCTTGGCCTGGATTCTAACCCATGACCTTCTCACTATGAGGCAAGGGTACTAATCACCCAACCACCTAATATGTAATTTGCAACAAAGTAATCTGAATTTGTCTCGATTTTAAAACAGAGCTGTCACTTGCACTAGTTTAATGTGCGTAGTGCATTTCCTCAAATAGGACATAAAATGGGAAAAAAAACAATGGTGTTTATTGTATAATGAGGTGTGTTGTCCTTTTTCATGCATCTCGTAATTCTATAAATTCTGCATGAGCTGTACTTCTATCAATGTCCAACACAACTTGGAAGAAATGTACAATATACCAAATGTAGTCACTTGGTGAAGAAACAAGAAGAAATGAATAAGCATTTTGTGCTTCAACAATGTTTTTTTTTTTTTTTTTAAACACGGTTTAATTAACTGATTAAACAGTGAGCACAGGTTGCTATAATAATATTTAATGAATAAAGATTATGTGAGGTTTATCATTAATAATTCTTTTACTAATAGGATATTTTTATATCTGATTGTAGACAAATGTAGACCTGACTTCTTCATTGTGAGAATCATTAGGATTTCCTGCATCAACCAAAATTTGTGATTTTGCCTGAGACATAATCTGTGCTGTGAGAGTGTGTACGAGTTAGTCACCCTGTTTTATTTGGATCTTAAACTATTTTAAGTGTTGTGTTTGGTCTGCTAGTGAAGTGGCTTTAATCACTATGAGAGGGAGAAAGATTGAGTTCCCCTTGCAATAATGCAATTAAAAAAAAAATTAAATCAGCATTAGGGATATGTCTTGCCGACAAGGGAATAGATTGAAAATCAGACCGAAGGTCAATCATGAAGGAAGCTACAAATGTGGATTTAATTTGTATGTCTTTGCTCTCTATTGGCTTTGCAGTCGGTTACATTTATTTAAACAAGGACAAGGTAGCCATTGCCATTAAGTTAACAAATGTTAATAGGGAATATCAAGACGACAATTGAATAGTCGGTCTCCACACTGTAAACCCATAGAAAGTTTTTAGTTTGGTGAGCTTGTTTGGGGTATACAATATATGAAAACTTAATAGATGTTTTCTTTTTGGTATATTTACATTGGTTTTCCTTTTCCTGTTTTTTTTCTTCATTGCTGTTACGTTTTATTGCAAGCTTTAGTTTCTATAGAGTTTGTCAAATAATGAAATCACAAAGTATAGCAAGAAATATTTAAAAGAGGTAATCAACTATGATATATGAGCTGAACAGTCTGTTGTTTTGGCTTAACATAAAGAAAGATGTTCATAGTCTACAGGTCTTTTCACTTTATTCAAAAGTGAACCACATCGTGAGCTTGTTTAACGTGCAAATTTAATTAAAGTGGTCTCCCCGCATTCTCTCATTTTGCAAGCGATATCCAAGATCATGCATCAGTCAGTGGCGGTATCTGACACGATATTAAATTTGAACAGTTACACCTTCTAAACAGAGAGCACTCAAAGACATTAGCTGATAGGACGGTGCGATAACGTTTTGAAATCGTTGCCACTAAATTAACCTGATTCTAATAGGATCTGAGGTAGATAACATAGAAAATTACTGTTTTCTTTTCAAGGCAATATACAAAATGGAAAGTGCTACAAATTGATTTCTATTTCCTCCCGAGATGCCCTCCCCCCCATCCACACATTTTCATAATTTGAGATGAGGCGATATGGCATTAATATTCTCTATCTTATCTTGTCACATCCTGAAATTGTTGGAGAGGATATGATTAGCTGAACAATAGCTTGAGAAATACACTTTATGAAGGCTATCCAGGTTTTTATGACAAAGAGTGGAGAGGTGGAGAATGGGCCAGGAAGCAGACACGATGGCAGTCAAATGCACTCGTTCCTGGATCTTGATTTGTCGCGGGAGGCATTCAGAAGAGCCCGGGAGCTGACGATACACGCTTGCCCACCGGTGTCGGCCATTCACACATGATTAGCATTTTATTATTGTTTATGGGCCATTTAGGAAGCAGGAAGACAGCCCCGGGCCAATGGTGCACGGAGGGCTCCAAAGCACAGTGGCTTTGGACTGGTTAAATGCACCATTAAGCCTTTTAAAATGAGCTCCACCCGTCAGAGACTAAAAACAAACGCGGCTTTCTGGTTATCAATGGGCACCACTTAGAGGAAACAATACCCTGTTGAGGCCCACCAGTTTCCTCATCAATGAACATCAAAGATGAATGAGCCCTGGCTGACAGCTTTGTTTTGACTCTGATACCCACAAAGCCCTGCTCAATATCATCCTGGTCCCACTCCTCTGGGCTGCCCTAACAGGTGCGACCCCTCTTCTCAATGCACCATTTGACGAGACCACGGATGGGCAAGGGTGGGTGAGTAGGGGGAGGGGTGGTTTGGTCTACATCCTCCTTAATCCATCCTACTATAAAACACACTTTGAAAAACAAACGTTTGTTTGGCCAAAGTCAAAGCCCTGGAGCCTGGGGCTCATCCGTCTGTCTGCCCAGGCTTTCTCCCCTTTATTCCTGCCAGTTTTTTTGTCAGAGCTTCAACTCTTCCCTGCTCATTTGGACAGGACATTAAACAAGACCCAAGAGGATCTGATTCCCAGCCATTTCCCACAAGAGGAATACATACAGTTACAACAGCCAATTGTTTGGATTATGATAACAGTGCCTCAAGACAAAGAAGGAGTAGGGTGGGGAGGTGTGGGTAAAGAAGAAAAAAAACAAAAAACAAATGTCTCACAGAGCAAAAATGCCCGAAAAGAAAAGGAACAACTGCCAGCTTGAAAGGATACACAGCACAGATCAAACCTGATTATCATTCAAGTTACTCTTTAGACGGGGGAGCGTTTCGAGACGGTTAATTTCTCCGCTCCCCCCTTTTTCGGCAGTAAGAACTGTGTGTTTTTCTGCCAGTGATAGGCTCCCCACTACTTCATGGGGAGATTAGAGCTCCTCCACTCAGCGACACAGAAAGGCCTTCAGCCTGGCAGGGGGAGAGGGGGAGAGCCAGTGTTGAGCATTTTAATCTAGAGTCACAAAAGATAAGATGCAACGGCAGATCAATATGTGCTCTATGGTGGCAGCTCCCTGAGAACTTGTCTCTCTGCCTGTGTACTAGGAAGACTTTACCCTGCATGCCCCATGGCTTCATTTCACCACAGAGCGGCTATCTGTAGTGACTGTCTCCCGGTGACATCTCACACCGGGGCATGTTTAACCCAAGACACCACGCAAAACAGTCGCTGAATATCTAAATAGGATCGCCTGTGAAATTCGCCATGATAAATCTCTCCAGGAATCACCCAGTTTGAATATTTGATATCTCATCCGTCCTTGGCTACCTCAGGGGGCGAGGCAGGTACGATAAGAGATATTCAGAGGAGTGATTAGATAAAAGAAAGCTAAATTCTTTTATGATTGAGGGAGATGCATAGCAAAGGTGTTTGCACTCGGCCATGTCTATGTGACTGAAGTAAAGTGTATAGGTAGCATTCAGGGTGTCATTTTTACTTAATTTGCACTCCTTTGCATCACGGCGGCATTCCATCATTCCAACACCATCAGATGAACTGTCGGTGGTGAGGCATCCTAAAAAAGAGAGAGAGAGAGAGAGAGAGAGAGAGAGAGAGAGAGAGATAAAAATGAAAATTCTTCTTTGCTCTTTCAAATCTTTCCAGCACAAAAACTGAGACACCTTGAACTCCTTTAATTTTCAGCCAGATAAACAGCTCCTGCAGTGTGCTGTTGCACAAAACTCTCATCTGTGCACACTCATACTGACATCATTAGCACGCACAAGTGGGTTACTATTGGTCTCTTTCATGTTGGTTTCCAGCGGCACCGCATCCTTCCACGTCGACCCCCGTCCTTCACATTTCAGCACCGCGACGCCTGCGGCACTGCTGCATCCCGAGCAGAAATAGATCATTAAAAGGGAGGAAAATACAACGCATTGTCATGTTTGTTTGTTTTTCATCCCCCGGGCATGCGGTTCAGATACAAGCAGTGGCTGTGAGCCAGATATGGCCCTGAGAGTTCACGGCAAATCAGTGTGAAGAGATGAAAAGAGCGTGATGAACCAAAATATACATAAACACACACACACACGCACACGCACACGCACACGCACACACACACGCACGCACGCACGCACGCACGCACGCACGCACGCACGCGCACGCACGCACGCGCGCACACACACACACACACACACACACACACACACACACACACACACACACACGCACACACTCATACACTGAGACACACAGCCTTATGAAGACACTAAGCCTTATGAAGACATTACATTGAATCATATTCTTTTTCAGCAGATTTCTTTGAAACTTTACCCAAACCATTAACCTAAACAACCATTCTCTGATCTGAATGTGTGTCCATACAAAAAGATTTCCATTTCCCACCATTTGGTTAGTGTCTAATCTAATTCATTGTCACTGTCCTTGTGTTTACAAGGACAGTGACACTCATTTACTTTTCTATGCCCTATACACAGTATGAACTATAACCTTTTCCTTAACCCTCACCAGAGGTGGCCCAGAAACATGTCATGGGTAAAGAAATAATACAATTTAATTTCAATATAATTTCATGATGGGGCTCTCTATACTCTACATTACTTGTCATAATGTAGACAAAAACGAGTTAGTACACAATTCAATACATTACGTCCCCATTATTATAGGCTCGCTCACTCTCTTTCTTTCTCTATCGTTCTCTCTCTCTCTCTCTCATTCTTTCTGCCTCATGGGGACATTAAATTGACTTGTATTAATTTTCTGCTTTAAACCTTGCTGTAATTACTATATGCCTGACACTAGCCCTAGCTCCCACCCTAACCTTCACCACAGCTTGACCCCAGAACATGTCCTCAACTAATGTATTGATTGAGGGCCTCCATTTTCACCCCCGCAGCGATACGAGCCCTCGTGGGTTAATGTACCATCAGGTTTATGTCCCCACCAGTACGGAGGAACAAGAGCACACACACACTGGCACACTCACGAGAACATACTGTAAGAGACAACTTGCAGAGTGGCTGTTTGTGTGCATGCACTCGCGTGGACGCGTGAATGCGTCGTGCCCGCCTGCCCGCGCGTGCGTGACATGACAGCAGACCTTGCTGAGGACTAGCAATCACTCCATTCAGCATCTGCTGCCACACAGCTCATATTGTCATTCCCCAGTTTAAAGGAACCTTGAGCGGCTTCAAAGATCTTTTCAAAGCCTTAATCCTAATAGGTCGCGGTTTGTTCTGTCACATCAAAAGGGGCGGGGGGGGGGGGGGGGGGGGGTGGTGGGGGTGGGAAGGGGGAATAATGCATCGGGGGCTGGCAGAGATTCTTAAGGGTGGAAGATTGGCAGAGGATTTGCAGTGCGGGGAGGACTGAAATCTGAAATATCGGACACAGAATGCCTGCTGTAATAGATATGAAATAGGTCTTCTCAACAGCATGAAAGGCTGACATTTCCAGAAAGTTTGTCATGAGAAGGCCCTTTTATTCCTCTCCGTCTATCAGCGTTTGTACTGCCACCGTGTCCATAGTGGAAATTCGCAAGTGTCACTCTAACAGGTTATAGAATAAGATTGGACATTTAAGATTCTTTTTCCCCCCCTCTACCTCTTCTTTTTTTTATTGAATGTTTAGAATTTCCAGTGAGAGACCAATTGAGTCGTTTCAGGAGAAAAAAAAAAAAAAACCTGCCGTCTGCATGGCACTCAAGTTAAAAAAAAAAAAAAACACACCTTCAGCACTTGTTTCCTGACCCTGTGTAATAGCCAGCTGAATAAAACTCAGCCTTAAAGTAGATTCTTTAGCGTTCCTCTGCATTACAATATCGCATTTCACAAATGCGGTGCATGCATTAGAAATATCATTGGAGGAATTTATGAGATAAGAAAGCGTGCATGATGAGCAGATATGGGCCTCCTCAGTGTGAAACGCTTTTGTGACACTGACGATAAAGTTCAAATCGAACCTGCCAAAGCATATAGTGGGTGCGAGATCCGCTATAGACCATAAGTGTCACTTGTGTGTTTACTCCTCACCTCTCTGACACTTTATCAGCTCTGAAGGTGTCTCTCATGGATTTCACCTGATCGACTCAGCAGACAAAGAGACGTGGCCCCAGTGTTTCAACAGTGCACAAGTGTCCAGCTAATTAGGTGCTCACGGGAAACCGAGCATTGATTTCCTGTCAGCATGTCCGTGTGTCCCACAACTAAAAGAAAACAGCGCTGTTTGTCTTTTTCTAACGATGCACCGTGTGTCATTGATAACGGCGATAAAATGGGTCAGGGGGTGGGGGAGTGAGCAAACCTGGACCCGTGGGAACCGATATATATGTATCTGTATTGTATATAATGGTACGGTTTAATTGTATGAGGCTTTTTGTCTTAGGAAAAAGGTAGGCTGCAAGGAGTTGGAAGTAAAACAAAGTTTGCCGGGGATGGAAATGGACTGGGTTGTCTGACAAAAACATATCTTTTCAGCTCTGCAAAGGCGTGAAATCCCCCTTGTGCTTGTTATTTCACACTCCCGTGGCTCCGACTTGGGCCAGTGGTGGCGCGGTAAACAAACAAACACATGTGTATTAACGCAAACCACGCACACACTCACAACCAAACACACACACACACATGCAGCATACTAAAAAGGAAGAGATTTCGGCAGAGAACTTACTAATGACCTCACATTTCCTGGCTCCTCACTCGCAGGGAATATAGAGGAATCACACTGCGTTTTTTTTTTTTTAGCTTTTTTTTTTTTTTTTTTGCATTATTCCAACACAATACATCACTGGCATATAAAAATAAAACATCCTAAAAGGTGAAACAATGCAGAAATTTTGAGTACAGCTCCTGCTACATTTGATGAAATACTCAAATCTAAATAGCATAATCTTAGTTAGAGCCTTTAATTGCATTGTCAGACGCCTGCTTTCAGTTCAATTTACCAAGAGTATCTATGTTCAGAGCACATTTTACAGACTAGTGATAAAGTATATTAAAATAAATCAGACTATGTTGAACTCATAGTGATGCAAGGCAGGAATTTTCTTGGTGAAATACTTGAAAAGTTCAACTCTTGAGTGTTGTTGAAGGCTGCTCTAAAGCATTTGGGACTGACATAAACATATTTACATGCCATTTTTGATATAATAAGACCGGTTTTGAAGTGTCAAACTGACTGAAATCACATTTTCTCCATTAAAAAAACGTTTTACTCAACTTCTGTAAATGGCTAACAAATATAGTGTAGTGTGTGAATGTATATGAATGATGCATAAAAGTTGCATATCCTCAACATGATGAAATGGGTGCAATATATAATAAATTAGGATAATGTTGCCACACAAATAAGTTTTGTGTGTACAGTGCTTATGATAATTCACAATTTTCCATTGAATTTAATTCGGTGCAGTTGTGCATTAATTTGGACCAGGTTAGGTTATCATTAAATGTTGAATTAGAATGGTGCCGGTAATTTCCAAAACAACACAAAAACAACACTTTTCCCATTTTAGAATGGAAGTATTTAACTTTGTATTTTGTGACTGGTATTTAATCTTTTATTCTTACTTTGAAAAAAACTGTAAAAGTGCAGAAATTATAAACGATATGCACAATAATATGCTATAAGTAAGATTACTTACTCATAAACTTAGTTATACACAAAATATTTAGGCTTTTTTTACAGTGAGGTGTGTATTTGTCATAAATTAGTATTTGTATCACCTACTTAGTTTGTTGACCGTTGCGAAATCCTCTCTATACATTCTGTTTGATGTGGAAAGCATGGCTTTAGTTGCACACAGAGCTCCGCCATGTATAAATAATGGTTTCAGTATCAGGCTGTACGGTGTGCCAGCCACCTGCTGATCCAACCACACACAGGTAGAGCCAGCCTGAGTGACACGGGGGCTACAGACACGGGCATTCAATCTGCCAGCAAACTAATCAGTGAAAGGAATGAACTCCAAGCTTATCAGAAGGGGTCATGGATGTAGGTGGAGGAGGCAGCAGTGGGAGAGCAGGGATGTTTTGCACAGCCACAGCAGGGTGACGCGGGCCGGAGAATGGGAAAATTCGCAAAATCTCAGTGTAGGAGGTTGCAAGAGCACAACCCTCGAGGAGGTGAGGGAAGCTTGTGCACGCCTGCCACCCACACATCACCTGGACATGTCAGCGTCTGGTGCGAGCACCTCCAGCCCAACATGATATCATGAATGCCGGGTTCAACCTGCTATGGATATCTGGAGGCTACTATGTTTTTGGTGATAGGCATTTTGTGGGTGTAAATGCTGCATCACGATAAAGAGTTGGGCATAGCATGACTGATAGGGAAAT
Source organism: Blennius ocellaris (assembly GCF_963422515.1). Taxonomy (NCBI): domain Eukaryota; kingdom Metazoa; phylum Chordata; class Actinopteri; order Blenniiformes; family Blenniidae; genus Blennius; species Blennius ocellaris. The sequence continues at coordinate 14,099,266 of NC_137666.1, read as the reverse complement.
CTTAAAATTGTCAGGTGATGCGTTGAGTCTCATTCCTGCAGATGCTGCTGCTGCTGCTGCTGCTGCAGATGCTTGAGTATTGCATTGTCTCTCAAGCACCACCCTGTTATAAAAAAAAAAAAAAATACAAAAAAACCCCCACAATGCGTTTCACTGGATAAATGCCCGTCTTTGAAATGCAAGGCCCACCGATTGCACGGTTTGTCTTTAAATTCAATGATGTTCTTTTGCCTCGGCACAGTGATGCACCGCTGAATGGGGAGCATTATTTCAGCTCCTTAACTGATCACCGCTGGAAACCCAGTCTGTATCAGCATTTAAAGGTACAAGACTGTAATTCAGGAGGTAATTTTACATCTTAACAGAATCCAATTAAAAGCGCGGACGTTTCAATTAAACCTCCCTCTGGCTTGTCACTGCAATGTCACACCATAAGTGAAATTGGAATCAGATTACGGGAGGGAATCTGAAGAAGTATTTTTTTCGCCGCAATAAGGATCAGGCATTCCTGATACAGACCCCTTGTCATGCATACGGCAGGAGGAAAGAAAATACCCTTTCTTTGCCAACATTAGTCATTTTAATTCTCCCTCCTTATTAATTTCACAGCAGATTACCTGCGAAGATACAAAATGCTGTCAGCAAAGAGTTTTAATTAAATATGGGCTATGCTGCTATGAGTACCTTATGTGAAACTGCTGCCTTATAATGCTCTTGTTTTAATTACTTCAGAGTGCCCCCTCATTAACCTCCATGGAGATGTGCTCCAAACTACAGTGTGCATTACAAACACTAGACTGGGAAATTGCTTATATCCATACAGAAATACTTTATATCCATATTTACTCTGTAATAAAGTAATGAGACTGTTTGAGTTGGAAAAAAAAAGTGGATTCTTTTTTCTTTTCTCTTTTGTCCAGTGACTTTCAAACAAAGATGAATATTCTGCACAGTTAGGGTTGTTGTACTTTGAACTTGTGAGATAACCTTGAGAGCTGAGGGCACTGTGACGACCTCTGGTGGGAGCTGTAGTTTGAGCCACAAACTTTGTTTACGCTTTAAAATAAAAAATACAAATATTGACAAGCATTATGATATATTGTTCACTTGGCCTAACATATATTAAAATTTAAAAATCCCATATTACATTTCATAACCTAATTTGCCACATTTTAATATTTAGTAGAATTTAAGAAAATTGTGTGCAAAAAAAAAAAAAAAAAAAAAGAAGTACACTGGCCTCTTCAGACAGCATCATTCTTTGTTGGAGCCTGGTTGAGAGACAGATTGGTTTTGTTTCATCCTGTCGTTGCTCCGTGGCTCGTCTGTGTCAAGCAGCTGTGGGTGGTCCCCCCCGTCTGAATATCAGCAGCCTCTGCGGACATTTCCCTTTTCATCCTTTTCATCCTGAAGTTTCTGAATGGTCTGATATAGATTTCAAAAATTGCTCCCAAAGTGGGCTCCTATTCAAAATCTGTGGATGGGTAACTGCGCCACTGTCCACCCTCACACCTTAATGTGGTTTAACAGGATACATTAGCTTTTAATGGCACTTAATTGCACAAAAAGGAAATCCATAACCACATAAGGAGAAAAGTCAAGTATTTCCAAGCTCTTTATAAGAACAATTTAGAGCAGACAAGTGCTTTTCAAACCTTGGATTGGAATCAGTCCGCCAGTCTGGCCCTGCAAAGGCCGGCCTGCATTTGTAAGCCTGCAGTGCCACCATTTGGTGGGGGTGAGGCTTTCGTTTCATCATCTGGCTCCTTAAACTGTCAATCCCAGGCCTGTGTGTGTGTGTGTGTGTGTTTGGGGGGGGGGGGGGGGACTATGTTTGATTATATTCTGATGATATTCTTTTGCAACAAGTGATCTAATATATATATATATATGATATATATATATATTTTTTTTTTTTAATGGCATTGTGTGTGTCTGCATGCTGCATTTTTAGGAAGAGCTGTGCACCAAGCTGTAAAAAAAAAAAAAAAAAAAAAAAAAATATATATATATATATATATATATATAATTTTTTTTTTATTAACTGCTTTATTTAACCTTCATGTTATATCATTTGGAAAAAAAAGAGAGAAAATAAACAGAAACCAAACTACTTCCAGGTGCAGAATTAGAGAGGGAAGAAAACTGTAGTCTTGTTGTTATTGTTGATAGATTATCCCAGGTCCATGCCATCTTAGATAATGAGCAATAACCTGCACTTCAAGAAGAGGGGAGGTTTGCCAGGAAGGAATGGTGATTACAATCAATTAAAGCTGATGACAAAGCACCAACAATAACCCAAAGTGTGCACGTGTGTGTGTGTGCGAGTGTGCATGTGTGTGTTTGCGTGTGCGTGCGCGCGGACGCTTGTGTTTTATTCACTCATCCTTCCAAACTACCCGGTTTTGTGTAATCAACATCTGTTGTGACAGGCAACCTCCTCCTTCCTCAGAATGGCCCACTTCAGATAATGAGTGTCATACCAAACTGCAGGGCAAAGGCTGATTTTACTCCTCTTTTTACTCCTCCTCTTTGGCCTCCGCTCTCACCACCCTCTGTTCCCTCTTCCTATCATTCAAGACACCCATTGTGGGAAACCTTGAAAACTCTCGTAGAGTTGTCAGTGCTCAGTGTGTGGGGGTGGCAGATGATGAAACAGAGTAGGGTCTTCTTCATCGAGAGGATGGAATCCTTCACAGTTGACTGACATTCCTTAGACTGCCTTGATTTGTACTCTGATTCAGGCAACAATTAAAACATAGTTTTTTTGTTGTTGTTTTTTTATGAAGTGATGCTCATATTTTCTGTCACTTCATCCTGCATTGAAGTTCCCATATTTACAAACTCCTCGTGGTTTAGGCGCCATCTCCTGGTGGATGTGCAACTTGAAGAAAGCAGGTCTCCCTTCCCTGTGGCTTTGCCTGTCTAGTTTCTAAAGGTGTCAAACATGTGACTTCTGGTCAAGAACTGGCATGCCAGGATGTTCCGTGTGGTCCGTGAAGAGAATACAAAGGACGGTGAACTCTGACCTCCAGTCAGCACCTCGCAAACAGAGACAATAGACACATGGCTGGGGGGCACTGCAGGACTGCACTTTCTCTGCGTGGACGCTCAACCTCACTAGAGGATCAAGTCAGGTCCGCTGGATGAAGTAACAAAGAAGAAAAAAGAACTATTAGTAATGGAAACTTCATTTTTGAAAGAAAAAAACAAGGTAAATCCTGTTTTAAATGTATTCAATAATTACTAAACAAAGACATAAGTGGGTGGAGCTGCCCTGCTCACAAAGTAGTATTGGCATCAAAGCATTACTGTGAAAACATGCATAGTGCTTTATTTAATTCCGGGTTGTAGGACGCTGGAGTCGATACCAGCTGACTCACACTCACATTTACAACAAGTAGAAAACATGCAAACTCCACACGGAAAATACCCGAAATCCTACGTTCAAACTCTTGCTTTGAGACAACCACTTCACTACTGTGCAACCCTAAGTACAAAATATCTATTCCTATGTAATAGTAGACTTATCCCTTCTCTGAACACTTAGTCAGAGAGCAGTAATATTGCACGATTCTATTTGTAATAGTGTTAGACAGTTTATTTCTTTAAAGTAGCAATGCTTCATGAACTCTCAGTCTGAAAAAGACTTGTCACTCTTGAACTTGAACTCCAGAATACATCAACAGCCGGAGCTCTGTTGTCAATGAGATGTGTCTAAGACGTGTAAATAAAATCATTTTTCCAGCTTAGCCTGAAAATTAATTGCCTCCAAAACAGGACTGATAGGTTTAGAGAAGCGAAAGTATGAGATTGCATGAGGATGTCAGTTTTGGTCGGGGCTGATTAACGGACGCATCCAATTTCTTCAAACTTAACATTCATCTCAGAACAAAAACACTTTTTTCTCTCTCTTTCTCTCTCTCTCCTCATTTCCAAGATAAAATTTGCTCTCTGCACAGCCATGTGGAACAAATTATTTTGACAATCCATTAATGCTGTGAGCCCGCCGAACTCTGTTCAATTTAGCACAACGCTAAGTTTACTTTAACTACAGGAGAGCTCTTCTTTATAAAAAAAAAAAAACCTCCCTTGTATTCTTACAGTCATTCATCAAAACCTCCAGTTGAAAGTGTCAAGTGGCAGCAGTGGGAACAAGCGGCAAAGCTGTTACACCTTCATTCTCTTTGTGAGTGTCACCGTAGCAAAGTGTGAATATCAAAAAAAATGGAGGTCTCTTTAATCTGAAAGTTGGCCTCTCTAGTTCATCCACAGCTGCTCTCCATACTGCAGCAATTATGAGAGTTAGAGAGACGACGCAGTGTATTTTTTAAAGACTTTGATTTATGAGCAGGATCCAGTGCTGGAGCAGGACAACACAGTGTAGGTAAGGTACACGGCTTCACATGTGGCCATAGGGGGGCCTGGGCCCTCCCACACATGGTAAATAGACACTCATCCCACATAATAAAACTTTTTAGAAAACTGTGTCACTTTAATCAATACATCTATCAATCTTCTATTTGTCTTTGCCAAATTTAGGAGTCAATCCCAGCTGACTAGGGGGGAGCGCAGTTTACACTGTGCACAAGTCGCACCATTTCACCTCAACTAAAGTGCTAAAGGAGGAAATCCATACATGCACAGACAGAACATGCAATCTCCACACAGTTGAAAATCAAACCAGCACAGGCAATTCGTCAAAACACCAACCTGGAGGGGCGAGAGAATAGGAACAAAAAGCATAATTGGCCTCTTCATGGATGATGTGGAACCCAGGCAAAGGATTCTCCTTGCTGATCAAATATTCTCAGTACTTATGGTCACAATTCAGGATATAAAGTTAAAATATATATAAAATCAAACCAAGGATGATCTCAATGTGAGGAAGGAGTTTCAAGCAAAGCAAAGCAAAGCAAAACAATGCAGCTTTTCTTGTATCGCACATTTAAGCAACAATGTAATTCGGACTGTTTAACATTAACAGACATGTACAGTTGGCAATAAACAGATGGATAAAATATGAAAAGTATAAAAAAAACACACAATTGAAATCCAACATCAAAGAAATTAGAAGAACAGTAAAAGTGCTGGAGTTAAAGATACTAGCATAATTTAATGCCGTTTTCATGCATTTATTTTTGTATCCAAATATAAAGACATTTATTTGATAAATCAATCGACTCACGTGTGATATGGTTGATAAAAGAATCCATAGATTGTTTCTGTAATGAATTCTATGACACAATAAAGAGTTCAAAACTGTATTTTTCGTCACAAGAGAAGTGCAGTTCGTAATAGTTTTACACTGCAAAAAAGTGCTTTGTCTTCAAATCAGAACAATTGCAGGTTCAAACATACTTCTTACAAGACCATACGTGTAAATATAAAAGCCACTGTATCCCAAATTGCTCCCAATGGCGTTTGAGCGCCTCACATTGGCATTGGTATTTGAATTGTCGATTGTTCTCAGCCTGAAACACACATTTTTAATTCTAAAATGTGCTAAAACAGGCCTTGCTGCTTAATGACTGTGCAGTTAATACTAGAATGTATTATATTTTTGTTGTGAGGAGAGAATACTAATCCTCCTCCCCAGCATGAGGTTGCACTCATACTACCACATATCCTTACAGACTGAGGACTCGCTACAGCGTCTGCAGCAATCCGTAGTTTTTTCTGAATTTATTATACAATGTACATGATTCATACCCACAACAGGGACATTTTGGTCACCACAGCAACTCATTAGGGACAACAAAAACAGCATAAATACGCCACTTCACACTACAAAGATATAGTATAGTTAACATTATATCTCATTATGTAAACTCTTCTCTAAGTGCAGCACCATTACCGCACAAGATATTTACTTTACAGAGATATAATTCTGTTGCGTTTGCATGCTATTTTTAAACTTTGTATCTCAGGCCACAATCAAGAGTATCGATTGAGTGTTTTTCTCATTGTTTACTGGACAGGTTTCGTCTCACAGCAGGAAAGTGGCTGTAACATTAACCATGACTCTGTAAGTTATCCAGTGAGAGAGAGCTTTGAGGTGACTTGGAATATAGAAAAACAGCACCTTACACCAAAAACTGAATTTATATTTTAACATTTTCATTGCAGAATAATATAGTAATAATAACACACCAAACTCATCTCCGCTGAGTTAATCATGTAATCCAACATTTGGCATCAGTTCTGTCCAACTTTTGACAAAGTCAAGCAATATGTCAACTATTCTGATTACTAATTGATTTCTTAATTTATTTATAATTGAGCTAGATATATAAATTTCTACTTTCAGATTTTTAAATGGGGGAATTGTTTTTGTTGATGCAGTAACGAATTAGTTACTGCATCAGATACTGAAGCAGCTCCATATGTGGGAAATCCAATCCTACAATTACTAAGTGTTTAATTTAGAATTCACATCAAAGAACATTGCAAGTATCTTCCTCCCCTTCCTTACTAACATTGAAACTATGATTTACTTAACATGTCATATAAATTCACATGCATGATCAAAAAGTTGCGTTTTCTCTGTGTAATGCTTGTTTTCAACACCCGGTGGTGCCAGGGAGTCAAACTGCCACTGAGAGGCTGCACACCTGCAAAACAGTGTCACGAGTGTGAACAAGTGTTCAGCTTTGAAACTGCAGTTTTTTCGGATCTTACATATGAATGTGCTCTAAAAATGTAGATCCGTCACATAGTCAAGCAAGAATTGTGTTTTTTCTTCTTTTTCAGTATAACAACAGTTACTTCTCCAACTGACAGTGTTTCATTATGATGCATTATAAATAAATCGAGACACTATTACATTTATTTGCACAATGTCACAGTGACACTTACATGTTTGTATCTGTAAATATACATTTCAATACCGCTAAACCACAACTTAGAAAACAATGCAGAAATATAGAGTGAATTTTGCCTGCAAGCTTGTATAAATATATAAACCTGTATCAAAAGACTGTTTTCTTTTTCTTTTTGTTTTTTTTAAGCTCTACACCTGGATGTTGTATTTTTAAATGTGTATACTTGGAACCATTAATATAAAGTGGAAGACTGAGATACACTGGTGACTGGAAAATTACACAAATTCCTGCTCATATTTAGGACGAAATGTAAAGAATTTTCAAGTCATGTCTGATTTTGACAGTTTTCATGTACATACAGTGAGGAAAAAACACACATCTCAAACAAAGAAAACCCATTGAGTTTCACTGGAAGTAACTGGAATAGAAACGTTGAGTTAACAGTGAATGTTTTCAAGAATTTCAAAACACATGGTTTGAAATGTTGTGTGTCAGCAGTTATGCTGAGAGGTTATTAAAGGTTAAGGCAGAGCAAAAACACTCACAATTACTATACAATTCACTGACCACTTCTCTATTAAGTTCTTCTATAAAACCAATGATTTACTTCAATGATTCCACTATAAATCCGCCCTTTACAAAGTTTATAATAGTTAGTTTTGCTTCAGATCATCACACAAGTTTTCATTTCACTATTTGTTCATTTTTATGGTTATACTTCAACCTGAGAAGCAGTTGGGTTGTATATTTTAGACTGCAATACATACAAAAGGACTCTAATTAATGGAAGCACCTGTCAGTTTAACACCACTGCATAACACAGCATCAGAAATCATAATACAGATCAATAAAGACATTTTTTGTCCATTTAAAGCAAAACTGATCATCATTACCAGCTGTAAATGTGAAGCAGATCTGCTGGACAAAATTATTATTCATCTGTTGAATACATTGTTGTTAATGTCTTCTAATTTAATTAACCATTGTTCACTGTCCTTTTAAAATTATTTCACTCAATTGTTTATTGATTTAGGACCAAATGTGTATGCCAAAACATGTGGAAGATAAAAGTCTATTCTGCCTTTAACTCATGAACCAGCATGGAGATAATCAGAGGTAGAAGTGAATTGACAGAAATATTCCTGTAATTCGGTAGTATGTTCATTTTATAATGTAATCTATTTAGAAAGGTCATAATCACAAGTGGACACTGAGATTAATTAGAATTTTCATTAAAACATTTTGGATCTAATGTGCAGTTTTATATTGAACTGTGTGTTTGTAATTTCCATGAGGTGAATACATATAATCTGAGAGAAGAAGTAATAAAACTAGTGTTCAAACCACAATTAAACAAAAATGTGCATAGGAATGTCATTAAAAAAAATTAAACAGAGTAAAACTATGGATCCACATTGTACTTATTGAAGTATGTTTGCATGTATTTGTACACTACAGGTATATGTAAGTGTGTATGATTGGAATAGATTGTATAATGCCATGATGTTGATATAAATAATAATGGTAATAATAATAATAAAGGTTGCACAGTGGAGCAGTGGTTAACGCCCCCGCCAAACAACAACAAGGCTGTGGGTACAAATACTGGCCGGGCCGGGTATGGACTTTGTGTGGGTTTCCACCGAGTATGCCGGTTTTCCCCCATGGTCAAAAAAAAAAATGCTTGTGAGTTCAGTCAGTGACCTTAAATTGAGCCTTGGTGTAAATGCCATTGTGCTTGGTTGTCAATCTCTCTCTGTGTGTTTGCCCTGTCAAGAGCCTGCCCAGGGTGTACTATCCTGACCACTGTAAAAATGATAGATTTATAATAGCCATAGTGCAAGGAGTAGGATTATTTTCAATGCTTTCTTCTTCTTACTTCTTTTTCAAATAGGGTACATTAGGAATTGTTTGTTCTTTTCTTTTCGTCTACATAAATATCAAACGGAACATACGTTGTATACTTTTGTAAAGCAAATAAAAAGAAGATAAAGAAAAAAAATCCTGAAATTGGTGACGCAAATAAATGCAATGCAAATAAAAATCAAGTAAATGTGCTTTAAGAAAAACACGTGATTTCTTTTACTTTAAAAAAAACCCAAAACACTACGTTTTTTTAACTTGAGCGCAATCGTCAATGTAACATTAGTTGTTAAAAGTGCAGATTCTCCAGTCTCGGGGAGAACAGTGTGGATGGTCGGAGTCAGGAGTCAGGTGAAGCGGCTATAAACAAGGAGGCGTATTCACGCGCCGTGGTCACGCCCACGTGTCAGCCGCCGCTTCCGTGTTTACACACACACACACACACACACACACACAAGCAGAAAGAGAAAAACACGGGGAGGCAGCAGGGGCCGCCGGACTGATGTTTACCGAGCAAGCATAGAGAGGAGGTGCGGAAAGTGACAGGCACACTGGAGGCTCGGTGCGTGGCGAGACGCAGGTGATTCCAGGCTGCCACGGTCGCATTTCACAGCGGAATGTTCACTCGAAGAGGGCATGGAGACGTCAAGAAATCTACACAGAAAGTTCTGGACCCAAAGAAGGATGTGCTGACCCGGCTCAAACACCTCCGGGCGCTGTTAGGTGGGTGTAAACGCCGCCGGGTTTCGGATGCTGCCGCCGCCGCCGCCGTCGCTCCATCGCCGAGGCTAAGCTAGCGAGCTAACGTCAGACAAGGCGTCAGGTTAGCGGGCAGCCCGCGGTGCAAACCTCCGCACTCTTGACTCCCTGACAGGGAACGCGCTGTCGCACCGCGATGGAGCACCTGCTCTCGCCGCTCGTGTGGATATCTTCTGCCATGCATTAATGCCAGAAACGTGCGGTGCAGCGTGGGCGCCAGCTAACGTCAGTTAGCCGTCGCGGCTAACTAGCCTGGCATTGCTAAGTGATGCAGGACATCATCAGTCTCACCGGCTGCAGATGCCCCCCCAAAAAACACAACCTTTTGTCGTCATTGTTCTGCTTCTCATCGTGATCTTCTCTCAAATGTAGGGACGAGCCCGAGCCGCACAGCCAGGAAGCCCATCTTTTAATGCTTCAGACTGATGTGAGGTCTTCTCTGGCTGGTGTACTCAGCTGCATCAAGCTACATGAACCTCTTGAGATGTGTGTTCTGGATGATGATATTAAAATGCAATATTTCTATGGTTGTTCGAGTCCTTTGTCTCTTTAATCAGACTAGGAAGTGCAACCTTTACGGCAGCCATAAACCTGCTTCGTATGTGTTCTCACTTTGTCTTCTTGCACCATCCAGACTGTCTGTGTTTGTCTGACTTGTGCTTCACATCCGTGTTTTTTTTCAGCATATTGAAATCGTACACATATTATAAACAGTCTAGTCTGGGTTACTATTAGGTCGACTCTGCAGTATGTTAAAGTTGGACAATTTATAGTAAAGAATAACAATTTATTGTGGCTGTATAACAGCTTATCCTGTGTTGTAGTAGCTGCTGAATTACAACCTGCGATGGTTCCAATGGCTCTGTTGGTGCTTGACCCTGAAACTCCTGTTTTCTTCAGTGCATCTCAGACAAAATGGGGTCAGCGGTCAGTTCTTTGGGAAATTGTGGAGATGCACAAAGTTGTCATCAGGGAATTGTGGAGTGCAGAACCGCAAGTGATTCATCATAACTGGAGAGTTTTGGTCAAAGTGGGCAACAGACAATTTTCTGGCTCTTGTAAAACTTGACTTCGGGAAAAGGCACTTTCAAAAGTTGTGCAGTTTAATTTGCCTTGTGTTTACATGATTATTAGTGCGTCTCAAAAGAGGAGTACCTGGTGTGCAGGATCAGTGTGCACACTGAGGGGAAAGGGGATCTCTGGAGTACAAGTTTTAGTTACTGGGACACAAAGTTTGTCTCATGCATTCTCAGGTTTAATCATTTCTGCTGCACTGTTCCGTCTCTTACACCCGCTGCCTGCTTCTGGAAGCACAGAGAGAAAGTGACAGGAGGTATTTTGTCCAGGTCTTTCCGCCCATTTCACACCTTCAATGTCAAGACCAGTGCAGCCAAGGTGGAGGTCAAGCCAGAGCTCTGCGTGTCCTCTTGTGTTTTTCTTTCCTTCATGTGCAGCTGAAGATAAGCCCCGGCTGTTTTTCTGGCAGTTGATAGCTGGGTAGGGCTTGTTGATGTCCCCCAAAGTACCAGATTTTGATGTACTTTCAGTGAGGGAAGGATTTCCTCCTGGTGCTGCTGGTTCCTGTGTGGGGCAGGAAGCAGTGATGAGAGACGTGGTGCTGTGGAGGACAGGACAGGGACTTTGGGCCAGGTTTTTTTTTTTTTTTAATTGCTCACTGTTTTTAAAACAAGTAAATCATGTTAATATTAGTCACTAGAGAGGCATTTACACTTGCTGAAACATTAATGGATCGGGTTCCTTTCTCATGATTGTAGAAGGTCAACAATCCTGTTGTATTTGAGTGTTGAATAATAGCGTTTAATAGCAGGGAATATAATTCCCAACTGTTGAACAGATGCATTTGATTTACAAAAAAACCCCCAAAAACATGGTTTAAATGTCTTTTACAAATGTTTTCTTTGTTGGAGCCCCACAATTGCCTTTCAGGCCGGCTCCAAACTGCGATTTTCACAATCGCAGCAAGCTACACTGTATAACATGAATTAAAAAACCTTTGGCGTGACATGAAGTTTGCCGAGTGCAGGTTCCACAATAATGTGTGTTGATTCCATGTTGAAAAGTTAAGCTGAATCGCAGCCTACAGTGAACACGAGTTGACATTATTGTGCAAGAATGAAACATCATAAGCATGATGCGCCATCCAGCCACGAGAAAGAAACTAGTAAAGCAAGAATGAGTCCTTGCTCTTGTGGCATTTATGCATTTGGGGAGAAATACCCCAAAAAGGCTTATGCTCACACAATTCTATTAAGGCTGTCCTGTTGGTTTACATCCCACATGCTTTTTTGACACGTTTGTCCATTGTGGCCACAAAGCAAGTATTTTGGTTTAACCCACTGATCAGTACTTTATTTCCGACTCCTTTTCTATTGGTTATTTAGTTGAAGTAGGTCGTAGCAGCAGCCATGATTGTTTCCTTTTGTCTGGGACGCTTGAAAATCGCACAATTGTGTGGTGACCTAAAGAAAAGCTGTGGACCATCTCTCTCATATCTGAGTGGCCCAAATACATCAGTGCAGCCAAACACACAAGTTTGAGATGCAGAGATATAAATAGACAACATCAGAGACCCCACCTCCAACGTTTGCAATGTGTGTATTTTGATTTTTAATATCAGTAACTCAAACGCGCTCCAGTAAACTTGCATGTGTCTAAATGAAGGAAAAATGACGAGCAGACTTAACTGTGCAATTGTTGAACTTTGGACAGACTGTAAGATTCAAAGTGTTTATTGTCATGTGTACAGTAAAGAAACGTGTTTCCCTGTACAATGAAATTCTTACTTTACTACCCATACTGAGCACCACATAATTTAAAATCTATAAAAAACTATAACAAACATAAGCAATATAAATGTAATGATATTGCAATACTTGACAACATTAATGCCTGTTCACCTGATGTTGTGCATCTCCTAATGGCACGTGTACAAAATTCCTCATACAAAAGTTGTACAAGCCCTCTGCTTTTCTCAATTTGAATTCTGTCCCTCCTTTGTCTGCCAGGCTTTGCATCCAGGAGCAGAACTGTGTTAATCCGACTCGTTGAGTGCAGCCATAGTATCGGCGGTATTGCGGGAGAAAGGGCGCTCTGCGGTCTGGGCTATTTTCTGAGTGGCCCCGTATTGGTTTTCTGCTCACTGAGCAGATCTGTGGGATAGAGTGTGAAAGCTGCTGCATGTTAATTTGCCGGTCATGCCTGGCTGCATTTGGCTGAGGTTGTTAATTACAGGAACCCGGCAAACCACCTGATCGCTCACTGCTTGGCTTACTGGTGGCACCAGAGAGCTGCTCCTCCAAGTCTCTCGCCTGTAAAGTCACTCTCGTCCACAGTGTCCGGTCACTCTGTCCAACACTGCTGCCTTGATGACACCTGAGGTCACAGAGTGGGGAATCATCTGCTGACACAAGACTGTTTGTTTGCAGGAATACCCTCCAAATCCCAAAGCCGGAGTGTCCCAGTGTGCAGTCGGCTATAGATCAGGCTCTGTTGTTGGAGCCGGTAATGTTGGACTTAAAGCTTTGCGCTGAGTGAGGTGGACAAATAACTAACTCATCCTGTTGTCTGAATATCTCCATGCCAAGTGGCTGTTTGTTTGCTTTTGTTCTCTTGAGCGGCTCCTTACAGGCTCAGCTGGTATTGGCATGGGGACAACAGTGAATCCGTGCTGGTGTTGCAACTAAAAACAGTGTGCTGTTTGTTTGTGGGTGAAGATGTCTGAGGTGATTTTTTTTTTTTTTTTTGTAGTAGTTTTTGTGCTCGTCTTTCAGAGGAAATGAAATATGGTGTCGTTCCTCCATACCTTTTCTCTGTGCAGGCTGTGAGTGTTGTGTGTGTCAGGGTCAACTGAAAGTGCTGCGGTTAGAAGAGGAAATCGCAAGTTGAAGCGGCCCGAGGAACAATGAGCACAACACTGGAAGGGCTCTCAAGAAGGTCCTCCGTGTGGCTAAAGTAAAGGCTGAGATCACTCGACTTCTGATTCTTCCCTTTTTGTAAAACACTCGGGTCAGACTGGGGAGCCGCCGCAGCCTCTTATCCTCTTTTATCCCACGCTGTGTCGGCGCAGTGTCGACACTTAAAAGGTGCCTCGCTTCAGTGTTCTGGGGAAATGCCTGCGAGAACTCTCATTAAAGGTACAACATGCAGTATTTTTAATTAAACTTTGAGGAGTGAACTGATAAAAGGAAATAGAATTGATGTCTATATTGGTGTCTTGAGTTTCACTGAAGTGAGCGAGCTAACCAGCTGGCCTCACCTCCACTCTTGTAAATCTGTCATCAGTCCAATAAAAAAATCAAAGATTAAGAAGCAGGAGCTTGTAATTACAAAATAATACATTCATCTGCTGGATCCAGTTCAAACTTGGTACTACAGTGACTCACTATTGTCACTAATAAATCCACAAGCATTGCATAAATCCCTTATGGGATTGTAGCTACTTTTTTTTGTATTAAAGCTGTCATTTATTTACCTTCCATTTTTTCATTTCAATTAAATATACTGTAAATGATTGTGAATAATTATCAAACTCTTGGATCAATATAGATCAGTTTCTTCAAATTTCAATCTGAACTAATGGCGAAAGTCGGCAGGTCTTTGTGTTGTGTTGTTTTCCTGTTTCTGTTGTAATTACTCATACATTTGGCTTCTCTGAGTTCACCTTTTGCTGCATTGTGGTTGAAGGAGATTTGACAACAGAGATGACAAATACATTTAAATTAGTAACGCCAGCCAGTGTGATTTTTACCTGAGATGGTAAATGGCTACATTGAGCCTTGACAGATTCGAAGTGTCCTAAACAACTAAATGTGAAAAGATGGTGCTATTGAGGCTCTGTGCGATGTAAAAGGAGCGATTATGAAGTGATGATGTCTTTGTTTTAATAGTCAGAACAATGTTTTGACCACGTTTGATATGGAAGTCACTGTGAGGTGTTTTTAGTCAGAAAATGAGCACAATGTCCAATGTGGTGTTGAAACGGAAGCCCTGTAGTGGAAAACCTGATAACTATTTTTATGAGAGAAGTCAGAGGTAGGGAGAAGTTTATGGATAAACGGTAGGCTATAAAAAGACCGCTTCAGCAGGTTGCACCTGCAAGGCTCCAGGATTAGGCAAAAACTATTGTCTTGAGAAGCATTCTTTTGAAAGGTATTCAGTCAAGTGTTCCTTAGGTTTTTAGTTTAAAATGTACTGTGGTGTCCATTTGGCCACTTTGTTTCTTTTCAGATTTTTCTATATTTGACTATTTTCCTACTGAAACTAGTTTTTAAATGGACCATAGTCTGTGTTGCATCAGGGTTTGACACGTTAACTGCTGATTCATCATCATCATTGAGTTGACCTATTATAACACAGCGACGTGAACAAAAGGTGAACTCGTGATGCACGTTGCCATTAAATGCCCTTCTCTCTGCGTCTTACCACTTCCTCAGCACTACTGCCAATGCAATCGATCCTGTTCAGCCTTTTACCACGCGAGCCGCTCGTACTGTCAGTCAGTCCGACAGATTGACGTGTCGGCTGACCCTGCTCTCAAAGCGATAAAACAAGTTCAGACGAGCCTCAGATGGAGATTACATTGGTGGGTTTGTGCCTCGGCGTGGAATTGACTTCAATCTGATGTATCATACAACGAGCTGCAGGTGTCAAATACATGTTGTAATCTATAATAACGTCTCTCTGTTTATGCAAGTCTCCTCAGCTTGCAGGGCTAAGATAAGCATGTCCAAATAGAAAGAAGTCCTGTGCTGCGCTCCCTCGGTCATTAGAATTACAAATGTTGCCGTGATAGAGGAGATGTTGAGCGTTGAGTTTCATCATCAACTGCTAGATCCTTACATGTCACAGTGACTCAACGGCTTGTACTGTCTTTTGTCGTTTTTGCGATCATTCCAGAAATGGCAGTTTGTCAACATCGGTAACGTGTTCAGTCAGGTCCCAGAATTCACAGGATGTCATTCTGAGCGAAGGGAGAGTCTGAGTACTTGTTTTTGTTAAAGCATCAGAAAGGCCTGATGAGTCATTTATTACCACTGCCCATTTACCATTAGCAAAAGTGTCCTTTTGGAACTGCTCCAAGTACTATAAAAAAAACAAAACAAACGTTTTGTAATCAATGCTTACACAGTTAACATCTAGAATGTGTTTTATCTCTATGCTCAGGCCTTCGCCTTGCTTTTTCTGTCTGTGGTACCAGTGTCATGTGTCTTCGAACCTTTGAATTCTAACATGCCATAAATCACATGGTGTTGAATGAGAGGCTTTTTTTTCTCTGAAACACAGTAAAGCACCACTCCCCTGTGCCCTGCCGGAGATGGTGAGTGTGATTCGAACACAGCAGTCACTGAGAAAACCAGTCTGTCGAGTTGCACTGTTTACTGGTCCTGCTTTGACTGTGTAATAGCCAAAGTTAAACTCAGACCTGCACCGCGCTCTGCCACGTTATCAAGAGTTTATCACACAGTGGATTTACACTTTATGTTACCTTTCTGATTCCCAAGCTCCCACTAATCTGCAGCAGATTTAGAACCGAAGGAAAATAAACACTTAACTTCGGCTTATGGTATTAAAGTTTGTTACCCACAAGTTTCTGAAGGGCACGGTGATGATATTTTTGGAAACGAGGGATATTTGGGAGGAGTTTTTCCCAACTGGAACACACCTAGCATCCTTGCATGTGACCTGTTATGAAATCAGTCGTTCTCACGCCATTCCTGAATGGGAAGGAAAAAAACGGATGAACAAGAAAGATATCGCCATATCTGCCTATACTTATTTTGCCTCAGTCTGGAGGAAATGTACTGAATGTTGCTCAATGTAAACTTTCATTGACGAAAAAGGGAGAGAAAATTGTCAGTTTAGCAGCTCAATAGAGTTCATCTGCTGCGATAAGCCACTCTCTAATGTGTGGGCTTAGACTGGGCTAAGGTCAGGCCTTGCCAATTCGAGCATGACTGTTTCTCACTGTCGACTCATAGGCTCCAATCTGTTGCACAGCTAGACTCTGAGTGCAAGTGGAGAGGCATTCATTCATGCAGCATTTGGCACAGTGACATCATAATGAAATCACATGCACCGAAAGTGATGTGATTGCAGAAATGAGCCATTTCATTACATTACTGTTTTATGCTTCTTCTTTTTTTCTTTTTTTTTTGTAATACCCTGATCCCTAAATGACGTGTTGTCACGTGACACATTTTATCCAAAGCAGTGTTTTACATATTTAGTATCATTACAAGCCTGCTGGGATTTCACTATAAAAGCAGTGAAGCTATCACATACAGACATGTGTGCTTAAATATGAATTGTGGCTCGCGCTTTGCTCTAGTATCTCGCAGTATGTTAATCATTCTCTGTGAATACATTACCCAGAGAGGATAATGCTTACCATAAGCAAGCAATTATTAATGTGTTCTCCTGATTAACTCTGGCAGCTTACAATCGCCCAGTCTGGTGCAGACTTCCTAAACGCTTTGTAGAAAACGTTATCCCATAGAAAGCAATTATGGGGCTGAATGCTAAAGGAAAATTTCTTGTGAGGGCATATTTGCATTCTTATGGATATCAAAATCTTGTGTTTGAGTGAACGCAGGTCGTTGTGGATGCACAAATATCAGTCCACACATTTGAAACATTACACACTCACAACTATCACTCCGTGCACACAATTATCAAGATGCAGTATGCATAAACAAATTGAGTTATACACCCATATATCTCCACACAGGACATTTTGCTCCTGTATTTGCATCAGAGAGAGAAGCCTCTTGTCAGTACTGACAGAAAAGTTATTTTGCTATTGTTGACCCCCTGATAAGGAGCGATCAATTTGTCCCAGTGAGTGCTGAATTTTGATTGACATCTCCAGACTGGCACAGCTTGAAGTATATTGAGCGGTATTAAAAGCAGCTGTGTGTTACCATGAACCCAAAATTCCTCATGCTGACTGCTACCTATTGCATCATGTGACGGAACAGATTTATGATTAACCTTGTTTTACTGTGGTCAAATGTCGGCCTTCCCTGGGTCACGAGGTACCGTCAGCTGCTGATATGGACTCTTTCCCTCCACATCCTGCTTTTTTTCCTTTTAAAAAATATTTTCAGACTGATACCTGGGCCTTCTTGAATGTTTATTTTATGATTCTTAAGTTGGCATTTGCCGATTCGCTGCTCGCGAAGAGGAAAAGCCTCAAATAGTCAAACTGTAGCATTGTGTACTCAGGTCCAGTGTATCAGGTTAACTTCCTGAAGCCTTTATGTTCAAAGTCGAGTGAAAACAGGTTGTTGGGAGGTCAGTGTCATTATGAGCTGCTTTGTGTGAAACTGGGCGGGATCATCTAGGTAAATTATATCAAATTGGCTTGGGTGCACCTGTTCTTTGCTGCACTGGAGTTATTACACAACTTCTATCCGACCTTGTCTTTATTTTGGTTTTGGGAAAATACATTGTTGTAAACGTTTCTACTTATTTGTATTACTGTGGTGAAGGAGACTGCTCTCTGAATGATGTGTCGGCCTGACTATCGGCAGACTTTGTGCGTGAATGAAAGACAGAATAGCTTGAATCGACTAATATCTCTGACGAGCAGACGTGGAATTGGTGAGATGTCAAATCTTGCGCATACCGATTCAAAACCAGGTTTCACTGCATGGCAACAGCTGTAATTCACTTAATGCAGGACAAACATGTCATTTTCATACCTGTAAGTCACAGATGTCTTAGTCACTCGTAATTTACTCTGTTCAATCCCATACATTTCAGAAGTTTACCTTTTTAATGGGAGACTGTTGTTGCCTGTGGTTTAATATCTTTTACTTCAGATACCAACTGAACACCACATGTTTGGTATTACAATTTAAACCTTTGAAAAGTATTTTGTAACTAGATCCCTCTCAATGTCTTCTTTCTCCTTGGGTCTCCCTCATGTGCCTACGAGCAGATGACTGCCAAAGACATCCCAAAACTAAAAACCTTTCCCTGTTGTTTAGAACGATCAAAATCCTGCTCTCTTTTCTGTAATTTAGTTTGGTCCGTCTTTGTTTTCAGATGACCAGTTGTGAGGGAACGTGCCATTTATGGGGCATCCATCCGCTTCCACATTAGCTACCACCCCTTATTTCCACTGAGTGTTGGCACCCTCGATGCATCCCTCTGCCTGGGCTCTTAAAGAGTCCTCTGTGTCTAATCTGAGCGCACTGCCAAAGAATTGTAGAAGTCCTTTCTCTCTCCCCTCCTTTCTGGCAAGAATGTAGTGCACCTGCAGTGTTCGCCAGCCCAGAACTAATGCAAATGAGTGTGTGTCTGATCAAAGCCTTGATTAGACTGCTTTTTGAGCGAGACGTGGCATATAAATGATTGGGCCTTAAGTGGTTTAAGCAGCATACATTGGAAGTTGCCCAGAGAGTTAAATATGCTTTGACATAACCTTTGAACATCCAGTGTGCACTCCCTTTGTATGTGTTGTGTGCTGATTAAGTTTAAACAGGGGTGGGGTGGACAAGAGTAGCCTGCCTGGCGTTCATGCAAATGTACCAGCGGATAAGATGACCTTCACCTGTTTGGCTAAGGAGCCCACTGTGCACACTGCAGTGTTCACTCTGCTCGCTCGACAAACGCAGTTCATCAGAATAGCAAGCCGCCTAGTAGACACTAATTGTTCTGCAGTAGCTTAAAATATAAGGCCCTTTACATGTATAAGTGTTTTTAAGTAACAAGGCAATCCAAAGTACTTGACATGATCACACATCAAGGGCAAAGACATGCAAAATGAGAACAAAGATGATCAAAAACAGAATAAGAATAAGCTGCAAAAGAAAATCCAATACAAGAGTTTAAGATACTTTTCTTTAACAAACAGAGACGACTTTATCCGTCCGTGAGAGTAAAACAAAAACCTTGTTGGAGCCATCCAGCACTTTTTTTTTGGAGCTTGTTGTTTGTGATTTCACCAACAAGAAGGAAGTGCTGTTCTTGATGGGAAGTTACTGTGCACCAAAGGGCCTGCAAAAGAGCTGCAGAATACACTGTGGGGCTGTTCACCCTCTCACTCTGCCCTGGGTGACACAGTAACGCACAGGGAGAGCTCAGAGATGTGATGCTGACCCCAAACATCAAGCAGATGCTAGAAAATAACAGAATTGTAATAATATTCTGTCTTTGTCCTATTAGGAAATGACAAGCTGATTTCATATGCTGTTATGAAACAATACTGCTTTAATTTGCTCCACCAAACTACAACAGCGTGGCCCTCAGCTTCGGCTGCATGTTGTTATTTTCCAGCTGGTCTACTGACACGGGGGTGGAACATCTGCCCTTCGCTGACAGTTGGCAGGAAGCATATCACAATGGCGAACAGTGTCATCCAACCCAAATCTGTCATGGCTGGTGTATTTGACATGCGCTTACAGTAGAACATTGCGGGTCCCCAAATTCCATAAGTTATTCCTGGCAGGGTGCGGATGATTGTTCAGACGGTTGATAGCTAACTTGATCCATTTTCAGGGTTTTTGTTGATCCAATGAGCATTATCTGAACATCTATATTTGTTTACTTTATTAGGACCACAACAGTTGATCATTGATGTTCATAATGACTAATTACGCTGCTGAATTATTGAACATTTTATTGCGGGCTGGTGTACGAGTCTTAAAAATATGTCCAAATTTAGCGCTGTATATTCAGGCTCGGTGTGAAAAATGTAATTAATCCAGGCATTACTTTGAACAAAGTAATCAGGGGTCACAGTGTTTCTGGGTCAATTTAATCACATTGACCTGCGAGTGGATATCTCTCTTTCTGTGCTGTTCTAAAATTGCACGGTGGTAAGTGACTCGAGTACTGCTGACGACAGTGTTTAATCATTTAGCCGACTTATCGCACTCATACCTGTCGTTTACATAATGACGTTGACAACTGTTCCTCCCATGTGGCACTGCAGAAATTGACAAGTTCACAATTTCCAATCTTCCCATTGACTAGTTTTTAATGACGATTGTCCATTTCTGAACGGTCCTCGGTGGTCTTTGCTTATTTGGCACAATGTTGGTTAAGGGTGTATTCTGCCAAGAACACAATTCTGAGTTAAAATGGCCCAGCTTGAACCAGTCTGGATATATTGCTACCTAATAATTAAGACATATAACACTCGGCAGTGAATCTTCAAAACGGATTGTTCTTTTCTAGTTTTGTGTTCTTCTGCAGTCAGAAATATTCAAATCAATCTGGCTTCTTTCAATTGTCGTGCTCCGTTCCTAAAAGGTGCAATATAAATGAAGTTGGATTTATATCCAGAACCTTGAAATAACAACTTTTTAGGTATTTGGCGAATATGTTTGCACATCCATGTGTGCCCTTTTTGACAGAGGTCTTTTCAGAAAGTGAGATAAACTTCCATTTTATTGAGCTGCGGACACCAGTTTAAGGCCATAAGGTCTCCTCCCACTCTATCAGCCCTTTGTGATCCCAGCTTTCTTTCGCTGGCGCTCCGAGATCCCTCCCTGTCTTTGACATGACCATTTTGCAGAGGTGGGGGTGTCAACTCGGGGACACTGTTATCTTGTGGCGGGCTCAGAGGATACAGTGTCATCATCAGCATTCCCAGGGTCTGGAGAACAGGTTCTGTCTCTTTCCATGCACATGCTGTTATTTGAGAAGTTGCTAAAAGCCATTGAGTGAAGGGTATCTGCATTGTACGACTTCACCCGTTCTCGTTAAAAGCAAGCCCTGGAGCAGCAGAAGGAATAGAACACGTATTTTCATTTGGATCTTTACTGCTAAAACATGGCATTAGTAATGCACGCTGTAACTATGGGACATTCCCATCAGTGGTCGAGACAGTGGCTTGGTTCTGGTATTTATACGATAAACTCCAAATCTGAGTGTACAAAGTGTCTTTGTGTGAGCTTTAGTATTTGGAGGCGGGCTTGTGTACTCTCAGGCTTTTCCAAGAATATGGTTAGTGTCCACCTGAGATACTTGCTTGCTGTCAGAAGTCTTGTGATCTCCAATAAAAGATGCTTCTTTTTTTTTTTTTTTTTCCCTCACTTCCCCTTAAGGCCTCTTCCACGATCCGTCATGCTCCAGTGACTGGTTGGGGGTATTTGAGCAGATGGGGAGCAGTGAGTCTGAAGGCTGGAAAGCTCAGTATGACAGGCTCTGATAGCTGCGTGACATGCAGTGTGACATATGAAATTGACTCACCCACTAACAAGTCTCCTGTGCCCAGCAGTATTCAAATTACAGTCAGAAAAAGGTAATAATGGAAAATCTGTATTCCTCCATCTCGACCACATGCACATATCTACCATTTTTATTGATCGGTTTTTGGATATTAGTAAAATGTTATGTTTTCCATTTAAGGTTTTTTCGTATTAACGTCAGTATTTAAGTATTAGAAAATTATTTCAAACAAACACCTGGCTTTCTCAGTTCTGGCGACGGTAAAGGAGAGAAAAAAATTTTTTTCATGGTTAGTCAGGCATGCTTAAGCCTTTATTGGTATTAATACTTGTTTTCAATTACAGAACATGGATCACAGCTGTTCTGTGTTTTCTATCTGAGTGAAATTCAATCAGATTTGTTTCGATTTTTCAAATTCACCTGAACTGAACTCTGAATTACTCAGAGTTGCTTTTGCTTGCCGGTATTCTTGATTCTAAATCACTGACTTAAGCAGCATCCAGGAAAGCGGGTTTGTTCTGACATGATCCTAAGATCTTGATATTCAACAACAACAAGGTTATTAATAGTTTGTGCACACCGCTGAGCGATGTATTTTTAGATTCATGTCCAATAAAGAGGGAATCACTAGATTTTTCTAAAGCTTTTCAGCCACATGCAGCAATCAAATAGATTGTCTTTGAGTGTTGTTTGTCTGGGTATAACCTGGAGTTCATTCTCTCCAGCTGACTACATCTCCAGTGCAAATCCCCAAAGGACTTTCAGCCAGGTGTGTTATTGCAGCACAGCTTATCATTTCGTCTACACACACCGCTGAGCGACTTCGGCTCATTTTGTCTGCGCAGTAATAAACCACCTAAAAATAGTGGGATAAAAGCACTATCATTTAAGTAGTATTCAGGAAAGCACACCGGGCTGATGAGACTTTGCCCTCATCCACTATCCAGCGTTGTGCATCAATACACACATCCATACATAATGCATACTGCTTTATCCAATTTGAGGTCATGGGCAGGTGTGTGACCAGGTCACTGCATAGTTTAAAGTTTATCTGCAGGCCCACAGTGTGCGAGTGTGTGTCCGTGTGTGTCAGCATGTGCTTAAATCTGAATATAGCAGGTGTGATTAGTTTAATGCCCGACGGGGGGGATATTTAATGAGGTGTAGCTTTCTCTGAGAATTAAAGCTTGTGCAGTGTTCGTGTTCCTCAGTGTGGAAGTCGCTGGAACTGAGAAGTTAAAAATAGTAAATGGGCTTCACTTCTAGCGTATTTTACAGGTTCAGCAGACTCGAAGCACTTTATACACGCACACGCACACGCACACACACACACACACACACACACACACACACACACACACACACACACACACACACACACACACACACACGATTAAATAGCCAACTTGGGGTTGGAAAACAACACTTTACCAACTGAGTCACAGGCACCGATTTTTGTAAGGCTGATTGTTCTATTGTTCAGTGTCATTTAATGAAATAATAAATAAGTATAAGTGCATCAACTCCGACAGGTAAACTAAGTCGACTTAAAAACATTAGAGGTTAGAGTGACATGAGGAAACCAGTTCACCCAGAAAAGCAAAACTGTCCCTTAAATAGTCTACATTATTTGATGTGATTAACTGCCCAGCCCTGATTGTCAGTTTCAGTGTAATACTTTAATTACAGGCCTTCTAGTTCTCTAACAGTCTTTTTTAGTTTCTTGGAATTTCCTTTTGGTGTTTTGCTGATTCATCCCACATCAGCTGTGTTTGATGGATTTTAGTGCAGGAGACCCACGCAACATGATATCTCTTAAGAATAAATAGTGCAATCTGAAAATGTATCTACCAGGGTGTTTGTACGGTGGCCTGGAAGTGCAAAACGCCCACATAAACTCTAAATACTACAAAATTTGCAGAAAACATAAAAGAATGGAGAAAACGCTACAAAATCCAGACAATGTTACAAAATTCACAGACACCAATGTTAAAAAGTCTGTTGCATTGGTTTTGCATGCATGTTTTCATTAACATGGATGGTTTTAATGCTGATGCTAAATCCCTGACAAAGTATTTTTTTTCGGTGTTATGCCCATTAATGTGTCCTACTTCACTGAAAACTGAAAGCAAACCTCCCTTTTGACTTGACTTTTGCCTCTTTATTATCACTGCTCAGATCTCAAGGTAGAGATAAAGTCATGTGAGTCTTTGTCACAAACATGGACATCATTCCAGCACTCTGTGGGAGCTGGACAGCTTCTGGTTGCCTTCCAGTTTGCCATGTGGTGGAGGGAAAACTGCAACAGAAGGTGAACCTTAATTGCTGTTATTTTGCCAGGAATCCTCCTGGCCTACATTTGATTATTCAGATCAGCCCCATCTCAACTTGAACTGGTAGTTGACAATAATGGTTTGTTACATATAAAATCGGGTATCTTGTCAGTTTAGTAAAGCTGTGTAATACTGACTGGAAAATACAATCAATGTTCTTCTTAACATGCATATACATTAAAAAAAAAAAAAAAAGGTTTGCATATGAGAAAGTGTGAACACACTCCTCCGTTTAGAATAATTTAAGAAACAGAAGTGGATGTTTGAGCAGGATAATGATCCAAAGCCTCGCAGCTGCCTGCTGGAAGTCTTCTCCTCCTGGGAGACAGTCGGCGTTAGAAGAGCCCTCAGAGCTCTGACCTAAATCCCAGAGAGCACCTGTGGGATGGGGAAGAAAATGTCAGCTCGTTGGTGCTTTAGTGTTTATGAACGAGGAGATCTGCGAGCTGCTGAATGTTACTGATTGTGTGCCAGGAGTGTCAAGCAGTTCTGCAAGATAAAGTGCTGGCAAACTAATCGTTAACTGCCATCTTTGGTGAGGCGCCTGAGGGGGTTTACAAAAACTTTTGCCTTTATCGATCACTTTACCATCATTGCTTAGTCCTTTACAGCATTTGGAATGTTCCTTATGTGTGTATATATATATTGCTTTGAATTTTTAATGCTTTTGTGAAAACACACTCTCCAAATATCTCCATAGTTGAGTCGAACGTATTAAATGGAACCTCAATGTGAGTTAGTGCATTACAATATCTTTGTATTTTAATAATTAAAAACATTTTAATTGTTACATGTTTCTCAACACGGCTGCAAAGCTGGCTGTCTCCGTTTCCAGGTGAGCAGTGGCTGAAACTGTCGCTGGTGGGGAAGTGGATCAATCTGTCTGCATGTAAAATACAAGCAGTTTGCATAATGGGAAGTCATCAGTGACGCTAAACACTCGATAAAGTGAGTCTAAAGGTTCCTACTGACTGAGATCTTAGCAAGTTTAATACATCCAACAGCATGAATGTTGGACTCCGCGGTGTCGCTTTCCATTGATTCAGAGTCGACGACCGCTATATTCAGTGCCCGACAATAAGCTGACTGAGAATGTCGCCGTTGCTCCTCGTGGTGTTTGTTCGAATCTTTCGGTCCAACGTTTCACCTACTTGGGAATCTCAAAGCGATTGCTTTGGTGCGGCACAGGAGAAACGTTGATTGTCGTGTGTAGTGTAGTGAGGCAGCACTCGAGAAATTTTTAACACTGTTTGAAATTAAAAAAAAAAAAATGTCACTCTGTCCGTGGTTACCAAGCCGAGACGAACCCGTTTCACTTTGCAACATGAGACCACAGACTTCGAGTCACGGCCACAGATATCATCACAATTGCTTATCTTTCATGTGACACGGCCCGAATCGCAGTTTGCAGCTGAATTTAGCAATTACAGAAAGACACTGGGGAGTCTTCCGGTATTTCGATGTTGATGAAAACGTATGTGACCTGTTGTAGTTTTTGTGAAGCTCGATGTTGAACCTTTGCTTTACCCAGCAGAGTCATTTACCAGGAAGCATATGCCTCAACTTTGGACGACACATCTCTTCTTCTGCTGTATTATTTTTTTATGGCAGGAGCAGAATGTGGCAGAATACGGAACTAAACAAATAGTTGTATTTTAAAATCCATGTAAAGCAGGACTGCCTTCATTCATACTTGTTCCACATATCATGGTCAACTGTAGTTTATTTTATGTCACTAATATTTATATGGAATGTAATTTTTAATAAAGTATTTTAATGGAAAATGTGACCGTTTTTTTTTAACTCTGCTCCTGTGTTTTTAGGATGATTTCTTGTTAAAAAAAAATTAAAAGATAATAGCAACATATTCATAATTGTATTTGATTTATCGAGGCAATGTAAATGGATCTTAAGAGAAATAATTTATTTTGTAATCCTGGGTAGTTGGAAAAGCCCACAGATGATTTTATGTGACCTGGTAAGAAAAGTGTTATAGTTAAGATAATTTAAGTAATGTTCATGTTCTTCAGATTGCGATGAAATATTTTTCAAAGAAGTCGAGGCATTTATTCATCACTTTACACCGACTTCCAATCACTGACATTTTGTTTTTGTTTTTCTCTCCCACAGACATTGACAAGAGTGAACTGAAAGCATTCTTTGAGAGCAACTGTTCTCAAATTTATTTTATCTTCTATGAAAATTTCATTACACTGGAAAGCAACTTAAAACAAAAAGGTGAGTATCAACTTTTCCTGTGTGCAAACTCTGCACTTACTGTTTAATTGCCACGCACATTAGCGGTTCAATAATTAACCCTCTCCTTGCTCTCGATGGCACACTTTACGGTGAAGGTTACTATCCCTCTGGCCCACATTCTCATCGTGACGAGTATATGAGCACTTAGTGAATCAATTTCTGGTTATATTCAGTCTATCTGTGGGGACTGAGTCTGCCTCCACACTCGGAGCTGCATGATTCACTCCCACTGGGAGTATGTCCTCGTGGTAACACAAAAAAATCCTTTAAATAAGTCTTGGCAAAATAGCCCATATTATCATTACATTATTGATGACCCCCAAAGCAGTATAGCTGCAGGTTATGTGTTTAAAACCCGAGTTCTCAAAGTACTGTGTGTGTGTGTGTTTCAGGGAACAAATCTCAACGGGAGGAGCTGGACTCTATCCTCTTTATTTTTGAAGTAAGTCATCCACAATGCCCTGTGCTGATTTCTCCGTTTCCCCGTTTGCCACCTCCACCTGTTTACTCCTAAACGCCAGGATGGAAATATAGTTTCCATGGTGCCATGCTGCAACACTGGCTACTTCCTGTATTAACCTCAGACATCCAGGAAATCAACTGCAAAGGATGCATGTTTTGCAAACAGTCTCAGCTCAATCATTCCAGTTCATTTCTTATCCTTGAAACGTAGGTGCAAATTGGGGAAGGTATGTCTTGTTTTGTTTATTTTATTTATTTATTTATTTATATGGAGACGGTGCATAATAATGAACATATAACATATGTAAATATTCCCATCTGTTCCATTTAAATGGAACGCTGGGCTCACAACAACTACTCCATCAAGGAAATAGACAGGATGGATGGCAGGGTAAGGGAAAGAGCAGGGGAAGACGGACGACAGAGGCGGAGAAAGGACAGGGGAGGACTCTTGAGGAGCACTTAGTAGCCGTTGGGCTCCTCCTTTCTTTTTCCCAAAGCATTTTCACGTCGCACATGCATGCAGGTTAAAGTCCCCTACCTTGTTTTCCCACCTGACTCAGGAGGCAGCTCCAGTTTCCAATACAAACACTCTGCTCTCTGGTTACATTTGCTCAGGGAAAGACTGCAAGGAGGATGGCAGCAGATCAAAATGAGGAGGCCGTATGCTCCGTTTTGTGTGTGCAGTATGTCTTGTCCCAGTTTTTATGAATCACCTGGGAACATTGTCAGACTGAATCCTCGAATGTTGTCCAGTATTAATTAAGTCCCACCAGCTGAGAAAAGATAAGTGGAGGATCCTGTAGCCTTGCGCTGAACTTCACCAAACAGTTCATGAGTTTGTTCTGGTAGCATTTGGACAGATAATGCCGTTGTCGTTCTTTTGCTACGGATTCCTA
Organism: Blennius ocellaris; assembly: GCF_963422515.1. NCBI lineage: Eukaryota > Metazoa > Chordata > Actinopteri > Blenniiformes > Blenniidae > Blennius > Blennius ocellaris. Next base: position 14,071,666 of record NC_137666.1, on the reverse strand, counting down.
ATTTGCAAGTTAGTCAAATCGAGCTTGGCCATACCCCAAATTATTAAGTTGGATGTGGTGCATCTTAGTTCATATCAGGTTTCATTATTAAGGCTTGTTTGTATAAACTACTCACAACAAGTGATTCAACTTGTGTGTGGTTGATCATCTCTTTGTGTCTTGTACAATTTCAAAGTCTGTATTTGTCTTTTGAATGGTGCCACACATTTGAAGAATGGGGATGTCATCCGAGCAGGCTGGTGATCACCATGAGGAAGAGGCTCCGGGCTGTTGTGGCTGTGTTTAGTTCCTCCACACACTGCTGAAGCTCCTGTTTTATTCAATGAATCACTTGTAAAATCACCAATATGTCTCGATCCCTCAGACTTCAGTCCATCGACGGCAAACGGCAAATTAAAACTGTTTGACGTTGGTAGAGAAGATTTGGTAAATTTCTCATTGGTGCAATCTGGCTTTTCAACAGTATATGATTTATTGCCGAGATGCATTGTTTTAATAAATATTTAACACAGATTGCCTTACTGTTTGCGTAGTTTAGTTACATCAGAAGTTAGTTTCCTCTTTGCAGAATCGGTGCCCTATCTGTTTCGGGGAAATCAAAGCCAGCACACGCCCAGTTATCTGACCTGTAAATAAAGCCCGGATTCATGCCTTCTACATATTTATGGAGTCATCTTTTCAGAAAGAACTAATATTGAAAGCAGCTTAACCCTCATTTGTCCCCTTTTAGCCCCTGCCTGTGACAACGTGTGCCTTTACCCGTGCACTGAGAAGATAAGCTTGCTGTGAGTGCTGTGTACAGGACAGATACATGGTCGCTTTGATCCTGAGCTCTGGGACACTGTGTGGACTATTTTCTTTACGCTATATTAGATTAGGCATGTCGGATCATATGGGGCCATGAATGTGTTATGAACGGATACATTTGTCTCCACTAATGTGGACAGCAGATATGTTATTGCATCGCTTGTGTTGTATAATGGAGGCAAGTGGCAGATGGAGGAAAAGATTAACCTAATAAGAGTACTTTGAGTATTGTGCAATCTCATATTGTTATGCGTTTTGGATGGCTAATGTGTTGAATTCAAAGTCGTCGTGAATCCAGTCTCTCTGTGCAGCGCAATGTCCTTTATCGGTGTGCATCTTCAGTTCTGGTCTGATCAAAAGTAAAGCTGGAGCAGCCTTTTGTCCAGCGGTCTTCAGAGGGTGTCGAGAGCAGTGTGTAAATGGATAATGGCTGGGACAACAACAACAACAAAAAAAACGTTTTGCAGCACAATGCTTTGTGACACACTTTAATGCTCTATGACAGGTTAACACGAGGAACACTGCTTGCCCCGGTTATTCTGCGTTGGAATTTTCCCAAAAAGCCATATTTATGTGCTCATCTCTCCGAGGAGATGAGAAGCACAATCCCCTCACGCTCTCCATCACCTGAGTCTCTGTGCATTCAGATCCAGTTGACACATACAGTACACGTCTCCAGCGTGTTCTTCTTTGAGCTGGCTGATGTACGGATTACTTGGCTGTCATGATGAGGTATGTGACCCCTTTTTGGTGGTTTGTTGTGGGGGGAGGCTCTGTTTGAGTAATGGATATCTAGAGGGGGTAATCTTTTGTCCTTCTCCCTAAACTCTGCTGGAAGACTCCACCCCCACCTCACTGGCAGCCATCGCCATTTCCTTGCAGGGTCTCTTTGTGTCTGCGACCACAGAGGCATCCAGGGTGGCAGCTGTTGATGCTGCGCCGACTGACACAAGAGAGACCTGATCTTTGTGGGACTGTTGAGGATGCAGGACAGAAAAATCCCAGCCTTTTTTATTTGGTTTTTTAATACCTTGATGATGCTGCACTATATAGGCAAAAGGCATTACACACAGAAATACTACCAAATGAAACAGTCGCGAGCTAATTTTCAGATTTCTTTGATTTATTTTAAATGTTTACAAAAGTTCCTGTTGGCAGTTCAATCATCTCTGCTGCTGTTTGTTTTATTGTTTTACTGCTATGATGCATTTTAAAAGTATACGATTTTTTTTTTTTTTACTATAGTATATAACATATGCTTATTTGTACTTATGATTTCAAAATTATTTTCATTATAATTTTTTGATTTAACTGTGTATAAGCAAAGCAATTGTTACCAAACTGGATCCTAGACCCCCATGGAGGGTGCCAGAGATCACGGGGGGGGGGGGGGGGGGGCTTGAGGCTTTGTCTGCTTTTGGGTTGACAAAGTGAGATTTGAAAAGCGTTATAAGACGACGCTAAAAGCAGACCGTGCTTTTATGCTGCACATTGCTTTTATTTGTTCCTGCTTTTGTATGTTGGTGAAAGTATGTCTGCCAGGGTTGGGATTCACTGTGGTTGTGGGAATCCGAAAGGTTCAGAGAGCCTTTTATTTTAAAGAGAATCTGGGACTGAGATCCCAAGGATACAGGTTTGGGAACCACTGAGCTTGATAATTGTCTTTTTAAATTTTATATACTGTATTGATCTCTCAGGGGGGGGAATTATTTTTCCACATGTAATCCATCCTATGGCCCCCGGGGAGCTGCTGAGGGTCAAGGGTCTTGCTTAATACCCACAGTGGTGACCTGAGTTTGATAGTTGTCTTTTGTTATGACAATCAAATTAGAAGAGTACATTTTCAGAAATGGTCTCATCAGCATTGTTAGTTCTCTTAAAATCAACCTTGTGTTCTATATACTTGTTTATTCCACTGTGCCTTTGATAAGCTGTACTGTTTAGCATACCAGCAACAAGAGAATTAAAGTAAAGAAGATGTCATGTAAAGAGAAATAATGTACTGCAATGAGAACAGATAGAGAAAATGCCAACAGGAAGGTATCCTCTGTTTAAAGACTGAGAATCTAAAGAAAGAATCTTCTACAGCCTGATTGAGACGTGGCAGTAAATGCTAGTGTTATCTGAATGTGACTCAGCAGCAACACAGTATCCGTACCTTTATAACAAACATTTTGGTAAGTGCAGCGTGTGGAAAACACTTAATAAGCCACAAAAGACTTGATTATTTTTTCTTGGTTTTAGTACAAATGGGTACAAGTATATTGTGATCAAATATGTTAAATTTGAACCTGAGGATTTCAAAGAGAAATAAATATAATTTAAAGATGTCTACCATATTTACAGACACCTCCTGGTGCAAAATACAAGGACATATTGAAAACCGTTGTCCTCCCATTTGCAGCTTGTATTTTCACTATAAGCTGCAAAAGGAACGTTTTTGATTTCAACATTTGACAGGATTACCACTTTGCTAGTAATTAAGTAGCCAACTTGCATCAATGTTTTTGCTGCTCAGGCCCAAAATGTTTTTTGTTCACTATCTTTAGTGCAGTCCCCAGAATTTGCAGTTACTTTCATTGAAACGTTCAAAGTTTTTGTTTTCTATATTTCTACACTTTGTTAGGTTTTTGCAGGATAAACCATCCAAATATATTGGTGTGTGTGATGTGCAATTAATAAAAAAGTGACATGAGAGCACTGGTGTAGAAAAAAGCAGTTTAAACCTTAAATTGAAAATCAACTGTTCTTCACACAAATAATCAGACATCCAACAGTTTTGTACAAAAACAAGTTGAACAGTTGAGACGTGTAACACTGATTCAGAAAAGACTCAATGGTGCACTTGAGCTTATGTGTATAAAGGATTGTTTTAATCATATAGTTGAAGTAACTTTGTACCTCTATGATTTTATTTGTGATGGAATAATCAAGATTCTATTTTAATGGCTTTAAAAAGGATTACATTTATATCGCAGATCCTGTAGTGAACAATTAGTAATATAATTCTATATTGACAAGAAATAAACAAACAATTATTACAATAGTAAACACTTGGGGAACATTTTCAAAACAAAAACTATCAAACATTGAGTTTACTTGTTGTTTTCTTGTTGACATCATGACAAGTAGCAAATTACATATCATCACATTACTGTAACTAGATAGTAGTATGGGGTATTTAATCTACTCCACTACTTCCAGTTGTGACAGAGTATGCCCAAAATACAAGTTATTCATGATTGAAGTTGTCTGGGGAATGTGCAAATGTACTTTATATGTAGACATTTCACTCAGGTTAACTGGATCAAATGCTTTCTGTTACAAATGCAATTGATTGCTGTTAAAAAGTAACTGATGTTGCGAGTAGATCAGTGCTTTGAGATGTCAGGGATATCTGGGCAGCTTTGCAGTCTGTATTGTCACTGCAACTCTATGTTGACGAAGAGGGAAGGAACGTACAAGGGATCCTAACCCTACTTTTATTTAACAACAGTGTTCTTACTTGTACGCGAGTATCACTCCCACACTGTTAAGTTAGTGTTTACAGTTTGTTTTGGGCTCAGTATTATATTCAGTTCAATGTCTTCCTGATGAAAACCTCTGATGTTGACTGATGCATCCTAAGAGCTACATAGCAAGCGAGACTAAATACCTAACATACAAAAAGTACTCAAGACTTGTTGTATACAAACATTAATTACACAGTGAGGATTAAAAAAATAAATAAATAAAAACCCTCTCCTTTTTAGAAAGACTTTCTTGCCGTCACAAGACCTACGAGCCACTTCTCAGGCCTGCGGGGTCTCCGGTTTGTTTATGCTCCCGTATGACTGCGGTCATGAGTGCAGTTGGATGGCGGTGCCACTGAGGTTGTGGGACAGGTCGAGGGACAGTCCTGGATCAACAAACCTCCGAGGGAAAGCATGCGCATATTCACTTTTCTGTCCAGGATATGACCTCACTGTGACCTGCCGTCTGTCTTCCGGACCTGACTCGGCATTTTGAGTTTCCCTTGTCATTCCTCTCCAATGCAGATTTAAAGACTTACTGAGCTGCTTTGAATGGAAAAATCTGCCCCGGTCGCCTCGTTTTTGACTGACTGAGGGCAAAAGAAAAACACTTGACTGTTGTGTTTTGGAATCGGGAACATTTCCTCTAATTTAAGCAGTGTACTTAGATTTAATCATTCATATGGAACTGGGTCCATTTACACCATCTACAGTTTTGTCTGTGCCTCTTTGGTGTCGTTGCATCAGTTTCTGTTGGATGTGAATCTCAGTGAGAGTATCTGCCACTTTCCCTCTAATCACTGGCTGAGGAATTTTCCCTGGGCCATTTAGCTAAGTGATGTCTTTTTCTCTCTAATTCCTCTTTGTGCACTCCTCGTAGTGACTGGCAGCTCACCAGCAGAGGAATATTGGTTAATGCTTACAAGGGAATTTACGAATTGTAGCCAGACCTGTGCTTTACACTCACACTGACAGATAACTATTTGAGTTGTGCGCATTGTGTTGCAAAACTTTTTCTTTTTTTTTTACCACAAGAAACAATATTGAATCATCAACCTAATATGGATTTATAGATATACAACAACCCTGCAAAAATAAATCTTAAAATGGATTTTGTGTGTGGAAGAGGCCGAGCCCAGAGGCAGCATGTTGTTTGGTTGTCACATGGAAGGATGATGAACCTGAAACGAGTCAGATTGTACTGTGCTGCTGCCATCTGCTGGCCACAGAAAATGAAAGCACTTGGGCAAGAAGGAAATGAGATAAGCTTGAAGTCAGGTAATTTAATTGAAACTGTATGGGTCACTTGCTTCAATTATTCGAGAACTTTACCTAAAATAACGAGGGCAAGCAGCGAACATTGTTTAGCGTGTACATAATCAGTTATGCTTGACTTATTTTAAACCAAGCGGGTGTATGGCATGTCATTTTCATTATGTACCTTCAGCATCCCCAGATCTATGAAACGCACCCTGTGCTGCCAGATATGAAATTGATGTCCTTAAACTTGAATTTAAAAAAAATCCAAATCTGAAATCGAATTAATCGAATTGAATTGGAAGTCGGTAAAACTGACTATTATTTTGTTTCCGTTGAAAATAACAAAAAGCCCTGCACAGTTTTACTGGTATCAGGTGAATATCATCAGGTTTTTCACTCTGTTGGTGGCTGTGGCTCAGCTGGCACTTTGGATTGAGTTACAATCCCATTTTACTCTGTCCACCAGCCAAAATGTTCTTGGGCAACTTTAACTTTAACACCCAGTTGGTCCCAACGATGCACGGTGCACCTTGCCTGTCAGCCGCCACCATTAATGTGTATAAAGTAAAGTCCATTCACCAATGTGTCCTTGTAGAACTGTGGCATTATAATTGGAACTCTTATCGACTGGTTTCCTCCTTATTGTACTAAATGTATTCACCAACTATGCATTTAATGCGTCACCATTAACCTCCACATGTAATACAGATTGGGACTGCAGGCACTATTTTCAGCTGCTGTCAAAACGAAAGTGAACATTTTCTGCATAGATGTATATTTGACATTTTATTTTTGTTCGTAAATTTGCAATCAGGCTCTAGTATTTTTGTGACTTGCCCTCAGATGTTATACATATCTCCAAGATCACATCAATTTAAAAAAAAGTATTTAAATGGCTACATATCCTTTGAGAATGCAGCGTGTGTGCGGCCGCCATCCAAAAGCCCTTGTAGACCACCTCTGCGAGCAGCATATTCTTTGTCATGTTCGGACTCTACCACTGGAAACCTAAGTGCGGATCATGTAAATGTGTCAAGGCTGTAGTTGTACCACAATAATGCCCCAATCTTTATGCTGGAGTATGGCTGCAGATTAGAGTAACTCCACCAACCTCCAGTCGACCAGACTTTGCATTCGCCTCATATCAGCCAGTAAATTCCTCATTGTTGCAGCCTCCATTCCAGCTCCGCGGGGAGTTTTTCTGAGCAAGCTTCTCCATCTCATTCCCACTCTCCTCTCCTGGTGCTCGGCGAGCAGAGAGAAAGACGGTGTTATTGTGTCTGCGCGCACACGCGCACACGCGGGGAGAGGCTTAAGCAGGCTACCCTGCTGTGTTACTGCCTCGCATAATGTCTCAGCTGGTCCAAGGAGACTGAGTGAAGGAGGCCGGCACGGACCGTGAATGGGGACGTAATAATCCCACGAGGGATCAATACTGGGGTGCAGTCAGACGCCTGCACACGCATATCATCACATCTGAGGATCAGAGAGAAGTTGAGCAGCGCAGATAGTCATCCAGCGTCCCCTTAAAGTGATGTATGCCTTTCAATATCTCAGCTGTCACTGATAATGACATGGGTTTAGTCTCGGAGGACAAGCAGGGAAAGTTAAAGATGGAGGATGATGAGGGAAGAAGGAAGTTGTTGACAAACTGAGACACTCCAGGCATGAGATGACTTCTGGGCCACCACAGCACTTGGCATAATGTGGCAAAGCACAGGGCCAGAGAACGATCCATCTTCTTCCAGAGATCAAATGAGGATTTTAGGGAATTCCACAGACTTTATTTGATCATCTGAAACATGCGGGACAATCAAAATGAGCTATTGACTCGTGATTTCTTTCAGTTCCATGTCATTGATCAAATAATTTACATTTCAACACATAGTTGTTGTTTTTTTTCCATTTCCCTCTCATATACAACTATAACAACTTACATCCGGGCCTGGAATTAACTGAGCTTTTGCCTTGCACGTATTTTTCATTGTGTTCTGTATCTTCCCTTCTGCCCGCCTGCGTCTCTCACACTGCGCAGATCAGCTTCTTATCATGTCGGCCATGTGGCTGAGTAGGTCAGAGATGCATATGTAAAGCAGTAAAGGACAGACTTGACCTCTGCATTGCAATCATGAAGTCTTATTGGGTCAGTGATTAGAATTTGATGAGGGATGAGTCTTTGGGGCATCAGTTTCTCTCAGTGAACTGACTACTAACTAACTGTGCGTGCAAACGGCGCACACATCTGCTGTCCTCGCAACCTCTGGGTCTTTTTCCCCCCTCATCTCTCCAGAGGGACCCTGTTAACCTGTCACCGCATTTAAGAATAATGATAGGCTGCTGAAAGGTTAGGGCGCACTAATTGAGTTGTAAAGCAGTTGTTGGCCGGGTGATGAGAGCCGTCCAGTGTCACAGAGTTCTACGGACGGGCTGGGCTAAATGGAGAGAAAGGGCAAAGACGATGCATCTCTTAAATATATACACTGCTTTAGTCAAACCACTCACCGAAGCAAAGTGACCTGCTGTTGCCTCCCACTTCTTCCAAAATTAGAATAAAGTGGTTTGAGTATTTCCTAGGCCAATTTTAATTAACTGAGCAACACATCGGACCAAGGAAAGTTTTGGTAATTTTGCAAGTGACAAATCCTGCAAATCTTAAATGGTCCAAAAAAGACAACCTGCATATGTAACTTCTTCAAAGACTGGTGCCGGGCATGGCCCGTGAGCTAAAACCAAAGGCCCCAATCTGCCAAACCACCAAGCAAGTTGTAAACATTTTAAAGAAATAATGGATTTTTTTTGAAAACATATTTCTTAAAAGTAGTAGTAGACCAGAGCTGGGATATCAGCGATGCTGTTGTGAAAGCGAGCTACGTCATTGCTATTAAACCAGCCTGAAAGCCATGCTGTCAGGGTGAGGTTGTAAAAATATGAATAAAGTGACGTTTGGACATTTCATTGTATTTTCCACCAGCATGTTTATTTAACATTGTTTCTATGTTGAGATTGTAGTCATTTTCTGTATTAATCGTTTGGTTTTTGGCTTTGCGCCACAACAAAGAAAATCTTTACAGTTTATAATCAAAGGTTATTATGGCACTATTTTATCCAATTAGAACTGTAACTGGCAGCTGAAGTAAAATGTGTTTGAGTGTCGGGTTGATTTTTTTATGTGAATCCTAAAAAGACAGAGGTTCAGAATGTGAAAAATAACTGAACTTTTGCACAATAGCCTTCTTTTAGTAAATATATCTTCTTTGTTTTCCATCAGAAAATCCTACAACTTCTGCCTGAGAAGATCTACAACCGTTGGCAGTTTCACAGTATAGGTACGTACTTGAAAGTTACTGAATTTAATATTCTTTCCTCTTTTTAATGTGAACCATTGCCTGTCTTTGTGCAGCTCCTGACAGATAGCCAGACGCTGTGTTTTTGCGAGTCTCCCCTGCACCTCTATAACCTCTTAGATACACTCCAGGACAAAAAATGTCAGTGCGGCCATGTCTAAGCCTGCCATAATGAGGAGAAAATAATTAGTCTTAGAAGGGGATGTAAATGGGAAATGCAAATGAGTGCTTCATTTGAAATGCAAATAAGTAATTGAATTATGCTTGCATGATTTGAGTCCTGCACAGAAAAAAGGAAAGAAAAAAACCTTGCAAGAAGCGATAACCCCAATTATAACTGTTGTTTGTCAGCCTTTGGCAGCTAAATAGTCTCGGTTTAGATCACTGTTGCAGATTACCCTTCGCTTCAGGCTTGTAATTTCAAATATCGCTTCTCATCTCTGGGAGGGTGCCCCACGCAATTTTACTGTCTTTGTCTGTCACCGGACAGCAAATCTTAACAGGTTTAAAGCTGCCTCTTAGCCTTTCCTGCACCCGCATAGAATTTTCTTCCCCTCGTCTGTTCAGGTGTCACTGGTCAAGATGAAGCGCTGTTATTCACATACTTCAGCTGAGATAACTGTTTGGTTTCATTTTTTTTTATTATTTTTTTTTTTAATCACATTTTACACCCAGTGCCATTACTGATGGAAGTTCAGTGCCTTTTGACAAATTCCTTATGGTGGACAAGAGAGGCTCAGGAATGGCATTAACGACATGGTGGTTTTCTCCTTTTAAGTGAGAACTACAAGGTCACAGACATTTCACACAGACCATTAAGATGGCAAGAAGGAAATTCTCATACCTTTTTAGTATTATTTAGACTTACAATCCTGACCTGTTAACAGATGCTTTCATGCTTTTGTGTTTCCAACTTCCTGATGCGAGTGAAATATGTGTATGAAGATGTCAGGCTCACATTTCAACATATCAACCTCTACATTTCTGTAGCTGCCTTTCACACATGTCAGAGTTAAGTCACTCAGTTAAGAACCTTCCATGTAAAAAAAAAAAAGAAGAAGAAGACAAAAACGTAATCGCATCCTTGGAGTGGTTTGCCTTTTATCCCTACATCAAATTATTATTTTTTTTATCTTAATTCTAGATTTAAAAATCACAATTTGAAACAGTCAAAATATTACACAGCCCACAATGTCCTCACAAGACCGGTGCTGTCGGCAGCCTGTCGAGAGCCTCCCCACGCACACACACACTCCTCTTCGTCCCAAGGCATTTAGCAATCAGAGCAATGTCTCATTTGATTACAGTGGAACCAGATTGCCTTCATAAATGCATTCCGCTGCCAGCCGAAGTTAATTTTCATCAGGAGAATGTGAAGCCTTGCCACTCTAACCACTAGTTTGTCGAGACCAACCGTCATCAAGGTCAATGCGTCTCGATGGAGATGTCGACTCTGTGCCGTTTGCTGTCTTCACGTGTTTTGTTAAAAAAAAAATTTGATTGCAGAAGTTTTTGCTCATCATTTCACCTCTTTTTGTTGTTGTTGTTGTTGTCCAGGGTCTATACTGAAAAAGCTTTTACACACTGGAAATTCATTCAAAGTAAGTGTATCGCTGCTCTCCAACACCCCTGTGAATGTGAACATGGTAAATGTGGATTGTAGCCACACTGTAGATCACACAATGTCTTAAAGAGGAATTACACATATGTCATTTAGTAATCGGTTCTTAAGTAGTTTAAATGAGCCCATTCTGCGCATACATTGAGTGAGCCATTCTCCTCTTGTCTAGATCCGCTGTGAGGGGATCCGCCTCTTCCTGCTGTGGCTGCAGGCCCTGAGGGACAACTGCGCTGAGGAGCAGTTTCTTATCTTTGCCTGTCTGGTGCCAGGATTCCCTGCTGTGCCCTCCTCTCGAGGGCCCTGCACCCTCGACACCATCATTTACAGCCCCTTCTCCACACCCCCTGATGGTGAGCTAATGCAATGCAAAGGAATATGCACGTCTCTGTGCATGTGCACCCTGTATTGTGGCATTTGCAAAGAAAATGATCAACCTGCGCAGCGTTTGTCGAAGAACCAGTGTTTCTCTGCTTTTGACTGGAATCTGTCACATGTGTTGATCTGAGCAGCCAAGGTGGTGCCTGAAGAGATTACCCCGTTGGTTCCTGCTGTTGTGGGAGAAAAAACTGCAGATGACCCGACCTGTTACATCCTCGACACACTGCTCAAGTACATGGTCATCCAGGTGAGAATTTACAATTTCTCACTCTTGCTTTTATGAAGTGCTGTGTAATTTATTATCTTTTAATTTCATGTGCTTGGATCATTTATTTACGTTAACCGATATCCTCCTCTCAATGTTTTTGTTGTGTTATGACTGTATTTTAACTTAATTGCATTTTGCTCACTTTCACCAATTGGAATCCAATTGTTTTTTTCTAGGTTGTTTACCATTTTACTTCCTTTTACTGGCTTTTTTGATCTCACTGTATTGGCCTCCCTGTTTGCTTTCTTAACCATTGATTGAGTTTAATTTGACAAAAACTGTTGGTACCCCTCTGTCAATGAAAGAAAACCCCACAATGGTCACAGAAATACCTTGAATCTGACAAAAGTAATAATAACTTAAAATTTATTGAAAATTAAGCAATAGAAATCAGACATTGCTTTTGAATTGTGGTTCAAAAGAATTATATATATATATATATAAAAAAAAAAAAAAAACTCATGAAATTTGTCTGGACAAAAAGGAGGGTACCCTGAGGAAACATTGAAAATAATTGAAAATAATTTCAACAAAAATGTGTCCTCTAATTAGCATCACAGGGATCGACAGACTTCTAATCAGTCAGTCGGCCTATTTAAGGGTGACAAGTAGTCACTGTGCTGTTTGGTGACATGGACCAGAGGAAGTGTCTCAGGAGATTAGAAAGAAAAAAAACTATAGACAAACCTGTTAAAGGTAAAGGCGATAAGACCATTTCCAAGCAGCTTGGTGTTCCTGTGACTACAGATGCACATATTATTCAGAAATGTAAGATCCACGGGGGCTGTAGCCAGCCTCCCTGGACGTGGCCACTGGAGGAGAATTGATAACAAAGTGAAGCGACGGATAATACAAATGTTTAACAAAAGAGTCCAGCGAAACCTCCAAAGAAATTAAAGGTCAACTCCAACGTCAAGGTACAACAGTGTCAGATCCTACCATCCGTCGTCGTTTGAGCCAAAATGGACTTCATGGGAGGCGACCAAGGAAGACACTTCTGTTGAAAACAAATGATAAATAAGCAAGACTGGAATTTTGCCAAACTGCATGTTGACAAGCCACAAAAAGCTTCTGGGTGAATGTCCTTGGTCTCAGTCTCAGGTCATGGGTCTTACAGCAGGATAATGACCCAACACACACAGCTAAAAATGCCCAAGAATGGCTAAGAGCAAAATATCGGACTGTTCTGAAGTTCTATGAGCCCAGATCCAAATCCTATTGGACATCTGTGGAAGGAGGTGAAACATGCCGTCTGGAGAAGGCACCCTTCAAACCTGAGACAACTGGAGCAGTTTGCTCATGAGGAGTGGGTCAAACTACCTGCTGAGACGTGCAGAAGTCTCATTGAAAGTCACAAAAATCGTTTCATTGCAGTGATTGCTTCAAAACGTTGTGCAACAAAATATTAAGTTAAAAGGTACCATCATTTGTGCCCGGGTCTGTTCCATGACTTGGACCAATGTCAGATTTATGTTGTTTAATTTTCATTGAATTATTATTTATTATTGCTCTAGTCAGATTCAAGTTATTTCTCTGACCATTGTGGGTTTTTCTTTCATTTGCAGAGAGGTACCAACAATGTATTTGTTCCACGTGTGTATGTTTGTTTTTTGCTATATGACAGTTTTATGGACATTTAGTGCAAGAGAGAAACTGTACAATACCTTAATTGCATGCAATGTTGAGTTAAGTTGTCTTAATGTATTTCTTCACATAGTTAGTGTTCAGGTAATTTATAATCTGCGATGATTCTGCAACGTTCCAAAGACCTTTAACAATTAAGTTAGTGACGATTTCATGAACACTGCACGCAATCCATTTTTACCAATTGTGCATTGTTTCTTGTCTCGGAGGAACCTTCAAACTATTGTGTGTGGAGACAATGTACTGTGACTGTCAGAGTGATGCTGGAAGCGTCTCCTCTCGCTGTCGCCTGACCTTGTCTGCCTTTGTGTCGTCTGTCTGCCAGGCATCCAGTTTAGAATGGAAGAACAAAGAGAACCAGGACACAGGCTTCAGGTTTCTTTTCAGTCTGTTCAAGAAGTACTACCTTCCACATCTCTTCCCCTCCTTCACCAAGCTCACAAACCTCTACAAGCCTTTATTAGGTAGGCTGACGCACAGAATGTAAACAATGGTTTTTAATGCTGCAGCCTTTTCAGAGAACAGAACTGTAAAGTGATACCCATTGTATGGAACGTCAGGTGCTGAGAGTCTGTGCTAATCCTGTTCTGGTATTCAGGTAAACAAGTGGAATCAATTATGTCAAGCAGAAAAAAATAGCTAAGAGTTCTGCTCCTGAGATTTAATGTTTGACTGGACATTTTTTCTTCAACTGACAATAACACAGCTACCGATTCATCTGGAGTTGATGCTTAATTTAAGACGATACAAAATCTCTCTTTGTCTCTCCTACTGTTTTCTATTATTAACCGCCCCTCCCCGTATGTGTTCTTCTTGCCCGATTAGACCTCCCCCACCACAGACCGAAACCCCTGTATGTGCCAGTGACGCGGAACAATGAGAGCACCTTCTGCACCAGGGACCAGTACCTGGCAGCCCGTGTGGCCTTCATCACCTGGCTGGTCACCTTCTTCCTGGAGAAGAAGTACGTCAGCAGTGCTGCCGCGGCGCAGAGCGCCAAGAACGGCACCGAGGTCATTCCCAAACTCATCCAGGTGAACATGACAGTGCCTTTATGCCGATTTCTCATTTTGACATCACCGAAGGCAGTTGAAATGTCTTTGCAGCCAAAACTTCTGAGCACCTGTGTTTATATGGAGACACTTAGAAAGGATGTTACTCAGAAAAATAACCTTTGTGCCTTCATAATTTTTAACAATTATGTGTTATTATTGTAGGCACGAAAAACCTTGATAAAGCTTCTGTCTTTCAGGGCTTCAAACAAAATAGGAATTTGCAAGATAGTTTCTAATGTATCTCAAAATAAACACATGGATGTGCAGTTTCCTCATGTGAGTCATGGAGTCGCTTGTTTGAAGTCTGATGACAAAATAGCTGCTGGAGTGGGGAGGGAACCTGTAATTATGTGTTCTTCATGAATGATTTTCTCTCAGAAAACAGTCAAAACTTATAAAATAGACTTCCTGAAAAGGTTAAGGGAAAGCAGGTTTTGGGTGATTAACTGTTACCAAACGAAGCAGAATCCCAGGGACATTTGTAAGATTTTCAGTGTGAATCCAAGTAAAAACTGTTTCAAGTTTGTGTACTTTGTCACTATGTCTTGTCTCCAGCTCGTCATGAATTGTCACAGTTAGGAGAGATGAGTGCATGAGCATGGATAACTACCTGATTGTTATTTATCACACTATATAATCAGCATAGTTTGATCAAGAATGGAGCGGATTTTTTCCGTCATGTTGGAGGTTTTTTATTTAGGTTACAAATCGAACAGAATTTCTTGCACATTGTATATTAATGTAAAGACTTAAGAATACTTTTATAACAATGGCTGCCGCAGCAGCTCATTGTCTTGTAAAAAGAAGTAAAAGAGAACAATATTTTACCTTGTTATGTAATGGGGAGGATCATCATCATGATCACCACCTATGACTCTGATTTCCCACTGACTCGGTCTCTCTTCGATGCAGACTGTCACTGCGGGCAGTAGCAGCCAGGAGAAGGATAAGACGTCAGACGGGGATGCGAACGGGGCAGCAGGGGAGCCTGAGAAGAGCCACTCCAACAGCAGCACGCTGTCTGATCGACGGCCCAGCGATTCCAGCTTGTGTAGCATCGAGGAGGAGCACCGGCACGTCTATGACATGGTGCACTCCATCCTGCTGTCCACCAGGGACAACGTGAATTTTGTCAACGAGGTCTTCCATCAGGTACAACCAGCTTGCCTAACAATACAGAAGTTCGTGTTACTTCATGAAATGTATACTGCTGTCAGAGAGAAGACATACAAACTGCAGAACATTTAAAGACACTGACATACCACGAAAGAAAGAAAACACATAAAGTGCTAAGTGATACCTGAAACCACAACTCACCGATACACATGGATCCTCAGACAATAAAGACATCTGACAGTGAAACCATATAACATAACATAGTAGAAATTCTTCACAAACCTACAAACACCTCAAATAAAAATTTATTTCAATCAATGAACAGGATGACGAGCTCACCCATCAATCTTCCATACTGTATAACCGATTCAGGGATATGGAGGTCTGAAGCCAATCCCAGCTGATTGTAGGTGAAGGCAAGACAAATACATTCACACCCACATGTTATTTAAAGACATTTGTTTTTGGATTGTGGGAGGAAACTAGAGTACCCAGAGAAAACACATCCACACAAAAAAACGTTCCTAACGACGGGGATTTTTGGCTATAATTTAGTTTTTTGTTTCATTGATAAGAAGCCACACTATGACACCAATGAAAAGGAAATGGACATTTAGTGTGTTACTGATGCAAAAATGATTTATTGAACGTGAACTGTGTGCGAACAGTAGATGAATTAACGTGTACTGTGCCGCCTCCTGGTGGCTGAAAAGTATTCTACAATTCTTTAATACCTTTCCAATTCTGTGAGATTAATGAAAGAACCGAATTATTTGAATATGAAAATCCGTGTTCTCCCTCCAAAGGCTTTCCTGCTGCCGTCTTGTGAGGCGTCGGCAACCAGGAAGGTGATCAAAGTCTACAGGAAGTGGATCCTGCAGGAGAAGCCCGGCTTTATGACGGAGCCTGACAAAACTACCCAGGAGGATGAAGTGGACGACGGCTCTGAGCAGAGACTCACCGCACAGACCAACAGCATTCACACACAGGTGGAAGCTGTTGACAAATACAGCCAGCCATTTCATTTACCTTTTAGTTCTATGAATCAACTAATATTTGGATGTATTCATCGTTAATTTCCAATCGATTTACATGGCACATATGTCACATGATGATGCAGCAAGATAAAAAAAAAAAAAAACATACATCATTCAACTGTAGTATAGTCCTCTCTAGTATGTTTTAGGACATTACCACATATCTACTGACAAAATGACGTGTCGGTCTGTTCTTTTGCCAGATGTTGGAGTGTCACGGCCACAAGCGGTCCTCTAGCTGGGGGAGAACGTACTCTTTCAGCAGTGCCATCAATCGAGGCTTTCTCACTGAGGAGCAGAACAGGGACATCAAGGCTGGCATCCAGCCCACACTACAGGTCTGTTTTTATCCATGGCTTTGTATATGTGTAGAGGAAAGACGGTACCTGTGTTGCACTCCCTTCAGTGTATTGTTGTGTTTTTGATGTATGTGCATGTGTAGGTGTTTCTGACCAACTCATCCAACGTGTTTCTGTTGGAGCCATGCCAGGATGTACCGAAACTCCTGGACAGTCAGGTTGAGGTGTGCAAAGGAGTCCTCAGCATCTACCGGCACATGATCATGGAGCACACCATGGATACACAGACGTGGTCAGTGAGATGCTCAAGTACACACAGAATGAGCTCATGTTGAGCTTTTCAATCGTTAATTATTTTCAGTTTTTTTATTCACACTGCTGTACTTTACTGTGTTTTGCAGGGAGCAATTGTTGCAAGTACTACTGAGGATCACTGAGGCTGTAATGAAGAGGCCACAGGAAAACCAAAGAAAAGACAACTTTGCTGAAAGCTTATCGGCTATACTCTTTAGGGTATGGATCCATGTCCTTCTTTTACATTACCCAATAAAGACACTAATTTCTTAGCCTCACAGTTCAACTTTAAATGTATAAATGGAAAAGATTTGACTGAGAATTACTTTTTGAACTGTCAACAAAGTGTCTTATTTAGGATTGGACTGTTTTTTTACTTGTGTGCATGTGTGTGCCACTTGGGCTATTTGTTGTGGAAAGGACAAGTTGACACGACATTGAGACTCGTGGTGTCACAAGTTATCAGGAAGTAGAACGTCTCGCTGAAGCCCAGGCTGTCAATGCTAATTCTTTATCCGTGTCTCCCCCCCCCCCCCTCCCTGCTGCATTCAGACCATCATTGTGGCGTGGGTGCGGGCCAACCTGTGCGTATTTATCTCCCGGGAGCTATGGGACGAGCTGCTGGCAGTGCTGTCGTCTCTTACCTGCTGGGAGGAGCTGGTGACGGAGTGGGCCAGCATCATGGACTCGCTGACGGCTGTGCTGGCACGCTCCGTCTACGGCCTGGACATGGCCAACCTGCCTCTGGACAAACTCAGCGAACAGAAGGAGAAAAAGCAGAGAGGACGTGGTGAGGGGGGAAAGTTTGGAATATCGAAGGCTTCAATTTGCTTCTGTAAAGTTCTGAAAGGATTTTCTTGTTAAGTGTTATCTTCTATATATATATATACATTTCACATTTGTCACATATGAGTGAATAAACTGTCTTTTCTGGGAGTCCCATTAATAGTTGGATAAGATTTTAAAAAAAAAATACAGAGCCTGTATATGGTACCATTTAAGCATGTGGCTTTGCCTCGTCATAATGCTTTACTTAATATATACACTGCATGAAAGTTTAATGCAGTAACATGCTGATGCTGAAAGCCACTTCTTCAATATGAGAGTGGTTATGTTCCAAGGACGATTTTAAAGCTGCCCATTTAGAAGTGGCCTCAATAAGGATTAAAAAAAAAAACCACGACAACACTGTGATGGATATATTTACTGTACTGGCTTCCCTTTTGCATCTGAGCCAAAGACAACCATCTTGTTTACTTACGTCTGGTACTGCTGCTGCTGATTTGGGTGGCTCAGATGGTCGAGCAGATTGTCTTCCAATGTCAGTGGTGGTTCTGTCACCATCTCGACTGGTCCATGTGCTAAATTGTCCTCAGGCAAGATACTGAACCCCAAGTAGCTCACAATGCTGGCACAAGCAGCTTTGGCACCATTCATTTGTGAGTGCTTGTGTGAAAGAATAGAACTTTAGAAATTAAGTTGATTTAGTGTTTAAATCGGGAATATGCAACAATCAGCCGTAACATTATGACCTTCTGGCTAATATTGAACAGATGAACAATTTGCAGTCTCAACCTGTTGAGCTGTGCATTTAAAAAAAACCTCTGAAGGTGTGATGTGTTATCTGACTGCAGAATTCAGCAGCAGCTCATTTAAGTCCTCGTCCTAAGATAAACTCCAGTGATATTTGGCCACTGATGACCACCATTTGACAGCAATTAATTCCTTGGAACCCTTTCAATTGATACTTAAGGCCAGAAAAACCCCACAAGTGTTGTTGTGGCTATTCAAAAGAAACCAGAATAATTTATGGCTATAGTGTGTTGAGAGGACATTCTTCACTCATATCCAATAAAAAAGATCTTAAAGACAGTTGATTTTTTTGGTTGATAATCCAGTTTTTCTGGAAAGAAATCTTTAGATTAGATTAGATTAGATTAGATTAGATTAGATTAGATTCAACTTTATTGTCATTACAAATGCAACAAAATGCAGTTTAGCATCTAACCAGATGTGCAATATCGCAATATCAGATATTATACACAGATAAATATATATGCATAGCAGTGTACATTCCTATATGTATGTGTATATATATATATATATATATACATGGAGGCTTTAATGCATGCATACAGATGGCAAATCAAATGGAACTCGGTATTTATGTTGATATGGTCCCTGAAGAACTGCTGGTTTTGGAGATGCTCTGATCCAGTCATCTGAAATCCTCTCTTCACCATTATTCTGCCTCTAACTTTGATTACAAAACATTCACTTGCAACCAAATCTAACCACCAACAGGTGACATAAAAAGATAATCAGTTACACTGATACTCTGTCAGTGGTTTCAATGTCATGGCTGAATGACAGATTTTCACAGACATTTACTTTTAGTCACAACACGTTGTTTCTTTGCATGTCAGGAGTCATCCAGGATTCCCAGAAGGCTGCAGTAGTTGCCCGTTCGTTCTCGCTGAGTTGGAGGAACCAAGGGGAGCAGGGCGGGCCGGGCGTGCAGGAGCCCATGAGGATTCGCTCAGCCACCACCTCAGGAGCACCTGGTGTCGAGAAGGCTCGCAACAATGTCCGGCAGAAGGCCTCTGGTACGTACTTGCCATTAGCTGTATTAAAATGATTGTAAAAACACTGCTGGTGTGATTCTGTACCCACGCAGCAATATCTTCAGCCATTGTGTGTGACACCATCACAGTGCAGATAAGCCTTTGAAGCACAGCTGTACAACACGGGCTTTATCAGCCATATTGATTGAGTGTGAAAGACTTCAGACAGGCCCATGTGTACACTTACCCAGGTGCTGTTGAAAGGCCCAACACCAAGGGACAAAAAAGCCAGCAGATGGCCTCCATTGTTTGCCTCCCATGTCATTGGCTAATGTCAACATGTTTCCATGTCAGCTCGATCGCAGGGCGACAGCACAATCCCCTCCGACAGCGTGTCAGAGGCCAGCTTTGGACGCTGCAAACACCCTCTTATCTGATTGAAAACTGGCAGGCTAATTATAAGTTGAGTTGGGAGGCAGTAGAGTAGCTGGGAGCCGCAGTGCCTGTCTTGCTCGTCTTAATTTTGTCTAGACAGAATCTTAATGTGGAGGATAAAAGGCAGAGATGATCCATTTTTATTGGTTGGCCTTCCATCTCCCTCAATTACCGCCAACGTTCTGAGATGATGAGCCCGTTGAGCAAAGAGCAGATGTCGCCGCGCGTGAATGATCAAGTCCGATGTGTATGTGCGCGTATGCGCACGGACTAACGGATCGATTGTGCATCTGAAGCACATGTTTATGCACCTATTCTGTTAGTCTGTTCATTTCTGCCTGCATGCAAGTAAAGATGGACATTAAACATCACCGCTTCAAATTCCCTTCCCTTTCTTTGGCCTAATTGGATTTCTCCCACATTGATCTTCAAAGGCCCAACAGCCCTCCTCCCCACTCCTCAAGAGACGGCCCACACATCAATTGCACGGCACTTTTTGATAGTTTCATTAAGAGTGTAATTAATGCTCATTAATATGCATAAATCTGAAGCAGTGGCGGGCTGTATCCGAGACTATGTAGTCCTCTCTTACGGAAAGGCATAATTAAAGTGTGCTGAAAGCAGAGAATCGAAATCTCCTCTTTCATTGCGCTCTTTGAGATTCACCCTGAAGGGCTATCCAGACACAATGGCAATGTCTCAGCATTGACCACTGACAAACTTTAGCTGCTCTTACACATGCAAATACTCATTAATATTGCAGTGAGATCAGGTCTTGATAATGGCGGAAAACTCTCAACATTTCGTGATGTTCCCTCATTAAGCCTTGATAACCATCACGAACCCAGCTGAACCGGCGTGCTCGCTCCTCCAACCATTGCCGGGACTTGTCAAGTGCAAATAATTATACAAATTTATGTGTAGATAGATTGTAAAATAACAAAAGTATATTTCCTTTTTTTGATCCAAATAAAGGAAAAACTGATTCAATGGTTGTATTCCAGCCCCATAGATGATCATTTATCACTGGATAACCGACGCAAGTAGTTTGTCAATCAAATGGAAGGAATATTTTTTTTTTTTTCAGATGAAGCAAACTGCCTTTTTGCATATCTCATCCAAAGATCCATTTACCCTCAAAATAAAAAAAGCTTTTGGCAGATAAAATGGGATTACTCATCCACAGAAAGTGACTCCTCTTGAGTTCAGCACTGGGGATGTCTGTAGGGTAACAAATGCATTGTACTTGTTTGCTGGCTTACCTGTCTGTACTCAAGATGTTATATACATGCAAAATTACTATCATGCTACCACAGACTTAATTCTTTCTGTGTTCCAGGGCCATTTCGAATTAAATGCATAATTAGATACTCTTGTGTTGTCGGTATTAATGCACACTGCGTTCATTATAGTGACACAGATGTCAAAAACCTACAGTTGTCTTGTTCTGCAGGTACTGGGAAAAAAGTGTTCTTTTGTAGAAGTTCTTGTAAATCACTCGCATGTGTGATCGGAACACGTTTGATGTACACAGTCGACCGCATAAAGCTATGTACTGGACTTGGTCCTGCTTAGTGAGCCCTTACTGTCGGTATTACTCGCCTCACATTTGTGAACCTCCTGTAATTCCATCCCTTTTCAATTACTTGTCAAACATTGTAGTTCTCAGATTTTTTTTGTTGAAGTGCATTGCTAAGTGCATGAAAATTCAAGGAGCCACTTGCAAAATGCTTTGATAAATGTTGGTGTTACTTGTAAGCCAAATAACACAAGAACTGTTATGAGCCGGGACAAAAACCCAACTGAAAAATATTAAATGTTTCTTAAATCTAGTTTGTGTGAATCAGTTTAATTGTTTCTTCATTTGGTTCAGATCATTTTGTATCATTCTTTATAGACTGTATATTTAAAACCTGTTTGGGTGAAACTGAGGCTCTGCTGGTCATTTCCTCTGCTTTGCTGGAGAAATATATATTCTCATAGTAAGCTTCTGTACTGTCACTGAATACTGTCTTCTTATCCTTTACCTCTTTTCTGTTTCCACTCTCCATCTTTTTTCCCCCCCTTTTCTTTCTCTTCTCCTGATGGAAGCTAAGCGAAGCCAGTCCATCAGCAACTGTGTTCATCTGTACGAGGCTTTGCCCACTACTAAAAGTGTTCCAATGCTGCTCCACACTGTGAGCTCTTTCTTGCCTGGTATATCTTCTGGTAACTCTGCTTGCTCTCACAGACTCTCAGGTAAAGTGTGTGGAGAGAGCTGCATGCGTTTGTATGTATGTGACCTCCACCCTGCCTCTTCCATCCATCTCTTGAAACCTCCCACCTCTTGCCATGCTCAGTCTTTGCTGTGACACTGTTGGGATTACAGTAGACAGTTAATGTGAACCGATTCTGTGTTGCTAGCTGAGAAATCTGCTTCTCTAGAAATCTCCTTAACCAGCGTGTGCACCACTGCATGTCCCACTTTCTCACCATGCTCTCATGAATGTCAGATTTAAAGAGACTCACCCCAATTTGTGCCCGTTTAAGGATTTGCATTACATCCGGTGCTTTCTCGTGACGCGTACTCACAATGCCTCTCTTTTGTGACTGTCAGATGTGGAGGAGTGTCAGCTGTCAGAGTGTGGGGGCGAAGAGGAGCTGGGAGGCAGAGAAAGCCCTCTGCCACGTAGCAGCAGCACCTCAGACATCACCCAACAGCTTTCTGACACTTTACCAGGTATGTGCAGACAGAAAAATTACGTTCCCCCGTGTTTTGATACAGCAAATCTTAAAACACTTTTATATAATATATAAATATGCTGCATAGCATAGCTATAACCCAAGTGCTATAGACTCGTGTCTATTTGATTTTGTTGGAGGACAGAATATGAATGGATAGGTAATGTACAGATAAATTAAAACTGAATCCATGTATTCACATTCACACCCACAGGAAATCTGAATACACCAATTCACCTAATATACGTATGTAGACTGTAGAAACTCAGAAACTCCCAAGCATGAAATTGAAGTGGCCATTTTTCTGTTTTCAAACAAATAAAATTGCTTATCTTTTTTTTTTCCTTCCATTTCACAACAGTGTGGTTTCAATAGATTATAAAAAAAAAAAAAAAAAAACTTGTTCAAAGCAGTCTGTAATTCCCAATTTTCATAAAAGCAACACACACAGAATCTGGAAATCTGTGCCCTTTGTGGTGTACCATATTAACCTTTGTATCCTGCAGCTGTGGCCTCCAAAGCGTTTCATCCTTGAGAAAGTTTGAACCCATTTAACGTGCGGCAGAGTCAAGGAGTGAGAAAAGAAAAATTGTGGGGTGGGTTTCGGGTCTTTTTTTATGGAGATGTTCACCTGAAAGGAGCTTGCAGTTACTATATGCAGCTTGAAAACTAATTAGTGATTATAAGGCAGCACCCCCCCCCCCCCCCCCCCATTCAAAACAAGTTTAAGCTTTTTTTTATTTCATAAAGCATGTCGCATCAAAATTGCCATTAATTTTATTAATAACGTGGAGTTTCACAATAGCCACTGTTCAGGATTCAGTAGGTTAAGCTTTTACTGACCCTTCAGTCAGCCTTCTGCTTCTCTGTTGGTCTAAAACAGTTGTCAAATATAAGACCTTTCTGGCCCACTAAAATACCAAGCAAATTGTAAACATCTCAATGAAAACATCGATTTGTTTTAACGTATTTCTTAAGAGCAGCCGGCACTTAACACTGAGACCTGAGCTGAGACATCGGTGAGGCTGCTGTGAAAGATAAATTAGCCTCAAAGCTTTGATGTTGTTAAAACATACATAGTGCAGTAGCAGGAGTAGTTTTTTTTGTTTTTTTTACATTTCACTGTACTTTGTTCGAAGAAGTGTTTAAAATTGTCGGATTTTGTTTGGGTATTCAAGAGCCTCAGGTAGATTTCTGTCAGAAAAATCTCGATAGAGTAGTATTGTTATTCAAGGCAGATAGTTTGTAAATTTCATCATGAAATATTGCCGACATTTGATTTTTCTAAAACTAACATGTCTTTCGCGCAATTAAAGGGAAGTGAATGCATTTAAATGAAGTTAATACTGAGCCTTATTACAACATCCCTATTTGTCTTTCAGCCCAGAAGAGAGAGTACTCCCCTACTTCCTGTGGCTCTGAGGGCCAGATGTCTGAGAGCAGGAGAGAGAACAATGAGCCACCAGCGGTAAGACGGCTCATCCTGTCTTGTGACTTTATGTTAAAGTAATGAAACAAGAATCCGCTCATGTCTCCGTTTTGGTCTGTGTTTCTAGATCTTGATCCAGCAGAGCAGCAGTCCAGCTGATACGGACTGCAATGCTGAAGGACACATGAACGTCACAAGGCCCAAGCTCAGAGAAAAAAGTAAATGGGAGTAATGTTGCAACGATAATGATAATAAATCATGTGTGGCCGTGTTCTAATCTGAGTTCCACATCTAAATCTGCGCTGATTAGATTTACATTTCTCTGTATGAGCCTACTCTACCCACTTTTCTTTCCCAGGCGAGAGCGTAAGCAGTGAGGCGTCCAACGGCTACCTGAATGAAGCTGAAGTGAACTGGCAGGGGTTCGACGAGGAGGCCGACACTCAGTCCACACAGTCGGCTCACATGGACGTGACGGCTGATCCCCACAGCCACGGGAGTCTGCTGCTCAGCCACAATGAAGCACTAGCAGGTACATTAACCATTAAACCAAATTTAAATGAACGCAAGTCAATTAGCTGATCTGAAATAAAAAATTAATGCTCTCACGCCAACAGATTTGACTTTTAGTATATGGGTGTTACGCACACGATGAGTTAAGAGTAATATTGTTATTACCGGCATGTGCACGGGAATATTTAAAAGAGGGTTTTGAGCTTGTTGGGGTGGACACATACGACTCTAAAGCAGAGAAAAGTGCAGAACTCCTGAGAGACTAAATGAAAGTGGCTCATTTGGTTTTCTGCTTTAACCATTTACGCATTCTAAATTGTAGTTAACAGTGTGAGAGCAAGCACATTTCTCTGTCCCTACCTGGAGTATGTATAGATCTTTACTGCGTCCATCATGGCAAAGTGGATGGAACGCTAAGTGCTTGCAAACGCAAAATGTGTTGTTGTTTTTTTTTGTTTGTTTTGTTTTTAATAACATGGAGTTGAAGGTGTTGGTGAAGGAAGGTAAGCAACGCATGGGAGAGTTACAGCAAACCATAATTTGAACTTGGAAAGAAAAAGACATAATATGGGAGAAGACTCACAAGGTCAAATCTGTGATGAAAAATAATCAGGAAAAGATGTTAAGACCTACAAATGTCTTTATGATAAAATCTCACACACATCTAAGATGGGGGGGATGTTAGAAAATGCCTCTTCATCCAATAACAGCAGCCATTTTTCTAAAAAAAAAAAAAAAAAAAGGTCAACTGATGTGAGCAAAGCTGATATTCTCACAAACGTAAATCACATTATTGTGACAACTGCATGTTATTTGTTGCTGTTACATGCAGTCCACGGTGTATTTATCACATCAGCTTTCCCTTGTGTTTGCACATTTTGACACTTGCAGAACTTTAGTAAATGAGGCCTGTAGATGACGAGACGATCAATGATGTGCTCACTAAAAAGAGAAGCGAGTTCAAGGCAGAGAACTGGACTTTAAAGACTTCATTAATTCTGCAGCCTCTTTGAGGTGCGAGTCCAAGTGATGCATTCAGTTCAAGAAAACATGGTCATTAGCCTGCTGATTGATTTAGAGACAACTCGAGGGTTTTCCTCATAGCTATGTTATCATAGGAAGTTTTTCAGCCCAATGTTTACTCCCTCCATAATTGTCGATGGACATTTTGCTGGTTCCCCCTGTGGTCGTCCCACCTTTGTGCGTGATCTTCGGTCTGTTTCCTACATTGTGATCATAGTGTCCCTGTGCTCCCTGGTTTTATTCCTGTCCCCCTTTGTCGTTTTTAGGTCCTGAGTGTGCCCTCCCTCCCCACTCTGCACCCCCGTCCTACCACCACCTCCACAACCACTACCATTACCCCCAGAACCCCCCCTCCTCGCCAGCCCTGCTGGTGCACACCGAGTGCCCGCGGGACTGCCCCCTGGACGACACCATGCATCAGTCTGTCTTACACATGCCACACCACTTGGGTACTGCTTCCTAGCTGCTACTCATCAAAAAGGCCGCCCAGTCGACCTCAACATTAGATCGCCATGCTCTTTATCTCACCCCTTTCATGACTCCTTCCCTGTTGTCATTTCTGATTTGTGACATTTCCCGCTCCCTGTTCAGTTTCCTCACACATCTAGGGTTTGTCTTGGAGCTAAACATCCTTTTTTTTTGTTTTTTTTTCAATCAAACTCCCCCTTTTTAACGCATTTTTAATCGTCTTGGATCTGCACCACCATCCTTTTCTGTCACTTCCCAGTTTCGTCCAGTTCCCACTGTTCATTTACTGCCCACTAGGTGGCACTATTCTCCCACAATTTATTTGGGTAGTGCATGCAATGTGTTCCTGTTTCCCAAACGTGTTTCAGTGTCTAAACATTTTAAAACTTAAATACATTTGGGAAAACGCACCGAAAGACAAACGATTCAGTCAACAGTCATGTGGTTTTCAGTGATCTTTAATCTTTTTCAGCTCGTCTCAAAACTCTTGAGGGTTTCATGAATGTTTCAATAAACTTGTTGACTGAATCTCGTCTCTTAAGCAATGTTAAATACTGTTTGCTTTTCTTGGGTGCCAACGAGTGTGAGCTTTGCCAAACATTTGCTTCTGTGCCCTAAAGCTTTCAATACTTTGTTTTTGACCGTGCAGACAGTAGTGAGTGTCTGGCTGATGACGTCAGCATCATCGCCGGTGGGACTCTGACTGGTTGGCATGCTGATTCTGCCTTCGTTCTGTGGAGGAGGATTTTGGGGATCCTGGGAGATGTCAACAATATCCGCTGTCCCAAAATCCACGCCAAGGTCTTCTCCTACCTTTACGATCTCTGGCACAAACTGGCAAAGGTACAACAGCAAAACGAGGCGCTTCCTGTCATCCTGTAATGTTGGGTGACCCTCCGTTCGAACTGGGACTTTGTATTCTGTCGTGCAGTGAAGCCGGCAGAGATTTCAGGTAATGTTGTTGTGTTCCTCGTGCCCACAGATTCGGGACAACCTTGGGATCAGTGTGGACAACCAGTCGTCGCCTCCTCAACCTGCCTTCATCCCTCCCCTTCGAATGCTGGCGTCCTGGCTCTTCAGGGTGGGAACCGCTCAACATATGTAGACAATTCTAATTAAAACAAAGCTATTAAAGGACATACAATGAATACAATTTTTACACACTTAAAGTTACACAACTATAACTATATAAGTCTTGTCTGATGGCGGAAAGTTCTTAGAGTTTGTTTTTTTATTATTTTATGTCTGATGACTTTTGACAGCTTCAATTTATTTTTTTACAGTGAGAAAGATATGTTGTAGCTGAGACTTGAGTCAATGACTTATCTGTAAACAATTGTGAGTGTTTTTGGTTCCATCTCACAGTAAACAACTGCATTTTATTTCAAACTCTAGAATCACATTAACCAGATCCACTTGTTTCTTCCTCGAATCAATCAAATCTTTTTCCCTGAATGTTATCAGTTTTCTAGTAACTTCTGGTCAGTGTGAATACATCTTGCATTCAAATGCATCAGGCTTTGCGTTTGACCAACACAATCTTGAAAATAAAGACGGTATATATATAACATGCGGCTTATGAAAAGAAATGTGTGTAGTACAATTTGTAGGGTTGTTTTTTTAATTAAAAAAAAAAGAAAACACTGTTTTACAACTTCTGATCTTCCCAAGCTTCTTCTCCAGCATTGAAAACATGCCAGTCTTCAGTTTTTGCTGACCTTGATACCCCCCCTCCGCCTCTCCACAGGCCACCATGTTACCTGCAGAGTACAAAGCCGGGAAGCTGCAGGCCTACAAGCTCATCTGTGAGATGATGACCAGGCACCAGGATGTGCTCCCAAACAGTGACTTCTTGGTGCATCTCTACCACATCATGCACAAGGGCTTCACCAGTGAAGACCAGGTATGGCCAGCAGACGGCGCCAGCAGCTAAAGGCCGTCAGACTGCTCGTCTTCCACCAGCAGGTGGCACATAAAGCAAATATATCGGCTCCGGCCCGAGTCAGAAGGCTGCAAACAGTCATTTGTAGTTGCTAATATGCCATATACTTTATGACTGATATTCAACTAGTGGTTTCTGCTGTCGTCTTGCTAAACATTCCCACTGTGTTTGCACGTAATAAAACACTGAGAAGCATTGGGGATCAGGTTGAGGGTGGTGGAAAACACCAATCATATAGATACAATTTATGATTTGGGTGTGATTTTTATTATTTTTTTCAAAAGAGGGAGAAAAAAAAACGTGCTCACCAACTAGTGTTTTATCTTCCATATTTTTAGGCCTCATGATTCCCCATACTGAAATCTGACACAACTCTTTTGCTTCCTTATGGGTCTCGGTGGAGATGAATGGAATACCAAAACAAAGGGCAGGGATACGAAAGTGGTGTTTTGTATGCATGCGTAGTATTTATGTCTGTAATATGTATAGGCCCTCCCGGCAGGATTTCTATTGCGTCTTGGCAGCGCGACAAGCTTATTAGAATGTTTTCCATGTCGTTAAATAATGTTTGGAGCCCCTGTCGTGTATACGTGATTAATTAAGGACTGACGTCTGTCGCGCTCCGTTAGACCGACATGTCGGCCAGGGGCCCAGAGGAGACCGTCCTGCCCGCCCGCGAGTGTGTGAAGGAGTGGGAGGAGGAGGCCGGGGAACGTGGTAGAGTAGAGTGGAGCAATGAGGGGGGGCACACCGAGCGACCGGGCAGCATTCTCCAGCTTTTGTTGTGGCTCTGTATAATGCGTTGGGGGGCCAGAGCCAGGCTGGCCACTGAAGCATGCTCAAATTGGCCGGAGAAAAGAGTCCTCACGCCACACAATAGAGGACAGCCGCACGCCTGCTTATCATAAGAAAGTGGCTCTCATTCCACCCCCGCCTCCCCTTCCCCCCCCCCCCCCCTGCCTTCACCCCCACCACACCCTCCCGCTGCACCTACAACAAGGGGAAAACATCCACTTTTGCATTTAAAAAATGATATATATTTTTTTAAATCATGCATACACTTTTTTTTTTCTTTTCTTAAATGGACATATTTTTTCTTTAAGCTTGGAAAAAAATTATTTGTGAAGGGTTGTGTGCAAGTTATGATAGTAATGATTATAAATTCCCTCAGCAAAAATGTATATCTCAGAGTGTGACGAATTAAGACCTGTGTGTCATTTACTGGATTTAGATTGGTTTACAAAATGATAAACAAGTCACCTTTTGTTGCATAGAAATCATTAAATTTGATTGAACTCTTCTCTGAAATTCTGTACAAGATGGACTACACACTATTATTCACAACTGTTCTCCTACATGAACCGGTATTAATAAATAACTCTACATATGACTTGTTGCAAGCATTGGCACTTGTTTATGGTCAAAACCATGAATCAGATGCACTGACTGGAGGAAAGTGGCAAATTGTAACAGCAACACTTGCCTCAATGTTTTACTGAAATTTTTAATCGCGTTGTCTTGGATTCTATTTACAACTGAAGTTTACTTCTCACTTTTAAATCGTGTCATTATTTTGTTTCTTTTGTATTCTTAAATCCTCTCATATTTGGCGTTTCTATCAAGTAGCCAAATCTGCCTCTCTCGGTGGACAACAGGAGGAATCCCAGTGTAAATCCTCTGAGTTTAAATCCACTAAGCCCTGAGGAAAATGACAGTTTCCCTCAGAGGGATTCTCCTTCCAATTGACAGAGAGCCAAGGTCAGGGCTATTGTCCTGATTGTCTGTCACTCTTTGGCCACTAGTCTCACAAAGGCTTGACCACAACACAATAGCAGTAATCTATCTAATAGGCCTACAATCTGGACCGCAATAGTATTTTTGTAAAATATAGTGAAGTGCACACAAAGCTTTTATACATCTTTTCCCTGCATCCTGTAGGTTGGAGCATGCATCAGTCATTCACTTTAAGCCCCCATTGAAGGCATTAACACACAACCTCACTATAAGTGGATAAATAGTATTCCTCGCCTGCACAGAGGGAGCGTCTGCCTACTTAACTTAATTTCATCTTTAATAAAACGTTGTTATTTTTTATAAACTCACAAGTTTTGTGTTATTTATGTGCTGCCAGATCTGAAGGTTGACCCCGAAGCCGGCGACTTGGTTGACTGATTAAACTCATAGTTATGCAGGTTGGTCGAACCTGTTTTTTTTTCCCCCAGCAGCTCACGTAGGGAAACATCTCTCGAATTTCATCAGTAATTTGGTCCCACAATCAACTGGAGCTGTTCTCGTTGTGTAAATGAGACCAAAATTGTCCGATACGGTGCAGAGTGATGTAATGCCAGAGTGAACCCTCTCACCCTGGGGGCCGACAGGTGGAAAGCGTGTGCTTTCCTGGAGATGAGGCCACATAAAAAAAAAAAAAAGGCTCCGAGGTGGCTCTATTCAAAGTTACGTTAATGCACCTTTTGTTGACGCGGGGCCATTCCTGCTGCCGACACGGTGCCGCGTGTGCTTGTCCCCCGACCCGCATTTCTCAATTCTGATTTCTATACACACAGCTCAAACCAGGTCTCTTCTACTTACACATACAATTGAAAGCACTTTGCATTTTACATTTGTGGCTTCCTCTAAAATGCTCATTTCAGGCAATCAAGAAACAGTTTGTTGCCTGCTAATTACCTCTGACTGCACTGCACATTACGCTTCAGAGGTCAATTACCAACAAAATGAGGGTAAAATGGGTCCTCAATCCTGAAGCTCTTCCCACCAATTTTCCACAAGCAGCGCCGGTGTTGGTTTGACTTATTACCTTGCTGTGTTTGTTCTGTTCTTCTTTTGTTCACCTGCATTCAGTGTTTACCAAAGCTTTTGGTGATTAATGTCACAGATAGATAGGTGGTACAGTATGAGAGAGAGAGAGAGAGAGAGAGAGAGATGGAGGGAGAGAAAGAGAGCGCCTGTGTATTTGTTAAGGTCGCCACTCGGTTCAGCTGGAAACGGGCTAATGTTTGAACTGTCCGATTTACTCAAGTTTATGGCCAAGAAGGCAGGTGTTTCCTAGCCTGGACCTTGCCTTTGTACACACAAAAGCACATGCATGTCTCAGATAAGAGAGGGGGTGACAATCTTTCTGTCTCACGGAGATGCTTCAACCTCATACCTGTGAGTGTTTTTTTTTTTCCACTAAAAGATTGTCAATCCTATTGTCGGGGAATAATTAAACCTCTTTGCTGCAGGGTTACCAACTAAATATAGCATGGAAAAGCTGTTAACATCTTTTTATGCTCTTGTCGGGTGTGGTATTACACCATACATACTTGAGCAGTTTTGTGCACAGTCCCCACCAGACATGTACAGCATATGTCAGCGCTGTCAGAGCCCTCATCTGCCTCCGAGCCTCTCGTACCTCAGCAAAGCAATACTTCGTCTCCGGCTTTAATTACAGATTTGCTTCTATGTGTGTACATCCGTATGACTCATGAAAGTTGAGGTCTTTTGTTCTTCGTCCTGATTTCCATCTGCTCTATCTCTCTCTCTTACTCACTCTCCTTTTTCTTACACAAAGTGGAGTTGTTTTTTTGTTTTTTTTGGGGGGGTGACATGAACTCCTGAGTGCTTCACTCTCCCCTCCACGTTTTAAAATATCCTACCTGTTGAAGTGAAAAGCTTTTTCCCTGCCATGTCGAGAAACTCATTTACAAAATATCCCAGTTGCCGCCTCACTCCACCCACAGTAACAAGATTAACAAATGCAAAAAACCCACACATAACTGGGAATCGTTTTTCCGACATATTTTGTTGGCTGTGTCATAACTCGGCTCATTTCTCCACTGCAGCTCACTCGATTAAACCCTTACACTCACCTAATGGTTAATCAGACCTCATCCATTGCCCTTTTTTGCCCCCCTAAAAAAATCCAAATAAATCCCATCAATCTCCTGAGAGGGTTCATTAAGATCAATGCAGAGATTGTGGCTCACCTCCCTTTGACACCGCTGCATGTCTGCTCCTGTCATCAGGATGTTTTGAACACCATCATACGGTCCTGCTCTCCCCGCTTCTTCTTCCTCGGCCTGCCAGGCTTCACCATGCTCATTGGAGATTTCATCACGGCCGCTGCCTGCGTCCTCGCCTCGGACTCCTCTGAGGTAGAAACCCCTCTTCTTTTTTCTTTTTCTTTTTTTTTTTTTGCAGGAAGTGTAAAGTGGAAATTAGAAAAATATTTCATGCCAAGATTCAGTGCCAAAACCAGTAGATCCTCATAGCTGATCTATTAATATGTTCTTTGAATGGCTAGATGTCTAGATCATTTACTGTTTTTATATAGTTTACTTTTGCAGCTTCCTGGCTTTAGGAAGTTCAGATGAATTTGTGCCGTCAAGCAGAACGTGAACTACTAAATGTCACAAATGTTTTAAGAGAGTATCATTTACTCTAGTGGTATCATTGATTTCATGACATTGCACAGCATGTCAGGAAGACGTAGAACTAATGGAAAAATGATTAGAAACTAAGTAGAGATGGCAACTGTGGACTTTACAGCCGAAACGTTTGACTTCTGCATTTAACCAATTGAGAAGGACCAGTGGGCGACCGCTGTGTGGCTCCCAGGGAACATTTGTGGCTTTACGAGCCCTGCTCAGGGGTCCACCATAGTCGCCTTCAGGGTGGGGACTAACAGTGGTTTCCATTCCTCTGGTGTCCAGAGACTCAAACCACACACTTATTACATACAAGCTTGCTTCTTTAATCTTGTGTTAGTGAATATAACTCAAACACAAAGTCACATCCATCCACTTTCTTTACTGGTTTATCCAACGTAGGGTCTCGTTCCATCTCGGTGTCGGAGAAGTCGAGGTGCATCACCAGTCCATCACAGGGCAAACATCTTCATGCTACTAAGAAATCTCATTTATGTTTTTGACGAGTTCTCCCAACGGCTTTTATTTCACAAATGATATTATGTCGGGGGCTGTCTGGGCAACTACTTGTTTCAAGTGCCCTTTTATTTGTTTGTCTTGTAAGAAAGTAATCACGAGCATTCTTTTATCTCGTTGAACTCAATAAAATATTGTGCTTCAATTTAATTCAGACACCTCGTACCTGTAAACACATCTTCACCTCTTTTATAGAAGCATGCAGCTGTTTTTAAGAGGCATAAAGCAGTTGATTACAAATCAAATGGCTGTAATTAGAGAGAGAGGGCTTGAATGACGAGTGTTTCATTAAATGCACATGAGCATTACATGTAGTGTCACTATGACTCTCAGTGGTGTTTATTTGATTTAAGAAACTAATGTGATTATGGTCTTAAACCAAGTGGGTAATGTGGACTCTGCATTGAAATGAATCAAGTAATAGACCAATGTGCATGTTGGAATACTGGTTGGCAACTTTGCCTCACAGGAAGGACATCCCTGGTTTTAGTCTGAGCTTGATGGCTTTTCTGTGTGGAGTTCACATGTTCTCCCTCCATGGGCATGATGTACAGTACTCCACTTTTACCACGACTCTGAGTTGAATAAAATGATACAGAAGCTGGATAGATGATATTGAGTCTTTGTAAAGTATGTATCTTCACAACGATGCCAACAACATATTCTTTTTCCCCAGTTTGCGCCGATTTAGATTGAAAACTGTTTCTTCCTTTTAACTTCATGATGTGTCCAAAACAGAAGGCCATTTATATGTGCCGTGTCTCTCTGGTGTGCTTGACGGATATTTTCATATCCCCCTGCATAGATTTATTATCTCCATTCAGCTTCATAGCAGCTCATCAGGTGCAACAACATGCTCAATCTGCTTTGGAGCTGCATTCATCCCACATTTAATCAGTCATTTTGTTTTTCCCGACACCAACCATGTGCCATGTCTTTCTCTCCAACATCAGCAGAATCATGAATAACGATTAAATTAATTCAGCTGGATCCCTTCAATCCTTTCCCCATGGATTGTGGCCTTCCCGTTTCCTGGTAGTGGCGTGTTTTCGTGTTGTTTTCAGGAATTAATGATGTAATAGTTGTTTTTTGATGATTTTTTTTTTTTTTCTTTTCCCCCCCAATCTGTAATCTCCGCCAGGCTCCGAGGATGGAGGCTCACACAATCCTTGGCTCCCTGGCGTGTTTCCCCAATCTTTACCACCACATTCCTGTATTGCAACATGTGCCGGGCTCCGATGACATCCATGTTGGCAAGGAGGATATCAAGGTAAATAGTCATCCTGATTACTGTCAGCATACCTTCACTGCTGGTGAATTACTAAAACAAAAGGAAAAAATAACTGTGTATGTTTCTGCAAAATGTTAACATTGATGATATTATGTCTAAGATGGAATCACGTTTTTTTGTTTGTTTGTTTTTGTTTTTTTTATCAACTTTCAGCAAACGTTACTTTCAGCTGTATGAGAATAACCAGTGTTATTTTTTTTCTATTCAGGATTACCTGGTCAACCTCCTGCTGGAGGCAGCCATGAAGGAACACAGTGAAGGGGCCCGGTAGGCTGAGCAATATTATTAACAGTGTTAACACATCACATTTCATCTTTACTCTATTGCCAAATCTATTTCCTCAGCTATTCAAGTCTTGGAATTCGGGTGTTCCAATAACTTCCATGGCCACGGTGTATAATATGAAACCGAAGCATGCAGACTACTTCTACAAACATTAGTGAAAGAATGAGTCACTCTCAGGATCTCAGTGAATTCCTGCAATAAGTCCAGCAGTAAAATATCCTCGCTACTAAATATTCCTCAACTGTTGGTCGTACTACAACCAAGTGGACACGACTGGGAACGATATGATGTGGGCTTGTCTTTCGGGGGTTGGGCATAGCCCCTGAGTTCCGGTGAAAGGAAGTCTGTAAGGTTCAGCATTCTAAGACATTTTGGACAATTTTATGTTTACAGCTTTGTGGGAACAGTTTAGAGATGACCCCTTCTGGCACCAGTGCACAAAGCAAGTCCATAAAGACCTGGATAAGCCAGTTTAGTGTTGAAGAATTTGACCTGCACAGAGTCCTGACCTTAACTCCATAGAACTCCTTTTGGTGACTGTGAGTCAGGCCGTCTTGTCCCACATCAGTGTCTGACCTCATAGATGCCCTTCAGGAGGAATGATAAAGACGTCTCACAAAAGCACTCCTCTACCTTGTGAAAAGTCTTTCTAGAAGAGTTGAAGCTTTTGTAGCCGCAAAGGGTGGGCCAACGTCACATAAAATTATTTGGTTTAAGAAAGGGATATCACCAAAGTTCATGTACGTGTGAAGGCAGGCGAGCAAATATTTTTGTCAAAACAGTGTATGTTGATACGCGATTTCCACTTGCAATTCTGCATATACAGTATGTGCTGCATTCATTCATTCATTCAAAACATCAAATTGGACCACATGACAAATTGTGTGCATGTGGTGTGACTCGTGGCTAATATGAATGCAGATGTCTGTTTATTCTGCAACTTCCTGTTTCCAGTTCAAGAGAATAAAAGTGATACTCTCAGATTTGAACTTTGAGAATAACTGTGTTTTACTTACACTGCAGTCAAGTTTCGACTCAAATGTAGGTGTGAGATTTATGCAAGTGGAAGAGGACTCATTCATCACTAATGAATAGTTCCTGAATATCAATCAATCAATCAAACGTGTTTCATATATTGATTTATATAGTACTTTACTTGCAATATTCTATTGCAAGTAATCTATTCTATTTATTACAATAATCATTCTGTTATTAAAATAATTTTTTAAGTACTATACTTTATGCAGGAGTAAATTTTAAAAACATTTCTTTTAATAACAGAATGATTATTGTAATAAATAGAATAGACTAAAAAGATCTTTAAGATTTTAAGAAATAATTGTAAGTGTGTTTATTGCCAAGCTGCAAAGGTATGTCTCATGCGATTTTCTAAACGTTTTAACATTTATTTGTGAATATTTGTTTGTGCTTTGTGTGAGTTACTTGTCTCTGTATTTCAGGTGCATTGCCGTGTGCAGTCTGGGACTGTGGGTGTGTGAGGAACTGATGCAAAAGAGCATTCAT
This sequence comes from Blennius ocellaris, assembly GCF_963422515.1. Classification (NCBI taxonomy): domain Eukaryota; kingdom Metazoa; phylum Chordata; class Actinopteri; order Blenniiformes; family Blenniidae; genus Blennius; species Blennius ocellaris. The sequence continues at coordinate 14,035,893 of NC_137666.1, read as the reverse complement.
CTCCAAGTTAAAGATGCCATAAATGTCCTGGGTGTAACACTAAAGGTTGGTGACCCTCGGATTCAAGAAAAACTTCATATTCACCCATACCTGTTATACATGCTCAATTTTGGGTTTTTTTTCTTATCTAAATATATTTTGATTTAAATTGGAAAAAAGAGGTGTTCACCACTATGATCATATAATTGAAAATAATATCTATTCATCATTACAGTGTGTTGCAGTGAATACTGTTTCGAGCAAGAAGCGCCTTTCTGTTTTACCATGCAAGCGCCGTGGTGTTTAGCTCCAGCAGAAATGATAGTTGATTACATAAAAGGACTGCAGAACAATTTCAACATAGTGAGGGGAGAAAAAGTGTGAGAATAAAACATTTCCAGTGATGTGACTCATGGGTGTATTTTGGAAGAGCCCTCTCTTCTCCCTGAGTGAAGAGATGCAGAGAACCACAAGGTGTGTGTGTGTGTGTGTGTGTGTGTGTGTGTGTGTGTGTGTGTGTGTGTGTGTGTGTGTGTGTGTGTGTGTGTGTGTGTGTGTGTGTGTGTGTGTGTGTGTGTGTGTGTGTGTGTGTGTGTGTGTGTGTGTGTGTGTGTGTGTGTGTGTGCGTGTGCGCACAAGTACAAATGTGTGTGTTTCATGGAAAAGGGGTTGGGGCGGTGGCGTAATTTCCACGCTGCTCGCTCTCAGTAGATGTGGGCCAATTTAAGCAGCTACATCTCCCAGCTTCCTGGTCGAGCAACCCCCCCGCCCTCCTCCCCATCACCACAGACCCACCCCCCACCCCCTCTCTAATGGAGCAGTAATCACTCCCCTGTACAACTTGACACACAGACTCAGCCAGCCCCAAAATAGAGGGTAGCGGCTGGGTGGGGGATCTAGGGGGAAGAGTGGTACTGAGAGTCTCTTTTCTAAAAGCAGGTGCTGAACTCTCAGGGCCCCTTTTTGTGTTTGGCCATTTCTGCACTCCCCACATTGTCTGCCCTTGTTACATGTTGAGAGGCATTCAGCTAGAAGAAATGGGAAATTCTATTTCTCCACAAAGAATTTCAAATCACTGAAAAAATCCACATTTGAAAGAAAATTGTCAACAGCTCAATTCTTTCCTCCAATGAGGTCGGAGAAAATGAGCCATGGTTTGAAGTGAAATGAAATTATGCTGATTATCTGCACAGTAAACGAAAAAGTAGATTTAAAGAAAATGACCATTTTTGTACAGTCGGTTGTTGGCAAAACCCTTTTTTTTTATTACTATTATGTTGGAGCAACTGTGTTCTGCAGTCGTTTTAGAGTATAGCTGCCTCAAATCAAAAAGACGACAAAAGATCCATCGAGAGTGTTACTGATTGAAACTCCTAAAAATCCTTTAAAACTTTTCTGCAACTTTGACAAATATTTCTGCAGAAAGGGTATTGTGAAAATAATTTTTCTGCATGTATGTTCATTCCTAGACAAGTTTGTCTCTATCCTGCAAGGAAAGTTCAAGCATTATATTTGGAAGCATTATCTATATATCTATATCTATATCTATATATAACAGTAGTCTTTTCTTCCTATACTCTGAAAGGATAGTTTTATCTCAACTGAACCTGGGGCCTCATTTATAAAAAATTGCATATGATTCCCACTAGGAATCTACGTCTGCCCAAACGCTGAAAATGGTGCGCGCCCCAAAAAAATTGGGATCAATAAAACCGGGCCTACGCACATCTGCACACACTTTCCTTTTATAGATCGTGATCCACCTGGAAGGTTACACCGTTCATCTCCCGCCCTCAACACTTCCTACCATACATCGTCAATGCAAGGTGCCTCGTCAATATTTTTAGATGTCAATCAGCCTGTTGATCACCGACATTTGATCAACACGCAAAAGACGAAGAAAAGGAATTTTACGGAGGGAAACAGTCATGGAGGAGGTGGAGGTCAGGAAAATGATATTATCTGGTGGTCACAGTAGTGGAATCACTAATAAAAGAAAAAAACAAGAATTCGGCAGCACGTCACCGCTGGAAATGGAGAGGTGGAGAAGAAGAATCTGATCTGAAGGTGGAGGCCAGGGGAGAGTGACATCATGGGGTCAGCACCCCAGCACACTGCTGGACCCCAAAACAGCCCTCACAGTTGTGACACAAGCATGGGGTGGAGGAGGAGGTCGTCTGTCTCCAGCAGCAGTGCATCCCAAGCGCATGACTGTAGCTTTTCAGGATTTACAGTCATATAACGTAAAAATATACTAAACTGTATCACTTATGTAATAAAATAAGTGATATAAATCTATCATTTCTTTATTTTACATGTAACCCATTGGTAAATTATCTCAATTGCAATAAATGTTTTCACTTACCCAGAGACTCACTTTCGTCGTTACCGTGTGCATACAGCTTAGTGTATTTGTACTTTAAAGTTGTAAATCCTAATAAAAGCAGCTGGAACAGAACAGGCGTCCTCATCGACTGGCGAAAGCCAGTCAGTGTGCGCTCCTGTGGACGGGAATCAGTTTTTGGCACAACACCAGCGCATCCACACTGCAGCTTTATTCACGGCTGTCACTGCGCTATTTATGTGCTTACTCTGAAATTAGACTGATTGTTACACACTTTGTCACAATTAATAATCAATGAGTTCTAGCCACCGCTCAGTATCATTTGAAGATGAAACTATGACATATGAACATGGTGCTACTGATTCAGTAGTAGTGTTCCACTAACGAAACACAAGTGGCGTACGAATCTTTCAGGACCTGTTTTGTGCGTAAGCAAGCTTTATAAAGCTTTACTGACGGCATGCTATGACGATGTCAAAGCAGGAACGTATGCTCTTTGTTTTAATGTTAAAAGTCAGAGGAAGAATGGACATGAAGACCTAGGAGCAGTCTTCTGTGGTCTATACGTCGTTTTTGTAATGTCTTAGATGTGTCTACTTTATTAATCGCGTCAAATTCAATCCTCTTTTATGAAAACCAGAACACATGAAGCTTTGCTGCGTCCACCACAGTTATACATTTTCTCTCTACCCAATGATCTCGCGTACTGCTTCATCCAGCACAGGACCACATGGTGCTGGAGGCGATCCCAGCTGTTTGTGGGTGGTACACCCCGGACAGGTCGACAGTCCATCACAATAGCCTTCTCTCACCTGTTCCTATTTTTACTTCCACCCGCCTGCTGCTGCTCCAGTTCCCTAACAAGAATTCATCAGTTATCAGCTGTGAAATGCTGGTATAACCTCACAGATTTGGCCTTGTTCTCTCTCCTGAGTAGTGGTTTTTACAAGCCGCTCATCCTCTGACACCACCACTCGATAGGTCTCCTTTTGAGGACTTTCGCTGAATGGAGTCCTGCTTCTTTATTTGGCAAATTGTGTAACTGTAATGAAGTTGGTTTTCTGTCTCTCTGTGCACAAAGCCTTGTGTATTGATCTCTCGATGGTATGATTTCTGTCGGTCTGCCTTTTAGTACTTTGAGGAAACTGGATTGGTTCTATCAAAAGTGTTTTGGAGCCTCTTGCATTGTTGTTTTTATCCATGATTTGATCTCTTGACTCAGAATAACACTTTTATATTTAGTTGTCAGGTGATGTTCTCCTTCTGTCCCTTGACCTTTATTTTAAAATTGTTGCCATTGTGATATCAACTTTTGCAGTATACAAGTCTTAAAAGACTAAATAATGTTTTCATGCACTTGTTTTCACTTTGCGTGTCAACATATTCAGGGATTCAGATGCATCTCTACAGCAGTAGATTGTTTTTGACAACAGATTATTTCAACATGGCATAATTTGTAGTTGCAACAAGTCAGAAGACGAAAAATCAAAGAAAGGCAACTGAAAGCAACCACTTCTCAAATGCTGCTGTTGTTGTGTATGCAATCAACAGAAGAAGGAAAGAAAACGAAGCACAGTCGTGTCTTGTTAAAACTGGGTCCAAGAAGGCAGAGTATTGTTGTTTGTGCATACAGATACATCAACATATTCTGATCAAGTACTGTGTTGTAGCCCCATTGTAAACGTTGCTCACTTTGCAAGTTTCTATGTCTTATTCACCGCCATTGCCTTGTCCCCTAATTTGTGCAGTTTGGAAACAAAGCGGTGGCTCAGGTAGCCTGTGACGTGTTTCAGCTGCTCATCTCTCACTGGGAACATCTTCAGAGGCTGGAAGCTGCTCTCCCAAAGAAAATAATTGAGGTAACATTTCTGCACATACCCACATACTCGCACAGCCAAATTACCTTTTTTTTTAATCATAATAAAATGAAAACTTGTTGTCAAATGACTGTAGCTATACAACGCAAGTCTTATGTGAGGTATTACTCATACGTATGCCTGCTCCACATCACAATGCTTCTCATCCGTTTTAGCACACGGCCCTGACTCAGCTGATGAATAGGAGTGTGTCATCCAATTATCTTTCTCCTTGTTTTGTCCCAACACAGATCTTTGTGGCTACAATAGCCTTTTTGTTGCCAAGTGCCGAGCACTCAACAGTGGAAGCAGACAAAAAGGTACACGCTAGAAAGGACGGCACTGAGATCTGAAGGCTCTTGATGTATCATATTGGAAAGGGGCATTTGCAGAGGAATGTTTCCACTAAAGTGATTTCTTTCTCCACCTCCATCTCTTACCATGCATTTTCGTTCTATGCATTATCTATCACATTTACCCCGTTCTTTATCACATATTTTCGCTGTGATGTCAGTTGAAACTTCTCTTTTTTTCGTTCCCCTCTCAGTTGATGGTGTCGCTGCTGCTCTGCTTGTTGGACTGGTGCATGGCCGTTCCACTGAGCCTGCTGCTTGAACCCATCACCATGCCTTCACAGGACAACCACACTTCCCACAAACCCCCACTGCTGGACTACATCTACAGGGTGGGTACCCTCGGAAGCAGCTGGGAAATGAGAAACACCAAGGGATTTGGTTACAACACTTTACAGACTTGAAGATGGGCACTTTTTTACTGATTGATTTCCATTGTCCCCTGAAACATATGTAACCTTTGGCCGTTGACACCACAACTTCAGCTTTGACATCTCCACCCCCACCCTGCCACATGGGCTTGCCACTTTAATTAAACTCAACTCCACCGTGACCTTATGGCTATGCCTCATTTAACATTATAGTGGTTCAGCAGCATAGACGCTCACACACACGCACACGTGACTTGCATTTGACATATGCAGAAAACCCTTTACAATATTTTCAGCATTCATTAGCTTGATGTTTAAAGCATGCAAAATATTCAGTCCACTTCTGTGTTTTCGTCCCTCTCACACTTTACTTTATGGTCTGACCCTGAGGATGAGGGCCCGGCTTCAGGCACAAATGAATGAGGTATTATTCATTCCCTCCTGTCTGGGCAGATGCGGTCAACGGCAGATCTTTGTAAGGATGTCACCCCTGATAAGAAATGGTCCAATTATTCAAACAGGACCCTTTGTCCACTTGATAAGCTCGGGCTATAAACGCTTGTCCTGGAGATTTGAATGGAATATGTCTTAATATGAGAGAGACTGCAGCTGCTATGAAAGCAAAGACAATTAGGCATGATTGGTTGTCTATCGGCACACAAAAGGCATGGCCCCTCTGGGTTTCATTCGGGCATCACAAGGTGTGACAGTATTAAAGCAATATCAAGACTGAAATCTATACATTTCCACAGACATGCTGGCTGCTAATGATTCTGAATACCGAGCCAAGAATGGCTCCACTAATAGGAAGCATCTCCCTTTATTCCATTTCTGGCCAGTGTCACTGACATGATCATTCATTATTCACCTCACATTAATTACAATTTTTATAGTTTAAAAAGAATCACTTCTTTTTTTGTAGCCATCAAACACTGAGCACAATACGTGTATGAAGCGATTGAAAAGGCTGTCCTGTGTTATTACGGCTAAAGAAAGGTGAGTTGATGACATGCACATAGCTGTGAATAGGAACATTGCACTAGACCTTATCCGTCCACTGGAGTTCAGCTCAAGCTTCTCCATCTGCTCTCTCTGGTTGCTCTAGCGGCCAGCTGCACCACTCTTCTGTGAGTGCGCATATGTGCGTGAACTTGTGTTTTAGGGGAACGAGCGACTGCAGCGGTGGGTACATTGGTGCTTAAGCACACGCGTCTCCGTGTTTTTATGATTTGATTTGTGTATGTACGTGGCGTACTCGCATCTCCATACAATGTGTTCCCTTCTAACTACAGTAGGCTTGTTTCGCTGTGTGTTGCCCTTCCAGGAACTGTTGCTATGCGAAGGGCAGTCACTTAGTTGTCAAGCACAGCCGTGGGTTTGTCCCCTCCCCTCCCTTTCTACCTCTCCACAGAGGAAGCTCTTTGGGGCTTTGGTGTGGCAGCTGTTTGGTTCAGGTCTTTTCAGCATCGGGCCTCCAATCCCCCTCCCCCCCAATGCATCCAATCCCCCTCCCCCCCAATGCATCCAGAGACCTGCTCGGTGGAATCATCCACATACTGTCTGCATTGCCCCACACAATACTGTTTCACATGGCAGGGCCAGACTGCCTCTGTGAGCGTCTCTCAGCCAAGTGTGAGCGTATGTCTGCTCTGAATGGGATTAGCCTTTGCATGGTTTTACCCGAGTTGTTCCACTCCGAATAAGAGGCACCCTCATCTACATATATTAGGCGTGTGAGGTGCCCCCTCAGATGCGCAACTTTACACCTCCACTCAGATTATGCATTATACAGGTGTGTGTTTGTACGCTTGTGCATGTGTTTGTGGCCAAGCATGCACGTTTGTGGTGAGGCGCTGCTCACAAGGATAAAGTCTTAATTAAATCAAACAGTGTAAACCTGTCCAATGGCTGTAATCAACTGCCCCAGTGCGCCTTATCTAGCTCTGCCAACGGATGCTCTGCCATCTGTTATGTAGATCGATACACTCACACATCACAGGAGAAATGGATTAGTGGCAATAAAGACCCTCTTCTTTCCCTCCCTCCCCCTTTCGCCTTATGATGTAAATAGATCATATACCCCCCTTTTTCACATGCTGCTGGATCATGTCCGTCTAAAACAGACCTGCAGGAGCATCACTGTACGTTGTCTCAACAGACACCAGCATATCTAACAAGATCTTGTCTGTGCATATTAGAGTTGACATTAAGTCATCAAAATGTTTCTCTCTGCCGCACTGTACAGAATCTAGTCAGGCACACTTTATCTCGATGTAATCAAGTCCTGCTTTTTTTTTTTTTTTTTCCCCCCCTCTGCTGTTCTTCAGGTACTGCACTGCTGTGTGTCCGGCTCCAACCTGCACACGCAACAAAGCCGCTATCTCCTCAGTCTGTCGGACCTGTCCAGTGATTATGACCTCATGTTGGGTCAAGTTAAGAGCTGCGAGCCGGCACCATCGCAGCCCACCCCCTCTGACTTTGGCAACCTGCTCACCGTCGCCGAGGGTATGGCATCGAACAATGAAAACAAAGTTTACGAAGGGAATTTTATGTTTCAGCACCTAAAGGGAAATTAGTCAGAAAGTAAAGTATGTAGCTGTCGTTTGCTGTTACAGCACAGCTGATTTTTGCGGCACCTACTCATGCTCACAGCTATTTGATACAGTGTGGCCCTGTCAAAATAATAATAATAATTAAAAAAAAGGTAACAAGGGTTACAGGTAAAAGCAATCTCTTAGTAGCCCATCCATTTGGAGCTGCTCCGTTAAATGGCAATATCTTATTAATAGTATGAAAAGGAAATCAACGACCGGATGGAATGGAATGTTCGCATTAGTGCTCAGTCCTAAAGAGAAGACCCATTATGGGGTTTAGATAAAAAAAAATAAAAATTTTACCTTCGTTTTTGTGACCTTGTGATTCCATTAGGCAACATAGTCCTCTCTCTCCCCCTTCATGTCCTCAACTTCTAAAAAAAAAAAAAAAAAAAAAAAAAAAAAAAATCTCCCAAACCCAAATACATAGTGCAAATGTCCACTGAAACAATGTTGGAGATTCAAACAGTAGCATTTGTCTGGAAAATTTTATCACACTGCTGCTTTTTTTTTTTTTTTTTTTCGGGGCACAGCTGTACACAGTCTTAGCAGAAATAACAAAACGCTATCAAAAGGGCAAACCAAAGAGTGCCGGCTTAGTTATATTCATGCCCTCACCCCATATTGATCAAGTCACATCAAAGGCCCGGTGCATCTCTAATGCAGCTTGGCCTGCTTTCTAAAGAGCTTTCTCCACTTTGATGGGGGATGATGGTATTGATAGCACTGTCACAATGTAAGAGTGCATCTTCTTGTTTTTCCCACATCACTGTGGAATAGAGTACGGCATGCCTTTCACTTTGGAGTAAAAACCTCTGCATTTACATAAATGCGATCCACAAAGCCGAGATCTATTCAGCAGCTTGTAAAGATGGTGGTTCTCATTAGCACTTGGCCAATCTCAACGCTTATCTATTGTAAGACGACTCAATGGGCTTTTCAAAGTTGTCTCTCATGATGAGATGCTACCTACTTAGAAGTGTGCTGGCCAGCCTATTATGAAAAATGAATAAAGTAGTGCTATTAGTAATCATAATTGAGATTTGGCTTTGTGTAAAAAGAGCTAATAGAGGTAGCATGTCGACACACAAATGTGGGGCTTTTTATCTGGTTGTCTGCGGCGAACCTGTCATAAAGGACAGCCCAGTGCAGCTGTATTCTGAACCCGTCAGTTACTTTCACGATTGATCACGTTTCACACTTTCTCACGTGTTTGTCTTCAGAGATGGTCTTTATGTTTTTGCATCCTCCCGTCCATTTTCTCTCCTCAGAAAAACGACGGCGAAACATGGAGCTGATTCCTCTGACGGCACGTATGGTCATGACGCACCTGGTAAACCATCTGGGCCATCATCCCCTGAGTGGAGGCCCCGCACTTCTCCACAGCCTCATGAGCGAAAATCACGACAACCCATTTGTGGAGTCGTCGGAGCTGTCCTCCGAGGTCTTCAAAAGCCCCAACCTGCAGCTGTTTGTCTTCAACGACAGCACGCTGGTGTCGTACCTGCAGATCCCTGCCGAGTCGCCCACAGTTGGACAGCCCCCACACCCTTCCTCCCAAGTGCGCATCATCGTCCGGGACATCTCAGGCAAATACTCGTGGGACGGCAGTATCCTCTACTGCACCACACAAGAGGACTCTGTTGATCAGGGAGTGTTTCATGCAGTAGATCACCCTCTGTGCACCGCTACGACAGTCACACACAGCCGAAGCCAGCCCACTTCTCCTACAAAGGGACCCGACAAACCCCATGGTTCAGTGTCCGATTGCCTCTCTTACTGTGGTGAGGATGATGAGGTGGATGTCCTGGATGCACTTTTAGAGGACTTCGGCCACAGCAGCCCAGAATGCCTGCCCCATCCGCGACTAAGGCTCAACCAGCCGGCCCCGTCACCCCACGGCATGAACTTGGAGCAAGAGAACGCCATCCTCGGAGCTATTCTCCGTCAGGCCGAGCAAGAGGAAGAGCAAGTGAGGAGGTGGGAGGCTGACGTAGGCTATCGGGCCACCTGCCAGAGGGAACCCTCCCACCAAGAACCAAAGGCTCCTTTCTACTTCTGCCGGCTGTTACTTAACGATCTTGGAATGAACTCTTGGGATCGCAGGTATTACTTACTGAAACTGGCCACAATCAATCTGGCTCGCATTGTTGTGAAGAGAGAAAGAGAATAATGGAGTAAATCTACTCAAATGTAGTCGGCCAAGGGAGAAAAAGAAATGTTTTAAGGATGAAAACTTCACTGTCATTAAATTTAGTTAGTGACTTTTGCAGTTTGTAACTCAAAGTGAGAGTAAATTTAAAGGCACATTGGAGTCTGGAGCGTCTTAATCTCCTCTCCGCGGGGTAACCGTGCCCAGCTGTTTTCACTGAGGTCTCCCTCACAGAGCCACATCTCTGCAGTGCTACCCCGTAAATTAAAAGCTTACACCTCTTAATGGAGATGGTGCAACAAGCACACAGTGTGCAGGAGATAGTGGTGCACCTGTGTTTGTTTTGCCTTTGGTAATCATCACTGAAGAGCAAAACTTCTCTTTTCAACAACTTGCTTGTGATACATTAAGTGCCTTCTGAGGGAAACATGGGTGGCTGGATGATTATCAACAGACTGGCTTCATGCACAGAATTGAGAAATCTGATTTTTGATGTTTTTGTTGAACAGGAAAAGCTTCCATTTGCTGAAGAAAAACTCTAAACTCTTAAGGGAACTGAAGAACTTGGATTCGAGGCAATGGTAAATTTTACATTGGATTTAACTTTTTTTTTTTTTTTTTAATCAAGCCTTTATTTCACTAGGTAAGCATTGCTGACATTTAAAAAAAGTAATTCTGAAAATTATATGAGCAAAATCACAACACAATCACTGTAGTGTAACAAACAGATTAATCACACCGAACCCTTTCTATTTTAAATACTTTCACAGGGAAGATATTACACACGACCATGTAAACAATCTTGTAACTAGAATTCTGCAGAATTCACAAGTCTCTTTTAACACATTATAAGAAATCAAAGGTTTTTAGGCTGGCAACACAGAGTGAGACCAATGGTCACACACACACACTCATATTAACACTTACTGGCAATTTCTACACACCTGTTAGCCTCATATGCATGTTTTTGGACTGTGGGAAGAAACTGGTGCATCTGGAGAAAAGTCACACATGCTAAGGGCTGATATGCAAACCCCACTCAAGGAACATTCTCACTGAGATGTTGTTAACTGTGACATTAAAGCATTCTTCCTACAGCTTCTCTTAAGCTGCATTATATGCCCTCCTCCCACATGACTTACTTAATCTGTACCATCCCCTGCTGATCACAGCACTGGAGGTCTCCCACTATCTCTCTTGTGTTCCTTTGCTTACCATGTCTCTTAGCCCAATCAATAAGCACTCCACACATTGCTAACGACAAGAGCCTATTAAAGGATGCCCTCAGGATTGGACCTTATTTTCCCAGATGGCCAGACTCAGTTGGGGGAAAAAAAAACAACCTGTGCACAAGCATGCAAAGTGCCCTAAATCTACCCCAGCACAATGCACTGCCATGGCAACAGGAAACGTGTGTTTGTGAGAGGTTTTGCTGGCTTTCTTTTTAAAATGATTTTAAAACTAAAGAGATGGTGGACAAATTTGCTGAAAACCATGTTTTGTTTTCTTTTTTCCCCCGCCGTCTGCTTCACTGATTTCATTCAGTAAACTCATGTACACGTAGGCGCACAATTTACCTTGATTACGAAGTTGGAGTGGTTTGAGTGATTGGATCCACATGTCAAAGCATTTTCACATGAAGTGCCTAATGTAATAGTTTTTTCAAGTTTCTACATTTGTAAAATTAGCTGCTTTTATGTATTTTGATCTTCTCATCTCCCGATTTTTTTTTTTTCCTCTTATAGCCGGGAGACGCACAAAATTGCCCTCTTTTACATAGGAGAAGGCCAAGAGGATAAGTGTTCCATCTTGTCCAACAGTGCAGGCAGCCAGGCCTACGAGGATTTTGTCTCTGGACTGGGATGGGAGGTGCAGACGGCACACTTACCGCACGAATATCCATGCAGATATGCTCAGGCACATTAAGAACACGCTGAACTGTAAATGTCTCCCTTTCAGGTTGACTTGGCCACACACTGTGGCTTCATGGGTGGCCTCCAGAGGAATGGCAGCACCGGTCTCACAGCTCCATACTATGCTACCTCCACTGTGGAAGTCATTTACCACGTCTCAACGCGCATGCCGTCAGATTCGGATGACTCCCTCACCAAAAAGGTAAAAGCTGTTTGTAAGCATCCCTCCATTCTCTACAGAGCTGTATCCGGGCTGGTGCTAATCCCAGCTGACTGAGTGAAGGCAGGCTCCAGTCTGGACAGATCCACCAGTCAATCGGTGAACGGATATCTCTTCCACGGACAACTCGTCCAAACAAAACTGCAAACTCTGACAACTTTTCAGCATTATTGATTTGAAGGATTGGATTTCAAAGTATTTTTGACACATTTGGGAGGATTATTAAGTGTATTTGACACAAAAACGCAAAGATATATCAGTATATTTGACACAATAATAAGCCGTAAAGTGAAAACGCAGCTCCGTAGATGATGGCTTTGAGTGATGCTTTCAGGTGCTCGTTAACGTGTCGGAAGTTGCGGGGCTCATGCAGTAGCAACGGTGCATGCTTTTTCAGTATTATTGATATCAGTGCCATATAACATATTTTTGATGGCTTATTAAAGGTTTGTGTCATGTTTTCCTCCTCTGAACTGCCGTAAGATCTATCGCGGTCGCCGCCATCTTGGATGTTTTTCGCTCTCCTATTGGGTCAGCAGCTTACATGTGACTCGGGCGCATCACGCATGACAACAATATCATTACGCTAGTAAAGATGGTACTGACTTTAAAGACTGTTTTTTTTTTTTTTAATCTGCAGGATTACACATGGAGAACTTTTGACATCTAGCTAGGGACTAATATAGCTTTTTGACAATGGAAAGACATGATATTGCCCCAATGTCGGAACGGGATAATGACACTTCTGAGCTGACCGCTTTGCGTGATGCATTCAGGTGCATCACGAAAGAGGACCTTCCGACATGTTAATGAGCTGTTGGGCTCCCACAGTAGTGACGTTACATGATAAACATGATTAAAATATGACTGATTGTCATTAACGAGCTGGAACGTGCACGCTTAGCACACGGTAGTATTGAAGTTTCGGGTGAGGGGGTGTCATGTGCACAGAGAAGACCATTCTTCGTGAGAATAAGCCATATTATACCCTACTAAATATATATATGGACATATACTAGACATATGAAACACATATAAAATATCAACTTGAAATAATATGTAAAAGTACATTGTACAGAATTAATTTTCTCCCAAAAATTCTGAAATCTCATCCGTGGGCGAGTTGTCCGGAGTTGCAGTTTTGTGGACGAGTTGTCCTAGAATGCAGTCCATCACAGGCCACATGCATTTGGTCTGTGAAAGAATGAACACACACAGACAAACTATGCAAACTCCACATAGAAATACCCCGAAACCCAACCCCAGACTTGAACCAGGGGACGCTACTGTGCAGCATCAGTGATACATATTGACTGCTTCTGTCTGAGCACTCTGGATTGTCAGGCATACTTTGATGGAGCTGAATATGTTGAGGAGAAAATGTTGTTTTGCCTGTTTGTCACAGGGAAATGGCTGCATAGCCTCGCCGGCCCAGAGCAGTGTGTTGTTGTAGCCTTCAGCCCTGTGTTAAGCTGTGATCAGGAGGTGTGACTCCAGAGTGCGGGCATTGATTAGTGACCCTGCCCAGGAAGGCCTGAGGAGTAGAGAATCGCAGGCGCGTGAGTGAAGAGAGGGCATGTGCCGCTGTGGTAATGACTATGATTCTGCTCTCCCCTGCCCCCCTCCCCGTGTGCTGTGACCAGGGCCTGGATTCAGCCATTAGCTCTCCCTGCTAGGGCAGGCGCCGGCCGGATGCCGGCAGGATCCTTTTATCCAATTCCTGCTGCCGCCACAGGAGCGATCGATTGGGTTCTGCAGTGGGATTCTGTGCTACAGTGCAGCAGTAGCAGTTAGCACGAAGAAATGAGCCGCAAGGCCCCTGCCCGTGCTGCCAATCTTCTCATACAGTACCCTGCTGAGAAGGGAAATTCATCAGGCTCTCCTCATATCCAACCACACTTCAGCCCGCAACAGACCCCACACACACACTCTCCATTTTACAAATAATCCCCGACTCGTTCCAAATCCGTCCTCAACCTGTGCTTTGTGGTCCAAAAAATAAGTTAGACCAAGGAATGATTTTGACTTGGCTTGACCAGAGTGAGGCGCTGGAGGGGTGGCCAATGCCCTAAGCAGAGTGTGCTGCCACTCCACTTTTATTCATTTCACTCGGAACTTCTGTAATTGCTCATGCTCACCTTCCTCCGAGCCACAGAGCTCCATTCCAGCCAGAGGTTCAAGCAAAATTGGGAGGCTGGCTGCATGCGCAAATGCTTCAGAAAAAAAGACGGGAGAGATAAGATGTGAGTGGTATGAAGAATTGGAATGAGAAACAGGCTTTTTCTGTGTCCAAGTAGGATGTTTCTTTGTCAATTTAAAAAATAACAGTTTTAGACCAGCAGTCACCCACTTTACTGCCTGTAACCATAGAGGCATTCTGTGGGGGGGAGAGACGGGTGGGGTTGCTCTTGCTGAGCAGATTGCCTGTTTGAGGACGATAGAAGCTAGGGGAAGCTAAAGCAAAAGGGAAAGAGGGTAAACCATGAATTCCTCAATCCAATTGTGTGTTTTAGGGCAATGCAGGCTGCAGCAGTAGCAGCTGGCTTTCGTAATGTGGTTATAGAAGCGACCTGCAGGGCTGGGGTCAGGCCATGTAGACTGTGTGCATGCGTCTGTGTATCGGTTGTGTGAAAGAGTGAGATAGACGGGTGCTTGAGCCATCGCCCTCACCCCCAGGCACTGCAGCTTAACTGTGCTGCTGCAGGTTGTTTTTTATGAGGAGCCTCTTGTGTTCTGGGGCACTCTGGTTTGCTGTTTCCATGTGTAAAACCCACCGGCTGGGTGGAAGGTCAAAGAGGGCTAATTGGACAAGAGCCTTTGACTTGAATGACATTTTATTAAAGAAGTCTCAAACATTTGGATGTGATTAACAAAGGGGGTAAATAGATTGGTGCAGAAGATGATTGACTCGAGCGTAAGCATCCTCATTAAACGTGTCATTCAGCTCATCCAAATGCTAATATCTTAACCCAAATTAACATCCCAGTGTTGATTGTGTGGCACAAATGCATATTCAACATTTTCTCTGAAATTGTCCCAGTGACTGACCTGGTTGGTACCTGCTGATCCCTGAACAGACAGACTGAACTGGCGAGCTCCAGTAATCAGCATGCCGTGGATTTGTTTAAGATTACCGTATTACCATAATTAAGGGCTTATAATAGAATGTGCTAATTGCATTTTTGGTGGCGAGGGCATGTTTCCTAATGGCTCATTAGGCCAACAGTACATTGGCAGATGTTTTCTTCAGAGGAGAGGCTCACTTTCCTCAGTGTCCATGATACCCCAGAAAATGGGAAGGACTGCTTGATTCATCACTAGTCTCCCAGCTAATAATGATTCACACTTTCCAGAAAATATAATGTAGCCATGTTCAACTGTTTTCATGCTGGAAATGGTGAAGCTGTTTACCTTTTTAATTTTTTTTATTTAATTTTATTATTTTTTTTTTTTAGTGGCATCAGTCAATTTCCTGTTATTTAAGTGTACCTTCTTGTCCTGCGCAGTTTCATTTCTGTTTGTGAATAGAGGGGAAATGGGAAGCAATTTAATCTGTGATGGGGAAGGTTAATTGGATTTGAATTATTTGGTTTTAAGATGCTCAATTTTGTCCATTTTGTGCGAGCTATTTGAATTTATAATGAAAAAGATGTAGGGAAACGGCGAGAACCAGAACCCAGACTCCCGATTTAAACCATTGTTTTCACACAAAGTTTATTCTTTAGCTGTAAGCTGTCAGCTTACTCCTGCACCTGCTGCATGCAGCAATGAAAGCTTGTCCTTTTTTTTTATTCCCTCCTTACCTGACTCACCAGTGAATAGTATTTTATCGGTCTTTCTCCCCATCTTTCATAGCTCATCCACTTTAGTTTGCTCCCGAGTCTTTGTAGCAGTGATGTTAGCTTACAATACAGACCCAATAAATCCAGTGTAGCCCCCTAACGCAGCTAAATTTGTGCTCCTGTCATCATTGCAGCGGCGTTGACGATCACAGTCAATCGCCTGGTCTTTCATTAAAGAGATTCTGTTTGTCTGGCAGCTGCGTCACCTGGGAAATGACGAGGTGCACATCGTGTGGTCCGAGCACACCAGAGACTACCGACGTGGCATCATCCCAACTGACTTTGGAGACGTGCTGATTGTCATCTACCCGATGAAGAACCAGATGTACTTCATCCAGATCATGAAGAAGCCACAGGTGAAAATACTGCAGTCACCGGCATTGCAAGCCAATCAGTCAAAACATTGTAACCACTGACAAATTATTTAAAAAAAACACCAATTATCTCTTCATTATTGCACATGTTAGCGGGTGAGATATATTGAGAAAACAAGGGAAGATGTTGTGTCAGTATCTATCAGAACTGGTCCAAGGAAGAAAAACTAGTGACAGGTTTATAGGCTCATTGATCCACAGAGGGGATGAAGACTGACCCATGTAGTTTGATTATTGAGAAATTAAGGAGAAGAATGACAACCACTGTGAGACAGGTCAGTGTATTGGAGCTTATTATGTGTGGGCCTAGAAATGTAAAGATCTGTACAATATTGGGCAAGTGGTTGTGATGCTATGGCTGGTTAATTTTAGTCCAGGGGCCACTTCGAAACCAATTTGATCTTGAGCAAGCCGTACCAGTAAAATGGTAGCATATTCACATTTAAGTGAAATATTTTGGAGATTATTAAGTTTACCTATTGTGTTAGCACAAATTATTAGCTCTTTTTTTTTAATACAAAACCTGACCAATATTTAAAGATTAAAGGTAAACTAATACAAGCACAGCGTGAAGCTATTTTCCGCAATCCTTCTGTTGCGTAAACCATCTCTTCTGACATTGCAGCATTTAACATATTTTCACAACTTCAATATGACTTTGATGCTAATGCTACTTCACCAGCAGTAAGTTAACTTTCACTGCTGAATTTCTAATGATCGGCTCCAGTCTAGTGTTGTGTTATATTTGTTTCTTTCATTAAAACAGTGTGATTTTCAGTCAATTAATGAAAAACGACGTCACTTCATTGTAAAATTAAAGTGTTTTCCTCGTAAATTTGACACTTTGCAATAATATCCAGCGGGTCTAAATGGACCCTGTGGTGGGACGGTTTCATATGTTTGGCACCCTGGTGTAGATGACAGGCATGGCTCACCAGGAAGCTTAATGAAAGTGAGCCATCACATAGCTCCTCTCTCGATGACAAGTGATAATATCCCCCCGTGGAAAAAAAAGTATGTTGTCAACTGGACCCATATGTCAGGTAATGCAGCATCTTGTCCCTCCTCTCCTATTCATACTCTGCTTTATAGGCTCTTTCTCGTGTGGTGCTCTCTCTCTAAAGGCTCTCAGTTCCCCTCTACTCCAGCCGTGCATTATTACCCACACTGTGGGTATGTGCTCTCAGAGATGGTCACTCTCCTTTGTTGGCGAGCTTTCATCTTGGTTACTCCATAGCACCGCACTCATGTGTGGCCTCTCAGAGGACAGCGAAATTTCTTTCTTTACAACTCACTTCAGATATTCGCGTTTATTCGCAAGACTTTTTACATCAAAGAGACTGAAATTATTTCTTTGCAATTTTTTGTTTCATATTTTTTTCCTCTAAAAGCAAAAATCACGTTGGGCTTTTCCTTCAAACTTATTAGGAATTATTTAAAAATGATTAAAATGCTATGAATTGTATGGAGTTTTATTTATGATAAAAGACCAGCGGCGGTTCTCCATGTAGTTCAGTTTCCTCCCACGGTGCAAAAACACACATTTAAGGTTGAATGGTGATTGTGTCCAGGGTGTACCCTGCCTTGAGTGACATAATGAATCTGTTCTGTACTACTGATGCAGATTGTTTAAGAAAATTCCAGCATTTGTGTTTTAAAAGCTCTGAATGACCTACAATTACATTTGATAGACAGTGATCTTTCCCTGAGAGCTCAATCAATCACTATGAAACAATTTTCAAGCAGAAAACAACAACCGTAATTGTGTTTTCTAAACCTTTGCCTGTTTTGGTGGCAGCCTGATGGATGGATTGCAGCCAATTTCTATCTTCGTAAGCTTTTCTCACAGGGGAGTACCACAATTTGCTCACTAATATAAAGAGACAAGGGAGGGCTAAGTTTGAAAGTGGCAGCATTTGAAGAAAGTTAACATATTATGGTGTTACATTTATTGGAGCTGCTGCCATTGTAATGCCCCACATCTCCACCCGATGAACAAGACTGCAAATTACCCATAGTTGCCTCCACCTGCAGAGACCTTTCAAACCATCCACTCAAATTTCAGATCACAGTTGATATATTATTCCCATGGTTTTCCCACGCATGATTACAATAATTAGTCTGTATGATTTCTGTAGAAAAACCTGCGTATTGTTTAATTTAAGTGGTCATTATACTCATCACGCTGCCAAGTTGAAGACAACAGGACCTTTTGGAAAGACTTTGACATCCACGTCAACTTCCAGGTCAATGACTATTGAGCTTCAGTGATTAAGGGCTCCTTTCCAATATGCATGAACAGACGCGTGTAGGCACACACTCTTGCGCTGTTGCTAAAATTCATATTGCCCCTTTGTATTTGTTCAGTAGCTCAATATGAGGGCATTGTGTGGTATTGATTGTCATTTTAATTTCATTTAGCTAACATTGATTCACATTAGATATGTGTGGTTGTCATGCAAAGTTAGGTAAAATCCAATTTCAACTTGAACTTTTGCCCTAAACAGATGGAGGAGCCGTTTAAAACGGAACAAAAAGATTTTTAATCAGCCCTCTCTTCTTGTGGCACTTACATACACAATGATTGGACCCGAGCCAAATTAATTTGGGATCAGTGTGTTTCAATAGCTAATTACTGTTTAATACTTTTTCTCTTAACTTCCACAGGTTCCTTTCTTCGGACCTCTGTTTAACGGCGCCATCGTCACCGGGACACTGCTGCCAAGCTTAGTCCGGGCCACCTGTATCAATGCCAGCAGAGCTGTGAAGTCCCGCCTGACCCTCTACCAGAGCTTGTATCCTTACTCCTCAAACCGTACTTCATCTAATCTTCACTTATAGAGGAATCCAACTATTTAAAAAGACTCCCAACAGCTGAGATCATTTAGGTTATTGAAATATAGGAAGCTGCATTATGAAAGGGATGGGTTTGAAAAGTAAAACATCACTTTGCCCAAATATGTTTAGTAAAACCAGCTCCCATTTGTGGAAAATTCCCTGAGACATGTGGCGTGTTTGTCACCTGACCCAATGTACACAGCTGAGTGCTGACACTGATCTTTATGGGCTCCCTGATTTACATACAGCTATTAGGCTGGGGCTGTTTCACAGCCTGGAGCAACATGGGAGGTAGAAGGGCTGTTTTGGGTTGGAGCGCAGATAATGTGTCATCATTTATCAGTATCATTTTATGGGCAATGCGGAGAGCCAAAATAAAAGCACCATCAGCATATGCATACAAGTGCGTACACACGCAGGCACGCACACACATTCGATCTCGTCCCTCCACCCATCCTTCCAACAGTGTGCCGTTAAGAGCCTGACTCCAGCTGTAGTTGTCAGTTGGTTTAAAGAGAGTGTAATTACCAATGGAGATGAATTAGCATGTGAATGCTAGCCGCACTGAGTTGAGGAGGCGGGGGGGTGGGATGGCCCCTGGAGGGGGGGAAACCCGATCTCCCTTAACGCCCCGCTCCTCCTCGGACAGCATGTACTGCACCGCCTCACCGCGAACCACGCTGCCCCTCTGGCAGTTGCTATAGAAACCTCCCCTAAGGAGATTTCATATGGGTGGAGGACTGATGTGTATTGTTTGCTGTATTTGAGAAACTTGTAGTGTCTTCATTGTGGTCATGCTTTGTATTTACAACAAAGCCTTTTGGGCCTTAATGGTACAGAAACCCACATTGCGTGAGGTGTGTGGAAGTATTTGTCTGTCTGTATGCGTTTCACGGTGCATCACCACCCCCCCACCCCGACTCATCCACCCACCCTGATATCAGGCCTTGTCTGAGTGTCCCTGGGGGCATCCTGAGTGACAGATGTCTGTTACCCGACGCCAAGTGAATTAGCCCAGTGTGACTCTCAGTGCCAGAGGGGGGCCAGCCACAGGCCTGCCTGTCTCAGTGAGCCTCGGGGGTGAGTGGGTGAGGGTGGGAGAATGTATGGGAAGGGTGAGGGGCAGTAGCAGGCCTGTGCCGGGCCACAAAAAAAAGCCTCACCTGGCATTCCTTAGCAGAGGAGCAGTCCACACAAAGGCATGATCTATGAGAGGAGATAAGCGCTGCCTCTGGAGTTCTGGCACTGATAGGCTGCCAGGCCTCACACACTCCAAGAGAGGAGATGAATGGATGTGCCAGGCAGAGCCCACTGCCAAACTCGGTATCTGCATGTCTGCCTGCTGTTTGTCTGCCGAGCGAGAGAGCTCGCAAGGACAGAGGCGACACATAAACTATGTAATAACAAAAAATGTTTTGGTGACATGTGAGATCAGTAGATCAAGATTTGGTATCTCCAAAATACCAAATCTCCCAAGTGGCGCAGTGTCCAGCCATGGGATGAATCATAACCAAAACAATGTGTTAAGTGGTAGGTGGTGTAGATGCTTTCATCGTTGGATTTGCTGTTGTACGGCTCCAGGCTTTTGCACTTTTTCCTCTCCAGTCATTTCAATCCTTCCATCTTCTCTGGGTGTGTGTCTCTTTATCTCTCACAGTTTGGAACAATCTTTTTTTTTTTTTTTTCCCCAGGATGTACGGTTTTTTTTTGTGCAAGATGAAAATCCCCATCCTTAGCCTACCCCTCCACAATCCCTTAACAATCCACAGCCTGCTCTCTGCCTGTGAGGCCACTCTCCAAGGTAATTAGTTGAATATTCCTTCAAAGAGAAGCTATATGACCCCCGTGTGTCCAGATAAAAGGCCAGTATGGCTCTGCAGCCCCCTCACACGCTCCATCACAAGGCTCGAGAGGACTCCAGCAGTCTGCCTCAACCCTCGCAGAATCTCTCAAGCTAATAGGATTTGATATTGAAAAATGACCACCAGTGACAGTTTTTTTTTTTTTCTTCTTTTTTGAAAAGCACACAGAATGGGTTGCTGGATTTTTTTTTTTTTCAGATGCATACATACAAACCATTGCCATCTCTTTACGTATTCTTTGCATCATGTCTCACATAATTCTCCTTGCTCTCTTTCTAAATTTGTGAAATCTAGCAGTTTCTTATGCTTCCTCGTGTCAGGTACAGATCTCCATGTCAGTTAGAGTCTGCATCAATTTCTCCTGTCAGGGCACCACCTCAGCCTCACAGGCATCGTATCGCGAAGCTCTCGCAGACAACTCATAATGTTTCATTTATTATTTATACGTCTGATAGAAAATGCAGCTGGTCAGGCTTTGTGTTCTAAGTGTGTTGCTTGCAACTTGTCTGTCCTTTCGCAGCTACATTTGGAGGACCACAAAATGTTCATTTGAAAACGACTTAGATTTTTATTAAACCGCAATTGTTTTTTATTGATTCATGGCTTCACTAGTAAATGTCACTTTGCGTTTCTGTTAATGGAGCGCATCTCTGCGCAAGCAACATGTAGAACACCTTGGCTCCAGACAGATGATGAGTTTGTGGGCTTCACCTGAACCCAGCCAGCCGCTGGATGGCCTCGCTGTCTGATGCCATTTATTGTGCGATAAAGATCCTTCATCCTGTCAGTATAGAATAATGTCTTCATCCAAAAGGTTGAATCCATTTCTCTCTTCAACAAGCACTTGATTTTGATGTGCCATCCATCACCCTTTGTGATGGCAGTATTGGTAAAGGTAGTGTGTGTGTGTGTGTGTGTGTGTGTGTGTGTGTGTGTGTGTGTGTGTGTGTGTGTGTGTGTGTGTGTGTGTGTGTGTGTGTGTGTGTGTGTGTGTGTGTGTGTGTGTGTGTGTGTGTGTGTGTGTGTGTGCGTGCGTGCGTGCGTGCGTGCGTGCGTGCGTGCGTGCGTGCGTGCGTGCGCGCGCGTTAGAGAGATGGCAAGTTACTAATAGGTGAGACAATGCGAAACTGACCTTGATTCGGAGACATAGCCTCCCTACTGGACACAATCAATAGCTTTTGCACACTGCCCTTAGTCCCCATCCTGTGCTCTGACACACACGTAGCGCACATACACACACACAGATCCATCTCCAGGCAGCGATCAATATCCATAATCTGTTTCTGCCCATCGCCAGTCATGCGAGCCAGGCTTTTAGGTGGCGTGTGTGTGAGATTGTGATTGTGTGTATGTGTGTGTGTGTAGCAGAAAGAAGAGAGGGGGGCTTGATCCTTTCAGTCAAACCCAGAAAGCTGCTGAAGTCTGTCATGTTCCCTCATACAGCTCAGATGAGCATATCTCCAGTCCCCCAGCCCCACCGATCCAAGAAAAGGAGATGTACATAATTCCTACTGATGTATACCGACCACATAATGAATACAATGCCCTGTATGCACTCCTTTTGTGCGCTGTAGCCGCATCCTCGGACACAATCATAATTATTACAGTGAATGTATTGACTGTGACATATTCTCACACACCTCCGGAGCAAGTTATTGTCCCACTCTCACTGTGTTTTTGTCTGGCTCCTTTGTATACCGAAAGATTCTTCACCTTGCTGAGATGATGGTGCGCCTGTATGGATGACAGTGTGTCATGAATAGGATCTGCCATGTTAGTGTTGTCTCACATGAATTATTTAGCATTGTTGATGGGTCTAATTTGCCAGCTGTTGTGCCATAACTGTCGACTGACTTGTGGATAATACTCAGCAGTCTATATCACTATGGAACACAGTGCTTGACTGGGCACAGTCAGACGCCAAGCAAGTCATTATATGTTGGATTCATGTGATGGCCTGAGCTGATGCGAGCATAACTAGCCAACTTCCTGTTCTTTCCGAGCAGCTAAAAGCTATTTGTTATATAGAGTCACATTTGCCACATCGGGAATCAGTCAGCTTTACTTGTTGGGTGATTAACTAGAAGTCTCAAGAAGTGTATCATGTGACTGGATGGGAGCTCTTCTGTTGAAGGCAGTTGGCTGTCGTTTGCAAAGTCGGTGTTGTTTTGGAAGGGGGGCGGGGGGGGGGCGGGGGGGGTTGAAGTGTTGCATGTTTTGAGCTGGCAATGGTAGTCTTTTTTTCAACCGAGGCTGGCATTGGCTTTGATAGGTTGGTTGAGAGTTTACACAGTGTTTGGTGGTGGTGGGGGTGGGGGGATGCAAAGAGAGGAGGGGTGTCTCCCCCACTGAATGTTTTAACCTAATCCCATTATCAGTGTAGCGCACTGCCTTCCATCTCTTTCCCTTCCCTCCTTATCCCCCCCCCCGCCCCTCTCTCCAGCTGACCAGCTGTTCCTGCCGGGACTCACGACAATGTCCGATGTGTTCAGATCACTGAGTCCCACCCCCCTGCACACCACACACCCACCTCCTTTGCCTCCAACACACACAAGTGAACAGAGTGCAGTCCATGCACAACCAAGGCGATTGCCAAACCCATTGCTGGAGCCTCCGAAGGCCTGGAGGGAGGAGGGTGTTAGTTAGGGAAGAGGGAGGAGGGAGGGGTAGCTTTTGGGGGTGCGGAGGGGGCAAGCACAGGCCTGTCAAACCAAGAGCCCTGACTCAGGAGGCAGCCCAGCTCGGATGGCATATGGCGTCTAGCTTCATACAACATGCAAAAGTATTCTCTCCCTTCGCCCCCACTCATCTACCCCCCAGTCCCCTCCTGCTGCTAATGCAGAATGACTCATAGCATTACTCATTTTTTTTTCTCTTCACCCCCCCCCCAAACCCCCACCCACCCACCCCCCGAAACCACCATCACATTAGTTCCTCCTCCTCTTGCCACCCAGCCTTGTAACAAAAGGCGTACACTGTATGGCACCCACACCCTGAAAGCCCTGGGGGCCCAGGCTAGCCCAGCTTGCACTCTGGGGTCTGGAGCTTCATAGGGGCCGCCCCTTTTAAACACAGGTAAAGCAGGCGTGGAACCAGACGGTCCAACAGCAGGGACACAGAGCCCTGCCTGGGGTCGCACGCACAAACTGCTGGTGTCAAACTGTTGTGCCTCTTAGTGTTGTTCAGTTTTTTGTTTATGTTCTGAACCACCTTTATATTGTTGCACCTCTGGTATCATAAAGGCAACATCCTTTATCTTATGTGGTGGAGTTTAGGCATTCATATGCATCATGCATTTTTATCTAATCCTTTATATCTCTTGTGCATCATTCATAATCTTCACAGTACTGCTTAAGATTTAAGTGCTAAAAAAAGAAAAAAATCAGTTCATATAATACAAAATCCTTAAATGCCGTCAAATTTTGCTCGTAAAAACTGCATAGTCTCGTGTAACCAAAGAATGTCACGCTCTGTGTATTTTTAAACTTGAACCCCCACCCTCTCGCCCCTCCTCTCGCCGTCTGTTATGCATTCATGTCTGACATCTGTCTGTTTGTTAGCGGCAAAGTGAAAGCCAATTTTGAATGGGACCTCTCCCTTGCTCTCATCCCCAACTCGGAATGGGTGTATCAGATAGAATAAACATTAACTGGACTCCTATAATCACCTCAAGGTGTTTCTCATTGTGTTTTGACAAATAGTTGTCCACAACAGGGTTCTATTTTATATAGTTTTATATATTTGATTTCCTAATCAAAGAAATTGCTAAATATTTTCTTTTACTTACATTTTTAATATTTTTATGTCATTGTAGTTTATGTTTTAAATATGGTTTGTTTGGTTTTTTTTACTTTAAAAGAAAATGATTTTGTTCTAATACCTGCATACATTTGGCTTTGTGGCCCCAACTCTGAGAATTTGTGTCAGACATTCTAATGATATGTACGGGAATGATTGTGACTGTTTAATTTGTTGTTGATGCTCATGACGCCTCGCTTATAGGAAATACTGTACAAAAGTGTTCAAAATGTTCAAAGAACCAAGATTAAAATGGTCATAATTAATGTTTTGCTAATAAGTCTTTGAACCCTTATTCGGGATAGCCTGACCCCGGCGTTGCCACGGGGGCCCCGTGCTGCCTTGCACTGCCGTTGGGAAGCCACGTTCATTGTGATTGATGTGCGGCGGTGCAGCTTCGAGCTTGGGTGTAAAAACCTGTCTGTCCGCTTTAAGTGATTAGCATCCAGCTAGCCATTCCATCTGTTACCCCCAGCCCTGTTTAATTAATGAACTTTCTTTTTCCACCCTGCAGCCAGCCAATGCAACACTAAAGAAAAAGCTGTTGGCCCTCTCAGGTTATCCAAATGGATGCGCGTTCTTGCACCCCCCCACCGTCCTCAATGGGCGCGTACTCATTGATTAGTTATGTTTTGTTTTCCCCTCTTTTGTCTCAGGGTTCTTGAAGGGAGGGTTAATGAGCTTTCCTGGCAAGCTGTAGTGCTTGGAATCTGGGGATAAATGGGAATAATTTTGTTGTTTTTTGTTTTGTTTTTTGTGACGGACTTGGCAGGGATGTGAAGCCTCGTGCCACCATGTGTGTTTGTGTGTGCGTGAATGATGATGTGAGTTTGTTTGGATGCGAATGAATGGCTTTGAGGCGGGGTGTATTGCATTTCATCCCTGCTGGTCCATTATTCCTCTTCAGAAGCAGAGGATCTGGAACACTCTTTAACAGTCGGTCCTGTCACTATTCATCTTCCAGCCATCTCAACAAAACTCTTGTCCTGTCCTCCTTTTAACACCAAGTTGTCCCTCTTTCTTTCCTTTTATGTCCCTTCTTCCTTCCGTGTCTCTTTGCTACAAGGCAGTGGACAGCCCTTTGTGCAGAAAAAGCTGCCCTCTTTTGTTTGCGCGGCCTTTTTTATCCTTGTGCTAATCGCCATGGTCGTGTGCCTGAGTTGGACCCCATATTTCACGCTCGGCTCTCCTTTGTTTGACACACCGCCCCTGATAAGAATCCCAATTCTAGGGCCTCTCTGATATTGAAATCCAACAGCGGCGTAGAAAGAGCCTTCAATCATCCATTATCTGTGCTCCAGTGATTACCATTCAATCTCCCAGGGTCCAGGCTCCTCATCACTGGCCCCACAGCCGAGGCCGTCCCCTGAAAGAACCTGCATCCCTTAACGCCTGTGTCTCATTCAAGCATATCCATAGATATTTTTGATGCCGTCTCCAGACAGCGCCACGTTGAATGCTGCAGGGAAATGTCAGTGAAATGTCACTCATCGCTCTCCGCTGGAATCTCTCGCTCTTTGATGTGTAGCAGGCTTTTCTGGGACTCTTGTGAAGACACCTTCTGACATTATTGGGCGTCTTTGTCCCTAAATAGCCATTACATTTTCAAATCTTTTTATTGGTTCTCAGACCAGACTGGCTCTTTTTTTTCACATAAGACTGTGCTTTTAATGTTGCAGACTTAATTGGCTGTTTTAAGAAGGAATTAGTTGATTATTTATAAGTTGCGCATTAATTTCTCTTCAAATGGTTCAAAGGCACTGTCTGCTCCTCCGCTGGCCTGTGGCCATTGTTCTCTTTCAGAGGGTGTCCTTGTGCCTCGCAGCATTTGCATTTTTGCACTAAATGGAATTTTCTGCATTGACAGACAGGCAAAGGCAAACAAAGCAATAATAATAAATACAAAAAAAAAACATTTAAGTGCGCATTGCTGTGCATTGTTTGCTTCCTCTTACAGCAAGCAGCCTTTGATGTGTTAATACTGAGATTCTGCGTTTCATTGTTAAGTGGTGGCTTTGGTTGAAAGAGAAGCAATGAGAAATATTGGGCAGATCTTACAGTGTCACTGCACTGCAACAGGCTGTAATCAAATTGAGTGTGTTGTTGAACAAAAAGAGACTATTGTTAGTTGTTGAAGCATCTGGTAGTGGCATCCACTGTGCCTCTTTTGGTCATACACTATAACTTTGATTTGAATGTCTCCACATACCATAATTAGCAATTTTCTTTTAATACTTCACCTGGGACTTGTATGTTTAAAAAAAGAAAAATGTAAACGAGGCCCTTTGCTACAGACATCTACTTATCCTGCACTGTGTTTAGACACTTGGCAGCTCTTGGTATCTTTGTGTAATGTAGCTTGCACATCTTCATTAGTTATGTATAGCTTCTAATTACTATTGATGAGACTCTAGCTGATTTGGGTACAAATCTATAGCTTTTGTTA
Source organism: Blennius ocellaris (assembly GCF_963422515.1). Lineage (NCBI taxonomy): Eukaryota > Metazoa > Chordata > Actinopteri > Blenniiformes > Blenniidae > Blennius > Blennius ocellaris. Next base: position 14,008,951 of record NC_137666.1, on the reverse strand, counting down.
TTCTAATGAGTGTTATTTACCCTCAGATCTTCAAGCCAGGGGGCTTTGGAACGAGGCTTTGTGCATGTAGATATAGCCTGGCCTGCTCTAGCTACACCCACTTGTTTTTGTATCTGCCGACTTTGACAAAATCCAGTTTCCCTCCCCCCACATCGTCGTCCGTCTGCGTGGATGTATAGCACTTCCCGCTACTCCATCTGTTTTTGTCGAGCCCTGAAAAGGTCCATTATAATCTGCAGGATGCACAGTTGACGTGCTGCGAGCTACGCCTCAACCAATCAAGGCAGTGCGTCGAACTTAGACCATGAATCCGAGGGGCCCTAACCCCCCCCCCTCCAAGTTCACATTTGATTATGTGGGGTCTCTGTCAGAGATCTTCAGTTGAACAAGTTTTTATAACAACATTGTCTCCATCGTCCCTGTTCCTTATGAAAGCGTCCACTCTGAATGGGGGTCCATGCATGCCCACTGGATGATGGCAGGCTCCTGATTAACCCTGGAGTGACTAGCTAATGTCATTGAAGGAGGGCCACCTGGCTGTGAGACTGTACAGTCAGCTGCCACTGAAGGGCCAGAATAGGAGACGACCAGGTGTTGGGCTGCAGCCCCCCTAATTGTTGCCATGTAATAGCCTGCTTGACTGCACAATATAGCCCAGGGGCGAGGATTAGGAAAAAGCTGTTGCCAACACAGAAGTCTATTTTCTTTTTAGCCTTAGGTTCAGTGTGTGGGTTTCTCTCGACGCGCATGCTTATGTGTGCACACATGCATACATCTTGCTATACTGTCGCCCTCATCCCTTGCAAACATAGCAAGTAGAAGACAGAGCTTCATTTTTGGCTACCTTCCAACGGTGAACGGAAAACCCGTCCACTCTTCACGACAACTAAAGCCATATGATACGACACTAAATATATATGGACATATACTACATATATTAAAAAAAATATATTAAATATCACTCAGAAATAATATGTATAAGTTCATTGTGCAGGATCTATTTTCTCAACAAAAGTTCTGAAATATCATCCGTGGACTGAGTTGTCCGGGGTTGCAGTTTCATGGACGAGTTGTCCTACAATCCCTTCCAGCCCATATAACTCCATGCTTCTTTTCACACCGTGATTGCAATAATGTAACGTTTCATCCATTGAAGGTAATTTGACTAATCATTGAAAGGAAAAGTATTTGTATTGCATAGTTGACCCATAAAAAGAGAAGCCGATATTCACACCTCTTGACAAAATAGTATGTGCACAGTCCAGTCCGTTATTTTTAGAATGGATTTGGATTTCATTGGAATAACAACAAGATCGACTGAAATATGTCAAAAATGCAAATACAGAGGCAAATGAAATCCCTCTTGTCCCACAGTAACTAAGCCTGTTCTGTTTATCTACCTCGGATATGTAACCTAGCGCTAATAATTATCATTCCCACTAAATGCCTGGCATTTCACATAAGGCCAGGCAGCCTAATTGGTCCAATGAACCTTTCACATAAGGGGCAATGAAGGAACAAGACACTTTATATGCCACATGTCTTGGCGGTGAAGTAGACGGAGATGCTTGGCGTTAATGCATCACGGTTATTGTGTTGCAGATGCCACAAGCATCATTAAAATTGCAGAAGGCCTCAGTTCATTTTGTTTTAATATTTTATTAGACCTTGTCTGAGCAGTGGTATTGTAGGGTTAAAATCTGAGTCATTTCGCATGGCCCAAGGTTGGCTTTTTGCGCTTGCAATTTAAGTCTCATCCTGGTTGTCTCAAGGTGTCAAACACGTTCCAGAATATCAAGGTGCTCTGGTAGGCACTCGCTTATTCAGGTGAGTACAGGTGGGCTGAATGTGTAGCTCGAGAGAATCCATGAAGTTGTAAGTTTTATTTGCAAAGTTGAAAGAAAGAAAGAAAAGGTGGAATTTCTTCAAAGTACGCAGATGGATCTGAAACGCAATCTTGCATCGCCGTGCCCTTTCCTGTTTCATCTTTGACTTTTTATTAAAAGTTCAAATTGAGATCAGATAGATGCTGTTGCTCGCCTGTCGTGACTCTAAACAATTCAAATTTCAGGAACTGGAAGACGAATATGACGCATATTCACCCCAGATAGCTCATAAGATGCCCACCTTTGTCCTGACCTAATAATGTTTCCAGAGGTTTTCAGACATTCGTGTCACTCTGGCCATCGTCACTGACAAAGGAGACCTTGAGAGAGAACTCTCACCCAGCCACTCACCGAACTGTATCTGTTAATCTTCATCCCTATCAGCCTTTTGTAGCTCATCTTATTATGACTTTCTGTTAATACACAGTGGAGGCCTGTGTGACTGTCTGGCTATAATGGGTCTGTGTTTGATTAATCATGTCGATCCTTTGTGTTTCACATCTAAGGCTGCTGTGTTAGGACTCATCAATGGAGGCCAGAGTCCTTTTGAAAAGGAGATTGGTTACAGACTCCGCTCATCTGAATACACAAGCCCGGTGGGCTTTGATGACAGTCGTGTTGTGTTGAACAAACCACGCTACAACAAATGATGACATCACCAGGTATCTTATGGCTATTCCGCGTCTCTAGTTGGGTGTGAAAGTGACTTGCCACTTTCCCATTTATATTCTGTGAAGTCCCAACGATCAGTTGGTTCCAACTAAGTCGAAAAGGTCAACATTGACCTTAGTGCAGGTGCTGCTCCGATGATTTGTTATGAAGCAGAAATCGATTTTTAGTGTCCCCCAGAGGAATGGTGGGCTGCCAGAGACTTGAGAAAATGGGTGACTACTTCCTGCAGTCACGTCGTAAATAACCCGGTCATGCCAGCTAGCCGACATCAGATTTGGTCTGCAGCTGTGGCAAACCTGCGTGAAATCACTGATGGGCAGTGATGATGTCACAGGTTAGGAGTGATGTCACAGCCATAACTCCCCGTCCCGCTGTCTGAATGCCAGATGGACGGTAGAGAGGTGTGGAGGTTGGAGCTTAGAAAGCTCTTGCTGTGGGAAAGCTACCCCTCAGGAGGTGTCATTAACCTGGGCTTACGGTTTGACCTGACTCCTTAGGGGCTCGCGAGCTCCAGTTTCCTGAACCCACTAATTAGGCTACTTGTAAAAAAAGAAAAAAAAAACTCTGAAACCGGCTTTTCCTCCAGAGCATCTGATGTTGTGTCTCACCTCGAAAATGGACACACAAACACCTCCATTCATCATAATGCATCCGTGACACATTTAGGCGGTTTCTGTGCTGGCGCTACAGCTGTCCACAGTAAAAAGCTGTTTAATGAGACACCAAAGTTTGAGTAGCTGCTAAAATGGGAACAACACACACATACGCAGCCATACATACATGCACACTATGCAATCAGCCTACTGTCTGCTTTCTATCATACACACTCGCACTTCATCCATCTCAATCTGTTGTTCTTTCCCACCTTGCCATTATTCCTGCAGCCAGCTTTATTGCCACATTCACTCCCCCTGTCCCGGTCTTTCTTTCTCCCCATATCTCTCCCTCTAAATGTCTCTGTCTTCCTCCCCATTTTCCCATAATCACCTCACACCTCTGAGGGCCTCTGCTGAGACGAGCTTCACACCTCAGTCCTCGCTGTGACAACAGGTACCGCTGGCACTCACCGCCCGGCCTCTCTCCAATCAACACCTGCTCTGCTTTATCTCTTTCTTTCCTCCCTCTTTTCCATCTTTCCCCCTCCCTCCTTCCCATTTCTTCTTTCATTCTCCATAGTTGTATTCCCTTGTTTTTAGTAGCCCAGATAATATGTTCATGGCACACTCCTTTTATTTCCCCCCACCTGATTTCACTGCTATTCTGACGTTTTTCCAGACCAACAGTGCACCCATATGCCATCGTATGGATTCGTAAATGCCGGTGCCTCACTGCAGTGGCACTGTTATACCTTGTTATTTTGAACCCATTTATTCCTATACACTTGGTAGCATTCATTGCTTCACCGTAAGTTATTTCAACGACTAAAAGCATGATGCATATGAGAGTCATTAAGATCATCAGACTTTGCCGTAATTCTTTATTTTACTTGTATTTTTGCCACTTGTGTGCACTGGGTCAACAATGCTGCGCGAGATGCACGCATGACATACTGAGATAGGGTGTCATGTCTGACAACAAAAATCACAATGACAACATCTGGTTTTCACCAGCACACAGACCACTCACACACCCCTCCCAAATAAAACCATGTCCTTCTCAACAGGCCAATTATGTGGCTGCTGGAAGTCAATGGCACTATGAGCTACTCCTGAGTTCCTCTCCTCACCAAGGTCAAGCTGATTGGTCCAGCTAAATGGGCAGATGTGGAGCTAAGAGAGGAGGGAGGGGAGCAGGTCAAGCACCTTCAAGGCCCCCCTCCACATCAACTCAAAACTGTCCCTCTTCACTGAGAAGAGCCCCCTTTAACCAGAACGTTCTACAAACAGGATTAACCTTGACTGCTGCCACGGAGGCCTGAGGAACATCAGAGTGGTTATGTCGTCGCAAAGATTTTACTTTTCTTTTATTTCTAAAAACATAAAATTGTGCTGCTTCGGAAGTTGGTCCTGTTGACTGCATGTCAACAAGAAATCCCTCATTAGAAAAGCAGTTGTCACACTGCATTGCTTGCAAGGTTGTTTTTTTCCCCCCACATTATTGCTCTTTTTTATGATGAAACCTAATTAAGTGACGTGCAGCCACCAGTCAAATTGATAAATGCAGCTTTGAAACTATGCACAACCTATGACTTGGAAGTGGATAGAATCGGAGCTTAGATAGTGAAACGTAAGTATGGGGGTGCTTTAAGACCCCTTCTAATTCTTCTTGGCCTAATCTGAACCTCCCCTCCATCTGATCATTTCAAGAGATTAGACTGTGTGTGTGTGCATCACTGTTGCTATCCGTCTTATCAGTGTTAATGTTAGTCATGGTGTAAATCTTACGCTATAAAACAAAGTTCCTGTGTAATCCCTAAATAGTCTCATTCAGTGTTCTCTCAATACGACTCTGGCATTTTCAGGGTTTATCATGAAAACAAAAGTGTATTCACATTATACTCTCAGCTTTGCAAACACCCACATGACAAATATCATTGTCACATTAAGAGCACAGCATTAATAATTGCTTGAAAGTCTAGTTTTTGCATCAAGGGGATACACACACATCTTCATTTCGCCTTCAGGATGACACAATCTGCCAGTGTTGAGAAAACTGAATGTTTCCATTCGAGGCACCTTTTAGTAAAGGATTGCTTCCTGAAGCCACCATGCATAATCGCCCCTGCTGGCTGTGTGTGTTTAAAGGCTCTGCGTGTTTGAAAGATGTCGAGTGTGTGTCAGGGGCCAGTGGTGACGTGAGGATTTTAGTCAGCGGGGACACCCATGAACACAAAGACTCGGGCCGGATAGTCAGGATGCTGCTCTCCAGAGAGACGCCGGTTCAGAGGTCAACTTGGGCTCTTTTGGGGGAAGCGTGTGTGTGGGATGGAGGGTGCTCCTACGCTCCTTGAATCCCTGCGTGAGCGCAAGCACCGGTGTGAGAGCATGTGTGCGCTTGCGTGTGTTGGGTCAGGTCACGTGCAACACAGCGATGGATCCCAGTGGACAGGCATTTTTAGGACCCGGTCCCTGTGGATGCTGGGAGAAAAAGGGAGAGAGATGATGATGAGCTTTGGTGGCGGTTGGCCGAATGGGGTCCAGTGGGGATGGAGCAGCCTGCTAATGAAGAGCCATCTGAGGCCTCCATTCACCTTGAACATGGGCCACTGCAGCTGCCCTGACCTTGGCTTTGATCCACAAAGCTGCTTGACCCCCCACCATTCCCCAGGAGCCACTCCCTTGCCATCTGGACAGCATGCATGCATATGTATACATATGTGCACACACCCAATGATGCATATGTATGTACACGTATGTGGAGCCTTATATACACTCACATTTGTCTGCACAGGTATAAGCAGTGGGTGTCTGAGGTCGTGCCTTTCTAAAGCTCGCCCTCAGCCTTTGTCACCAGAGAGGACAAAAGAAGGACGGCAAGCAGAGGACAGGATGATGAAGGACACATAAACACATTCTCCCAAATGTGCAGGTGATATCCCTGACTATAGCGTCTCTTCTCTTTATAGCATCCACTAATGCCCAAACCTCATATCCTCATGTTTGATGACCACCATATCTCCAAATATCAGTCTCCTAACTAAAGTTGTTTTACATTAAGTCTGACCAGGGAGTTTTATTTTTTTCCTCCCTTCGTTACTATCGCCATGGTCTCCACGCTTCATAGACATTACATTGGTTTCCTTCTTCTCTCTAATAGGAATGCAGCCACTTGGAACGCAGGGGTTCCTTGGAAATTCCCAAAGTGGTGCTCGACACTCTCCTCCCAGACGCTTGCTTGTCTTGCTGTTCCACCCAGTTCAGCTGTAAATGACAGTTATGTCACGGGTGACTGGAATTGCAGTCCATCTGTGGAAATGTAGACCTGTCTGAATTTTCCTCTTTAGATATCATCCCTGCTTTTATGAGGAATTTTATGGGTGCAGAATGGAGCGGAGCGCTCTCAAGACAGGGGCATTTCTAACAGGTTACCTTTTCAAATAGTTCAAGGTCTTGTAATGTTGCGGTCTTACCTTTCCAGCATCATAACCCTGAACCATTGTCAACCACTCTTTAGCTGTAGTTGCAGATTACTGTATTTCCCCCACCTGAAGTAGGTCAGTGTCAATGGGTTGTGGTGTCCATGGCATGGACACAGCCTTTGCGTCACAGCTCTGGACGTGTCCCTTGATTAAGTTACTGCACTGAGGGAGCAGCATCTGTGCATATGCAGGGGAACAAGCTGTGCCCATGGCTTAGTAATTAGAGGCAAGCACAAAAATGAGAGTGTGCGGGAGAGACGGCAAGATTACCCCTCACGGCGCATCAGGTCTGATTTCTGTGCAGCAATTTTTTTTTTTTTTTTTACCCAGCAGATAGCATCGTACATTTACTTAAGTGAGCTGATGATGGCTCTCGCTTTCACTCATCCAAAATACCTTTTATTAGTCTCCCTCCCTCACCACATGTCTTTCTGCACCGCCGCCTCCCATATTTTTCCCATCTTTTGATAATTCCACACCATCTCCCTTCATTTTATCCTTTGAAGTTCTTTTCTTTTTTCTTTTCTTTTTCTCACCCACTATAATCCATTTGTCTTACTTGGGTAGAGGGCAGCGGAAGGAAGTGGTGGAGGAGAGGCGTGTGTCAGAGTCGGGGAGAGCGTCTGCTCCAGCTGGAGTCAATATTTGCTTTAGGAATCTCAATAACAGGCCTGCAGTCATCTGCATCTCTGATAATGGACAGCCATATGGCTCTATTGACCCACGCTGTGCCGAGGTTCTCTCTCCCCATCCCTCCTTGTTTTTCCTTTCTCTGCTCCCTTCTAAGTTTTTCACACTTCTTGCCATCAGTTCCCGCCTTCTTTATTTTGTTATCCACTTGTCACCTCTGCATCCACATTTGGGTTTTTTTGTGTTTTGTTTTTTGCTTTTTCCTTCTGTCTGGCCTCCACAAAACCCTGGATATGACCCACCACACAGAGCTGTGACCCAAGTTACCATGGCAGCAGAGCCTGGTATGCCCACTCTTTGTCCAACACTGTTTCCAGCAAGTGACAGAAAACAGTGACGTTGCATGTCTGGCTAAGGCTGGAAGACGGTGATGGATCTCATGGGGGGTGATTTCTGTGCAGAATAGTCAATTAGATAAAGGATATTAGTCTAAAAACTGAGAGGCAAGTTTTACAGTCCATTTATTTATTTATTTATTTATTTTTGTCTGCCTTCTCTTGAGGTTGGAAGTGTTGGATTGTGTTTTAATGGATCTCTTGCTGTTTTGTTTTTTCTTCCCTGAATCATATCTCTGTGTCGAATACATGCAGGAAAATGCTAAAACATATCACAAAGCACCTTGCAGGGTTGAATTGTAGTTATTCACTATTAAAATGTCGAACATATCTGCATTTCTGGAAAATATTTCCATGCATGTAAATGTATAGATATTTATTTATTTTGAGAGATAACACCGGCAGAGTTTTAAATTTGGGAATTAAGTGATAAAAAATTATATATGAGGAAAAAATTATAATACCATTCTTAAACACGTCTATAAGTATCACACAATTAAATTATTCATTCTCATTAAGCAATGTTCATTAAAATAGCAATTCACGCCTGGATTTGCATCTTGCTAAAATATTAAACTCTTGCAGTAAATAATAAAAAGTGAGACCCGAGGGTGGTGTACTGCTCCCACTCTTTCATTTTCTTGTGTTGCGTTTGCATGTTGTATTTATGTATCTCTAGGTTTTCCCAGGGTACTCTGGTTTCCTCTAACCGTTAAAACACATGCACTCTAATATCAAGTATGAATCTTCACCTGTCGTCGGCGGGGAGGAGCGTCGGCACCCCCTGAACCTCAGTTGGTTTAAGCAATATAAAAGATGAACTGATTTTAAAAGGTGATGCCTGCGGCTTTTTCACACCACGTGTCTAAATACAAACGGGTCCTCTTCTATTCGGTGACTTCGCCCTGGCTTATTTTTGCCCTCTGTATATTTCCACCTCTCCAAGCAGCTTGGCCACCAAACCCCTCTGGTGTGTCCCCGGCTCAGGTGCCCGTCATCCCTTGTTTGCCACGGTTCCCCTCAAAGCCATTGGTCATGGCTGCCTGTGGCCCCTGCTGTGGCGGCATGTGCCCACTGCAGGCCGCCTGCCCAGCCACTGTCTCGTCCTATCTATCTAACCCAGACCGGAGCCTCTCGGCCCAGTCCAGCCTATCTCCGCTCGGCCTGCTCCAGCCTTGGCGACGGCGGCGGCCGCGTGTCACTCCACACTGGCATCGATAATGAGAAGAGGGGAAGAGGGGGGGGGGAGGGTTGTCGGTGTTGGGGAGCCGGAGTCGTGTTTGTTTCAGAGTGAGACTGCGCGTGTTTGTCAAGCAATTTGTCAGGTGTCGTCTGTCGAAGGAAACACGGCCACAACAGACAGCTGAGAATAATCAGGCTCATTCAGCAACATGTGCACACATACACACTCCTGAATCCCAGTGTTTACTGTCATTACGCCATCAGATAGACCTTTTTCACTTCAATAGTTTCCTCCACCACATTTTATCCAGCACTTGCCTCCATTCCACAACAGACTTAGCGCGATATATCTATGATAATCATATGATAATGGCCATCAGAATGTTTTCCGCCCTCACCCAGCTCCCATTTTCCGGGCTTATTTATTATATATTTATTTTATTTTTTTGGAGCTTTCCCATTTCAAATCCAGCCATCCATCCTGCATGCTGGCTGCCCAGGCCCCAGTCACTGCTTGTCACTCTGAATTTCAAATGGCTCCAATTTTCCCCCTGATGGCACGGAGAAGTGGCAGGCAGCACATCGGGGAGGGTGGTCCTAGACATGCCGCCTGCAGCAGGGGTTCTATTAGAGAGGAGAGAGGGAGGAGAGGCGGGAGAGGAGAGGTTTTGAGCATCACGCCAGTTGTGATGTATTCTTTCTTTCTCTTTTTTTTTTTTTATGATTATTTTGGAGACTGTGTTCTCATTTTGGGCCGGGTGGAAGGGCTGATTGTCCCATCTTTGCTTCTGGCCGTATCGCTGATGGTGGAGCCTCCTGGCCCGGTGGAGCCGCCTCTCACTCTCCCAGCTCGCTTTCATAGAATTGCTATAAAATGTAGCCACTGCTATCGCTGTTCCTAACTGTTGAATTGTGTCCGAGATGTTATGGTTAAATCACATGCAAATGTAAAACGTGTTGCCGTATTGTGTACCTTTTCCACGTGTCATTATGAATTCTCCCTTGACGCAACACAACCAGCTACGAGGAGCGGGCCCTCTACTTGGAGGCCATTGTTCAGAACCACAGGGAGGTGATGACCTTTGAAGACTTTGCCTCGCAGGTCTTCTCTCCCTCTCCTGGATACCCGATGAGTGGAACAGGTGAGAAATGAACCACCGAAGCATTTCTGTCCTCTTCCTCCTTTGTATCCACTCCACCTCATTCACTTCTCTCATTCTGTCTCACGACTCATCAGGGATGAAGTAACAAAACACAAATACTCAGATTACTGTTCAAGACTTTTACGGTGTGTGTGTATGTGTGTGGTTTTTTTTCTTCCGTTATGTAACTTTACTTCTACTTAAATACACATGCCATCTAATCTACTTCACTACTTTTAAATTCAGAAGTCACTATGAAGTAAAGCACAATTTGACATATTAATCAAACCTTTCAATCTGTTTTTTTGGAGCCAATATGTAATTTTTCAACAAAGACATTTTTCAAAAATAGTCACATTTTTCTAGATTGGCAGAAAATCAATGAGGTAAAACTATAACTAATACAAGTACACAACATCATCTGTACTTGTAATCGAGTACTTTTTGAGCAGTGTAACACTAGCGTTTACCTGAATAGAAATTCTTTTGTCCTTTTCGACCTCTGCTAAATATTGATTGCTCCCGTGAATTTTCCACTCCAGCTTTCTTCCTTCTTCTTCGTCATCTCTGTTTGGACAATTTTTCCACTTCCTCTTCCACCACACACCTGTTTGTCCCTCTTTCGTCTCCTCCTCCCGTCCCTTCATTCTCGCCACTCGTCTTCCACGCCTACGCTCGCTGATGAATATCAAACGGCGGGCCCCGGGCTCTTCACGCCGTCCGACTGACTTCAAACACTCTGCTTTCTCCACTTCCTCAAGCCCCACTCACGCTACTTTGTTCATCTCTTCTTCTTTTTTTTTTTTTTCCAAACGGCATCTTTCCGTGCAATTACTTTCCTATGAATATAAGCAGCCTTTTAAATGGCAGAGCGTGTGTGTGCGTGTGTGTGCGTGTGTGTGTGTGCGTGCGTGCGCGTGTGTGTGTGCGTGTGTATTTGTTTGTGTGTGTGTGCATGCGTGTGCACGTTTGTGGGCCTCTGTCTTCATGAGCTCATTCACCAACACTTAACAGGTCCGACCGACAAACAGCCGCTCGCGGATGTCAGCACAGCGCTCTTATCAGTCGGTGATGAATAGAATGGAAAAACGTGTCTTATCTTGTTCTTCCTACTTGTACCCGCGCTGATCGATCCGCAGCAGCACTGAAATCAATACCGGATTGCACTTTTCCACTCTATTGGATCCCGACACACTTTGTGTTTTGACAAGGAAAGCACTTCACAATGCCACACCTCTCACACCAACTTTCTACTCATTTTCAAACCTGTCAGGGTGTGTATGTTGTCAATGTGACTTAGAGTATATGAAGTTTTTCCGTCACATTTTGCGAGGAAAATGAAGTGCCTGCAATTTTTTTTTTTTTTTTTTTTCCTCCAGAATGCTTGCGTGTGTCGGACTGTCGTCACTCAGGTCACAGGTGTAATATTTAGGATGGAAATGGATGCCACATTTTTATACTGTTGGCCCATCTCTTCAGCTATATGTGTAACAACTCGTCACACTGACCTCAGGTCACACCTTCGCTCATCACCGCTTAAAGAGCGGATACTGACCATACACAAATAAAAATGACACAAAATACTAACATGATAAATGCAACTTGATACATTGATATAAAAAAGAATAATTTTAAAGCTAAATTTCAAATCATATTTTTAGACCATAATTTATCTTTGAACCTGTTCATTGCTATGAGTTGGATCTGATTCCAGCTCACTGTGGATGAAGGCAGCGTGAACGTTCAGCAGGTCACCAGTCCATCGCAGGACCAACACAACGACCACACGCACACTCACATTCACACCTATGAGCAATTTAGAGTCAACAATTAACCTTAAACGGACGATTTTGGATGCAAAGAATCCAGGGAAGCGCTGAGAAAATTAGACCACACAAAGAGCCCCAACATGAATGTGAGATTTTCACTCTATGAGGCAAGAGCACTTATCACTACATAAAAGCAACTCACATTTTTTTTACTTTAAGAGAAGTACAGTTTTATATATATATATGGATACTGAGACTGCTCCTTTACTTTGTTCTTCATGCTGCAGTGTACTTTAGATATTTTAAAGTAAAAATACATTTCTAGTCTTAATGTTACATGACCTTTTTATAAGAGCACATGTTCACTCGCACATAAAAGTGTTTGTCACCATGGATACACCAGCTCAAATATTAACAATATCACAGATCATCGTTTAATTTGTGTGATGGTTTTGAGTCGAGGTGGTGACTGAACAAAAATATTCATTTCTGTGCTTGGGTAGATTTTTCAGGTGTCTCTACTTATGTGTTCATTTTTCTGAAGAGTTTTCAATTTGACTCCCTACACTTGAAAACAAATCGTTCTCCTGCACTGTTTGCACTGGTTCATTCTTTGTTTTAACTCCTCAGAGGATAATTATACCACATACCATATTCATAGAGGCTGGAGAAGTTAAAGTTGGAGTGATTGAGTTATATCGACTGTATTTGAAAATCAACACTTATTCTTTTAAAATTAATTAATTAATTTTACACCAGTTTATTTAAATACATTTTAACATGAAACGAGGGAAGTTTATTCATGTGGTTTTTTTTATTTCTCTCTATCACAAACTGTACACTCACTGGACTTTCAACCTACTGTGTTGTTATGACTCTTACATTTTACCATAAAGGTTCAAACAGGTAACCAGCGAGCTTTGAAATTGAGATTTAAATTAAATGAAAAAGGTTGCAATCCTTCCTGCATATTTCCATGCGTTTGTTGTATTGTTAAATATTGGGAAGATGATATCTAAACTAAGCTTCTGTACGTTTGATTGAAATGACCTGAAAGGTCTTTATAGTTTAGAACATAAGAGAAGATTAGAAAAGGATTAATGGGCCAATAGGATCAATAAATCAATCACAGCTATGACAACAAATACTAACGAGCAAATATAAAAACTATTGACAAAGAGCTTTATTAAAGCAATGGCACTTGTTATGCTTTCATGTTGCACAGGAATCCCTAAAGTTCTCATCATACATTTCCATAAGCTATATTGGATAAAAGTGATATGATTGCCTACGCAGGAGGAGATTTGATCATGAACTAGATTTTAATTTTTTTCAAATCCTCAATGTCACCATACAATACATATGCACCAATGCTGCTTTATCATTTTTCAAAATTGGTAATAAAAAGGAAATTATTGTAATATAATTCCTATACATCACACTCTCATTGTCGTGTTGTGCTGAATATCGGCATGACTGTGACTTAGTTCAGTAATTATTAAAGGTGATTTAGTTAGTTGCAATTAAAAAAAAAAAAACCCACTAAACCACAAAGTCTAAAGTTCCTTCATTTTTAAATTACCAAAAGCTCCACTCATTTGCATGTATAGTTTATAATGAGAGAAACAGCTGTGAGATGGAGTTGTACATCTTTTAAACTGAATATCTGCACTAATCGAATGTGTCTTAGTTAATCGATTCTTCTGTCTGAAATATCCGTTGTATAAACTACATTACATACTTTGCACAATCAGTCATTTATTCTCTTTCTCTCCGGAGTTGTCGACACATCAAGTGGGCAGAACTTTTCTCTTTTTTTTTGGTTTCCTTCCCCTCCATTACAATGATGGATGATACATTTGAATTGGTTAATGTGGAAAAGCAGAAGCCTCCCATGAGTCCTACACTCGGGGTTTCTCATGAAGTATGAACGTCTCGGACAAAACTAACTTTCTCCTCAAGAAAACAAGCGCTTCTCTCTGTTCTTGCATCTGCATTCCATTATATCATTTCCCCTTTCATTGCAAGCAGCACGTGGCTGTCCGATAGCGAGAACACGTACAGTATATGCTGTAAATGTGCACAGTTTTTTTTCCTCTCTGGATTTACCAAACATTCTTCACCATGAACCTAATATAGGTTTTTGTTTTTTTTTAATTCAAGTTGATGCGTTTTGACCATTTGCTTGCCTGTGGCTGTTCGGTGAGATCATTTAGGACATTTTAGAGTGTCTTTGCTCGAACCCATTTAGCGCATTTCTGTGAATCTGAAGAGATGAGCATCTCTTAATGCGAGTGTGCTTCCCCTTTGAGAGGGGAGCATGAAGTAATTTCACCTTCTCCTACATGCGCTGCTGCTGATCACGTTGTGCTTCAGTGGTCAGAGGTCTTTTAAAACGATGACATCTTTTAGGGGCGTTCATGTTGCATGTGGCTCTAAAGCAATAATAGCATACATGTCGCTCCGGTTTTCAAGCGTTTAAAAATATAAGGTCACGCACCTCTTATTTCCCAAGACCATAAGCGTGATCTGCTGCTTTCGGGTCTCGTAAGCTGTATATAATGCATCTTGTGTTCGCGTCGTCTCTCATGCCTGACCCTGTTGTGTTTCATCAGGTTGTAGTTTGGCTGCGATGTTCTGGCAGACGCCGCTTCTCACGCCTATTGTTTGTTTGTGTGTGTGTAAGCGTGAGTTTGTTGTGTGGGTGTGTGTGTACGTATGTCTGCGTGTGTGATAAAGCTGGTCCATCCATCCGCCTGTGCGTGCATTCCTGCTCTGGCTCCCATTGCTGCCACTAACATGTCATCCATGCTCCATGACAGCGTGCAGGCGTTGGCCGGGGATGGTTTGGGACATGGAGTACCCCTGGGCCAAACTGGACTGTAAGACTCTGCCTGCTTCCTCCACACTAGGCATGACGCCCAGCCACAGCCCCGCTAAATGTCCATCCATCCATTCGTTTAGGTCCCGTGAGCCCTGCCATCGTTGAAATGCCTAAATGTTGTGCTCCATTCGTCCCTTGATAAAGCAGGTGTGGATTCAGTTGCAGGCCTCGCATGTTGCTCACTCCTGCAAGTGTTTTCATCTGTCCAGCGTTCCACTCGGAGATCCACTCCTGTCCGTCTTTAACCTTCCTGGCTTGTCAAGTGTCTGGTAGATGTGCAACCACAGTCCAGCATCATGGCCTTCCTGCATGAGAAGCCGACACTCCGTCCACGGTGCCGTGAACCTGCCGTGTGTTGCAACCGCTTTGCTCCGTCTTTGAGTGTTTGTTTTTTGTGATCGTTCCTCTTTGCTCTCCGAAATGTTGAACTGCACATGAGAAAACAATTCTGTCTGGATAAAAGCTCCCATGAGCCTCTGTGGCGCCCCATCGTTTTTTTTTTTCGTTTTTTTTTTTTTTTACCCTACCTACTCCTCACACCACTGCTGAATGTTTCTCAACCTCTTGTTTCTGTGTGAACCAGGATTGTAAAACCTCTCCGATCAAATTGTTTTCCAAACCGTGAAGGCAAAATGGCACTTGTTGATGAACTCACTTAAACCTTCCAGTGACGACTAACCCCAACACTGCACTCGCTGTCTGATCTGACTGTCCTCCGTTGGCCACCCGGGGGGCATCGGAGACTTTCTCAGCAGCGTCGCGTTGTTGTTACAGGGTCCCTGGTGTGTCTGCTGCTTTCTCACATGATGCTCTACTCTTTGTTTTTTGTTTTGTTTTTGTTTTTTATTTCCTTTTAGATTAAAAATATCTTAAAGGTCCACATACTGTATGTGGTGAAGGTAAGACCCGAGTCAGACCGGAAGCTTGTTTCTTTTTTTTCCCCTGTCCGTTCCAGCAGCCTTACCTATCCTTCGCTCGTTCGCTCATCCCGGCTGCAACCCCCCCCTTCTTGAACGCCCCTTTCTCATTCAGTACTAACCAATCTTTATTTACTGAGCGCTCTGACAAAGGGAGAAGGGACAGAGAAACCGGGGTGTTTATTTGGCGAGGGGAGGAGGCGGGGTTTCCCACTGTTTAGGCCAGGCTGGTAATTGAGAGCGATGCACGGCGGGGACAATTAGCACCTGACTAAGTAGCAGCATGAACAATACGGCTACACTTCTGGCCCCCGCTTCCGCATGTAGCGCGCCTTTATCTCTTCCCCCAGAAAACACTTTTCTTTTTTCTTTCTTTCCTCCCTTTTTTTTTTTTCCCTGGTTCCCTCCATGTGCCACCCCCACCCCTCCCTCCCTCCCTCCTCCCTTCTTTCCCTCTCATTTCCTCCTGTTGGAGTGTGCCTGTTTGCCTGGGGCAGACTCTGAGACTAACACCTGCCGCACTGGAAGACGTCTTTGTCATCTAAAGCCTTGTTTGAACTGCTGCGGTGGGGACCAATGGGGCTAGCAGGGCCATTTAAAAACCCTCTTTGTTTTCCTTCTGCTCTCCAGCTCTCCCTTCTTCTTTCCGTCTGAGAGCAGCCGCGCCGCAAGGTGGTTTTCTGATGCGCCCAAAGCGGAAGTGCGAGGTTACAGTGATGAGAAGCGATGACACATTAGCCTCTTCTGCATTCGGGGTTATATTTTTTTCTTTCCCCACTCGGTAACTTCCCAGGAAAATTAATTCTTGCATAGGACTACAAAAAAACATCATTTAGAAATTGATGCAACCACAGTCATTAGATGCCACAGTGGGAGGAAGTGTGTTTTAATGGCTGCTGAAAGTGCAGTGGAGGCTTTACATCTATCATAACATTTGAGTTTGAACTGTGGTGTTTACTGTAGGAATGAGTAGAAGAATACGGGAATGCAGAATTCGTTCTGACCATAAGGCCAAGCCTGTCCCTTTTTCTTTTCCCCCCTCTTTTTTTTTTTTTTTTTTTTTTTATATTCATATGCAGATTTGGAGAATGCATGTTCAGCCCCCCCCCAACCACCACCCCTCCTTCAAGCTCTTCACAATACACACACCCAATGTTTCATCCACAGCCCAGCCTCCTCTCCCAGCGATCTGCAGCCCTGGATGCTGCCGGTGTCCACTGTGCTGCCGAGTGTCTGTTACTCCAGCCATCTGCCGTTCCTTTTAGCCGCTGCAACTTGAGATGCCTCGGGGAAAAAAAAAAAATGGCAGGAAATAAAAGGATAGGAAAGAAAATAGGCAACCAGATGCCATCTCAACAAAGCAGAAAAGTTGTTTAAACTCGAGGCATGGGGCCGAGGCGGGCGGGCGGGCAGAGGGGGGGTGGGGGGGGTGGCTAGGGGCTGGTAGTTTGGGGGTTTGGTCAGGGGCACAGCGAGAAAGTCGGCGTTCAACAATGCTTGATTGTCCTCACTGGCGTTTTATGCCCACCTCCCACCTTATTACAGTTTGCCATCCCGTAATCACTGATGTGAAGTTTTTGTGAGAAAGGACAATGTGCGACAATGGGAAGGCTCCACATGTTCACAACAAGAGAGTAATGTGTAATTTTATTTTGATTCAAAGCGTTCTTCTGTCACACTGTGAACTGAATGCTTTTTTTTTCCCTTTTTTCTTTTTCTTTTTAAGCTTCAAACCTTGTCCTCTCTTTTTTTACATCATGAGAATTTGGTAGAACTATTTGGGGGGGGGTGGGCAGCTTCTCTCCTACTTTGCTTTGCTTCTCTTCAGCATGTGAAAAAGGCATGTGACTCCTCAGATGTTTAATGTTTTAATTCTAATGAATTCACTCATCGAATTCATTCAAATCCTAACTTCTTTTTTTTTTTTTTTAAATAACTCCTGTAACTGTCGGTGCTCGTCCTGTCACCTTGGTGATCTTGGTGTTTCGGGAGCAGCCACATGCATGACGAAGCATGCTGGGATATGCAGCACTCTAATTTCAAAGGCCTCTGAACTACGTCGAACCATCTCTCCATCTTTGCCCCCCCACCCCCCCTTGTCTACAAACTCTCCCTCCATCTGTTCCACAGGGTCCTTCACTGGCAGCACGAACACTGAAGCCGGAAGCGCCACGATAACGACCACGACGGACTCTGTCGACCAGGTGTCTCCCACAATGCCCCGCGCCACTAAGAACAGAGTTTCGGGGAAACTCCGCCGGTCGGCCAGCGCTATAAGCAAGACCTCCAACTGAGCTCTTCAACCCCCACCCCCCACCCCCTCAAGTGCAGCCTTTAATCTCTTCTCGAAGAAACCTCACGCACCCAGCTGTGACTGCAAGAGTCTGTTTCCTTTGCTGTGTTTTCTGTCTTATCTTGTCATATATAACTGGAGCATATTGCAATTTTTAATTTAAGTGGCAGTGATTGTTGTCAAGACATTTCCGCTTGTTGTGGTGTTTAACTGTTGATTGGACATGAGACTAAGCTATTTATGTTCCTCCTGCCGGTTTCAGATGAACGTTCAGCGACATAGGAAGCGTCCAGTAATGTGGACGCTGGTTTTAATCTTATTTTCTAGTGCTCTTGTCTCCCGCACTGGAAGAAGTTGTTACCATAGCGAGAGAAAGGGAGACGGCTCGGCCCTGTGTCCACATCTCCTTTATGTCAAAACTCCAGGAAACGAAGCACTGAGCGATGCAGCCCGGAGCGACTTCTCAACATTGGCGTCCATCTGCAAACACATCTTTGCCTCTTTTTTTTTTTTAACCTCTCTTTGCATTTCGCCTCTGCTGCGACATCTCGATGCGACTTATCCACTCAGAATGATTCGTACTCGCTGCACTGCTCCAACAGAGTCCCTGCGGTACCTGCAGTCCAACAACTTTTTTTTTTCTTTTTTTTTTTAATAGTTTCCAACTTTAAGTGGACAATCAATGGCGCCATTCTAACTTGAGATGAAATTAAATTTGTTTGTTTTGTTGGGATTTTTTTTAAATACTGTTCTCATTTTCTCTTTTAAATGAATTCCAATGGATTGTGTCACATTTTGATTTATGCAACTCTGCTGGAATGAGAAAAGACTGCGTTTGTAATTGTTTTCTGATGTCGTTAACATAGGCTCATGTCCGGTAATTGAATAAGTTCCTGCTGTCTCTTTCCTCTGCTATCCGTCTCGTCCTCGTCCTGCGACGCAAAGACATCCACATTCCAACGTTCCCGACCAACCTTTATTTTGCACTCACTCTCATCAGTTAGCATTGAATGTCTCTTTTTTTTTTTTCTTTCTTTTTGGGATGTAAATTGCTTTAAACCTTTTATTTGCTGGTGTCTTGTTTGCTAGATGTACATATATATAGAGAGAGGACTATTTGATTAATTATTTTGATGGTGTCTTGTATTATGTATTGCTGTCTTGAGAATGGAAAAAAAAAAAAGCCGCCAGAGCCTCAGGTGAATCTTAACTCCATGCACTGGTGTGTGTGAGTGTGTCTGTGTGAGAATTTTGAGTATGTACACATATGTGAGTTTCTGAGGAAGCTTCTCACAGTGCCTGTGTAGTGTCTGCCCCCCCCCCCCCCCCCCCACCCCCCACCCAGTCCTACATTAAGTCCAGGTTCAAGCCGTGAGACAAACCGCGATCACGTTCCGCCTCTCAACAGTTCAGTGTCTTGTGCTTCCCAGAAAAAACGACAGATGGATTTAGACTTTATTATCGTCGGTGCAGTTTTTTTTGTTTTTTTTATCTATGACTGGAATCAAATGGCACAGACTCCTCCTCTTTCCCATGATTCCTCTCCCCATGTCGCCTCCCAGGGTTGGCGGGAGGGGGGGGGGGGTTGGCGGTGGCTGCAAGCTGGTTTGTGGGTATGGTTGGTTCATACGGCATGCCAGAGCTGAACTCTCAACAACCCTCCTAGCAACAGCCGGGCCGGCGCTCCCACTCCTCCAGCCTGCCCTCTCGGGTCGTCATGGTAGCCAGGTGTACCCCTCCCCACCCCGCCCGCCCCCTCCTGCATCCACTCACTATAGACTCACACCCTCAGAGGGCTCCACCCGAGCTGCAGCACTCTCCCCATCTGTTGCACTGCTATGCCTTACTTTCCCCACACTGTCATTTCTCTGTCACGTCTCACCTCCTCTTGTTTGTCCCCCCCCCCCCCCCCAACAGAATGTGGGGAAACCAAACCGCAGGAGCATTGACAAATATATTTTTTTCTCTCTCCCTTGTTTTTGAAGAATGTATAGAGATATAGGCCTGGATCACATCTAATGTTTTTTGTGGGTTTTTTTTATCCCTGGAACAATCCCCTTGAAGGAATCGCCTCCCCCAAGATGTCGATCTAAAGATTGTAGGTTATAGAAGATGTCAGTTAAAGGAGTTTGTTCTCCTGTTTTGGTGGCTTAGTCACTGGGAGGCATTAGTCCGGACCAAGATAAGATTGTACGTCTTAAATGTGTGAAGAAAATGAGCTTGTTGTAGTCTAAGTATGTTGTTTTTTTTCTCTCTCTTGTTTTAGAAAAATCCTTGTACATTGTGTCAAATCTGCTGGCCTTCGAGCCCACCCGAATATAAATATATTAATGCCTGTAATATAATCTTTGTATATGAGAAAGGAAAAAAAAAAAAAAAGAGCTTGAAAAAATTTCATCATTACTTGTCAACATATCAAACTGTTTTTAATGACCGAAGTCCTGCTATCTTTATTAGAAATGTGAAAAAAATTTAAACATTTCATTAAATCAATTTGAAATTCTACTCATTCTCGTTGCTCTCGCTCATTACTTGCATGTTGTGTTGAGATTATGTGTGTTTGCAGCATGCTGCCTTTTTTCCGCGGGGCTCTCTGACCCCGGCCCGGCCCTGCTTCCAGCAGCAGCAGCAGCGGGGGTAACCTGACCCTCCTCCCATCTGTCTCCCCTGCTGCTCGGCTCTGCTTCACAACAGCCCGGCATAATGGGAGCTCACCAGGAGGTACAGGTGCAATGGGTTGCAGCACCTACGGGTGCCCAGCCTCTCCTGTACGGCATAAAGACGCAAGAAAAGCACTTGACCGTAATTGGAGCCGCCGAGCTGCGTGTGTGTGTGTGTGTGAGGAGCAGAGAAAGGAGCCTAATGTTGGCTCATTTTCACTGGACCCGGAGCTGTTTGACTCCCGAGATACATCAACAGAACAGGCTGACATTATCAGTGATTACTCCCAAACTGAATTATTTCATGTGCTATCACTGCCGGCGTCAGTCAATTTTCACACTCTAGACGTCTCTCGGTCTTGATGTTTTGTCACTTGCCTTAAAGGAGAGTGACACTCATTGGAGGACCTTTGTGTTGAGGCCTCAAAAAACTGATGCAGAGTAATGGTGAGGTGAAGAACCTGAAGCAGAAGGCACATTAATGAGGGAAAGTTTGAGTAAATGTGAAATAAATACTTTTTTTACTTTTTACTTTTTACTCTACAACATAGTAACAAGACTTCCACTTAAGTTTCCCCGCCGGCGGTGCTCCGAGGTCAGCTTGGTACACGTCTTTAAGTCTCAAGTGACACAATGGGAAGCTGTCTGCTAAATTACAACTAACGTGATGCTTTATGACTTCTGCAGGTCAGATATGAAACCACATGCGCTCCCGTGCCTCCTAAATCAACTGCAAAACCCAACAGAAATCGAGCTGTGCAAGTGTTCTGCCTCCACCCCCCTCCCCAAAAGGCAGACAGATGTTTTACTGCTGCAGAGGTGAGCTCTGATCCACCACCTCTTTGTGTCCCCTGTCATGTCCTGACATGGTATTAAGAAGGGAATTTATGATGAGGCCCCTAAGTGCCTCACTATGGCAGCGAGGCGGCGTCTATTGAGCCGCTGCAGCGATGATTTACTGAGACTCAGGCTGATGAAGTGATGATCAGTGAAGGAGCTCTCTGATTCACAATGTTTTAAAACAGGAGCTCCATGAAGGAAATGACTAGTTAGAAGTTATGTTGACTAAAAACAACTCAATATTTAACCACCACATCAGTTAAAAAAAACAAAAAACATTAGTTTAGACAGCCTCCCCTCTTTTCTGTGAGTGTAAATAGCTGTAATTGTGTTAATTATGTGTAAAATGTGTCTTTTTGTATTGGTATTTAAAAGATATTTTTGAAAACTTTAATTATTCAGAGGACCCCATGCAAAGTAGTTTATAATCATTGTTTTCTACGACATTTTAATATGATTATACATTTAACTGATTACTCAAATGAAAACAAAACGCACAAATAAACAAAACCATTGGGAGTGTAATTATTTCCTGGTAATTAAGGCCACTAAACCCGTTGATTTCTATACATGCTGGAGAACTGTGATGATTTCCGGTTGACGAGCATTGAAATCCACGAGGAAATAAAAAGCTGAAGCACTCAGATCATGTGTCCTTTTGAAAATATTTTTTTTTATTTCGATAGACAACAACGATATACACGTACAATCAAAGCGCTATAAAAGCCAACATTTAAGAAAAATAACTTGTCCTTAAAAAAGATTGCATCTAAGGTAAGAGCTTTACGTTTTTTTTTTCTCTTTTTTTTTTCTTTTTAAACAAGAGCTGTGGAGATTGAAGATTGAAGACCCGACCCACGACATTTATCACAACTCATGAATTTGACCCCAAAAAAGCAAAGGAAAACAAAAACAAAAAATTCAAAACATTTTGGCTATACGACATGTAAACTGCCAGAACGATTCACAGAAAAAAGTCACAACAAACACAACAATAAGTTACATAAAATAATTAGAATAAATAAATAAATAAACATATGATGGAAAAAATATTGCAACGATCGTCAATAATAATAATAATAATAATAATAATAATAATAGTAATAATAAAATATGTGCCAGCATTAAAAATTAAAACAATCTATGTTGACTCATTTAAGGCAGTTATACAGCAGGATTTGGATGTGTATGTAGGCTATTTCGGACTATCTGTATACTAAAGGCATTTGTGGTTCTACTTAAAAGGGAAATCTTCAGTCACTTGTTTCTTCTTTTTTCCCCCGACCAAGACAAAGTTGGATAAGTTCTGTCCTCCACAAACTAAAGCTGCAGTGACAGAGTAAGTCAGACTTGGCTGGGCCGAAGGATTTCTGAGATTTTTAAGACATTTCTTAGGTCTAGAAGCTATCATTGAGCATGTGCTGTACTAGAAAAATACCCTTTAACAGTCAAACTAACGCTTTGTATTATTTTTTCTTCTTCTTCTTCCACTTGTTAAACTAATTTGAGAAAGAAAAATCTCAAAATAGGCCTATATGTAGTTCAAATATAGAGAGAAGCGCTCAACAATCACTGATTGGCATGGAAAAGACACCACTTAAACATCAAACCGCACTGCCTGTCATTGGCCTAAAGTTATGGCAGTGAGCGTCACAAACTCTTTGTTTTTTGTTTTTTTTAAACCCCAAAGACACTTTTTTTTTTCTTCTTTCTTCTCTTTTTTTTCTCCCCCCTTCTCTTCTCTCCTCCCCTCCATCAAAGGCACGAGTTGTCTTTAGCAGGCGGGGCGCACCGGCATTTGGAGCAGGATCACCTGCCTGTTCTCCGAGGGGTGGCACTTGTTTATGTGCCTGGTGAGTCCCGGCGAGCTGTAGAGGGTGGCGGGGCAGTACTTGCACGGGTAGATCTGGGAGGAGTGCATGAGGCGCAGGTGTCTCTCCTGACCGGCCCTGCTGGTGAAACTCTCCCCGCACACCGGGCACAGCAGGCAGTCCACCGGGCTCAGGTTGAGGGGGCTTTGGTTTGAGGCTTCCTCTGAGGAGGAGGAAGAGGAGGAGGAGGAGGAGGAGGAGGAGGAGGAGGAAGAGATGGAGATGGAGATGGAGGAGGATGCTGAGTTGGAGGATGAGGACGGGATTGACGCTGGAGGCGGCTGCTCTACCCCGCGGTCGCTGGTTTGAAACCCGTGCTCCTCCAGCACTTTCTTTTGCAGGGCCTGGTGTCCCATGATGTGTTTTCTTAGGTATGCCTGTCGCTTGAACCTCTTCCCGCAGAACTGGCAGTCGTAGCAGCCGTCTTCAGAGCCGGATTCGGACAGCCCTGGACTCGGGGTGTCTCTGTCACTCATGTCTTTGGCTTCGTCGGAGAGCGCTTTGACACCCAGCGGGGGCATTTTGGCCATGTCGGGTTTGATGCCCTGCGCCGGTGCCATGGCGGGCGCGCCGGTCACCCGCGGTTTGTGCCAGCGGCGGTGGGAGGCGAGGTTCGCCGGGCAGCTGAACATCTTGTCGCACTCGGGACACCGGTACTCGACCCTCACGATGCGGGAGCACTTGTGCTGGGCCAGGGAGAAGGGATCCGCGTACGCCTCTTTGCACAGCTGGCACACAAACTCCCCCAGAGGCTTGTTTCCTCCGGAGGTCTGCGACCTCGGCTTCATCTCCACCGGCCCCTCTTTGATTTTGAGACCGAGCACCGGAGAAGTCGTCACTTCGTCTTCGAAGTTGAGTTTTCTAATGGCTTTGGGTTTCTTGGATGCGGGTTTGGATTTGCGCTCGGTTCCATCGGTGGCGGGTCGTTTGTTGCTGACCCGGTTACTCGGTCCCGGGAGGCTGTTGTTGATGTTGTTGTTGTTGTTGTTGCTGCTGCTGCTGCTGCTGGTTGTGGTGGTGCCGCTGCGGCTGCTGTTGCTGGTGCCGATTTTCAGGTCGACCGGAGCGTACAGGAGATGATCCAAGCCGGAGAGGGAGGCGGGTGTCGGGAATGACTCAGCAGAAATTGGCGACCCCAGATTGAAACTTCGCTCGAAATATCCCCTCTCGTGCTCCTTGCTGATGGGCCGGGTGGGGCTGTACAGGGCTTGGCACACCGCTTCTGGGTTGCCGAACTGCGCCGGCTTCTCCAGTCTTGGCACCGGCGCGTCAGCTGCGCCGAAATCCGGTGATGCTGAGGCGCGGTCCGGACTGGACGCCACGGACATTGGCGGGGAGGGGTCCGTGTGACTCGGCAAGGCAGCTGGGGTGGGAGGCTCCTGGAGGTCATCCTCGTCTGACCGAGTCCTGTAGGAAACATGTGCAGATTTCTTGTTTCTTTTTACCAGGAATCCTTTGGGCATCTTGGCGAGTAACAGCGGAAAGGCACTTCGGGGAGGTGGATGAAATCTGGAGGATCCAGGTTGGTTCAAAATATGGCAACACGAGAAGCTTGCGGGACTTTATCTCCCCGGTATATCGATCCTTCTGTTGCTGAAATGTTTTCGTCTCCAAGGCATAGCTCCACTCTTTTTATGCCGGAATGATGCTATTGTTCTCGCCCCCCCATTGCAGCATCCCCGACCAATCGGAGGAAACCTTGATCCCAGTGGATTTTATTGTGGGAGGGCTCAGAGCTCGGGTTTGGTGGATTTCGTTGGAGGATGTGCAGATAGCTTAGCAGATGTACTGGCGGTTTATTACATTAATGTGTGCGCTCGGCCCCTCCCTGACGGAGGCACACGCCGGGACCCTCCTCTTTTTACGGTCTGATGGGCCCCTACACAAATGCACACGTGCCACTGCTTTTGAGGCTCTCCTCTGGGGGGCCCGAAGTTGCCAAAAGGAAATGTCCGTCACTGTCACAATCATCACAATTTAGAATAAGGCAGGGTATGTTTAAACCGAACTTGGTTTCACATAAACCAGACAATTTCCTTTTCTTCCTTGTATGGTGTTGACCAAAGACTTTACTAAATAGGCAACACATTTATTTTAATCAAATCTGTTGTGGAAATTAATACTGGACTGTTTTTTTTACTACCTTGAAATTGTAGTTTATTATCTCCAGTCATGCGCAAGCCACTGTTTTACGCACGACCTTTACGCACACGCAACCTAAAGGACACATTTTATTTTACGATATCTTAAAAGGGGGGGGGGGGGGGGGGGGAGACACTACAGAGGGAGTGTGTCTTTATTTTTGGGCACGTGTCTGTCTCGGTAGTTTAACTCGACATATAAATCAGACATCTCGCTGCATACATAAGTAATAAGAAAGGCCCTCTGGTCTTTGTGCACAATAGCCACGTCTGCCTGCGCTTGGATATCCTGATTTTTTTTTTTCTGTTTGAAAGGCAAATTGACCTCTTCGCTGTGAAACGGGACTCGCGGCCAATCTGGCCCACAGATAGACGCGTGCTGGGCGGAATCAGCGCTCCAGACAAAGAGGGCCGCAACCAGCTGAAAACATTACACACGCAGAGTTCAAATTCAGAGTGATGTTTAAATCTCATCCAACCAAGAAATAACAACTTCTCCATACTATTAAATTCAATTGTTGACATTTCTGCATGCGGCGCTATAGTTTGAAATTTGTTTCAACAACAACAACAACAAAAAGTTTGATTTGTATCATCATATATTTACAAATAATTTATGGCCCATTTTCTACACCAAACAGGTTATTCTGTCTGTGCGTATTTTCCGCGTCCTGTCGGCCCACTTGTCTTTTTTTTTTTTTTTCCCGTCATAATGGCTAAATGTATGCGGCAGTGCGCCACTTGGCACAGAGCGCATTCTTTTTCCTTTCAGTCGGCAGACCAGGGAGGAATTAATCTCCATCGTCGTACATTGTTCCCCCTCATTTGCATAAAGCTGCAGTATGACCAAGTCAAATAATTACACAATCGGAGCTGAGCCGCAGGCCTGCGCCTTCCTTTCAATGGGCCTCTGTGTCCTCGTGCCTTCTCACCTGCCCGTAAACACACCGTTATGTTGCTTACACAAGGTTAAGAGATAGAAGGGCCCAGGGAAGCGAAAACTGTTTTGAAATATAGTTAAAACGTTAGAAAAACACTTTAAAATGTTCGGTGACGAAGTTGCAATTTCACACTTGTATTCAAAAGGCCAGTTTGGTGAATCCATTTAAATATTTTTGTTATAATCTTATTTTGTTTCAGCACTTTGGACTTTCCTCTGCTACTTAATTTCCACACAAACAATCAGAAAAAAAACAAAAACAATCTCAACTTTTCCTCTCTGACTTGTTGTTCTTTTATCCCGAGCGTCTATTAGTCGTGGTTTGTTGCGACGACAAGCTTTGATGGCATTTTAACGAGTTCCTCTTTCCCGGGAGATCATGTGCGCGGGGCGCGTGGGCAGGTGTGCCGGTCCTGGCCGCAATGACGCATGCGCGTGTTTGCTCAGTGGCGCGTGCTGCCCCGCTCGGACGGGACGCACGGGCGCCTGATTACCATACAGCTGCTGCAGCTTTAACAGGCTGCATCCTCCTCGACCTCATCTCATGCTATGGCACAATAAAGAATTTTACTTCAGTCTACAGGCGGTTCTGTTATTGCCCGCTCTTAAGTTGTATGTTAAAGCTTACATTTAAGGGTAAAACAGTGTTTTTTTTCCCTATCATGTAGTGTCACAAGATGATCTTTTAAAAGTGTGTAAAAAAAAAAAACTGATGCAGAGGTTCTTGTTTACACAGTCTGCAACCTTTATAATAATAGTTTCTTCATCAGTGATTTAAGGTTACTGTACACAATGAACTTGTTAAAATCAAGTTTAAAAACAAACAAGTAATAACATTAAAAAAAACACCAAAAAAACCATTCAGGGATTTGCAACAGACCAACATTGTTAACATGAATTTGCTTGTTTAAAAATCCATGTTTTAAGATGGGATTTGAAAGTGTCCAGGGTGTTGGAAGTTTCAGATGCTGGGTGGAAGTGAGTTCCAGAGGATAAGAGGAAGATCTAAGTGTGACGAGATGTGGGGATGAGTTTTAACCATTTTTCACCAAACAATGAAGACAATACAGCTCAAACACTATAGTAACATGGAGTCCCACTGGTTTATGTTTTATGTGTGAAATTTAAGAGTGACAAATAAGAACATTTAATTAATAGTTTTAGCAGTTTAGCTGCTTTTTAATTTATTTTTTAGACAATTTAGTTTTTTCCGTCACTTTGGCTGTTTTAGGTTTTCAAACAGTTTTAGCTACTGCTGCTATTTTAGTAGTTATACATATTTTGGATTATTTCAGCTATTTCAGATATTCTATCCACAATTAATGAATCACTTTTGACCTCAAAATTGTACCTGCAGCAAAAGGGACCCGGCAGGTAAAATAATGGGACGTCACACATTCATTTAGTGAAAGTTAAATGAGCTGGAGGGCCACAGAGAGCTGCAGGTGGCAGATCTCTCTTCCAGTGTGCAGTGACAAGTTTGAGGTGAAGACTGAGCCGTGATCTTACTTCATTGCACCACCTACAGGATGCTGTGAAAACCCTGAGAGCAGTAGGGGAAGTTTGCATGGAGTAAGCAAAAATCTCTCTGCAGCCATTCCCCCCTGCTGTTCCTGCGAGGCATTAACCATGGTTACTGAGGGAGCTGCAGAGCAGTTTGGTTATTTGTCAAAGATTAGATTACTCTTATTCTCATGGCAGGTGGGGAAAACCTCCTGTACTTCCCACATGAGCGATCGCCTCAATGTGCCGCGCCAACAACCCCGGCCAATTTGAAAGTGCAATAGGACATGACTGTAATTGGTGCTCACTACAGGGCCACCTTCAATGCACTGTCAATCAATTATTGTAATGGATTAGCTGAGGTCCTATTCTGGCTGGGTGTAATCTGATAGAGGACTCTTTCAGCACCATGGAGAGAGCCAGCAAGGGACCCCAGATTTAATCAGACTGCCTGTAAGACGTGGCACAGCCTCGGCCTCGGCCTTTGTCCCCAAAACTGAGAGCAGGCAGGGACCAACAAGAGAACAATGGCACAGTAGAACAAAGGAGGCACTGTTTAATGAAGTGATTGGTTTTTAAATATTGTTCTAAATGGGGTTTGTCCAAAACACATTGAAACTATTTATACCCAGGGAAAACAGCTTTCAGCTCCTCCATTATGCCTCAAATCTTTTCAATTCTCCTCAGTCCCGCCCTTTTCTAATTTGTTCAATTGATCTGTTGTTTGTTAGCCGGTTGCCTTAAATTTCAGTTACGCTTTTGCTGACCACACACACACACACACACACACACACACACACACACACACACACACACACACACACACACACACACACACACACACACACACACACACACACACACACACACACACACACACACACACACACACACACACACACACACACACACACACACACACACATACACACATATTTATAATTCCTATTAAAACCAGCCTAAGAAGAAGCTCCTGATCTGCTCATGTGAGTGAGGATTGTTACCAATGAAGGCATCAGAGCAGCTCAGCAGGATGCTTAATAATACAACCAGTTTTTCTAAGGATAGCTCTCTTATGGGCTTTGTTTTTCTGCCTTTTAAGAGCTCTGAGACCATTTGTTTCAAGATAATTTGGTAAATAATATTTGGCAACACAATAAAAGAGTATTGGATACCAGAAAATGCTATTTATAGCTCATGTTGTTGTTTACTCAAAGAGTAAGTTTAGCCTTCTGAATGTGACTGTTCTGGATTTGCTTTACCTTTTTATTATTGAAGGAAAGTTTGATTTACACATTGTGGTATGGACTTTAGTGTGGTGGTGAGAAACACTGGTTCGAGTTTGGCCTTGCATAAGTGGGTTTTTGTCCAGTTAATATATCTGCTTCTCACTGACCAAAACATGCATTTAAGTAGAACCCTAATTTATAAGTGAGGGCGTCAGTGTCTTCCTCTGCTGACCTGTGACCTGCCTTCACTCACAGTCTTTCCCCTGTAACCACAAGTTGGATAATGATGATGGATGAATGGGCTTTCCTTCAAAAGCATTCAGATGTGTAACCAGCATTTTATCAGGTTAAATCCGCTCCTGCACCTACAATATAGTGATAAGCAGTGATCTTTTCTTAAGCGCTCACCGAATCACAATGAAATCATCCAGTGATCTAAAACCTAAATTGGTGAAAGTGTTGTAGAGGTTAGCACTCCTTGGGACTTGTGTGGCATTTTCATGTTCTCCCCTGTGCGTGCCTGAAGTACGTTACCGATAAGTGTTTGATATTTCTTCACCTCACTTTTTAAAACATGACCGAGCGCTTCTACC
Source organism: Blennius ocellaris (assembly GCF_963422515.1). NCBI lineage: Eukaryota > Metazoa > Chordata > Actinopteri > Blenniiformes > Blenniidae > Blennius > Blennius ocellaris. The sequence goes on along the minus strand of NC_137666.1, from coordinate 13,979,326 downwards.
ACAATGAGATCTAAAAACTTTTCCTGCTAATTTCATGTCATTTGCTACTATAATTACCCGTTTAAATGACTCCATGCAACATTTCATGAATTTCTTTTTTAGAAGTTACTCACAAAAGTTCAGATAATCTCAAATCCTAACCGCTGAGTTTATCCATCACAGAGTCACATCTTCTTACTTCCCTATGATTGGTCGGTTTAAAAGCCCTGTGATTCCAACTACATTCAGTCCAATGAGCAACTGTGAAACGGCAGAGGAAACGAGCCTGAAAAGAGCAACAATTGTGGAAAGGTTTGTGGAGGAGCGGTTGGACTGTAGCGCTGAGAGGATCAATGGGCAAATTGCTTGTTTGGCCATGAGAGCAACACAGAGGTCACTGTCTAGACTTTAAAAGTGTACTTTAGGAGGATGCCCATGAGACCAGGTTGCCGCGAAAAGCCCTGTAAAGTGGTGCCGCTCTTGGCTTTAAGACTAATGGACCTCGTGGGCTTGACTGGGACTGTCCCTGATGTCATCTGTGTCTCTAACAATGATGCTGATGACTCCACAAGGACAAGGACAGGCACTCCGAGGGGCCTTCGATGATGATTGTGAGGCGGCTCGTGAAACAGTCCTTTTGCCGTATACACTATAAGCTGAGTGGGATTACTATATAAAGTCCAAGGCAAATAAAGCACAAGAACAAAAAAACAAACAAAAAAAACAATCAGATGCTTTCAAAGTTTGCATCAGATGCACACAAAGACTTCAAACGGACAACACCAGATTTTCTTTTCCTGTAAAGAGCCTCTTATTAAAAAGAGGCATATCCTGCATATCAGTTACCAGAGGCCCCACGGGCATGTTTAGCTCTAATTTACTCATCAAAAACATCAGAGTGTCTCTCAATGATCTCTGCAGTCCATTGGTTGTTTGGTGGTCGTGGTGGTGGTGGTGGTGGGGGTTGCGGAGGAGGAGTCCCCCAGTCAGAAAGCATGCCCTGGAATGTTAAACACTAATTCACCTCTGAGCTGTGGAGGTGGATAAAGTGATTGTCCTATCAGGGAGCTGATTAAAACAACCCCCCCGGCCCCCATTTCTCCCTCTCCGTGCTCACCTCTGACGTCCATCACATTCATTTCTGTATTCATGAGTGGATGAGAGAGTGCAGGCAGAGCGACTGCTGTATTACAGATAATAAGGCCAGCGGGCACCACAGGTTTCCCCCGCCTGCCGCCCCTCTCCAACCCTCCTGCCCCGGCTCTTTCAATTAATTCGCAAGAGTTCTCTGAGGTACGCCTGTACTGTGGGGGTAAAGAGGAACAAATTGAGGTACATTCATGTGGGGACACACACACACACACACACACACACACACACACACACACACACACACCTCACAGATTCAAAGCATGCTCACTGAGAGCAGACCCACTCACAGGCATGTGGCAATACATCTCTCACACAAGTAGACAACAATTAAAGAAAAAGTCCATTGTGTGTTTTTCACTGGCTGGATTGTAATTATACTGTAATTATATTGATAATGACTCCATGTAAGATAAATGAAATCAGGGCCATTGCTCACAGTATCCGTATATGAGGTCGCTATTATCTTGATGAAAGTGTAGACAGCAGCTGTATCATGGAGGAGCATGAAAGATGGACTGTGGCAGACCTAATGAGCCACATCCTTTATCAATCCGCTGGCACCCATTCATCTGGGGACACATGAGACCCATGTGAAAACCTGCCTCTAAAAACATAACCTTCAAGCGTCTTAAATTATTTACAAAGTTTGAAACGACGACTCTGGATGCGTCTGTCCGGCCGGTGGAGGCTGGCTGCTGTCCGTGGTGCTGAACACCCGCGACACAGTTCACACCAGTAGCTTCATCGGGCTCCATGAAGCACACATGGGAAATAAGACATGGCGTCCTCATAGTGGATGTTAAGCAGAAACAAATGAAAGGAAACACTGGGGTGACGTATCACAATATTAACAAAATAACACATCGCACCATGGGGAAAAGACGTAAACAAGCTTCAGAAGCTGGATTTTGCATTTTTAAATATCTAAGCTTCAAATGAGAAAGGCATCAAGAACGGTGAGAAATCTGATAAACCTTGGACAACGTTATTAATTACAAGACATTTGAAATACATAAAATAACATAAAGCTGTTTAAATGTGTCTCTTATCAAGTCATCAGCTTTGCTTCGCTTAACTCAACACCAAAGCTGTAAACTGGCAGAATGTGATGGTGTTCATGTATAGATCAAGCTTAAAAGCTCCCACGTTAGAAAATTGTCACTATTTTTGAACAAAGCTGGCAATTTTTCTGCAGCTGGTTTTCTCTCCCTGAGTCACGGCGAATCTCTGAAATTCAAGTCTTTTTATTGTTATTACATGGAAATTCAAACAGTGCACTGTAAGCATGGACACAATGTTACACAAGATGTGACACGTTTCATATTTTGAAAGTTACTTTTTTTTTTTTTTTATGGGTGGTGATAACATACAAACACGTCAGTAAGTTATACAAACATTTAGGAAAACTTGCTCCAGATATCTTAAACCTGAAATCCTCTCTCTTGGGCTCTTGGGTGGAAAATAGTACCGGATAAAAGAGTAATAATGTATAGAGACTTGAAAAAAGTTTAAATGTAAATTAACATTCTAAAGCTCTCGAACAAGCAGATCTGTATTATTGTAGTTTGTATATTTTATATCATTGACAGAGTCGACACAAATGTTTGATATTTTCTGAGACAACTACAACATGAAATCCTTTTTATTTGTGTGGCTCGCTGGGAAATATATATGACGCTACACCAAAAGTTTACTTTTGTCTCTGTCACAAGCCGAGCAACAACAGCTTTGACTCGGAACAGGCAACCATTTAAAATGTCTGAAGCATTTTGTTACTAACGGTTATAAAATATTGTTTTTCCTTTATTTATGCTCGGCTAATTAGCACTTTCTTCTTGCCAGCACTTAATGTCAAGCTGTTTCCTCAAAATCTATATTCTGTTTTCAACCTTTTTGAGCTATTTCCTGACATAAGAATACATTTCTTCTCTGCGCTCTTCAGTGGAGCACGTCTCCACTGTGTGCGAGGCATCTTGTCAGAGCCGTGTAGGCACATCTTAACATACGTGCATTAAAGAGTGGCACCTTGAAGAAGAGCCTGGTCTTGACATTTCATTTGGGAATGCCACATTTTCCCAACAAAGAATTTTCTCGAATTGGTACACTCTTCATGAGATGGCACGATTTGCATTCTCTTATAATTGTGCTGCTTCCTTGATTATTAAATGATCACCCTAATTAGGGAGCATAATAGGGTTAATCAGACTCTGCTCATCACACTTATTATTATTCCTGAAAAAAAAATGAAGGAAAAAGATACAGTACTTGATTAATTATATCAGCCTTTTCATCAGCTGGGCTACCATTCCCCCCTCTGAAATTAATATCATGTTGTAAATGGAAGGAAGGAGCTGGCCGGACACAGACAGATGAAAGATTTCACTCAAATTAATTAAGCGCTAATTATGCAGCGGGAGTTGGGAGCAGTTTGCATAATGAGCTCTATCAAAAGAGATCAGTCATGGAGAGGGGCTGGAGAGTTTCTATACAGCCTTCAGATGATACAGAGACACCACTGCTCCGCATGAAGAGGAGATGGAGGAGGGTTAAAGCACTCTGAGTCGTGAGGATGAGGATTGTTTTGTTCGGTTTGTCAACATGCTGCGAAAACTCGAGCTTCCTCACTTGGGCAGCAAGCGGGGATTTTTTTGTTTTTGTTTTTTTTTTTCCCATTGTCACTTTGAGATTTGAGATATCTCATCTGTCCTAACGTCGTGTATTTTATTTCTCTCCCTCTTATAAGAATGAGATAATGAATTCCCAAGTCCCAACAAGAACAGAATGTACCTTTAAGTTTAATCACAAACAACCTGCATCCTCCCTCCAGGGAGCTCTGAAGACCCTAATCACCTCCCACTCCGACTCCTGTGCTGTCGGGTTATTGCTGGTCGGGGCCTACGCTGCGGCTATCGGGGAGAAGGGATTAAACAGGCCGAACCTCTCTAAGTCTTAATCGCCCGTTTAATCACTGCCACTGTGTAGCGTATTGAGCCGAGTTACTTGAACTGATTTGTGCCATAGCGGCAGCAATCATGAGTCGACTAATCAGGGCACACAGGCCGCCGCTGCCCTTCAAGGCCCCCGAGTGGAATTACAAAGACTATGATTAGTTAATCAAATGAAGAACCCAATGTCCTTCCTTTATTTGTGTATACACCTTATCTAAATGGAAATTGTATAGCCGAGGCACTTCCAGGAGGACACATCTGCATGTGAATGATCCTCCTCGAGCCCCTCGGCAGTGAATTCACAATAAGATCTCTCACTCCCAATCACCGTGTTATGGCATTGTGGAGACTTTTCCTTTTTGAAACATGTCTGAATGGTATTTGTTGTCGATGCTCATGTGAATGATGCAATCACTTGTTCTGTCGGGGAGGAAATCAGGAAGCACTAGAGGAGGTCAAGACTGCCTTGTTTGGAATGAGGGGGATGAAGGAGGAAGCGCACAGGAAAGGTGCCGAGAGGATGAAAACTTCAGGTGTCACCGACAAGTTTCCTTCTGCTCATACAAACGTATTTTGGGTTGTATTTTAGTGATCTGTCCACAGTCCACTTCAGTGTCTTTGCCAAGAAGATCTCTGACCTTTTTTTTTTTTTTTTTTTACAAAGACGATAACGTTCAGTTCTGCTTGAAAAACTCAGCCTGATATTTGGGTGTTCGGCGGACTTCCTGAGGTTTTTCCACAACCATTCATGTTGTAAACATGTAAACTGCTGCATTTATGACATTTAATTGTTACCATTTATATATACTTTACCTACTTCTTTTCTGTTTTTTTTTCCTTCTGTATCAAATTTTTTTTATGAGCAATTCTTCTTCTTGTTTGGTGGATTTTTGCCACTTTAGCCATTTTATGCATCATAACCATTTCGCCATTTTAGCTATTTTATAGCGGCTGTGCATTTCATAATGGTTGGAACAGTTTTAGCTATATTAGAGATGTTAAGCTTTTTTAACTTGTTTGTGATTTTATCATTTTAGCTGTTTTTCCTGTCTGTTTTTGAGTAGTTATCCGTTATTTGTAATTCTGGCTCTTTTGTCTACTTTAGCTGTTTCCCGCCAGGGAATTAGACAATTTTGGGAAAGCAGTGTTGTATGGACATAAACTAAAAGCAAACGGTTTATTTACTAGAATTTCCTGGGAGTCCTATAGAGCGGTTGAAGAGCCACGTGTGGCTGCAGAGCTGCAGTTTGCAGACCCCTGGCATGAACAAAGGCCCGGCCGGTATTTGATCTCATGACCTCCCCTCTGTGAGGCACTAACCAGTGCGACACCATGCAGCTCTGTTTTTAATATCATCAGACACCCAAATTTTGAAATTCAGTGGTTGTTTTCTCTTTTCGTGGACTGTTAATTCAAACAATCAAAGTATATTACATGAAAAACTGCATTTTCTTCTCATAATTTCTCATTTTAAAGACAAAAAAAGCACAAGAAAACATAAAAAGACAGCAAAAAGTTGCAGGTGTAATTGACATACAGGATTTTTTTTTTTTTTAATTGTCAAATATTGCATTTGCATCATTGACTGAATTCGATGAAATTTGTTCAAATGTTTTCTAGAAACAAAATAGTATGCGACGTTGTCTTATTTCACTACCAAAGGCTTATGGTGGCTGGTGTTTGCAAAACAGCTGCTTTAAAATAATCATTCAAGCACCTGATCAACACAATGTGTGAAATGTAATATTCTGTCATAAACCAGAAGTGGATAAAAGTGCCATCAGCACCCAAATTAGCAGCTTAAAAATGTGCCCTGGATTACATTGAGATGGATCTGAAATAAAGCCAGTTTTTTTGGCTCGTGAAAGCGAACTTTTCTCCACCTTCTGTCAGACGTGCTGTTATACATCGTGACTGTTGTTCCTAAAGAGAAAAGAATTTCCCTCCATTGCTTTGTGATAACTTCCTTCCAGGGGCGACAGACTTGACCTGCACACTCCTCCCAGAGTCACCTCCATTATTTGTCAGTGACAGCGGCCCTTCGGATGGCTGGGGGTGACCCAGCCCCCCCCCCCCCCCCCCCCCCCCCCTCCCCCGAAAGGTACGGGGTCGCGGACGTCCCAATCCATCTCTGTCTGCCAAGCGATTGATTGTGATTTAGTGCGCGGGGGGCCGGATGATGGCGGGGCTCCACTCTGATGAGCGATAGGTGGGAACCCTTTGACTCCCAGCACATGGCAAGCAGAGGCGAGGGCTGCGGCGAGAGGGGTCAGAGGCAGCTGGTGGGGGTAGCGTGGGGGTTTGGATGGAAGAGGTTTGCTGTGTGGATCACAAGGTGTCAGAGATAGGGAACAAAGCCCCCTCCCGAGCAAGGCACCCGAGTCTATCACCGGGCCCATCTATCACCCGTCCTGCTTCGTGGCGAGGCTCACGGTTGCTACCTAATTGTTTCATCATCGGGGGATCCATCAGCGGTGGAGACGCCAGAGAATGAAGAGAAGATGGGAGGTCACACCGCAAGCATGGGGTCTTTATATAGCATGAGGGGTCTTTATACCAGCTGGATGAAATAAGTGGACATCCATGAAAGAAAAATGGATCCAAAATAGGGCATTGTGTCCGGGGTTTGTCAAAGCTGCTTGAACACCAATATGTTTATACTTTTAAAATCTGCAAGCGCATATCGGCCTAATTAGGGCAGTAGAATCTGTCTTGTGTGAAGAGGGTATGCTTGACGTCCTGTCAGACGCTCCCATTTCCCAGCTCTCCTCCAAACATCAGCAGACACCAGGCAGCTGTGCACAATTCACAATGTGAGATTTTTTTTCTTCTTTTAATGTATTTAATTCTTATTACCCCAGAGCAGCGTTCAGACGGAGCATTCATCCCATTCCTCACTGAGCTTTTGTCTCCCAGCTCGGGTCTGCTGGTGGTTGCAAGCTGCTCTCAGATGGATGTTAAGCCCGGGCGCCTCCTCGCTTCACCGGGCCGCTCCGGCAGCTTAACTCTGTAATCAACCCGAGACCGGCCTTGTTCTCAAACATGCCACATTGCACTGCAATTTTCTTTTCTTTTTTTTTAAACAGGAGGTTTATCTGCTGTTTCTACCATTCGATCATCTGGTCCATTTTTTGACCTGCGGGACAGTTTGGCACACAAAAAAAAGGACCCTGGGGTGTTTTAATACTCATCTTTGTTTGTCATTAGGTCAATTAGAAATGACGAATCAGGGGAAAAACAAACACTTTGTCTGTACAACTTTATGTGGGCTATTATTGTTGGTTTTTGCTTTGTTGGTTTGTAGAATTATTATATTTCAAAAAGATGTGAAATGTTCAGAAACTGTGACCTCTCTTTGTGGACGTGAACCGTTTCACTGTAGAAGAATGACAGTTTGAAAGCACTTCACTCATCAAATACATGTGGCCTATTGTTTTTCTTTAGCATTCATACACTTTCTGCCCAACTGAGCAGACCTATCTGTAATGTTTTCAAAACCTCAAGTCCACAAAATTAGAGAGAAATTAATGTGATGCAGTGAGTTGGGATGTAAATCAAACCTTATTCCTTATTGATTTTAATTCAGAAATACAGTTTCAAATCAACACTTTGGATGTGTTCAGGAACTGTAGAGACCAATTGCATTATTATTAATTGACAATTAATTACTTCAAATGTTCAATTCTGTTCAGAATCATCAATCCCAGCTGACTATGGTCGGGGACAGGATACACACTGGACATGTCATCAGTCCATCACAGGGCATTCCCACAAATCTTGTAATCCTATTATTCAACATGAATGATCAAATGTCCACGTTCTTCACGTTAAAACATGATTCTTGATTTGCTGCACTACACAGAGTAATGACTTCTCCTCATATTTGACACGAAAACATATTTTATATGGAAACATCCTGAGCAAACTCTTTGCCTCACCAGTCTGTTCTTTAACATTGAACAATCTTCTTCCTTGAAGAAATGTTTTTCATTGACAGGCGTGGCTTCCTTGTGTATTTGCATTTAACACGACACATATTTCTTTTTCATTGTAACAGATAGCATTTTGTATTCACCTGTTTGTTGTTTCAAATGAGGATTTGGCGACCGAGGAACCCGCGTATTGTCAATCAGAGGAAGTTGTGTCGGCTGGGTGAATGTGTGGCCCGTAACCTGATCTGATGTTGAAAGAACAGGGACAGGTGCTCCAGCCAAACTAATCCATACATGCATGCGAGACACAGGTCATCCATTAAGGCAGATTGATTCAAAGCTTTAAAAGACTGTTCCTCAACAATCCACGGCCTGGCCTTACCTTTGCCTGTTGCCATGATACCAAATTGCAGTAATTCAAGATGGCCTGAATTGGAAAAAAAAAAAAAGGGAAAGGAATGCTCTGTGTTTGCCCAGCTAATGCTGGAAACATTTTGTCACACAACGGACGAGGGAACATTTCTGGAAATGATGGCTGAACTTCATGAAATGAAAATTAAATGACTGGGCGGTTTGCCAGCTGAAGAATTTGGTTCCACAAAAAAGATGTACAAGGTTTATTTAAAAACCAAATCCCAGATATACTGACTACATGAGAGTTGTGTGAGATTTGATATGGACTTAGCAGCCTGCGAAGCCATTTCACACAACAGCCTTCTGTAAAAAGCATATAAACCACAATTCACTTTTATTCAGTGTTATTATCAAACCCACTCACATAAGGCCCCAAATGCCAAATAAAGGTTTACAGGCAGAGGCCAGACATCTGCTGCGCTCTGATTGGTGGACGCGCCAGCAGTAGTCTCACCTGTTATCCACAGCCCAGTGCATGGTAAACACCCTTCCTCAGTCAGACCTGAGGGGAGGGGAAGGAGCCCATCTGGACAGCAGCATTAACAACTAGCTCTTTAACAATAGCTTCCAGGAAAGGGAGAAGGGCACAACAGGCCGTATCAGCCAATAAAAAGAGGCTATGCATGACATTTAGCGCCTGATGCGGGGCTTAGTGGTATACAGGTTAAACCACTGTCCCCACCAGCCCCTGGCAATAAAACAAAAAGGCAATCTCGCAGAGCGAGGGATCGAATGCCGTGCATAAAGCTGCCCGTTTCAGCTGCTGGGCTCATAATTTGTGTGGAAAGACGCAGACAGGGTGCATAGTTTAAAAAGCAAGAGAGGGAGGGTCATTTTCCTGGTGCTTTCACATAAACATCAAGTGAATTAACAGGCCAAATATTTATGCAAATACTGTTATTTTGCTCATATTGATAGCTGCCCTGGTGGGGAGGATGGAGTGTGACAGCTCATTTTCCTTTACCGATATGATTGGATGAGAGTAAAACGGGAACATGTGAGGCACAGGAAGGACAGGAGGTGTTGGGAGATGTAGATGTCAAAAGGAGCAGCACAGTCGGTGGAAATCCACTGAGGTGGCAATATCCGACTAAACAGTGCCATCTTGTGTTGACAACGTAAACACCAGGGAGGTCCAGCCTTGGTCCCAGAGAGTCTCTGTCCTGCATGTTTTCGCTGTCTTCCCTGCTTCAGCACACTTGAATCTCGTGATCATTCCATGGCGAAGCTGTTGTTGGTAAATGTGTGTTCTTCAGCTGCTTTCCCAAGCAGGATCCTCTGTGCTACAGCGACATGACATTTATGCCGGGAGGGAATAGAAAACATGCCACACGTGAGAAAACAGAAGGGAAATGTTTGTTTACATTGATGGGTAGAAATGTTCCCATCAGTGTAAAAAACTAATCTCATATCTCAGGGGTAAAGCAGCTCTCAGTATGTTCCCCAAGCTTTTCTACTAATATACACTTTTTTAAAACCTTGTAAACTCTTTGGGCTGGGTTGTCCTCATGTTAAAATGTCAAATGGGAATTGTTTGGTTTTTTTTTTTAAACCTTTCGCTCTCTCTTTCTTCCTAACTTCATATAGAGCTCATGTAGAGGAAGCTTGCCGGGGCTGTCCACATTACCTTCCCTCATTTACTCACAGAATGAGCCCAAACAGGTTAGGAGACCGAGGGCAACTCTGGTTTACGAGATATTTGATGGGTTTATTTTTACAATGAGGATGCAAGGGATGGAGACAAAGTCTGTAAATGAGATCTCCGGAATACAAAGAGGGATGTGAAGACTGAAAGGTTCGGGGTGGAGTTTGAACAGCGAGCAATGGGCTCTCTACAGCTGCTGGCACTAATGAGGATAATTACCCCAGTAATAACATTAGCCTATCTGAGGGAATGGAGGGGAAGGACAAGTGGTTGTGTACATGTGTGGGTGGGTATGTATAAGTGTGTGTGTGTGTGTGTGTGTGTGTGTGTGTGTGTGTGTGTGTGTGTGTGTGTGTGTGTGTGTGTGTGTGTGTGTGTGTGTGTGCGTGTACACGCCCACGTGCACGCACGCATGTGCTGGCTGCACGTGCACGTGCCTTTCCTTCTATCTCACTTGCGGTCTCTAACTCATTCCCTGAATCTCAATATCTCTTTGTTAGCCCACAATAATTGTATTTGGGCCTCATATCCGCCATATCAGATTTGAGTTTGTACAAGGTAATTAGCAGAGGAAGGGAAGCCTCCACACCAGGAGGACAAATGCCCCCATGACATCATTCTGGCTCCACTCAGGAGGGGAAGGTTTTTTTTTTTTCTTTCCCCCTCTCGCCCTCTTACTCGTCCTCATTTTTTCCTGTCATTCAGCTTGTTGAGAAAGAGCAATGAACTGTGGCAAAGATGTAGTACTGAGGGGAAAGTTGATGACATTGAGAACGAGGAGAGCCGGGATTAAGAAGATAAAGAAATGAAGAGCAGAGGGAGAGATAAAGAAGAAGAAGAAGAAGAAGAAGAAGGAGAAGGCGTGGAAAGTGATTTGATATGAGATGGAGGGTTTCTTTATTTCTACAGCAGGCCTGTAATCTCCAATCAGCTTTTACTAACAGACAGCGGGGGAAAGTTCCTGGGCGTTAATGCAGCCCGCTATTCAGAAGGAGCCGCCGTATCCAGCTGGGAGTCAGGGGATGAGGGGCGGATTAACCAGCACTCAGGTGGAGAGAGATGAAGAGAAATCAGACGGAGGCCCCGTGGACGGCCACACCCTCGCTCCCTCCATTCATCACTCTCTCTCAAATGTTCTGTATGTTTTGTGGGTGGAGTGCAGAGAGCAGGAAATGATACAAGCTTTAGGGTTGACTTTGCAGCTCTGCTTTCTATCAATCGTGTCCCATAATGAGACAAGTGAGGATGTTTCTCTGTCGTTACGCACATGACTTGGACGGGGCATCAAGCTGTGATTAGGGAAAAACCCTCATAAGTGATTCATTCTTGAATTATAGTAACATTACAGCAACATCAACATTCATGTCAATGATGTTGATGTCCTCAAACGAAACAGAGCCGCAACCAAGAATGACATAAAGCACAACCGGAGCAAACAAAGGGACAACAAAACTTAAATTTATGATGAAAACTCGAACATGCACTCGGTGGAGCGCATGCTTTCGCCAACGCGAACTGAGTGAGCATTGCTGGCATGATGATAGCCATTAGCTCGTAACAATGCTAGCAAGGTAGGTCAGGGAGCTACTGTGTGAAATACTGAGGAGGGAAGCATCTCCATGGCAACAGATGCTGATCTCCATGAGGTGCCCCTCCCATTCACTTTGTATGGGAAAAAAAAATTTCTGAAACAGTTCACCGTTAACCTCACAAAATCTAACCGATCGGTCCTTGGATGATGACAAATCATCCCTGAAAATGTCATCAAATTTGGGTTAATATTATTTGCGAAATGTTGGCCATATACATACATACATACATACATACATACATACATACATACATACATACATACATACATACATACATACATACATACATACATACATACATACATACATACATACATACATACATACATACCATTAAATTAATAAATACACGGAGATGAAAACATAACCTTCCCAGCCAACTTTGCTGCTCACCGAACTTCATTAGTTGCCCATCTCTGGTTGGCGAAGGTAACAAAAAGAGACAATACAATAGCAGTGGTTAGCACCTTGGCCTCATAGCAAGTGTTTGAGTTCGAGTCCAGGTTAGAACCACTGTGTGGAGGTTGCATGTACTTCCTCTGCATGTTATTCTGAGTTCCTCTGAGGTTGATTTGTCACTATAAAAGTTGCATGTGTGTCTCCCTGTACTTGTCTTGTGATAGTCTGGTGACCTTTCCAGAAAGTATACTGCCTTTACCCATATAGGCGATCAACTGATATAAAAAGGAAAATTTCCTACTCTCTAAATTACTAGTCCAAACTCCGGTTATTTTCTAAAGTACAGCGGCCTGCTCGCAAGCTGATATCTGCTTCACAGGGCCACTGCCTGTCTCCATGGAAAACCGTCAGGCCCAAGAACTGCCGATAAGAGGCAACATAAAAGAGATAGGGACTAGGAAGTTTTACTTTGCGTCAAGGACAACAGAGACATAATAAATGAAGAATATTCTCAGTTGAATTATTGCCTCAAAATTAATGAATCATCTGTTTTCACTTTCGCATTTGATCAACTTCCTTTCTAGTAACTACATATACAGTTTGCCACTAAAACCAACAGTGCACTGTTATTTCAAACTTGATATCTCAAATAAATGTTCAGATCAGACCTGGAACAGAGATAAATGGATTGTCTTTTGCTTTAAAAATCTTTCTTCCCATTCATTCTTGAAAGGGTTATGGACTGATTAAACAGACAAAGCTGATGTTGTTTCCTCATTGGACAGATTTGTCAAAAATTCACAACATCGTGCTTTTGCAAAAAAAAAAAAAGAATAAAAGAAGCACCCCAAGGCCCATTAATGAGACCCTGGAAGTTGTTCACTATTCGTAAAACTCTCCATAAGGAAACTGAGAATATCAACTTTTCTGAACTGATAAGAGAGTGTTTGTGCCCAGGGTTTCAGGATTTTCTCCCAATGAGCTTTGGGTTTGTGTTACCCCAGCTGGCAGCTTCTATCAGCTGGCAAATGTTTGGCTGGATCAAACCATCTGAGCCACACACAGAACCTTTCTCCTGACACACACGTGTGGGCTCCGGCTCAGGCCAACATCTCATATTTGGCAATTTCCTCTGGCACAGCAGGCCCTTTCCACAGTGAGTCTGAGCCCCGTCTGGGTAACGCCGCAGCCCCTCCACATTCACACACTGACCACCGCATCCGCAGCTGCCCGGCACTGGGGGGTTGGGGTGGGGGGGTGGGGTCGGAGGTGTTCATCGTACTCCCTGCAGGCCTCTCTCCTGCCACGGCCTCAGCCACCCACGGTGCTGCGCCCACACGCTCATGAATATTTAGGCACAAGGAGAGCTGACCCACATCTTTGTGCAAGAGACCCACGCTAACCCTGAAGCAGCCAGTTGAGGCCTTTAAATGTACAACATTAATAAGAGGATTTCCGCTGTTGCTGTTTTTTCCTGCTCTCCTACAGTGACAAGTTTGTGCTTTTCCTCCTCTGAGTTTTAAATGGTTCCTTCTGTCTTCTCTTCCTCTCCTCTTCTGAATGGCTGGATTAGTTTTTCTTATTATTACCTAATATCCCTGCTGGATGAAGTCTCCATGTTGTTTCCCCTCCCTTTGAGATTTCTTCATCAGCGCAAAGTCCTCTACCAACTGAGGGAGAATATCTGCAGTGGATAAAGAACTTCATCTCTCAGGTATCCAATTGGTTTCATGTGTTTACTCACGATTTCGCTGCATTTCTTCATGCGCCAGCGTGTCTGGGGTGATTAGGGCTAACAAATGGCACAGGATATAAAAGAATCTTGATCTGCAGGAGTCTGTGGAAACGAGTGTTTGCTCTTGAACTGGAAAGATGGCATGTGGTTATGGAACCACATCATAGGTATGGCTTTGTTGTTTTTTTATGGCCTCACATGAAATCTATTCTTACTCCCGATACTAATACTCCTCCACAAAGTCATTACTTCTCCACCATCCATTAAGCAAGCAATGCTAATAGGTTTTCCTATAGATTGTGCCTCTTATTATGGCTCTCTGGATATTATCTGGATAGACGCGCCACTGCAAGAGGACACAGTGAGGCAATATTTGCCTACACAGTATCATGTTCTCATTACTTTTTGTCATCTGTTAAGTTATTTTGCAGCTTTTTTCACTTTAGTCTCATGTAAACATTACAATGTGCAGCTTATGTGGGATTTAATGCATTTAAATATCATTACAATGCACTTATATTGCATTACATTATATATTTTTCGAATCAGTTGAAAAAGTACTTTTGTAAGTATTCAACAAAAAACAAAGATAAATTTAAAAAAAAAAAAAAAAAAAAAAAAAATATATATATATATTGTACACCTTCAGTGCGTGTAACAGTGGTGACTTTACGATTTGTTGTGCCTTCTCCAAAGAGCAAATCAAAGATAGAATTCTTGTTCGACCATGGATTTGTGCATGTCACAGATAACAGAATAGAGTGATATATGTAAAAGAAAATAATGATGCAGCATGCTTGATTAGTCATTCACATTCACTAATTAATCTCACATACATGTTTTGGGACTGTGGGAGGAAACCGGAGTGAAAAAACCACGGACACATGGAGACGACATGCAAAATCCACACACAAAGGTCCTTGCTGTTATTTGAACAAACAAACTGAGACCAGAGCACTAAACACTGCTTCAACATGTGGCCCAAATTAACGTAGAGACTTTTTGAATTTGCTTGTTTGTATCCACTGCTAAAATTATTGCTACACATTTATATGTGTTTGCAAATACATTTGCATAATGTACTTGTATATTCCTGATATTGACAATGGAGTTGAATTTGGTTTAAAAGTAGCTTGACTTTCATTTGCCACTTTGTTGTACCTCCACAAACAACGTTTCTTCACATCTCTCTGAAACTATACAGGCAAATCATTGAAACAATTTCCTCTTTTGGCCCTTTTTAAAACTAAATCATTGAATTATTTCCGGTCCAAACAGTAGTCAATTGATTCTGAGTTGATATGTTCATACTAATTTTATTAACTCATTACTTAGTTTGGTTCATGGTTGATCCATTTTTTTTAAAATAATTTCATTACTGTAATATTTATTGGTTGATACGATTTCATATAAGCCTGGGCTTCTTTCTCCTCATGCACAGTCAGGTTTTATGCCGTACAATTCTGTAGTATATTCTTATTTTGTGCAAATAAGAAGAAAAAAAACTTACTTTTTTTTTATGTTGGCTTCTTGTAATTTAGTGCAATATTAGCAACAAAACAGTAATTGTACTTGAGTACAAATGTACTCTTTTCACATTAGCGGTTGTTTCTTTGCTCACATAGCTGCACTTGTGTTTAAAGTTACGTGGCATTTCCAGATGTGGACTACAAACACCTCTCTGTTTGAATGGGCAGGGGGCGTGGCTGTGTGCGTAAAGTATGACGTCGTCGTACATGAGGCATGGACGTGGTGAGAATAAGGCGCGTGAAGCTAACGATTTGACGGAGCTTATTCCGGTTTCTGTTTCATATTAAAGGCTTCAAGCTGAATAATGTGATACTAATCTCAGTCTGTCAACAGTTTTGATTATCTTCCAGTGTAATACATTTTTAAACGGCAATATGACGAGCAAGAGAGAATGGGAATGAGAAATGTATCCTCTATAATGAATTTATGGACTCGCGTTGCTGATTATTTTGGCGGAGAACGGAAATACTACCGCCCCTCATTGGTCGCGTTGATTCGGATCCGCGTTTAACAGGAAGTAAGGAAATGTTTCGGGAGAGGAGATTAGACTTTCCTGAATGAAGTGACAGATAAAGCTCCATTCTCTCTGGACTCCTGCTTCTGGGCGGACTGAGCCACTTTACACTCTCAAAGGGAAATTCAGTAGGTATTTCACACACATGCTCTGTTATAATGAACGATGTAGCTTCATTTATCGCACAAGTTCGACCCTCTTTACAAGCAGTCCGCCGGGTTTGGTTGTATAAAGGAAGTGAAAGACTCTTTGCTTACACAATAATAGTTATTTCCAAAAGCTTGGAGTTGTTTATAAGCGTTTTACCAAAATCAGAAAGGGCAGAAAAACACATTGAAATTGAGTGTTTATCCTGAATAGCTACTCTTTCTTGTGTGATTGATCAGATCAGAAATTATCTTAATATGCAGCATTAATATGTATTAAGGTTACACTGAAAGTTGCTTGTGAAGTTGGAAGATTCCTGTTGTTGTCATAGTGAGGCAGTCTGCTGACGTGGGGTAAATGCTATCCAGGTGAGTTATGCACCTGTCAAGCCAACCTGAAATGTTTCAGGCGTGGTCAGAAACTTACCTCTCAACTCTACAGCTCAAGTCAAGAGAAACCCACAGGATGTTGCAGCAGAGTTTCTCGCAGAGGCTTGATTGTGCGTTTGAATCGAACAGGGCCGAAGGATGACCCAGAAGGTGCTGGTCACAGGTGGAGCAGGCTTCATCGGCAGCCACTGTGTGGTGGAGCTCATTGAAGCCGGATTCCACCCGGTCGTAGTCGACAACTTCAGCAACGCTGTCAAAGGTAAGCAGACATGCCCCGAATGCACGAGCGAATGAATAACTTCAGATATCATAAAAAATTACGACTTCAAAGACTGTTAACGATGTTCAATATCTGTGTGTCTGTTCTACATCCTGCAGCTGATGGAGAAGGCGAAGATGTGCCAGAGAGCATCCGCAGGATAGAAAAGCTTTTGGGCACCAGCATTGAGTTTCACAAACTAGATCTCCTGGACAAACCTGGCTTGGAAAAGCTTTTTGCAAAGGTTAGAAAGGGAAGACAGCTCAGTGATTCTGTTCGACTTGATACGTCTGTGTATTTGCACAAATGCCAGCGACGTTCCGCTTCAGTGTGAAATGTTTGACGTGTGAGAGATCACCATAAATGAGTAAATTAAGATTGTTCCCCCATCTGAATCACTGCGCGTAAAACAAACCCAACTCTACAAAAGTTATTGAAAGCTTTTCCCCGAGGTCCCAGTTCACCACTATAAATAATCCACAATTTAAAAAGAGTGCGACTCTGGTGGTGATGTAGTACGTTACCATATTTGCACATCGGTTATATGAACTCCCCCTGTCCCTCTCACATGTGTAACTGTAAGGTAAAATGTGCGTTGCAGCATCCATTCAGTGCTGTGATACACTTCGCTGGACTGAAGGCTGTCGGGGAGTCGGTTGAGCAGCCGCTGCGCTACTACAGAGTGAACCTCACCGCCACCATGAACCTGCTGGAGGTCCGTTTCTGTTTGCGTTCTCTCACCTGAGCTGACGCACCAGTTCCCGGCTAAACGTTGCACACCACTATTTTCATCATCTCGTGTGCAACCTTCCCAGATTGGAGCTCCCCGTGTGTGTGTGTTTGTGCAGGTGATGCAGGCTCACAGCGTACACAACCTGGTCTTCAGCAGCTCGGCCACAGTGTACGGAGACCCCCAGTACCTTCCCATTGACGAGAAGCATCCGGTTGGGGGCTGCACCAACCCCTATGGCAAGACCAAGTTCTTCATCGAGGAGATGATCAAGGATCAGTGTAAAGCTGAGAAGGTGATGATCGCAGACATATTAGGCGACGCACAAGTCAAGACGAAGTGTGTGACGAATGCGTCGGTGTGAACAGGACTGGAGTGCCGTGTTGCTGCGCTATTTCAACCCGATCGGAGCCCATAAGTCTGGCGAGATCGGAGAAGACCCTCAGGGTATCCCCAACAACCTGCTGCCATATGTCGCCCAGGTATGCAAACACATTAGAGCTGCAAAAGTGCATCTGATTGTTCATAATCATAATTATATGTAATTACAATTTCATATAAATGTAATAATAATTTGATCGTGTTTGAACACATGAACGTATATGTAGAGCGAGAATGGCCTGTGACCTTCTGGAGGTGGATTATGAGCACAGTGCATGAAGGTTTCAGTACAGAAAAGTGGCAAATCCACACGCGTCAATGCAACCGTCTGAGTGCTCATTGGGAACACAATGGCCTAAATTAGCGTCTGAAGGCTTGACACTTCAGTGATCAGCTGCAAAAGACTCCGAGTACAGGCCCCCCCCCCCCCCCCCAAAAAAAAAAAAACCTACAAAGCTGAGAGTTTTGCTGTTATAGTAACGTGGACAGCTTGTTTAGAACAGCAGCAGCTCCACGGGACGACACGCTAAGAGACATGGTAACCAAAGTCATGCATTTTGAATTAACTTTTGATTTATTTTATTTGATGTTTTTGATGTACAGCACTTTGGTTACCTTTTGGTTTTTTAAAGGTGCTTCATAAATAAAGATTGAATTGAATTGAATTTAATGCAATGAATGTAGTTTAAAGCACGGAATAGAGACAAATGGAGTAAATATCTAAACGCATGCTTGTGTTATGAAGCAAACAAAGGTGGTTAAGCGTTGTGTCAGTGTCGGGGCCCTGCAGGGTCACTGAGCCGCATGTTTCAGACGCCTCCCTCCCTCCACCACACTGGTTTTTAAGTGCGTCTCCATTGGTTACATTCATGCTCCATGATCCAGGATCAAGGTAAGACCACCTCTGATAATTTGCCATTATTTTCACATTGCTCAGGTTGCCATTGGGAGGAGAGAGCACCTCGGTGTGTTTGGAAATGACTACGACACCGTCGACGGCACAGGTAACACAGAGGATCTTTAAACCGCAGCCCGGAGGGTTCAACTGTGGCTTTTCGTGTATTTGAGTAAAGCTGAAATGTTTCCAAAAAGTCTCTCTCTCTCTCTCTCTCTCTCTCTCTCTCTCATTCCAGGTGTGCGGGATTATATCCATGTTGTAGATCTGGCAAAGGGACACATCGCAGCTCTGAAGAAGCTGAAGGATGACTGCGGGTGCAAGGTACATTTGTAAAAATAGAAAAACTGTTTCCAATGCATTTTTAGTTTGAGCAAACGGATGGTATTTACGGCGTCTCTTCTAATTGCGTGTGTCTGCAGGTTTACAACCTCGGAACAGGAAAGGGCTACTCCGTGCTCCAGATGGTGAAAGCCATGGAGAAGGCCTCAGGGAAAAACGTGAGGCACAGAAAAAAAAAAAAAACGTCTTTCTCTCGTCCAGGTTGTCGAGCTCAAGCATGGTCAGCCTTGAAATTCACCGCTCGCGCCATTTGTCTTTCAGATCAAGTATGAGATAGCCCCCCGCCGAGACGGAGACATAGCGTCCTGCTACGCCGAGCCCAATCTGGCCGAGAAGGAGCTGGGCTGGAAGGCCGAGTTCGAACTGGAAAGGATGTGTAAGGGCAAACCCACCGCACACCTCCATTTAATCTCACCCGATCCTCCTCCAAAAGGAAAACCTGTGTAGTTTATCGGACGACTTAGAGCTGTACGAGTCCCACCTCACCCCTGTAATCTCCCGGTATGATCTCTTGCATCTGTTTCCATGTAGGTGAGGATCTGTGGCGCTGGCAGTCCAAGAACCCCACTGGATTTTCCAAAAGTGAAGCCTCTTGATGCCCCCCCCCCCCCCCCCCCCCCCCCCCCCCCCCCAGCTGCTTGTGGTTAAAGCCTCTTTTTAAATAGCCAAAGCAAACCATCCACCTTCTCATTTTTTTTTTTTTTTGCACAGCACACGAAGCAATGATGAGACCTCAAGAGAAGCCGGAGTCTTTGTGTTGTGTCTTTTTCTTTTCTTTTGCTTCATCTTATTTCCAACTCCCTTTGTTTCTGTGCTCTCATTTCAAATCACTGTCCTCTGTACGTGTATGACGAATAAGAAGAATAAATTAATTTTTCCTACTGAACAGACTGAACCCTTGTCTGCGTGCAGTGTTCACGGATGACAGAAATGCATTCCAGATTATCCCGGAACTCTTTGATCGCAGGAATACAGGCTTGTCCTGGATGAGATACACCCTCTTGTAAAAAAAAAAAATAGGGCGAGCTGCTCATGAGTATTGAGCAACACGAGCAAAATGGCAATCCCTTTTTCATGTGAGGGCAAATGAAAGACTTTTTAACAGAGAATGTAGTGTCAGTTTTAGAGTGGGGTGTTCAGTGTTCCAGAGTGAAATTCTCCTCGCCTCCTGAAGGTGGGCTGCATTTAAACGGGCGCTGGGGCTTTAAATGGCTCCTTGAACCCTCGGGCACCCAGTTAATAAACACCCACGTCAGCAGAGCGCTCCAGTCCTCTAACCGGGCTTCGGTCTTTAGGGCTGAGCAGGAAGTGCCTGACTGTGGACCCTGGACGAGGTGGGGGGACGGCCGGGAGAGGGGAGAAAAAAAAAAAAAAACAATATAAAAATGGATATGGTGGCTGATTTGGGGGCGAGCAGACTCTATCGGGCGCCGGGTGAATCCAGTCACCAGTGAGTATATCGATTGATTTTTTTTTGTTGTTATTATTATTTATTTAATTAAATGGAGGTGGGGGGGGTGAGGAGTACCACGGCGTGGGGCGTAAGCGGGTCCTGCGTGCACCTCTCGCCTGGGAACGAGGCGCTCCGCTCGGGCAGCGGCAGCCGAATCCTCCGCGGTGTTCGCTCGCGCTCCGGACCTCCGGAGAGAAGTAGCGGCGGCGGCGGCGGCGGCTGAGGAGGAGGAGGAGGAGGAGGGGAGGGAGGCGGGGGTGGCGTGAAGGATGAAAACGGGCGTGTTAGCGCGTCGTGTCCCCAGCAGCGCAACACAAAGATAAACGTGTGTTGGTTTTTTTTCTCCTCCCGGCTCGCTTGCGCGCTCAGTTGCGGGAGGTTTGTCCTGTTTTTTCCATTGTGTGCTGGCTGGAGCCTGAAGTGGGCGTCGCTCCAGGACAGACTGGGCTGCTCTGCCCCTGGCTGCGCCGCTACCCGCTTTTTCTCTCTCGCAGGGGGGGACTGCAGCACTCTCGACTCGGTTTGTAGGTCGAACGGGGCTATGGGTGGTAGGAGCCGGGGAGCTCGGCGGACCGGGTTCTCCACCCCCCCGCCCCCCGGCGCAACCGGAGGGTTTTGCGGGCGGGCGTCGCGCCTTGGGTTTTTTTTTTTTTTTTTTTTTTTTTTTTTTATCGGGCGCCGCGGAGCCTGGCAGTGAACGTCGCATAGCTGATTAAAAAGGGAATGCGTGCATTTTGCAACCTGCTTTATAAAAAAAAAAAAAAAAAAAGCTGAGAAATGGGTCAATTTTAAACAATAACTATTGTCCAGATGAGGTTGCGGCAGATTTTAATACAATCTTTGGACTGTATGTCCGGTTTGCAGTGCTTCCCCTGTTTCTTCCCACCCGTGTGGTGCGTTTAGGGACACCAGCAGTTACCTGAGCGCATCAGTCCGGAGCTCCTTGTGGGACTATTGAGGCTTTGTCACCCGATGCTCTCTGACTGGAGTCGGGTGTTACCCATTCAAATATATTTGTGATTGAAGCATCATCCCGCAAATCACAACGCTTGAGAAAGTCAGGTGGGGAGGGAGGAACTCCGCGGCAAAGGTGCAATAATTGACAGCGACATCGATAATGTGATGTCGCTGCCTGTTAAAGTTTCTGCACTTTGTGCGATTATAGAATAAAAATAAGCTATTAGAGCAGAGCTGTCACACTCCTTTTAGTGCAGGGGAAACGTTTGATCTCCAGAGTGCTCAACCAGGAAAATAGTGACATAAATAACCTTGGAATGCACATTTTTGGGTCAACTCCAACATATCAGCGAAATGTCAAAAAGGCAAGTTCTGAATTTGCTGCATTTTGCAGCGATCAGCATGCACATTAATACACTCTCGCCGTCAGGGTGTGGCTTTAATGCCACTTTGTCCAAATGTAGCTGGCTGCTTGTGTTATGTCGTACAAAAAAACACTGCAAACCCAGTAAATGAATTAGACATGACAGTTACTTTTACTGTAATAAACAAAAATTTATTGTATTACTTTTTCTTTTTTTTAACATTTTAAGTGCATCAAACATTCCGAACTGGGCTCCTGATGGGGCGGTTTTAGCCTCGGGGCTTTATGTTTAATACCCATGTGTTAGGGAATCACTTGTCATGACAATTATGATCATTATTCCGTCTGTGTGTTCCACCTGCCAATAGATTCCTGTGCAGCATCAAAACCTGTGTTTAATGTTTTTCGTCTTTGAATAATGACAATCTCCCAACACGTGCAAGCGGTTTTCTTGCAGAGCAGCCACTCTGTGCTGCACGATGACTGTGCTGTCTCCTCTCCTGCAGGCAGCCCCAGCGGTGGTTCAACACGGCTGACATCACAGTGGCTCACCAAAGCAACCTGCTGAAGCAGCTCAACCACCAGCGCCGCCAGGAGCTGTTCTGCGACTGCAGCGTGCTGGTGGAGGGCCAGCTATTCCGGGCCCACCGCAACGTCCTGTTCGCCAGCAGCGGATACTTCCGGATGCTGCTGTCCCAGGGGCCCGACGGGCTGCCCGACTCCGTCAACGCCACCTTCGACGTCTTCAGCCCGGAGACCTTCACCGTCATCCTCGACTTCATCTACTCTGGCCAGCTGGACCTCTCCAGTCACAATGTGATCGAGGTCATGTCGGCGGCCAGCTACTTGCAGATGAACAATGTCATCAACTACTGCAAGAACTTCATCAAGTCCTCGTTGGACATCAGTCTAAAAGATGAAGACAGCGAGCGTTGCCTCAGCCTGTCGGAGACGTGCAGCTTCACCAGCGGCGCGGGGGAGGAGTCGTCGGAGCAGCAGCACCAGGGCCCCTGCTCGGTCAGCCCGCCGCCTGCCCTCTGGACCCGGGACAACTCCAGATCCCAGTCCAGCTTCATGGGGAAAGACCCGGACCTCGATGGTTCGGCCTCGGCACTGACGACGAATCCAAGCAGCCCCGCTAATGAGCTCGGCGTCGATGCGGACGACCTGCAAGACCCCCAGGACCCCCTGTACACCTTGCCTGGAGCGGAGCGTCGACGCGGAAAGGGGATGACCAAGAAGAGGACGCCCAACAGCTCTCGCTCCAGCCAGCACGAGGACCTGGACATTCAGGAGGCCAGGACGCAGAAGGCTGAGAAGGCAGAGGAGCTGTACGCCACGCTGCCGCCCATCGTGGGCGTGATCGGACATTTTAATAAAGGTCTGGAAACTTTGTTCAATCAACTCTGAAATGTTTTCTCAACACACGGTGACTGATATATCAGTCATTGTATACAGCTCCAATACTATGATCCACTGCAACCGTGACAAAAAGTCAATCTGATCCATATTAAGAACATGACCACATAGAAAATAACAAAGTATTAACTGCAGATTTGAATATGCCTCTGCTTTAATAACAACTATCATAGATCAAAAACCGGTGAAACTATATCAAATGTCTAATTTAGTCTTCTGGCCAACAAAGTTCACAAAATAAGTTGTCAAATATCTAGCAGGCAATGCATTGTGAAGGCTTAGAAGGATCACCTCACTTTGAATTTAATCAAATTAAATAATGAAAATCCCAACAGATGCTGTCATAACACAATAATATAGGATCAGCTGAGGTCTCTTCCACAAACAGTACGAAGAGGCAGTAAAACCGGTGAAGGTCCACCATCAGCAGCTGCTTTTTGAAAGAGGCCTTGGCTTTTCACAACCGATAACTCGAGAGTCTCAACGTCTTTCTCCGCTTCTCTTACAGACTCCAACCCCATTATGCGCTTCAAATGCCCCTTTTGCACACACACCGTGAAGAGGAAGGCCGACCTGAAGCGGCACCTGCGCTGTCACACCGGGGAGAGGCCGTACCCGTGTCAAGCCTGCAATAAGCGCTTCACTCGCCTGGAGCACCTCCGCAGCCATTTTGAAACTGTTAGTTGAGTCGCAGCCACAAGCCGACGCGTGCAGCGCCGTAAACAGGGCAGTGGCGTTAACATTTCCTCTTCTCTCGCACCGTTTCCGCAGATCCATCAAGCCAGGAAGCTGGTGTGCAGGAAGTGTAAGTGTCAGGTCACAGAGGAGACCGGGCATGTGGTGTGCGAGGGAACGCGGCGCTACCGAATGTGCACCGCGTGCATCCAGGAAGTGGGCTGCGACGAGATCCCCATGGAGAGTCTGGAGGGGTCCAACGAGGAGCCGGCCCTGTTGCTGGGCGTGGACGGGGAGGAGGAGGGCGACTCCAAGAGGGGCTGGATGGTGGCCGACGACGACGACCTGGCCGAAGACTCGGGGGCCGACCTCATCATCCAGCAGGTGGACGACAGCGACGAGGAGCTGCAGTGAAGTGTGACCAACAAGTGTGCGTGCAGCTGCAGGCCCAGATGTGGACTATGTGTTCGATGAAGCCATGCAATGACTGATCCTGATTTAAATACACACATTTATATGAATATATTAGTTGTTGACGAAGATTGTTGACCTTTGTGTTGAATGGAAAGTGTTTCTGTTAAGCTTTTTAAAGATATGCGGTTGCATGCATATTCTCTGTTTCCTTTACTCCAGCCACAGTATATTATACATGCATGAAAGAAGTCCACACTTTTGCTCACTTTTTGGACTTTCTGCTTTTAAGCAAAATGTGACATAGACTGAATGACGGCCTTTTTCTCCTTTTTTTTCTGTAGTGTCGCACATTTATGGCACTTTTGTTGTTTGTTTATGATATGCACTATGACAACCACAATTTTAATTTATTTGTTTTGTTTTTTACTTTTTGACACATTAAAGATATTTTTATACAATTGTTTCGGCATCTTTCATCTCCAACTTCAGTGTTTCAATAATTACATCAAGTACTGTACCAGGTAGAAATAAAGACTGAGTAAATATTCTAAAGATAAAACTGAAGAAAAGGAAATGGTTTTGCTTGGTCCAAAAAATATACACTTGAGATTATGAAAGGTATGTGAACTTAAATTTTCTCAAGGCATAAACATGAGGGCTTGCAAGATTATCTCTCTATATATGTATATAATAAGAAAGAATGCTTTTCAGAGCCATTTCGTAATTTTGTAATTGATGGAAGTGTGAGTTTTTATTATCACCTTGTACCAGTGTGGACGATGTCGTCGTTTTGAAAACAGCTTTGCAGTACTGCTCTCTGACCTGTAGATGGCGGTCGTGCGGTGTCTTGGCCTGCCGTGAAGTCTGACGCACCCCAGCAGCGTGGTGACGTCAGCGCGTAGGCTGGACCATCATGGCGGCTGTCGTGAGGCTTGTAAACAGAGGAGCTTTAAACTCGGCCATGGGGCAGCAGTACCTGTCGTTCAGCTCCGCAGCGAAGCTCCAGGCTGTGAGTGTTTCCCCCGCTCTTATTCCCCTGCTGTCTCACCCTGTGTGTGGTGGGACAGCGGGGTAAGTGAGCTGCCTGAGGGCGTCCTCTATGGGCTAGCTGGTTGTGCTATGTAAAGGAGGTCAGGTAGTGTTGTTGTGAACAGGTACCGTTTTTGAACAATATCACGCTACATGTTATCTCTGTACATCCTTTTTTTTTTTTTTTTTTAAAGGTTGGTGTCCGAGCGGGCCAACTTCTTCCAGAGAAAGTGAAAATAGTGGAGGTGGGACCCAGAGATGGGCTTCAAAATGAGAAGGTAATACGCTGTAAACCTGTTGAGCAACAGCAGGTGTATTGCTAGTCACTTACATAACCAGCCAAAACGATGTGTATTCATGCACATACATAGTGTATAAAATGTTCATCTCTACATTGATTTGTTTTCACTCAGAGCCTCGTGCCCACAGACGCCAAAATCACCCTGATTAACCTGCTATCAGAGTCAGGGCTGCCGGTCATCGAAGCCACCAGCTTCGTGTCTCCAAAATGGGTCCCACAGGTGAGCGTGTTCTCCCACAGCCATTCATATGGAACGTGTGTGACACACCCCTGAAACAGGGTGTGAATGGGTCCGGTTTTTCCTCCTCAGTAACTGGTTTCTATCTTCCACCTGTCAGATGGCAGACCAAGTGGAGGTGATGAAGGGTATAAACAGGAAGCTGGGAGTGTCCTATCCAGTCCTCACACCAAATCTGAAGGGATTCCAGGCTGCCGTGAGTGTCCAACATTTTCTGATCAGCTTGGAAAGGGTTTACGGTAGTTTATGGAAACAGAATGCTGCACAGTCCCTGGGCAACAGACCCTAACCAGGCCACGTAGAGTCAATGAGAAGTTATCTAAAATTAAATGAGTGTACACTTCACTGTGGCGAAAGATCACAAATCTAATCACTCTCATCAGACATATCGCACATAAATCACTTGGAACTTTCTTGTTGCAAAGCAAAAACAACAGCACATATAGATTTTTAAAGAGAAATTTAGTCAAGGTTGGTAGAATTGACCCAAGTGGTCCAATTTTCTATCAATAAACTTCTCACCTCTACACATGTATATACATCTTTTTTGTGCTGAAAGTGACACCTGTAAAATTAAGCAAAGCAATAAAATGTTAACATGCATCACCATTTTTTTGCTCCTGCTCACTGCAGGTAAAGGCAGGAGCTGCTGAGGTAGCCATATTTGGTGCTGCATCTGAACTGTTCAGTAAGAAGAACATAAACTGCTCAGTGGATGAGAGTTTACAACGTTTTGACGAGGTCATGAAAGCTGCAAAGGAGGCTGGCGTGCCAGTTCGAGGGTGAGATTCTTTGCTTCGTCTTGACTGTCAGCAAACCTTAACTCATCTGAGCTGCGGTTATTACGCTCCTGCCCGGGTCTCATCAGTGCTTCTCACCATTGCAGTTACGTGTCGTGCGTTGTCGGATGCCCATATGAAGGCAAGGTGACCCCAGAAAAAGTTGCACATGTGAGTACAGACACGACACATTGTTTTGTTGATATTTCTTGAAAAAATAACGCAACATCCTTTCTCTTTGTAGGTCGCGAAGCGTCTGTACTCCATGGGCTGCTACGAGATCTCACTGGGTGACACCATCGGTGTGGGGACGCCTGGCAGCATGACTGAAATGCTGGAGGCAGTGAGCAGAGAGGTGCCGGTCAGCGCCTTGGCCGTGCACTGCCACGACACCTACGGCCAAGCTCTGGCTAACATCCTCGTGGCCTTACAGGTCAGGCTTGGTTCGATTTATGAGAACCAGGAATACCTTTGATGAGTATCACTGGTTCTTGATTTGCTATTGTCCTCAGTTATCATAGCAATTGATTTGATTTTTTTTTTACATTTTCCTTCTCCAGATGGGAATCAGTGTGGTGGACTCATCGGTAGCTGGGCTGGGGGGTTGTCCCTATGCACAGGGGGCTTCTGGGAATGTCGCCACCGAAGATGTCGTCTATATGCTGCATGGACTCGGGATTCAAACGGTAAGAAACTCCTGCCAAATGAGCGTAAACACACAGACCAACACTCAAAAACCGCACGAGCTCCATGTGTCTGGAGGCTCTGGCAGTGGGCGAGTTTAGCAGTCTAAAAAAAGTTTAGTAACTGCTCAACTAAAGTTGAGCATTGTCATTCTCCTCAGAAGTGACAAGTACTGGTAAACTCCAAAATGTAAGAATGACAACGTTATCCTGTATGCCATCTATTTACACTGCCGGAGATGAACTTACTGAACCGATCAAACTCTCCCCGTCACACTCATGATCAGGGGGAGAAATGGTCGACGCGATAACGCATTTTACTTCCTTGTGAGTCTGTGAAGTATTGTTTTGGTATGGTTTGGTGTTGATTTGAATGTGGTATCATTTTGGGTTTTTTTTAGCTGTCTTTTTATTGGCAGCAGTCACACTTTATGGTGTTTTGAAAAGCAGCCATAACACGTTTTACATTCCTAAGAGATGATTTCTGTGAACTGTGTCGCCGCCTCAACAAATGCAAACAGTGTGTGACAATGGGATTGAAACTTGCAGCTGGTGACATCATTTTAAATGATTTAGAGTTGATGTATTTATAAATGTAAATATTCTGTGAGGTTTTTAGCGTCACACTCGCAATAAAGTGTGGCCTTTTTTTTGGAAAGTAGGTCTTTTTGCCTGATTTTTGAAGAATGACACTGGAGAATTAACGAGACTAATGTGATTTTTCAAAATCTGAACTGGTGTGAAGGAAACTGCATTTTTGGTCTGTGTCAGACTGAGGATGGGCAATCACAGGTCGCTTGTGGCTTCACATCTGTCGTCTCATGTCACGCAGTGTGAAGGGTTCTCACAGTCACAGTCTTATGATACCACACAGTGTCACTTGTGATATAACCTACTACTTACAACCAATAAAGGTCCAGCAGGTAATTGCAAACGCTCATTTGCTGATTTCCACAAAAGTAGTATTCTGGACTACATCCACAATCTCATTTACTTTGAAATAAAGCCTTTTCCTTGAAGATAAATGTAACTAGAAAAAAAGATGTGATGCTCTGTTTGCTTAATTTATTTATTTCCTGATGGCACCGCTTGGTACTAAGATCTTAACAGGATAAGATTGGTATTCTTAGTATTCGAGTACCCTTTTGTAATAGTTATCTCTGATTCACTGAAGCTTGACATGCAAGCAAAACTATTGTTGTGAAATCCACGTCGCATAGCGGGAAATAAACTATAATTTTGACTTGAAGTCGCACAGTCTGTTGGAGCCCTGGCCTCATTAGAAGTCTTCAGTAGAGTTTGACGACTGCCTTTTCATTTGGTCAGGTGCGTCAGAGAATGGAGGCATTTCAGGTATGCAGGGCAGAGGTCCTGGAGCAGCAGCATTGAGAAACACCGCTTTCTGATGCTGCTTTTTCTATTGTGTTTACTTCAAAGGAGATTTTGTGTGGATGAAAGGTGAATAATAAATAACCCCAATGTGCAGAAGCAGCAGACATTAGCCACTGGTGGGTGTTAAGTTACAGTTCAACTTTATGAATCCTGAAGTCAGAGGTCCCAATTTTGGGGGCAAAAAAATAGCATGAATTTCTATCAGTGTTGAAACTCGCCACACCCAACATCTCACGTGTGACCATTTGACTATCTGCTCTCTCCTCAGGGCGTGGAACTGTCAAAGCTGATGGATGCAGGGGCCTTCATCTGCCGAACCCTCAACAGAAAAACCAGCTCCAAAGTGGCCCAGGCCACCTGTAAGCTGTAGAGAAAGTCCAGACCCTCGTCTCTGTCACAGCCCGTGAGAGAACTCAGAGCCACCATCTTCTCCTTGTCATAAGAACAATGACTTTGATTGATCCTCCGTCGTGGGTTGTGATTAACATGTAGATGACGCCGACTCCTGCCTCTCACTGGAATATACCAGACGTTCACTGTATGATGGCGTTGCTGGAATGGTGCCTTATATAAAATCACAGCGTTCACCCAGAAGCCCTGCCGTCACCATGTTTTAACTCTTTGCTTACATTACTTTGTGGGCAGCGAGTAAACCAAGCACACGCTTTGTTTATAGTAATAATTTATCCAGTGTTAATGTCTTTAGGGATGGGTAAACCAAAGCAGAGGTGGTGTTTTGATTTCTGTCTGCATGCAGTGATCTTTAAATGGACCCTTTGTCACCAGGAGCATGTGTGAAGCGGTTACGGGCGCTGTGGGGGAGAAAACGTAGACGCGAGAGGAATCCGAACACGTTTCTTTGTGTCGAATCTCTCGGTAGTTTATTTGTATTTAATTTTAAGGATGCCTTCCCTCATATCTAACATTTATCGAGAGATTTTGCATTATGTAAATAAAAATATTTTACGAATGAAAAATGTCTTTGATCATGAACACGCCTCAGCTCAAGTGATCTACAAGGTCAGAAATGCAGCTTTTCGACTGTTTGTGTATTTACATTGGGTATAAAATGAGCAAAATGCATCAGGTGATCCTTTTAACAACCTTTTCATGGATTTTTCCAGGTGGCGGAAATGATTCAGAGTAAACAAAAACCGTTTCTTTGCTGCGCCTTTTTAAAAACCCGACTGACGGGTCCAGCAGGCAGACTGAGATTCTTCCAGCAGGCCTCCGACACCTTCAATCATCCATCATATGTGTCACAGGGAAGACCGTATCATGGTGATTCACAACAAACTTACAAACCAGCATGAAAGCCTGGTATCAGTTTGTGCATTAATTGTTGCTGTGACTCTGCATCAATGGAATAAATGGGCAGATTATAATGGCGGAGAAATGTTAATACTAACCTGAGATCACTAGTTCTGTAAAATCCAGTGAATCCCATCAGGTAACCGATCCAGTCAAAACAACCAAACAGACAAATATATTCAATAGATTTAATATATTTACATTTATATAAAAAACCATATGAAATATTAACAATATCAGAATATACATTTCCATTGAGTGACAGACAAAAAAATACTTTATCGTTCAATGAGCCATCTGACGATTCCTCCACTGGGCTCCAGCTCAACCGACGCGGCATTAAACAGCTGCATTCCTTTCGCCTTATTAAAATCAACAGTGGTCATGGATCAGGCGAGGTTGTGTACAAGCACGTCAAAACACAGGCGGCCTATGTAACAACGTGTGGCTGTGCAGCATGAACCTGAGAACAAGCAATATGCCTGCTGCAGGTTGAAGTAAAGGAATGTAGAAATAAAAAAATACTTTTTTACTTTAGTTACACATTCTCCGAGCGATAAATGCAGTAAAAACCTCCTTTTCTGGGGGCCAGTTTGAACACATTCAAGTTGAACTCATCCTTTGGCTTGTGAAGCATTCACACTTTAGTGCTGACGTAATCTCCATTGCTCGCTGGGTTTTGGTCAGTAGAAAATACAACTTTGAGGGCAAAGTCCTTTGATTGGAGCTTAAATTAAATAAAGAGGGATTAGTGAAGCTCTCAGCGACTGGAGAGCGCCCTGACACGCCACTGTAGACACTGGTAGGGAGGGTGAATACCTCTGCCAGGTGTGTCCTGTTTCACTCCATTCCCCTGCCGTGTCAACACTCCAATCACAAGCAAGACAGAGCAAACCTTTACTGTAATGTTCTGATAGCTGTAGTGAAAGGCACTGTTACAGTCTGAAAACAAAGGAAAACCCACATATCAATATTAAATCAGTCGATCTCTGACTGACTTGTAAATATTGTGCGTGTTGACTTGGAAACAGAAGTTCACAAGCTCCTGAAGAGTCTTAGCTGTGGACACAAGGGCCCACAGGATGAATCCAGTACTGATGACTCAACTTCCAGGTTCTGACACATTCGTAGTTTGGCTCATAGTTCTGAGTTTTTTTGTTTTTTTTCAGGGTTGTCATTGGGATCTGACCCAAGCCCTGCCAAGCTCCTTGGCTTGGATCATGAGAACGAGGACAGGTTAGGGGCCGAGGCCCGGATCTTCTCCTCAAGCTTGAGTGCAGAGGGCCTGAACGGAAGCTTGGACGCAGTCTTGAAGGATGGAGGCTGGTCCTTCAGCTCTTGTTTTCTCAGCGGCAGGTCGTAGTTGTTGAAGGGGTCGTCGTAATCGTCGGGTGGAACGGGCATGCTGCGATTGCGCCTTTTGACCTTGTTCGCGCACCTTACGATGCGCTTGGAGATGAGATAGACGATCTCACAGATGTTCAGGATGATGCAGAGGGCAGAGGCCCCGACCATGAAGTATGTGAAGACCTTCTTCTCGGTGGGGTGGCCGATGTAGCAGTCAACCAGGTTGGGGCAGGGCGACACCTCACACTTGACCAGCCTCGGCAGGTAGAAGCTGTCGTAGACCCGATGGAGGATGTAGAGGAAGGCCACCTCGATGCCCGTCTTGACGAAGAGGCTGACCAAGTAGGTCCACCACAGGCCGCCGTGTTTCTTGCCCGTGTTGTTGTACAGCTTGCTGCTGTCGCCGTGCTTGGCCATGTGCTTGCGCTCGCGGTCGTCACGGTACGCCACGTGCATGACCACCATGAAGGACGGGCACGTGACGAAGATGAGCTGCAGGGCCCACAGGCGGATGTGGGAGATGGGGAAGAAGTGGTCGTAGCAGACGTTGGCACAGCCGGGCTGCTTGGTGTTGCAATCAAAATCTTTCTGCTCGTCGCCCCACACCCGCTCCGCCGCCACTACGTACACCATAACCCTGAACACAAACACCACCGACAGCCATACCCGCCCAAATGCTGTGGAGTATTTGTTCACCCCACTGAGGAGGGCTTGGAAGGTCTTCCAGTCCATGTTCTTGGCTGGCAATCAAATATCCTCTTGGTAGTAGTTTCTCTTCAAACCTGTGAGTGACAGAACAAAGAATGGATGAACACTTTTCTTTTTCTGTTTTTTTTAAACGCCTGCTTCATTTTCTGCTCTCGCCTTCTGAACATCAGTGTCGTCCTGGTCTTGCCGGGCTGGCTTTAATGATAAACAGCCTTTTCTGACTTTTATAGCCAGTGATCAGCCTTCCACAGATGATTTAATGGAATTACAGCCGTTTCATCAACCTGAGAGAAGTAACTTCTCACCAGAGCACAGTTATGTGTAGGCCTCAAGACACTCAAAAGAAACAAGTTAGACGAATGTCCCCAACACACCCACTGCTCACATACATACATACTGGATGTTGTCTAAAAAGTACAGGTATGTAGTTTTCAAAGGTTAAATTCATATATAAGGTTGATACATTCAGCTCTCTGCTGTGATTATGTTAAAAAGGAAAGTAAACTCCTTTCTTTCTTTCTTTTTTTTAACTCTCCGGGTCTCACCAAAAATAGCCTTTTACGCACGAGCTGTGCGTATTTAGAACACATTTTGAAAACCAAGTCTGGCTTTCTGTGGATATGTGTCATTTTTAAAACTAACTCTAATATGAACTGATCTCACTGACGTCTTCGTGAAAGAAAGTCCCGATCCGCGTTAATTTCCACCAACTCACGCAAACACATTAAATCGGCATCAGAGCGAGTTTCCGACTCACCAGAAAGCGCTTCAATCCATAGCTGGGAGAAGGGGGACACCCTCGTTGGAAACGTCCGGAGGATTTCCTGTTGCCTTCAAGTAGTTTTGATCCTACAAAACTCAGATTTGTCTCTCCGGGACAGGTAGAGGAGCGCGGTGTTGAGAAATGCGCCTGTGGGTGTGGTTAAAGAAAGACTGAAGCTCCTCCAGATGTTGGACTCTCTCTCTCTCTCGCTCTCTCTCTCTCTCCCTCCCTCTTTCTGTCTCTCTCACCCACTCACACGCCACTGTAAAGACACAACTCAAGCCTCTTTCTTTCTTTCTTTTTTTCTTTTTCTTTTTTCTTTTTTGGCTTTGAACGGATTCAGAGGCTGATCCGCACATGAAAAAATCACGTTTGGATGCGAGTCAACAAGGAAGCTTCAGGCTGCACGACCTAAGACCATCAGCACTCCTTGGAAACTTCACATCACACTCTTTAATTCTTCCACAATAAGTGAGAGAGTTTAAATGGGTTACAAGTGAACTTATCAAAGGCACAAATTACATATATCTGACAGCTTAAAAAAAAATCTGCCCAGGTGTGCGTAAACTGCTCCAAACATTGTAAAAATGGGCGTTTATGTTTGTATTTAAAAAAAAAAAAAAAGGTTTGAGGGGACGTATTGTCATTGTTTTCACGTCTCCGGGAAAAGGACTGCTGCATTGTCTAAACTTGTTTCTGAGTGTGCGTAAGAGTCAGACACACCCTGAGGTGAATGCTTTTTTTTGTTGTTGTTGTGTATATCCTCTCTGCGTTTTTTGTTGGAGATTTCCAAAGCGATGACAAATAGGAGGCACCCTGGGGTTGGTTAAAGTGAAGGAAAAACATTTCCCTAAGAAGTTTTTTTTTTTGCCCCCATCCTCAGAATAACATTCTGTTTCCCTGTTCCTCTTTCTTTAAATCTAAACTTTAGCCAACTTTTATCTAATTACATATGAGTGCAAGTATGAAGTGTTGCGTTTCCTTCATTCCTTTCAGACCAATTCACTTCTACTCATATGACACTGTAACAATTCATGAATTCCCACTGCTCTAAAGTTCATCCGCATTATCAGATGAGAGACTTTTGTCTTCTCGTTTCCTTCTACCTTGCAGACGGACTGGTTTATGCGCTTCACCGCTTTTTCTATTTGCCACAATCTACGCCCATCATCCGTGTTTCTGAGTGAAAAAGACATCATTATTAATGTACATGAATAGAAGCCCCTTCATATTGTCAAACCTTCCAAAGATATGCTTGTTTGAAAAGCCAGGGCAGGGCCACGACTTGTCAGTTCCTGCACCACTCGAGTCTGCTTTCAGAGCTATTGGATTTCATGTTTACATAATTAGAAAAGGATAAAGGAGTAAATGGAATCTCAAGTCAGGTCAAGTCTGTGTGTTGTTCAGTATCACAGAGTTGCTTGAAGGCCAAAATGTGCAAGAAGAGATAGAGATATATAAAAACCTGATGAACAAACTAGATTACTGCTTCTGAGAGAATTTGGGTTTTACAAATATAATAATTATCTGTGTAAAAAAACAGTAAGTTTCTAAGTAAACTATAATATGTTGATACTTTTTACATCTACAGTGACACTCCTGGGACACGTTGCTCTAATTATTCTCTCCGCTGTTTGGATTTAACTGTACATATTCCCAAACTATCCCAATATTGCTGTTCCAGGTTTGTTACATGTTGTTGTGTAGAAATGTTAAATAAATGGAAGTAGTTTTTCCTGGCAGTCCACTGCGCCGAGCATGTATAGCTAAGATTCACGCTGAATTTAATGAGTTAGACGCAGAAAAGGAGGAACAATACAGGAAAACTTGCCTTACTTTGTATGAGAGGCTATATGCTGGTCTGCAAGGAACTTTTGTAATGTTCATCATGACACTGAGCTTATGACACATGCAAGACGTGTCTCGACTGAACTAAATGTGATGTCAGAAAAACTTTGCTTTCCTGGAAAAGCACTGTGTAATACAAGAAAGTGAAGAGCACAAGCATCACTCTGGATCATCAACATCAAAACTACTGACTTCACTCTTCTGAGGGAAGTTTTTGGACAACATTTTTTCCAATGCGCACAACCCATTGACATGTAAACAAACACCAAAGACACAATGAAAGTTTGCTGGGCCTGAAGCTGTGGTCTCCTTGAATAGCTGCTTTGTTACGATTTTCACAACCTCCTGCTCAACTTCAACTCACTTAATCTCCCAGACAGCAACATGAACGATGACAGTAATAAAACCATTTCCTTGTATTCACAGAACCTGTAATACATTTTACAGCCCCCGGATATTTATTTCTGCCCTTTATCAATCCTATCTGCATGTTGGTAGTTTGTCTCGGTGCTTTTGTTGCTGCTTCCCCTTCACGCATACATTTCACTGAGTACGATACAACATGACAACCCTCCGTCTATTCTCCATGTTGCTTTAACGTCGCAGGGTTGCAGGAGAGTGAAGCCGATCTGATCTGACTCAGACTTGACCGGTCACTAGTCAATCACAGGACATTCACATCCCTGCGAAATTCAGTACAGTCTGAAAACGGTCCTCCATGTTTTCCTATGAAGGAATGGCGCATGTTTAAAGATTCACTCGCTGAACGCAGCAACTCTCCATCCTGAGCGGTCGTCAGAGACTCAAACTGATGGAAACAAGCCCGCTTGAAGAGACCCGACGTCACCATTCATCCTTGATACGTAGGAAGAAACTGGCGAAAGTGTTATTACAAACAGAGTTTGGTGTGTTTGTCAAAGCGACAGCACTGCTTCAGTCCGGAAGCTCGGGATCAAGCAGAGGCTCCATCAGCGTCTGAGCTCAGTGAGGAGCCAGAGGGTGGACCTACAACCCTGTTGAAAGAACTCATTCCTGTGACTTAGGACTTAAAAAAAATAAATAAATGAAACTTTTCCCTTAGGTTTTGTGGTCACATGCTACACAAAGATAGGACCCATGTTGACACTTTGTCCTTGTTGTTATAATGACTAGTTGAAATAAGAGTTAGTGTGATTACAGCACATTGAACATGTTTTATCAATCAATTTAATGGGAAACTCTTTTGTTGTGTTCGTTTTATGAGCTATTAAAACAAAAAACAACCCGATGGTAAAGAATAGAGTTACATGATAAAATTCTCGTAAACTTTTTGGACTGTTGTTGTGCTTTTCAGGAACGACGTCTCAGCTTAAGCTCGGGAGCGTCGACACAACATCTGCATCAACAGACTCCAGTGCAGTGAGTCGTACGAGACTAACATTCAATGTTGGGGGAGGGAAAGAAAACGTTGCTCCTCAGCTTGAGGTTAAGAACTGGTCCAGGCAGTCTGCCGGGGCCACGCCTGGAGAAATGCACAGCGTGACTCAACCTCTGCCAGCTGCTGCGAGTCTCAACAAGACGGACCAACACGACAGGACAAACACAACTCTTTTCACTGTGAAAGGAAGGAAACCTACCAGAACAGAGGAAGCTCGGATAAGATGAGAAACGATCCCCCGGATGAACAGGGATCGTCTCTTATTTGGAGTAATTGTTGGCTGGTTCAATGACACAATCACTTGATCATGTTAGGGCAGAAAATAAGAGAATCACCACTGCTGGAACTGAGGCAATGTTGTATATTCAAAGATCATGAGAAAAACACCTTGGAATTTAAAATACAACAAGTCTTCCTTGTTCACTCTTTCAAACTTCAACTGCTAATCAACTGTCCTAATATGAAATATTCAAATGATTTTCACAGAGATGAGTTATATGTTCTATTCGTCTATTTATATTCAATACTGGTTCATCGAACTAGAACTTGTAGCTGATAGGTGAAACTAGATAAACCCTGGCCATGTTACTGATCCACCAGAGCCAACACAGACAGACACAGGATGAATTACAGTCATCGACACATCACATGCTTGTTGGAGGAACCCAGAGAACACAGGGACAATATGCAAACACAGGAATCCTAAAAAAAAAAAGTGCTGCAGTACAGTAACCAGAGAAACATGTCTGGTGAAATGTTTGAGCATCCTTTGTATCGGCTTATTGTTCATGAAACCTTCTTTGTTCCCACATCATCTGGTAATGATAATAATGTTTTGGAAAAATAAAGATTGCCTCCGATTCCTGTTCTCAATGTCGAAAAAGCAAGATTCAAAGCCACACGGAGAAAATAAAGCTTTACCATGTCTGCAGGACTGTTTGAGAACCGAATGCTAGAATAGTCATATCTCAGGAATTATACACAGTCAATTCTTTGAAAGTGACCCTATCCTTTGTTTTTATTTAATCTGTAGTCTCTGTTTTCATTTCCTGTCAGGGTTGTGTGTGTGGAGCATCCAAAATGGAGACTTTGCGCTTTTGTATTTCATTAGTTTGGGGTTGGAGTTGTGTTTACTGCATGTAAAATTGGTTTATACGTTCTCATAGCCGAGGCCACCCAGGACTAATTGATGTATGACTTTACTCATATTATTAATACTTGAGGCAAATATTTCTGCCAGCCCAACTAACTGATGGTTAATTGATTTTCTGTTGATTTTATATTCACGTTGTATCAACAAACAAATAAGAAATTATATTGAATAACAAAACTCAGAAGGGGGTATCAAAGGGGACTCAACAAATAATATTTGTCTATGAAAACACTCAAAAGTGATGGGCCTGTTTAGATCATTATTGCATTCAAACACAGTCCAGTGTCAACGTGATGATGAACTCAAAACTTTCAAAAGTTTGCCATAGCTACTTGTCGAATCATGACCCCAATGTGTGTAAAAAAAAAAAAGAAGAATTCCATCGTGATATCTTGAACTCCATCTAACCGAGGAGTCAGGTTGCTGTCTGTCACGTCGCTGCTGACACGAAGGTAAAGAATTAGATTTCACAAACTGACTGTGACATTACACAGCACCCAACTGAAAGCGACCTCAACAGTAAACTGTTGACAGTGTTGCCCGCCGATTATCCTATCTTTGTTTGTGGAAAACCCGTTGAGTTTCTAAACACGGTGTCAAGGTGCCAGGCCAGAGGCAGCTATCTCTCCATCTCTGAAGCACAAACAAGAATGAAAGAGAACGAGGGAAGACGTGTCCATTGTGCCTACGTCTCTCCTGCGGCACGTTGCCGGGGGTGAGTGATCGACGTCGTCCCGTCTGCGGCTGCACAGACGGGGCAGAATTCCAGCGTTGGGTGGCTCCGCACGTCAGCGGAGATGAATCAAACCGAGGCGTGGGAGACTCCTCCTCTTCTCTCTGCCAAGTACCAATCAACCAAAACAATGAGCTCGCTGCTCTTAGCAACCAGGCTAATCTGGTGGGGGCCAATAGGAAGGGAGCACTTTATGAAAAACATGGAAAAAAGTTGACAAGAAAGGAAGTGCGAGATCTCGGCTAAACCACACAAGTTGCGCTGAATCAACATGTTCCTCAGTGTAGGCAGAGCGTCTGGTGTACCCGCTTCTTCAGTACACTCCCTGTGTAAACCCTAACTCCTGAAGCAAGGATTACTGAGACACAACTGTATAGTAACATGAACTGTCTTTACAGTCCTCACCAAGAAAGAAGCACGTGTTCAAAACGCCAAAAATATTCATCTTTAATGAAAAAAATATTCACAACTATACAACAGTTTTCAGCACGATACAGGGAAATATGCACATTTTGATATTATTAACACCTGTGTTTACAAAAGGGTTCCTGCTTGTTCTCAACTGCCTGTTCAGAGAGTAGTTTAAACACGATGACCAAAAAAACCCAAAAAAACAGCACAGTAACACGCACAAAGGAACAACTTTTCGAACCGTTTGATAAATTAGAACAAGTTCATAAATACTCCCGATATGAACTCTGGGAGGGGAGGGGAAGGGAAGGGGGGAACTCAAGTACAGGCAGGACAAAGACGCTGAGGGTGGGCATGAGCAGAGGGAAAATGTTACACAGAGAAACCACACGTGTTTGTAAAACCAGAGGCGAGTCTCCAAAACCACTGAGTGACTCATACAATTCATCTCAAGGCCGGATCTCGCTTTTACTCACAGCAATGGGCAACAGATCTGAATCTGTAAGGAAAAAAAAACAAACTCTTAATCGTGCACACATTCCAGGTCAATGACACATTAGTGTTGCCGTCCAGAATTTTTATACTCTCAGGAAACGAGGAGCTGACTTTTTTTGCAGCGCAGCCTCAGACTGTACAAATCTACACGCGTCTGAGGAACCAGGAGGTGCACACTTTTGTTTGCCCGCTTTGTTTTGAAGTCAAGTCTTTTCTTGAAAGTCGGCCTCTCAAGATATGGCGACGCTGTACGAGGGCGCGGGGGTGTGCGGGGTGTTTTTGCTCGTCTTCAGAGCGTTGGGCTCCATCAGGTTGCTCCCGCTGGAGAGCGCGTTGGATATGCTGCGCTGGCCGTGGTGGACCGCGTTGAAGATCTCGCGGCAGCGTTTCCCCACCAGGTAGGTGATCTCCAGGAGGGAGAGGAAGATGCACGCCAGGCTGGTGACCACCATGAAGAGGGTGAAGATCCGTTTCTCCGTAGGCCGGGCGATGAAGCAGTCCACCTTGTTGGGACAGGGCTTCTGCTCGCACTTGATGAGCGAGGGGAAGTCGTAGCCCTCGTAGATGTGGTAGACGAGGTAGACGAAGGTGGCGTCCACCCCTATCTTGAAGACCAGCGTGAGGACGTAGGTCCACCATAGGCCGCCGCGCTTCTTGCCCGTGTCCTTGTAGAGACGGCGGCAGTTCTCGCCATACTTGAGCCGGTGCTTGCGCTCCCGGTCCTCCCTGTAGGCGACGTGCATGACGACCAGGAGCGAGGGGCAGGTGACGAAGATGAGCTGCAGGGCCCAGAGTCGCACGTGGGACACGGGGAAGAAGTGGTCATAGCAGACGTTGTGGCAGCCGGGCTGAGCCGTGTTGCACTTGAAGTCCTTCTGTTCGTCCCCCCACACCTTCTCGGCGGCCACCACAAACACCATCACTCGGAAGAGGAAGACGATGGAGAGCCACACGCGGCCGAAAGCCGTGGAGTATTTGTTCACTCCGCTGAGGAGTCCCTGGAGGAATGCCCAGTTCATGGTGAGGTCTGTGTCACAGACTCTCTTCTCTCTCCCAGCTGATAGAAAACAGCGGAAGCTCTTTTACGGTTGAAGCGGCACAGACAAGCTTTCAGGTAGCGACCGGTCTGAAACGGAGGGGAAAATCACAGACACATCACAGATACAGGGGGGGGGAAGAAAACAGTGAGGTGACAGAGAAACAAAGTAAGCTGGAAGTTGAGAGCTCCAAAATTCACATGTTTGTCTGGTTTTTATCAGGTGCAAAAAAGAATAGATAAGTGGTTAAGCATTTGAAAATAGCGGATATTCAGTTATATATGATTAAAAATATAAGTAGCTCAGTTCGAAAGTACAATCCTGTCAACTCTCACTCAAATCGGGCACTCGCTTCCTTCATGACTGCGCTAAAGTTTGCCTCCAACTTTCCACATTCCGTGCGCAATTGCGCGTATCCCCCACAACTAAACAACATCAAAAAAACGCACGCCCTAAACAAGCTGAACGTTTGACAATGATTCTGGTTTAATTTCTCTCCGTATCGATCGGAATACTGACCGTTTCTCGGGCTGTCGTCTCGGGTGAGAGTCGGAGTGGAGGAGCAGCGTTCGCATGAGCCTCCTCCTCGCATCGAAGCAAATCTCAGTGGATTTCCCAACACGACGGCGCGGAGGAGGTGGAGGGGGTGGAGCCGTCTGCATGCAATGTCTTCTCACCTCTGCCCAGGTGTGGCAGGTACCTCGCACCTCACCGGGGGCTTTTGTTACTTTCCAAAGGGGCATTTAATAACATTGGTATTTTATAAGGAAACGTTTTTTTCTGGGGTTTTGGAACAACGTAAACGCTGAAGAAAAAAAAAAAAAAAAAGGTTCTTTACTCATTTACTGTGCTTCAGAAGCGTTAAAGTATCTTAAAACAATAGCTTACGTTATTACATTACTCTATGATTACACTAACCCCCCTTCAGGCATGTAAATTAGACATAGGATTATGTATATGTTTCTAAGTATGTGTGTGTGTATATTCAAATATGTATTATCTATTTTGTCTGAATATATGTTTATAAAATACAAATGTAGTTTTGTTTTATTATCAATAAGGGTTTATATATGGATATAAGAATGTATTTGGAGTATATAGATATATTTATGTCAGTGTGTATTTGATTTGCGATTGCATACTTGAATTATCACATAAAAAGAATGAAAGAAAGAAAGAAAGAAAGAAAGAAAACCCAGAGTCTGTTAGTTTATAGAGAGGGAAACATTACCATACATTTTATAAGAACTTCTTCACATTTGAGTCCATATCTTGTCACAGTTTATACTTCAATAAAATGTGCAACAAGGAATGACATTTCACCTTGAGAATTCATTACTCCCACAGTGACTATAATGATTTCTTCTGAAATTAAAGTATTTCATAGCTTAGAATTAAGATTCTTCATTGCTTGCTTTGGTGAATTTCTCTTGTTTCTTAGCAAAGCTCTAATGCATTTAATTATTTTGTTT
Source organism: Blennius ocellaris (assembly GCF_963422515.1). Taxonomy (NCBI): domain Eukaryota; kingdom Metazoa; phylum Chordata; class Actinopteri; order Blenniiformes; family Blenniidae; genus Blennius; species Blennius ocellaris. The sequence continues at coordinate 13,937,944 of NC_137666.1, read as the reverse complement.
GCAAAGCTTAAATGTATTTATATAGTTTCTTTGAAAGGCACTGAAAATTACTTTCTGTCCAACAAGTGAATTATGCGATAGAATTACTTTTTCCTTGCCTCAACATGTCTTAGAATCTATTTAAAGACTCTATATGCTGCAACATATTTCAAAAATAAGAAAAAAATACTTTTATTGCTAAAAGCAATGAATATTTCTCAAGCTGTATCTGGGAACTTCTGAATTAAAGATACATTCCAATACAAATGAGCTGCACCTTCCATCAAAAGTAATCATGTACAGAATAATCATGATACAACTACTGAATATTTCAACTTTCAAGTTTAGGGAATCAAAAAGCTTAAGCCCTTATTACATCTACATGAAATTGTGTTATTTACATCTTTTTCAGCAAATTTTAAAATGGCAGACGGCATCACTCCATTCCTTTTCCTTTTCCGTTTATCATATGCCGCTAGTTTATGATTTAAGACTTTTAAAGTATTATTTTAGAGAATTTCCAGTGGCATTTATGTTGATGAATTAATAGTTTGAAAGACATTTTAAGAAGTTGGTTGGATCTTGATATGTTACAAATGTAACAAACAGTCATTTTTGACATCCAAAACAAATACACAAGTGTGAGTAAAATATATACATAAAAAATATCAATTATACACTCAGTGAAAACTAATCAGGACATCAGTTCATTTTGTAAAGAAACACACATTAAGTATTCTTATTTAAAAAATGTTTATTGGAATATTTACATGGCAGAAGACATGGCGTCAAAGTACAAAAGACCATGAACACTTTCTCTCTCTCTCACACACACACACACACACACACACACACACACACACACACACACACACACACACACACACACACACACACACACACACACACACACACACACACACACACACACACACACACACACACACACACACACACACACACACACACACACACACACACACACACACACACACACACACACACACACACAGTCTTTTCACACATATTCTCCACAGTCAGAAATGATCACTTTCTGCTTCGTCTTGCCATCTTTTGATCCCTCAGCCTGAAGAGAGAAAACAGATTTAAATGATTTAGAAAATTAGTGGAATTCAAAAAGAAAATGTTCCATGTTTCCATTTTAAAACTTCACAAAGTACTGTCCTGTGATCATCATATTAACCAATAAATACTGACATTATAGATTGCTGCAGCAATACAGTGGAAATACAACTGTTCTTTGTAGTTTGCTTTTTTTAAGAAATATTGCTAAGATGACATCAGCTGGAAACATACATTTGCTTTTTTTCCAGACTGAACTATTGCAATTCAATGGTTCTTTGTCTTGAAGGTTTGTTTGAAATGCCTGCAACACCTCTGACTATTTTAAAGTCACTGCACTGGCTTTTAGTTCAACTCGAGACCCAGTTCAACAGGCGAGTGCTCGTTTTCCGAGTGTGTGGATCAAAGAGCTGAAGCCTCACAACTCCTGGAGGACTGAGGTCTCAACAGGGTTTACTAGTTGCTTCGTGAAGCAGACGCAAAACAAAAAGATTTTTTCTTTTGAGGTTGTTGCTCCAAAACTTTGGATTGAAGACCCTTGAAGACCTTTTATCTCATTCCCTTTGTCCATTTTTGTACCATTTTTTAAAATCAGATTATTGTGACGTTTCATAATGTAGTAGGAATAAAATTGTGGAAACGATAAGCTGCTGACAATCTGTGTTTCACCTGCCTTGTATTGTTTGTTTGGTTTTTTTGCATTGTTTCAAGTGATTTCACTATTTCATAGCTGGGATAAAGCTAACATTTATGTTGTCCCTGATCCACTAATAATAATAATCTGATGGTTCTTTGTCTTGACTTATCTATTGAATAAGTGATGCATTTTGCAGAAATCAATATTCCACTGTAACAACTCTTGAACTTGATACGTTTTTAGCCTGTACCAAGACTGTTGTCACTCCTCATCCCATTTGCTCGCTGATTTGGCTCAATGTCACTTTTTTAACCTCCCAGCAGTGAAAGTTCAAGCGGCAGACCCTTGTTTTGTCAACATGAAAGAGAACCAGATTGAAGACCGTACTTGACACACAAAATGAGACTTTCGGAGGTTTTAAAGAACGACTGCCATACTGGAAGCGGTGTATCACTTTGAAGGAAACTTCAATCGACCTTGTGCTCAGTGACAGTGAATTTAAAGTGAATAGTTTAACTGAGCAGATTATGAAAACTTACAATATTATGTAATATGGAATCATAATGTCCACATAGCCCTGAATTAATAAAAAAAAAAAACCCTGTACCCTTTACCTCCATTGCACGGAGCACATCCATGCCCTCCACCAGCTCTCCAAACACCACGTGTTTCCCGTCCAGCCAGTCTGTTTTGTCAGTGGTTAAGAAGAACTGAGAGCCATTAGTGTTTGACCCCGAGTTGGCCATGGACAGCTGGCCTGTGAGCCGGAAAGAAAAGGCAACGTTGAGCCAGTGAGCCACATCAAGCTGCCAGCGGACACAAACTGGAAAGCTTCGTTCACAACTTCAAAAGCACACGGCGATCCCCTGACCTGGACTGGTGTGTTTGAGGACGAAGTTCTCGTCCTCAAACTTTCGGCCATAGATGGACTTCCCCCCGGTGCCGTTGTGGTTGGTGAAGTCGCCTCCTTGGCACATGAACTGCGGGATGATGCGGTGGAAGCTGCTGCCCTTGTAGCCGAAGCCTTTCTCGTGAGTGCACAGGCAGCGGAAGTTCTCTGTGGGGAAATGGACCATTTCCCATTTTAAACACAGACTGTTCATACACGTCGTCACGACCCGTATTAAACACTCGGCATATACGTGCAGAGACCTGCAGTCATGGGAACAACGTCCGCCCGGAGGAGGAAGCGCAGCCTTCCTGCTGGCTTGTTGCCGATCTTTATGTCCATATACACCTGAGGATTGACTCTGCCTTTTTTAGCCGGGGGCTCCGCCTGCAGGGACAAATTCAAACCGTCTTCATATCATGACTTTTTCCCCAATCTAAATCTGAAACATCACTGGTTAGAAAGACAAGCCTGGTCACCTCCTCTGCTGCCGTCTTGTCTGTTCCACCAGCTGCTGCTTCCGCCTCGGCCTCCTCGGTGGTTTTACCAGAGAACTTCTTCAGCCAGTCGTCATCAGACCACACTGAGGGAAAGGCAAATTAACAGAAGATTCACCTCTGTGAAAAACGAATCCTGGGCAAAATAAACAAAAGGGGAAGTGTAGAAGCATGTTTTTGATACGTCACCTGGTCGAGAGGAACCCTCCTTGATCCTCATTGGTTTGGCGATGTTTACACGAACGGTCCGTCCAAACAGTTCTGACTCATTCTGGTTGTTAAAGTGGAAAAAAAAATAAAAAATGTGTGAACTTTTGGACACTCAGTAAAAATAGGTCACAGAAACAGGAATAGAAACTTTGCTGCCATGGCAACCATGTAGGTCACTCACCATGTTATCAATCGCTGCAGCAGCATCCTGCGGTGGAAACACCAAGTAAGTACAGAAAGATTCACAGCGACGGTATAGAAACAAAACTCACCAATTAGTGGAGGAATGATGGTTATTTTGTTATTTACTTATTATCACAATCAGAGACAAGCGAGACAATACATTAAAAATGGAGGCAATGGTCAGAAATACACTTCACTGTTATTCTCAATGTTATAAAACTGATAGACAATTTGATGCTGTCTGACCGTGTTTTTTTGAGATTCTCCACATTGCAGATTAGTAAAACCCTCCGCGGTTCCTTAATGTGCCAACGATGTCATGTTAAACACAAACTGGATGCTGGTGTCAGTGTAAGCAGAGTAACTTGTACATACCTCAGCCAGCTCAAACTCAATAAAAGCAAACCCTCGGTGCTTTTCTGAAAGAAAGGAAAGACGTGAAAGAGCTTAAAACCCACAGTTATTCTGCAGCGGCACAATATTTCTGAGAAGATCTCACCTGTTTCATAGTCCAGTGGGATCTGGATGTCTGTCACGTCTCCAAAGGGAATAAAGGCTGCATGTAACACCTTCTCATCCACCTCCTCAGCCAGACCACCTGAGGAACAGTGGTGACGTCAAACAGGCTGAAGAAATAGGCTGGAATGTTTTATCAGACAATAATCAAATGACTGATGCTGTTGGTGCGTGCAGGGAGCCTCAAGTAGCGTGGGGAATTTAATATTTTCTTTTTATTAGGCATTAGTGTCAAGATTGTGCCATGGTTACATTCAGTTAAACAAAGTTTGTACGATCGTTTAAAGTGCAAACATTTACTGTTTCACGGCGTTCCGGATCATTAAATCTGATGTTACTGGCAGCAACAAGGGACGCTTAAAAAAAAAAAGTCAGTCACCAGTTAACGGGGAAACCAGTTAACACACCGGCATTTTATCCTTCTCCCGTGTTTTTAAATGTCCTTCGCAAGCCGCTGTATCTACTTTGTTTCTTTTAATGTCGTATTTAAACCGTGTATGCTTATTAATCTTTTGTAGCAAGCGTTAAAGTAATTTTTAGTGGGAAAAGTAGCAGGCACTCACCGACATACAAGACTCGTTTGCTTGACGCCATGTTGGATTTCACCTTTCAACTCTGACCTCGCCTGCCTCTCATTGGTGGAGCGGAGCGAAGCCCCACCCCCGCCTGGGAGAACACGAGCGCACAGCGCCCCCTTTTGGAAGAAGCGGCAATCGCTTTTTAACCCTTCGTCACCCGAGTGAAAGTAAATATTTCACTGAGATTTTTAACTCTTTACGCGGCAAGACTTGAAACACCATGGCTCAAATGTTCATCATAGGACATTTAAATTTAAAGGACTTAAATTAGCACACGTATGTGCAAAGTGCACTTTTAAAAAATTGACTAATACCACAGAAAGATTATAACCACCATGTTCCATAGGGATTTAATCCTTTATGTATTCTATATTTTAACAGTAACAAATGCAAAGGTTATTGAATATAATTGCTCAGGCCATGAAGGGTTGACGTGCATGAGCTTTTAGAAATGGAAAATTAGTCCCATAACTCAAACCTCAAGGAAAGGTTTCTGGGAAGGAGGGTTGGACTCAATTTGACGTAGAAAAAAAGGTGAGGCCTATCACATGACCGAAAAGTCTTTTTAAGTACTTGTGTGATTACATGAAATGACTAACAACACCTTTTGTTGTGGCAAAGTTGCTGTTAAATGATGACACTGTGATGTGAGTCACTGTGGATGATATCACTGCTGTGAAACTGATGCCAATTTAAAAAATATCCGGCCTATAAAATGATGTTATTTACACATGTATATTTCCTCCTGTAGGACTTCATAAAAGTAACTTTTCTGTCAGATGTTTGCCTTTCCGTTTGTGAACTCCTGACTAAAAATGGAAAAAAGAGTGATCATGGTAATTTACTGCATTTCCTGATACAACAACTTTGAAGAAAAGGCGCTTAAGCTCCACAATATTCTCCCGACTTTAATACAGCAAGTTTTCTCTTGTGCCTCGTGATAATTTATGATTCAATGTAGGACTTAATCTTTTTTTTTTCAGATTATAGAAAATTAAAAAAATATATTTTATTGGCATCCGTCCGCAATTAAATAGCACAACTCTATTTCTGACACTCTTTTTTAACCAATCAGAAATCCACAAAGTTTAGTCTGACCTTTCATCATTACAATTACACCAAATTCAGAAATAAAAATGATTTAGCTAAACAGTTTTACCCAGTTATTTCCTTTTAATACTGCTTTCTACTTAAAAAAAAAAGGAAAAAAAAGTAAAAGCAAAATGCCCTACTGGGAAACGGCAGCTCTCTGACCTCTAGGTTTCTCCTGCTACTGCGCTCCCTCTAAACCTGCTATAATGTTATCACCGTTTGTGCCTTTTGTTGAAGCTCTTTATCTGCTGGCAGTGCCCCACTGTACATAAAGTAGCACTCAAACAAACCTACATTCCTGTTTTCCAAATATATCTTTCTCACGATCAAAAGAAAAATCTAAACCTTTTTGCACAACATTGACTCCTTCTAGAATGATTGTCAGTCAGATTAAATTCCAGCAAATAAATCAAAAAGACTTTTCTGGTCAATCCCAGTTTGCAAAATCATATTTCACCGGCAGGCTCTTTCAAGTGCTTTCCAAATCAACACTTCTACCACAGTAAAATAAATGACATCAAACCAAAGAAGTTGATAACCATCCCTTTATTGAGAATACCGCACACCTATGACACACATGATAGGATGGAGGAGTACATCATTTCAAATCAAACATAAAGCTTTCAAGAAAAGATAAACAGGGTTCACATTTCCTTGAGAAAAAGTTTCTCTCCTTTGCCACCAAATAAAGGACTTTAACTCGCGATTTAACTGCATAATTACTTTTGGTTTTCAGCTTTATTACAGAACTAGAAAATTATGCAGTGTTGTATTTTCAAAATATTAATGTATAGTTTTAAATTATTTCGATATATATATATATATAAATGTATATATTTTTAAACTTCTTTCTGTATAATCTTTTGTTTGCAATCATTACTGTGTCTCTCTCTCCATCTCTGCTGGTCTGTCGGTGCCCTGAAACCACAAAAATGTTCATTAGCATCATAAAATCAATAGGAATGATTATCTTTACTTTTCTATATCATTATACCGAGGTAATGCCGAGTCTTCAGGATGTGGCGGCAGCAGTGGTGGTCGCCATGCTGCCCACTTTCTGAGTAGCATCCTTCTTTGCCTGGTGGGCCTGCAGCACTGCAACAGCCTCCTCCACCTGGTGCGAACAAGCAACGAAGCATGAGTCACAGTCAAGGACAGCAAAACAGGGACAACGTGGGCTTGTCAGGTGGTGAGCTACCTTTGAACGCAAAGACTCGTGAGACTCCAGCATGTGTAGCAACTCGGAGTTGTCGATCTCCAGCAACATGCCGGTGATCTTTCCTGCCAGGTTGGCATGCATGGACTGAATCAGCGGGAAAAGACGCTCCCCTGAATTATAAAAAGAAGGGGGGGGGGTGAGTCAGAATGTGGAACAAGAGAAGCACTACTGGTCATTCATGGTCAACCGTTGAGTCTCACCTAACATCTGTTTCTGCTCCTGAGGTGGCGCAGCAGCGAGCATGGAGGCCGTGAGCGGCTCCTGACCCTGAACGTGCACCGCTGGCTGAGCCTGTAAGGGCACAAGCAACATAACCATTGCAATCACAAGTGCATGTAGATTTCGGTGTTGGATGATGAGGGGTAATTAGTTACCTGTTGTAAGGCAATGGGCTGCACCACCTGGGGGTTGGGGTTACGAACACCGGAGGCGTACTTGTAAGGAGGCATGGCCCGGGGGTTCATCGAGGGACGAGGGGCCATGTTCTGCCCAGAAGCTGGCAGCAAAGAAAAGTTAAAAAAAATGTTGCCCAATTGACGGTGGCTGATTCACAGACTGAATGAAAACATCTCTTTGGTTGATCAGTCATAATTGAAACACCCGAAGCTACTGAAACAATGTTGTCCAGTGTATTTGTGAACGCACCTCGCGGGCCCTGTGTGTTACTGTTAGGCGACATGTGCCTCAGGTTGGCTCGAGGGCCTGGCTGACGCAGCGAGCTGGGTATTCCCTGGAAACCACCTGACAGTGAAGACAGCACAGAACAAAAATTTTAATGCCAATACATTGCATTATATTAAACTAATCCTGTGAGAACATTTGTCTTGCCCTTAATACTGCATACAGACACAAGACACACAAACACACCTCTACATTTAAACGCTCTAAGAAAATCAATATATTATGATGCAAATCATCCGCAGAAGACAAACACATTGCATATGAAAGTCCACAACCTGCAAACAAATGTGATTTCTGCATAACTATGAAGGTTCACTTCGCACGGATCCTCCATCATGTATCACACACTCACCTTGACCTCTGCCGCCTTGTTGCTGCCATCGGGGGTTGGGTCGCATTTGAGCCAGCTGATTGGGCGCATAGTATGTCGTCCTGTTCTGAGCCTAATGGGAACGTCAGAGAAAGTCAAGTGTAAAATTCCCCATTTAAAAAAAAATCTACTGAAGCACATCATGTGGCAAACTAATTAGTGTTGGTCTCGTTTTTTGGAAAACAGTTCAAAAGGAGGAAATTAATTGACATTTTCAACTTAGATATATGAAAAATATATCTTCACACAACTGTTGCAACATTTTGGGGTTTCTTCTGCAAACCACTGAAAGCACTGAAAACCTCTATCATGAAATGAGTCTTTACAGTTGACAATGTTAGCAGCAGGTTATATCTATCCAGTACAGAGAAAATTCAATGCACCTAATAAGAACAGAATCAAAAATACTTCGTTAATCCTTCTGTTACTGCTTCCCTCGAATGTAAATGTAAAAAGCAGACGTTGCTTTCCTTCGTAGTTTTGTTTGTTGTCAATAACACCTGAAGGAAACAGTGCTTTAGTGGTCATATTATCTCATTTACTCACATTTGTTTTACTAATAATACCTGCCTGTGTCTTCTTAATAGCTAATTAGGTAATAAACATCCTTGTATTGACACTATTTGAGTTTGGGATGTGATTCTCACACCTGAGGCACAGCTGGCATGAAGTATCCGCTGGTGGGTTGGAACTGATTAATGATGGCGTTCGCCGGCATGGCTCTCATGCCGGCAATACGCTGCATGTACTGGTTGGTGAGGTGGGCCTTGCGCTCCTCCTTGCGCTGAGCTAGAGCCACATAGAGGGGTTTGGAGCCGACGATGCGTCCGTTCATCTCAGTCACAGCCTTGGTGGCTTCTTCAGGCGAGGAGAAGCAGACAAAGCCGAAGCCTTTGGAGCGACCCTCTTCTAACATCACCTGAAATATGGACAAGTTGTGTCTGGGTGGCTCTGGACACACACCTTTTGAGGATATTTCTGGGGCGTGTGCGATGCTCTCACCTTGGCACTTGTGATTGACCCGAACGGGGAGAACTCCTTACGCAGTTTCTCATCATCTATAGTGTCATCGAGGTTCTTGATGTAAAGATTAACTCCCTGAAACAAGAGAAAAACTTTAATTACGAGTAAACACTTGTTGGATTCATTTGATTTCGGAGGTCGTCTCTGCAGACCTGATAGCGGCTAATCCTCTCTTGTTTAAGCAGTTCGAACTTTCTCTTCAGCTCGACCTGTCTCTCCATTTTCTTCTGAGCTCTGCCCACAAACACAGTCTTGCCGTTGAGATCGGTGCCATTCATGTCCTCCACGGCCTTTGGATGACGCCACACTTGTCAGAGACCATTTTTGACTGATAAAGACACACCTGCCACATTTCCATGACTTCAAAGTACCTTGTTGGCGTCCTCGTGTTTCTCATAGCTCACAAATCCAAATCCTCTGGATTTGCCGGTGGGGTCTGTCATCACTTTCACGCTAAGTGTCTTACCTGCAAACAAGGCAAATCAGTGGATGAGATAGCGGAACTTTTGGAATCTCCATAAATTCACATGAGTCTCGATTCATTTTTACCATATTTATCAAAAACTTCCTTCAGCTTCTCGTCATCCATATCGTCCCCAAAGTTCTTGATGTAGACGTTGGTGAACTCTTTGGCTTTGGCGCCGAGTTCGGCCTCTCGTTCTTTGCGAGATTTGAAGCGACCCACAAACCTGAAGATGGGAGAGTATCGAAACACACTCTTGTAAAATAGTCCCGGAAAAAGCTCGGAAACCAAACCAGACTCCATTTCTTTTGAGTTCCTTCTCCCGGTCTAAGAAGACTGTGGATATCCGCGGTTCCAGGTAATGACTGTTCGTCAGATACTCGACCCAGCAAGCACGAAGCACAAGGACAACATCCACAAGACAAATTCACAACTACATTTCGACACGTGACCCATCATTCCTAGCGTAAACAATGAAAAAAGAAAGAAAAAAAAAAAACATCCAACTGCAGTTAATATCACCAGAGGCAGGCAGATATGCTGGCATGCTAGACAAGACCGTCACAACCTCTTGGTCCAAAACGTGATGAGGAGGTGGATGGAGGAGGGGAGGGTGGAGGAACAGAGGCTCACAGTACAAAGGAAAGCTGAGGAGGACCAAATGATCTTATATACCTTGCTACGATGACCTTTTCCCTTCCGCCATCCAGTATTGCATTCCTGCATTCGATCCATCACTAAAACACACAAGCGTGGTCATACACACACACACACACACACACACACACACACACAAACACTCTAAGATGGGTGACCGCAAGTGTGCTAATGAGGCTACAGAAAAGGCGTCTGGGAGTAAAGAAGAGTAAGAGGTTTTAGTGTGTTATCGCTCAGTTCAGAGGTTGTCTTCAGGCTGGCGGTAGTGAGAGATGAGCACATGAGTCATATTATTCACATTCAAACTCACCAACTGGAATAAAAGGCACAACAGGTCAGTTCACTCAACACAAAAGCAAAACACAGGTTTTTGGGTTTTTTTTTTTTTTTTTACATCAGACACAAAAAAAAGTCACCACTGGACGCACATAAGATGTCATGACAACAACACGGTATGAATCTCCTGCTGCAGTTCAAAGCAAACCTCCACTATCGGAAACTGACACCCCGTTTTTTTTTCCACCCCCCCAAACATCAACATGATCAGACACTCACACCTTGCGGTCATTGAGCAGCATGCCGTTCATCTTCTCAATGGCGCGGTCGGCTGCGTCCTGGGTCTCGAAATGAACAAAGGCGTATCCCTTGGAGCCATTTTCATCACACACCACCTACAATGGAGGAAAATTCTATTTGTATCGGGACAGATATGTATCTTCGACCAATGCCACACACTGTATCATGTCAAACAATGCAAGAACAAAAAAAAGGAGATATTATTAGCATATATTAGTCTAAATTAATCATGATTGCGTGACTGGTTTTTATTTTAAATGACCCAAATCAGGATCCAGTTTGACTTCTACAGGTAGAGAATTAAACATTTATTGACAGAAAAGGCTGTTCATCCAAATGAGGATTCAAACAAGAAAGCCTTACACACAGCAAGAATAAATGCATCAAATGACCTAAATTAAAAAAAAATCACGTGGCAGTTTGTTGAAGTTAACATATGTTCTCTTAGTTGTAGTTTGTAAACCGCTCAGCAGTGATTTTATTGTGAATTTTGATTTCGTTATGTTATATAAGGAATTTAGGAAGGCTCTCCAAACACCAGCCAAATCAGAAAATGTATAATGCCAAATGTATGGTGGCCTAGATGTTAGGCTTGTGGGGGGAAAAAAAACATGCTTATCACATGATCTGCTGTGGAGAAAATCAGAGGGCAGAAGCCCAAATACAAAACACCTTATTGTAAATAAAAGACTTATTGTAAATAAATTAAAATGACCAAGTAATCAACAGTAAAGCAACGATTGCAAAGCTCTTGTAACACAAGAAACATGACTGATTTGATTTCTGCTTAAAGATGTCAAGGTGTTTGTTGTGACGAGACATTTTTCAGGGCATGAGTAAAACCTATAAGCAGACAGATGCTTGACACGTTTGACTTCGGTACCTTGCAGGAGAGGATGTTGCCGAAGGCGGAGAAGGTATCGTACAGAGCTTTGTTGTCGATGGACTTGTCAAGGTTCTTGATAAACACGTTGCCTACGCCCGATTTCCTGAGGGAGGGGTCTCTCTGGGACCACATGATCCTGATTGGCTTCCCTTTGACCACGTCAAAGTTCATGGTGTCCAGGGCTCTTTCGGCTGGCGGCCAAGGAGAGATATGGAGGTGAAGGGAAAGGTCACAGGTGGCTCAAAACATACCTCTGTGTGTGCGTGTGTGCGTGTGTGTGTAACACAGTGAACGCTGTATAAAAACACAAAAAAAAAAGAGGCCACATTTGAGTGGCACAATGGCGAATCCCTGCAGCCAGCCTGTTAACAAGACACGTGTAGCGTGGTCAAGATACTGCAGTCGACCATGTGGCCGGGCTGATGAGCCGTCTCGCAGCAGCTGGGACGAGTGTGGGGGGCAGCTGCAGTGGCCTGGCAAGCAGCACATGTCTCCCTCCCTCCCCTCGGTGGCCACATAGTCACAGTACTGTTAGCAAGCGCAGCAGGCCCTCGCGTGAATATCACTAAAATACAGACCCAAAATGTTGAGCGAAAAGGCGATACGAACGCTTTGAAGTTCACTTTGAACCTCTACATCTCCTCCGCTCCGTTCGTCCCGATGATATGGATTTATAACACGTTTCCTCTTTATCTATAGCTTCGACTCTTACATCAATGTGGGCACACGTGCCAAAGAGCCTTTTGTTCAGTCACACTACAGTGAAGCCCGCGCACACACACACACACACACACACACACACACACACACACACACACACACACACACACACACACACACACACACACACACACACACACACACACACACACACACACACACACACACACACACACACACACACACACACACAGACAGAGGCCAGGCTTTCCAGCTAAAAGTGTCTGGTAAACAAAACGGAGCTGCCTTGCGTCTGCTGGCATCAGCAGTTTGGATCACAATTGTACTTCACAACCTGTGTGCTGAGGGAAGGTGTGCGATCGCTGTCAGATATGCTCACTTCTGGAAGGTTCAGAGAGGGAATCATACAAAAAAAAAAAAGGTCAATGCAATTTCTTAAAAAGCAGTGTGTTTTTAATGCAGTCTTAAATAATATGAAACAGTGAATTGTTGAGTATTATGTCCTGCCCAAAGTCAGGAATTGCTTGCTATTGTTATTTAAGTATTACAGAGCAGGCAAGTTTTGAGCAGCTCAGAGAGAAGCTCTATATTTAGAGAGGGGTCCTGAGAGGTATGTGCTGGCATGGAGAGTGAGTAGAGCATTCTCTACCATTGATGGGGAAGAGACACATTCAACAAGAATGCTCAGATGAGCAACACCGGGTCATGTGAACGTTCACACTTGCAACAGATGTGAAGTAATCGAGGATATTTAAAAAATATATATAGAGAGAGATATATTCGGACAGTTTAGCTTGACAGCTCCTGAACACACTGCTTACAATTTACCACTTGTATATGAATTCTTTTTATTTACATTGTTCAGATATCAAGGGCCACACACGTGTTCAGTCATCATTTAAATACCCCATACCTACTATACCCCCCCCCCCCCCCTTCAATCACAACCAAATGGTATCTTCTCACATGGAGCTATTTGCACAGAAATAAGTCGAACTTCCTGGAATAAAATGAAGCTGTGGCCTATCATCACGCCAGCCTTTGGTAATCACCTAGTGAAGATGTGACAGGTGCTTTTAGTTGATATGTGCTAGTATGGGGGCTCACACAATGTAAACAGTGTCATCTGCCCTCCACCCCCTCAACCACAACACCTGCTACCTTTGCTCAACATTTTGAAAGCAGGACTGTGAATTGAAGCGTCTCTGGAACACGGACTCTTTACATTGCTCATACACTTGTAGAAAGATTAATATCATAACAGGTAAGCCACTAAACATAAAGCGAGACTTACATTTAAACAAGCCTTTAATCGTATGAATACTTTAGAACACGTGGGACGTCTTGTCAAGCAGTGATTCAGCTGTGCTTGTCCTTTTACTTGCTTTCAGTGGATATGTCAGGGGGGGTGGGGGGAATGGGAATTCACTCATTGGCCCTTTAAATAGGAGCAGAAATGGGTCGTTCTCGGTTTGATAAGATGCAAAAGCATTGTATTCCTAAATCCACTGCCACAATGTAGAAACAGAACGAAGGGAAACCTCCATGCTGAGCGCTTTAACTGAAGTGGGGCAGCTTTATTTAGGTCAAACGGCTGTGTCCTCTTGCAAAGGTAAATGTGTTCATTTTTATTATTATGATTATGATTATGCAGACAGTTTAGAGGTCCCACACGCGGGTGACATTGTCAATGTTTGCAGGACGCGCGTTGGCGTGCGCGTTTCTTACCGTCGGCCGGCTGCGAGAAGTTCACGTAAGCGTATCCGAGCGAGCGGCGGGTGATCATGTCGCGGCAGACCCGAATGGAGAGCACCGGCCCGGCGGGGCTGAATTTCTCATACAGCATCGCCTCCGTGATGTCCGGGTGCAGGTCGCCAACGTAGAGAGAAGCCATCGGATAACTCCCGGTCGCAGTGTTCATATCTCGGAGTTCACCCAGTGAATAAAAGCGGATCTCCCCTCAGAGAAAAGAGAAAAAAACTTTGAAGCCAAAAAACAAAAAAAAAGAGGCTGAAGTGTGTAAATCCGGGTGAGACGCGCTTCAGTCCGAAGAAGACAGCCCGGCTCCGACACCCAGCTGAGAGAGAAAAATACCCCCCACCAAAAAAATAAATAAATAAAAAATTGATGTCTTCTGATGTATTCCTTGTTTAAATTAAAATCAGACACCAACTTCGGGATGAGCCCGAGGCTTCCTGGTTGTGGATTTTTTTGTTGTTTTTTTTTTTTTAAAGAAATTAATTTTTTGCTATTTTTTTTTAAACGTATGTTGTTGTTTTTTTTCTTTTTAAGTATTACTGTACTTGTTTTTATGAAGATTTTGTATATTTTATATTTTTTATATAATTTTTATTTTAAGTTTTTCAAGAACAGTGAGTTAGACACTCACGGTTGTTTTGTGACCGGGGAAAGAGACTGCTGAGAGGAAAGCATGGGCACTTTATACAGAGGAAATAGTAGCCAGGGTCAAACTTGGGAGAGAGAAAAAAAAAAAAGAAAAAAAATGAACCACAACACTGAGCATGCGGCGTAAAAGAGAGAGAGCACACTGCTCTCCCAACTACAGGGCCCTGCTCCCCACAGCGACATCTGGGTGGGAATGCTGCTCACTCCCACTGAAGTCAACGGAGAGAAGTAAATTCACAATAATTCGTTAATGAAGTCATAATAGAATTAAGTTGCTTGAATAGATCTATTTTTCTTCTTCCTTCTGCTCTCCTTTTTAAGAATATTAATATAAAAATGACTCGCATTCGAGGGCACATATAGATATATCCTGCAAATCTATATTCTAAAAAAATTTTCATTTTAACTTTATATTAAGCATTTTTTAATAACCGTTGGGAAATGCACTGCACAGGGCCTCACAAAGAGGTCGTGGTTCAAATTATGCAGGCCTTCCTGTGTGGAGTTTGCATGTTCTCCCAGTGTGTGCATCTGTTTGCATGCTTGACCTGTCCAGGGTGTATCCTGCCCTCGCCCACAGTTAGCTGGGATTGACTCCAGCAACCGATGAGCCTGCGCAGGATTAAGCAGTGTAAAATGGATGGATTTTTGGAGAAAAGGTAGATTTAAATAAATTTGTATTTCCTTCCTGTCAAATGCAATTGCATGTTTTATGTACATGTTAGAACCTTTTTGTTATTGGAATGCCAAAAACAATAGTGTGTTTCACTCTCCGTGCAGAGCAATCCGTTTCATTTAAAGCTCTGAGTGGCAATATGAGCAGAGGTCTTTGTGCGATTGTAAGATGCTATATTTCTACACATTACACCCAATTTATTTGATGCACTTTGATTTAAAATGTGACAAAAAAAAAGTCCAGTCTGAGTTTGTGTATCATAACCATTAAGTTACAATAAATCCTTTAAGGTATTTTATGTCATAAAATTGGTGTATTCAGCAATGCAGATTTTGATATAAATTAGGTTATGTCACACCGTTTTTATTTATAAAGCGCTTTCACACAACCATGGCTGCAAATGCTAAGAGTACGATTTAGTAAAAAAAAAAAAATCTAAACACAAGACTATGGAGTTGCATTTTTTATGTTTGAAAATTTGAAAACTGAATTTGTGATGACTCATTTTGAAAAGGAATAATAATTTAATAACAGTTCCCATCATTTCAGGATCAACATGCTCCCAGTTTTCACAAAACCAGCATTCTGGAATATCCCCCCCAGAGCTGAGCCCAGCTGAATGTTCAGGATACACACCCTGAACACTGGACAGAGTGACAAACATTTATTACATATTTAACCTCAAGTGAATGTATTGATCACGACCAGAGTACCTGTTAAACTGGCACATGTACAGGTAGAACATAGAAACACTATTTAAAAGGTTGACAGACCTCAAACCCATGGCAATGAACTATACTAATCACGAGGCATCATTGGTGAGAAAATTCATCCTTTGTCCCCATTGGATAAATTCATGTTTGGAGTGAATATACGATATCTCAGTGCTCCAATTTTGTAATACTCTGGAGGTGTGGACACATCCTTTTGAACACCTCCCCCCCTTGATAAATTAATTTTCTTTTAAATAGATTCCCTTGATGTTGACATAATTAATAATTGGATCAGCAACCTCAAGCTGCTTGAATAAGGACTTTAGCACAAGAGATCAGTTCAAGATAAACTTTAAATTAGAGACTATGTAAACATCTTTCCATTTTTTCACCCAACCTGGAAATAGGAGGGTCTGACAATTTTAGTCAGACTCGGAAGTTAAATCATACGACAAGCTGTATCCCCATACGTCTGAGTTTTAAACCATACACAACTGGATTATTGCTCAATGTTTATTCAGTTAGAGAACCATTAAAAAGATGTTGCAGTTATTCTGATTTGTCCATCCTCCTGTGAAAAGAGAATAGATGGGTCAGTTTTCATGTAGTAGTTGGACAATCAATTGAAAAAAAAAAAAGTACCTGAATAAAGACAGGAATGTTGATCGGAGCCCCTTCAGCATAGGCTTCCGTCTTCTCACATTCCTCCCAAAGCGTCGGGTCACACCTTTGCCTGTTCGTTGCCTTGCCACTTTTTCCTCATAGCTTAGTTTCTTCGAACCATCCACACTTCTGGAAAACTCAATCTTGGCACGAACTATTGGTTCCACGTCGGGGTCGTCTACCTGCACTTGACCCTTATCGGTTTTCTTAAAATCCCGGTCGTCATTTGCTTTAACGTCACCTGGAAAGTGCTTTTTCCTTTGGGATTTCTTTGACACTATATCGTCCATGTTTGGGGAAGTTAGATCCTCAACCAACAGAACATTTAGACCAACGTCTGCTGGCAAAAAGTTGTCATCTTGTACCATTTCTGGGTTTACCTTCACAGGATCTCCCATCGTCCCTTCTATTCCGAATTCCTCTGCAATGATTGCAATGCCTGGTTGTGGAAAAATGGGCCATCCATTCACCCTTGTGAATGAATTTGCATCCCACTTCTCAGCACTTTCTTCCAGCTCATTGGTCAATAGATTCGGATGGAGATCCTCGGATGGAGCGTCATTCAGCACAACGTCTCTTTGCTGCGAGTCAGGAGTTGAAACGTCTTGAGGTGGAGAGTCATCACAGTCTTTACCATCCTGCCCTGGAAACCAGAGGGTCCGCCTGCTACCTCGGTCCTGACTCACAACCACTACGCCCTTGCATCTTGATACGGAAGCGCCAGAAAGAATGACGTCCTCAGCAGGGTTGGGAATTTCGGTCTCAGTGTGGTTTGGAATAGTTCCAGGGTCCGTTTCTGGTGGTTCATGGGTAGGATGTGTAGCACTTTGATGGTTGTCTTTGTCTACAAGGACTAAGGGGCCTGTGCTGACTATGGCATTGGTACCTGAAATGACCGGCTTGCACTGAGTGGTCATTAAATCCAGTAAAGTTGCATTTGGATTCTAAAAAGTGAAATACTTACCAGGAACGGTCTTGGCCGAGAGGCTTTTACACTTTGAACTGCAACAGTCACACACCTTTACGTCACCATTTAGTTCTTCCCACCTGAAAAGACAGTCATCATTTTAAAGGCAATATGACCCCCATGCATTAATATTTGTGCACATACCTTGATTGGATCACATTATAGTTGCACGATTTAGAGCCATAGGTGACGCCAAGATCTGAGACAAGCACACTGCAGTGGATGTAAAGCTGGAGGAGAAGAAAAAAAGTTGGCAAAGTTTGTTCAAGCCAGAAAGGACATTGCAGGAAATCCCAAATATTCACCTCAGATATAAGATGTGATGTATTCAGAACAAAATTAACCACATTTGTTCTGTCTGAAGCCACGAAATGCACAATGGGATGGGGAGATCCTACTGGAGTCGCACACCTAGCAGAAAGCAGCAACATTTCAAGTAATTGTGGTTGTAGTGAGAATTCAAATACATTCTGAATTGCCTGCTTACCCTTTGTTTAGTATGACTGCATGCCTGGGTCTTGTTTGAGGCTCAGGGGATGCAGAGACAAAGCAGGACTGGACAAAAAGCTGTTGATCTGGTCCAATGCTGGCAGAAACCTGCAGGTTGACGACTTGGCCTCTTTCATAAAGATTTGACTCTGCCGAATGGCTCCAGGATACTGCGGGAGAAATGAAAGCTTTGGACGATTCACGGATACTGTCAAACAGTTGCACTTTGAAAGGAAGAGTTACTCACAAGTCATTGGGCTAATGCTGAAACGTCTACTCCTTTCAGGTGGAGTCCAGGCAATGTTTGGATAGTTTGACCTGAGCGTACCAAAATTAGATTGCATAATTTAGGATTAGCTGAAGGAGGACTTTTCAAAAGTAATGAACGTACCTCACTGGCATGCAGGAGATGTGAATAGCGGGGGGAGTCTGCCACCAGCCTGTGGAAGTTTTTTTTAAATTCAAGTGGAGTGAGTTTGTGACGATGTCTCGGCCTTCCTGCATCTGTAATGCAGTTTTTAAAATTTGAAAAAGCCTCCAAACACATGAGGAAGTAGAAGAAACCAGTTACCAATTTGGTCTACGTACCACATGTGTGGTTCCACACAGATCAAGACCGTAAGAGAACACAAACTTATCTGGCAGCTCTCCATTACTATAGCAGCCGTCACCCAACTGCATTTCCTCGCTCATCAGCCTATGGCCAAACATTGTCTTATCAACCACCACAGTGAACTTGGAGTCGTCACAGAACACCTCAAGCCTGGGAACATTCATGACGGGAGGTAAACCAGCAAACGTATCAATCTCCGGGGTCCTCCAGGAACCAAAAACGGAATGATACGGCGTAAAATCTGCACTTTGTTCAAACTGAATTGGCACAAAACTCTCAAAAAAACGGGACAAATGTGGAGGAAACGCAGTGTCCCGATATCTTCTCGCATATTGAGCTGCAATAAAGTCTCCAACAAAAAGACAAAGAACGAGGCCTTTCCATAACGTCCCCATCGTGAGCTTCACACTGGTCCAACTGCAATGGCTGTGCGGTGACAGGTGTTCCATTAATAAGGCTCTGCAGGCAGAGCAACAGGTGGCAAAAATCAAACTGATCAGGCTGACAGGAAGTTGCCCTGCAGTCACATCCAATGCTGCAACATTTTCACTTGTAACACCAGTGATATTGTCTGTTTTCTTGAGCAGGATGCAAAGTATTCAAAGGCCATGATATAGAAAACTGCTTAATTTAAACCTATATAAAAAAAATGAAAACAAATACAATCTATTGTCAGAAATATATGTCATGTACAGCAAAATGTGTTTCCTGTATTTAACCTCTCCCTCCCGTTAGAAACTATTTTCTGACCACCAGTCCATACGATGCAGGCATACAATAAATGAGGGTTCAGTAAAATGTCATTTTCTGCATGTTTCATCTTGTCTTCAGGTATGGAAAGTACTGAAAATATGTACAATTACTGTTACATAATAAACATTAAGATTATACTTAATTACTCATAAAAGTGGGTTACTATTGTTAAAAATACTGAAAAGTATTTGTCAACAAGACATTACATTAATTTCTCCTGTACAAAACATCCACATTCAATGCACATTAGGGGTCAACAGTAAAGTATATAAACAAATTAAACAAACATTAGTTTAAATCAGGAATTTTCTCTGTTAAGTAAGTAACCATATGGTATCAAAACTGCTTATCAAGATCTTCAAATATCATTTCAAATTGTCGCCGTACTCACACATACAAAAAATAAACTGCTAATATGTTTGGAAAATGATACAAAATCAACAAAAAGTACTCATGTAGTGTTGAAAGCGTTTGAAATTAAATGAATTTCTTGACGATGCGTAGTCAAAAGTTTGGATACATTTATTTCTTGACAGACCGACATTTTTAACCCTGCAAAATTATTTATGCACTTTTATTTCTATTCATGTCAGGCTGTTTGAAAATTTCGAAGTTGCTAGAACAACTCTGATGATTTAGTAATAAGTTACACGAATTCTTAAGGTGTTAATAACTCTGATTTTGAAAAAAAAAAAATCTGCATTGTTTTGCCCTGGTCAAGAACTTGTACAACATGCGCCAGAGTAGCGTAAGGGGGCGGGGCTTGACGGCTCAGGGGGGCGGGGCTTCACGCAGGTGAGGGACAGGCAGCCTGTGTGTTCTCAGGTGAGCCGCAACGGAGGAGCTCGACGACCCGCCGAAAGACGAAAAAAAAAAAAAAAAGCCTACAAAAAATGACTTCAACGTTACTTTCTCAATAACATGCGCTGAAGGAGGGGATCCACGATCCACCATGCAGAATTCAGGTAAGTTCGTACTTTTTGCGGAAGTGGCAGAATGCACGTTGTGTGCTAAAGTTTTTTAGGCGTGGTCTGTGTGCTCGTAAAACGAATAAACAAACAAACAAAAAACCCGACATAGATTTTTTTTTTTTTTTTTTGCGTGTGTGTATTTTCACTCTTCACGTCAGTGTAGACTTATCCAATTAACTGCATAGTTTCTCCGGAGTTGTAATCATTTTTTCCAAGTAGGAAAATGAAACAAGAGGGATTTCCCATTCATGGGATGGTTTTAAATTATTATGAACTATCTATAGCAGAACACGGGAAACACGTGAGACATGGCCAGGCACAATACATCTCATAAGAGTGTCATTACAACACAGAAGTCTTAGAGCCAAGTGTGAAACTCCAATAATGGTGCAATGTGTAATATGTCAGTAATACCAGTTTTATGTGGAAGTAGTGAGTCACTGCAGCGTGCAGCCTGGCTCTTTGCAGCTTTCAGCACTTATTAAAAATGCGCAAGAGGTAAAATCACAATCCTGAAGCACTTTGTTAATTTTTTTTTTTTAAGTAAGACAATGTTGAAAGTTAGACATCTTCTCACTGCAGTAAAAATATGAGCTGATTTTGAAACTGATTGTAGCATCATATTGCTTAATATGAGCAAAGATAAGTGGTATTCAGCTGGTTATCCTTGTAAAAATATTCAAATTCAAAACCGCCACATGTCAAAGGAAAATATAAAATATCAATATCCAGTGATGAACTGAGGACAGACTCGACATGACAATGACTACAACATGTTGTGGTGTCATGCTGGTTTTCTGAGGCTTCTTAAGAGTACTTTCTGATTTTACTTGATATTGACACAGAGGAATATGAATGTCTTTCACAATTTCTTTACGAGTTTAGTGTTTTTGTTACTATCCTCTATTGTAAAATATCAAACTTCCACCACATTTAGGCTTTATCGTGTGATAAGCATCAACTTTTCATCACATTTTTCTTCAATTGTTTGTTAACTTCCTCTGCTTATTGTTCCTTGATCCTTTAAAAACAAATGATGTATTGTTATTACCGAAAAGTTAATTGATTGGTTGGATTTCATATGTTTATTTACTCTCCTGCACAGTCAGGTTTTAATATTTCTTGTAATTCTGTATTATATTTATATTTTCTGCAAATAAAAGGGAAAAATAATGACATGCATTGAGATAAATACTATGTTTCACTGCTGTAGTACACTTTTTTTTTCCAGACTAAAAGTATATATGGCACTATGAAACAAACAATATTATGACCACAAACACTGCACATACTCCAGTTATTCTACTGCACGGCAGTAATGAATGAGACAGACCGACAGCGGGTATTTACTTGCCCCCTCGGGGCAGGTGGGAAACATTTGTGAATGTCAGACCACTGCACCCAAAAGCTTTGTCCTGTTGGTTCAAGGGTGTTTCACCTTTCCAAAGCAGAAGGGATTAAAAAAAAAAACCAAAGATCAATCCCGTCACCATGAAGTTGCTGCAGCCATTTTCTGCATGCAAGTGTGCGAGATCTTCAGCCGCCTCGGCGGGAGATAATTGCGGTGACTGCTTTTGCAGCGAGCGAACCGCAGCCTCGCTTCCTCTTTTTTTTTTTCCTTCTTCTTCTTCTGTGGAAACCACAGTGCTTGCACTGAGCTCCCGCGGCGTGCTGAAGTCACAGCTTTATGTACCTTTCAGATCACATCTAACAAGGCCGCGTGCCTGCTGATCCCCCATTAGTCCCCGCTGTGAACACATAATGGTGCACACGCAGCTGGTATTTACGTCGGCTGATGAGGGATCAAGCAGCCTGACGGCAAAAAAAACCCCAAAACAAATCTCCTCGCGACAAGACTTTGACCGTTACTGTGAAAAATACCACATTTCTGCCCGCAGTGTGTTGCGCCAGCCTCAAGGACAGCAAGACCTTGATGAAGATGGGGCTGGGGCTGGTGCTGGTGGGACACGTCAACTTTCTTCTCGGCGCTCTGGTGCACGGAGCAGTGCTCAGACACATCAACGTGCACGCTCAAGCCCGGACTATGGTGTACGCCATCGCTAATGTCATTGCCATCGTGGCGGGCCTGTTGGTAAGCGATGCGACGTAGCGTACGTAAACATTTACATTTACATAAAGAGATGCTTACTCTGTTAATAAAACACTTGTTACTTGATGATCACGGGGGGGGGGGAAATCCTTTAAACCATCCACGACGACGCCTCTCTTTCAGGGAATTATCAGTGGAATCGCGGCCATCATTCTGTCCAAAAACAAGAAAAACAAGATCCTGGTAATTACTGTCCTCTGCTCCATTTAAAACCTGTCGTCACCTGTGAGAACGTTCTCTTTGTTTCCACATAGAATAAACAACTGACACCGTGTGAATATTTATTTAAATTTGCAGAAGTGGACCCTGCTCGTCTTCAGCCTCTTTGCGGGCCTCTTGGCTCTCGCCTCCACGGTGGGCTTGGCGGTCTCTGTAGTGAAAGCCATTCTCCATAAAGGCCGAAGCCTGCTGACGCACTGCAACATCATTCCCGACCCCGTCGTCGGCTCCTCCAGCATCACATATGAATGCCCCTTCGATCCCACCCGGATCTACGTGAGATGAATATTTGGCGTATTTCTTTGTATAGCGTTAGTCGGATTCTACAATTTGACTCGGTTCCATGGAGGTTATTCTTAACTTTCTGCCATCTTCATTCTCCCTCAGAGCACAACGATCATTTTGTGGGTGCCGCTCATCTTGATGTCTCTCGTGGAACTGGTGTTCTCCTTCCGCTGCTTTGTCGCCTGCGCTACGTTCCTCTACCTCTGTCCCCGCAGGAGGAGGCCCATCAGGGCCAGACGGGTAAGCTTTCCACACCGTCAGACCTGCAACACTTAGTCTTAACATAAATGATCCAATGATGATCCAGTGTGAGAACATGTGACCGTTTCAATCTGTTGTCACAGTAGATTGTAGTCAATCATCGCATCACTAAGTTTTGACAGTCAGGTCAACTTTGTTCACTGCTTCATGTCAATGATTATTAGAATTAAAGGTTAGAATCAATGAAAACTTAATGGAATAGACGCCATTTAAAATTTGAATAGAATCGTGCAGCAGCTCTGGAGTCGGTCAATTTCCAAAAATCAATGACTTATTGGTTTTACACAAAATTGCAGGGCGACTTAAGCATCCAGGTATCAGTTTGCTGTGCAGATTTCCAAACAGTACATGAGTTCTTGTGGTCGATGTGCTCAGTCACTGGGCTGCTGGGAACTCTTCCTTTAGTCTATTTGTTGAGTTTTACTTACCAATATGTGATATTAACAGTAAACTGATATCCACTGATAGCCTTAACTTTGAACTGAAGACTCACGAAGGGAAATCAAAAACTGTTCACCTGTAGTAATTTTGCCCCAGTTCATCCAAAGCTTTATCTATTCGTGTAACGACATCCTGGTTTAGTTCTCTGTAAACTTTTCATGCTCACATACTGAAAAATGGTTTGTGTTGACTGCAGCTCCCAGACAAGTTACTCAGGTTTGGAGGAGTCCTGTACGTTTCTTCTCCTGCAGGGCGATTCTACAACAATAATGTGTAACGTAAGAAAGGCGAGTTGGAACAGGCCTGGATTAAAAAAAAAAGAAAAAAAAAAAGCTGTTGTGTCTGGTGGCTGTTTAAACACGTTGAGTTTGGGATTTTTCCTCACAGATGTTATACGTTTCCAAAACCTGCTTTAACGGCATAACGTAATCAAGTTAGAGATTCAATAGGTAGAATTAACTAGTCACATCATCAAGTGTTTCGGAGGTGACCACCTCACGCTTTGTTTCAGGTGCGCATTCAGCAGGCGCAGACTCCGACATCGCCTCCACCTCGACACTCGGAGACGGACGTGGAGGCGGAGCCCGTGGAGGCGGAGCAGGACGACCTGCTGGAGGGCGGCGCCGCGGCAGAGCAGAGTCAGTGGCTCTGAAGAGGTTCCATATACACGGCTTCGCTCAGCGGGAGGCGACCGGCTCTCATGAAGTTCTTGTAGATCCTGTCTGTTACTCAGTTGTACTTCAAAAACATTTGATCTCCCCTTTGTTTTTTTAGAAGGAACATTAATGCTGTTGGTTTGAAATTGTTTGTATTCACATGTATCATTAACTTTCTTTTAAAAACTGGATCGTGCCTTGTCATTTCATCCTCACTTCACGTGATCTCAGAGCATTACAGCTGTGTTTAAATAACAATTGAAGCTCCCCGGGGTTTTTGTTTGGTTTTTTTTGGGTCAGGTTTTTACTGATTTTTGTCAAGAATACAAATATATACAACAAATTATTAAGACATCTGTCTCGCTTCTCCTCGGACACTCGCGCCCAAAGTTCAGGGAAACACAAACTTAACGGCACACAAACATTTTCAATACTGTGAGGCGGGAGCGCCTCACGTTTAGCGATGATAAAGGATACATACTAAATAGTAACCGAAAGAAATAAGAATGGAAGTTGCTAATACTGTGCCATGTAGTAGCTACTGGGGTGGGGTTGGGTGGGGTGGGGCAAGACCAGCGACTCAAATATATCACAGGAACAGGATCTATTGAACCAACATGCTTCAACTACGTATTTAAAGGCACAGGACAAGAATGGGACAGAAAGACATGAAACAGTAGCCAAAAATATCTATGATTTAAATAAATTAAATCCTCAGATATATAAAAGCAGGTGTGTGCTAAGCCGGGGTTTTTTTGTTTTAGTTTTTTTTTTTTACAGAGTTGTCCACCAGAAAATAGAGCAAAAAAAAAAAAGAAGCATAAAAATAAAGAAAACGTATACAAAAACCATACTTGAAAACTCTCAGTTTGACTTCAGTCCATAACAGCAAGGTTGAAAAAGCGTCCTAGAAAAAAACACAGAAAATAAAAGGTTTGGTTCTCCGTCCCATCAGGGAGGAGAATCCCACTTTAAAAAGGTAATAGTCCTTCACTGATTTTTCCCTCTGCAGCAGCCAGAAGAGAGGATTCATCCCAAACAATCTGGCTTCATGGTCCTGACTGATCTGTTGCTCGGGCGTCGCTTGGTGCGGAAAGACTCACGGGGTCTTGGACTCCTCTTTAGGCCTGAAGGACGCAGAGGACAGACATGATGAGTCACACCGGCAGCCTCTTTGGCAGCATGTTCAATGTGCGTGTGGCATTTTTTCCTCACTTTGACGTGTCCATTTTCTCCTCCTCCGGCGCCTTCTCCTCTTCTTTCACTTCTTTTAAAAAGGGAGAGGAAAAATGACATTCGTGTCAGCCTTGACACCGCGAAGTTGAACTTTAAAGTATACATGCAAAATGTTGTGGGTGGGGGAAAAATTAAAATGGGTCGATACCTTTCGTTTCCTCCTCACCTTTCTTCTCCTTTTCTTCTCCCTCCTTCTCTCCTTCGGATTTGGCTCGCTTGGCTTTCTTGAAGCTGGCCGCGTTTCTGCGGCCCCCTTCGCCTTCGTCCTCCGAGTCGGAGAACTCCTCCTCGCACGCTATCCTCTTGTCGTGAGCGCGGACTGGAAGTTAATCAAGACGGGAGTGGAATTAAACAACAGATTATTAAGACGCTCCCAGACCTGTGGAAGTGAAGCGACGGGGGAAGGGGGGGGTCGAGGGATCCTCACTGGAGATGCGCTTGTTGGGATCCTCCTCCTCCTCGTCGCCGCTGTCCTCCTGCACGGCGTCCTCGGGGATGGCCTGCATCTGCACGCCGGGGGCGTGGGGCAGCATGCGCAAGTTCTCAAACAAGCGCTGCCTGCGGGGGGGTGCAGGGGACAGGATTTGAACCAGCGAACTCTCTTAACGTCCGAAAACCCCCGAGTCGGAACAAGTCTGTTGAACTTACTTGATCTTCTCCAGGTAGTCGTTGGTGTTCTGGTTGGTCATGTTGGAGGGGCTGATGTGCAGCTTGAAGTCCGGTCCAAAGTATTCAAAGTAGTCGTTGTAGGGGAGCTCTGTGGACGATTGAAAGAGAAATGGTATTTTGTGGGTGATTATCGGTCTCTTGTCCACCTGCTCAACATACAGCAGAGAGATTCTAACGTCTCACTCGTGAGAAAAGGAGATAAAGACGACCGACACTGAAATAAGTTCCTTCCAGCACAACATTTAAACTATCACCAACTTAGCATTGCTTATGTGGGTCATTCAACTCGGTGCAAAGTACAAATAAAGACGCACCATTGGGGATGGAGCTGTCCAGCGCTACGGCGGTCTCGTATGTCCAGCAGCGCGCCACGTTGCGGATGGTGTAGCCGCCTCCGCCCAGCATGAGCAGCGGCAGGTTGAAGCTCTTCATGTACTCCACACACTTGGCGTGTCCTGAAAGCAAGACAAGCATAACAAATCCATCAGAAACGTCAGAATCCCGCTGATAATTTGTCACGTCTGTTCAAAAAAACCAAAACGCTCAATCCCGAAAAGGCCCGGTTACCTTTAATGGTGAGGTTGAAGCATCCGAGTCGGTCCCCTGACAGAGAATCAGCGCCACACTGCAGAACCACGGCACTGGGCTGGTACATCTCCATCACTTTAGCCATGATCTACACCAACCACAGCATCCAATCTCAGAAACAACACACTTCTGCACACCTTATCCCTAAACTTGCGTCGATTACAAAAAGGCTTCATTTGCTCACCGGCTTGAATATGGCTTCATACGACTCGTCGTCGATCCCGTCTCTGAGCGGGTAATTCACAGCATAGTATTTACCCTTCCCAGCCCCAATGTCCTGAAGACAGAAGGGAAGATGTCAGCCCGCCATGTTCTCACATTCCTGTGCGAAGCCACGTTCAGTTAAAAAAAAAGACTCACCCTGAGGTCGCCGGTTCCGGGGAAATACTCCCCGTATTTGTGGAAGGACACGGTCATGACGCGGTCGGTGGTGTAGAAGGCCTCCTCCACGCCGTCTCCATGGTGGATGTCAATGTCTATGTACAACACTCTCTGGTGGTATCTGAAGAAAAGCAAGGAAAGGTTACGTTTACTGACCCGAGGTGAATCCCTGAGCAACAACCAGCTGCCTTACAGACTTTTCTACTCACTTCAGTAACTCCAGAATCGCCAGCACGATGTCGTTCACGTAGCAAAACCCTGAGGCCTCAGATTTCTTGGCGTGATGCAGGCCCCCAGCCCAGTTGATGGCGATGTCCGTCTGCTGCTTGTTCAACTTGACGGCACCGGCTGGAGCGAAACCACAAGGAGGAGAATTAAACAGAGCAGTGGCGTGGTCACGCAACGGTAGGACAACTGGCCGTCTGCGCAAACGTACCGACTGAGCCCCCCGCCGAGAGCTGGCAGAACTCAAACAGGCCGTCAAACACGGGACAGTCCTCGCCCACGTTAACTGTGAGGAAAACAAGAGCACAATCAATCGAGAGATATGCTATCATCGGTTTTAAAAGACAAGAGACGTGCCTGAACCGACACGACCTGGATCAATATGATTCCTAACAGCAGTTAAAGCAGAAAAATTAAATAGAGAATTTCTCATCTTTTTAAACCTTCATCTATGTTGAGACAGAAAGCTTACTTTAACGGCACGCTTTTTAACAGTTGCAGTTACATGAGCCAAAGGCAATTGAGTGATGTCAACTCTTTGAGATTATTAGAGAAGATTGAAAATATGTTCAGATCTACAGTAGTGGTGTGACTCAGTTTATGAGCCGAGCAGGGTGGGTGTAAATGGCTCATTGGAATTGATTCCCACCACCAGAGGTTTTGGTTTCACGCCCATTATGTGATGCCGTCACATGCTTATCGTGCAATGTTGAGAGAAAAATGTCAGTCCTGGTCAATACAACGCCGCTCGTAAACATATTCAAGTACTATTAATGCAATAGCAGAAAGAGATGTACAGTTATAGAGCCAAGTATCAAGTTAAAGCCACCGAGAGCGTACAAAATCCCTCTTTAACACTGGTGGTCTTCCACCGTGAAGAATCGTGTATGCATACCACAAAGGACCAAAGTCCATAATGCAAAGCATTGTGGGATTCATCCACTGGCTGAATTGCATGACGCTCATCCAGCCCGTTCAACGTCCCAACAGCTCCTGCTTGGGTTACAGAGCTGAACCAACTTACATCTCTGCATTTGTTTGCTGTACTCTGACATGTTGTCCGGCCGGATCGAGCGCAGAAATTTGATGTAATCGTCGCTGTGGTACTTGGTCATCTCCTCTCCGCTGGCTTTGTGCGGACGCTGTAACGAACAAGCGGAGAAATCAGAGCTCGAGAACACGGCAGACGCTTCGTGGGAGAGGTGGGAGTCGCATTCCTACATACGTATATCTCCATCTTTCTGTAGAGGCCATAGTTGAGCAACAGGTTGTGTGTCATGCGGATCCTGTGGGGCTTCATGGGATGGCCCTGGCCATAGTAGTAATTTCCAACGTCGCCTGGAATGAGAACAAACCGATTGATTTAACATGCAAAAAAAGTGGAAAGAGGGCAAGGCAGAAGCTGCGCGAAAAGAAGTGATCCTGTGCAGAGGATTTTCATGCACTGGAGAGTCGGCGAAGGAATTGAACAACACCTTTGTGTGCACGTCTGCTCTGGACACTGAAATCAATTAATCTTCACCCCCCCCCCATCCCCCCAACCCACACAAGATACTCTGAATATTCCCAATACTGAGATTAATACCCAGCTAAGAGGTTTTACAGTCTGCTATGAACCGGGAAGTCAGGCTGAGGCTCTTTAGCATTTAGCTCCGCGTTAACTAATTGTAATGACAATGAAGTGCTCGTATCACCATTGTTAGCACACTAGCTAGTAACTAATCTAATTAAAGTGCAAACAATCGGACGAAACAAGGCGCAAAACGGGTCTCCGACGGCGGCGCGTGCACTTGGTGGAAGTGCGGAGATGATATTCGTGCACAAAGAGCGTGTGTGTGTGTGTCTAAATGTGTGTGTGGAGCGGATGAGTAGAGCCGCTCGAGCTAGCCATGCTAGCTAACGTGCAGGTTAGCGGGAGGGGAAAGACACGGAAAACCTCCGCCGGGGACAAATAAAAAGTGGCCGCTTTCGGTCACCGGAGTGCATCCGCCGCCCGCAGTGCGAGCCCGGCGAGTACTCACCGTCATAGTAGTAGCAAACTTTTTTCTTTGTTCCTTGAGAAGTGAGCGCCATTTTTTAGTCCTTTTTGGCTGGCTTTCAGCGCACACGCCGCAGGAGACAACAGCGACAGGAGGCGGAGAGTTTGTACCGTGGCCAGTCAACGAGAGGGTGGTAATACCAGCGGCCGGCGACAGGGGGCGACCGAGCGGAGATCTCGCGATCTCGATCTATCTATCGGCAGATGGCGGTAGTGTAACTTCACGGATGTCAAGTGACGAAGAAGAAGGAGAATTATAAATTTCACATAAATAAAAGCTATTTTCTCAGAAATACGTTAAGAAAATAAATGTGAGTAAGAGTAAATGTAACTTATTTGAATTAGTGAAATCAACAACAGCAACAACAAAAATCAGTATCTTTACAAGAATATATCAAGATGTCAAAAATATTTGTTTAACATACAAGACAGTGGTTATCTTTCTATTCGGGACATAAATAATCTAATGTGAGCCAATCATAAAATCATCCATGCATAAAACTGATCTTGCTATCTTTACTGTGCTTCATTCCGTATTTCAAAACACCAAATACTACAATAACACCGCATACAGATAGATTGAAGATATACTGTACCAGGCGGGGGATATTGCTGTATTAGTGGAAGATAGACCATGAATAATATTTCAAACGTATAATCCAGTTTATACAGACAAATCTGACAAGTAATCGCACACATACTTATACTTATACACTTATTGGCAATTTAATGTCACTTTATAATCTCATATGCATGTTATTGAACTGAAGGAGAAAACTGCAGCACCCAAAGAAAACCTAGAGGACACACCAAAGGGTCCTATAAGTTTTTTAAGGACTTTATCAAGGATTAAGTAGATATTCAAGTATAATATAGTTTCATTTAACGATAGCACCCAAATAATCTCAAATTATACTTCTTGAATAAGGGTGAGCAATTCATTTACTTTGGCAGGCCAAATCTTAAAAGGCCCAAATATAAACTAATTCTAGATATAAATCTTGCTATTATATGTGTGTGTGTGTGTGTGTGTGTGTGTGTGTGTGTGTGTGTGTGTGTGTGTGTGTGTGTGTGTGTGTGTGTGTGTGTGTGTGTGTGTGTGTGTGTGTGTGTGTGTGTGTGTGTGTGTGTGTGTGTGTGTGTGTGTGTGTGTGTGTGTGTGTGTGTGTGTGTGTGTAATAAAAGGCAGTATGTCAATTACAAACATTTAACCTTTTAACACAGCAAATTAAGTAAATTTACACCCACACATATATGAACTACGTACTGTGGAACGTGTACTCTGGATAACCCCTCACACCTCATGAGCTTGTCAGAGAACACTGAGGGCCACAAGTAGCTCACTGCTCGCACAATGTCCAGGTCTGTTCTATCCAATCTAATAGGAACTTTGCCATTGTCATGAAAACAGCACTGCAGAATGTGTTGTATGTGTGCCTCAAAAGTGATGTACACCAAATGTCCATGTTGAAATGGTCGAGTGGATACAACTCTTAATGAAAGCTCAGGAGCAGGACCAAAGGTTTATGATTTCAAAACTCATGTTGTGACATAATGCAGTGGTTCCTCAAACATCTCCAGTTTGCCTCTAAGAGAGGATGTGGACCCGCTTCTTCTTCACCATAAGCTCATTTAATTCTGACATCTCCGTGCAGGCAGGGAAAGTTGTTAACCTTTGACATAATTTCCCTCCTCCAAAGTTTTTCATTTAACTGCTTACTTGCACCACTTCATGTTATTTTCTGTCAGTTCTTCCAAATGCAACAAGCAGCAAACACCTCGTAAAAGTTCTTTTACTGTGAGCAGAAACATTTAAAAACATTCATTACAGTGCGGAGGTAAATCCCGGCAGAAGCAGTTGACAGTATTTACATGTTAATAATGAGCACCAGTGGAGCCGCTACTTATTCAGCACCATCACACACATCCCTGTTTATTCAGACAGGACTGGGATTGCTCTGCTCTCCACTGCTGGCTGCGATCCAGCTGTTTCTGGTGCAGCTTCACAGCTCCATAAGTGATGGATTTATAACTAAGAGACGACTTGAGGATACATTTTATTGCAAAAACAAAGTACTCTTAATTGGGAAATCACAGTTTGTATCACCAAAGTTTGTAGAAAGTCATTCTTCCGTGAGCACATCATAGTCCAGCTTTCACTTCCACACAGGCTTGCGCTTTGATTCGGTATACGTCTTCGTTTTTTCTGTGCTCCAACAGAGCTATTCCTGGTACTGCCTCTCTGTGGCAATAAGAAAGTCCTCCGTAACACTCCTCAGGTACTCAAAAGTAGGTCTGTCATCTGGGTTTTCCTGCCAGCACTGACACATGACGTTATAGAGCCCATCGGGGCAGTTTTCTGGCCTCGGCATTCTGTAGCCCTGTTCCAGGCTCTGGATTACCTCTGGGTTGGACATACCTAGACAACAAGTCACAACAAGTCAGAGATTGTTCAGCAATACACACCAAGCAAGTCATTAATGGAATCATATTTTGTAGTCAAACAGAAAGGGATAAAGTAAATGTATTCACCAGGGTAAGGAATGCGTCCATATGTTACTATTTCTGTCAAGAGAATCCCAAATGACCAAACATCGGACTTTATGGAGAAGGTGCCATAGTTAATAGCCTCTGGAGCAGTCCACTTAATGGGGAACTTGGCACCTATAGAGGAAAGAATAACCTTTATTTGTCAAGACATGAACACCCGAGCCAAAGGACATATTTCATCTTTTTATTTTTTCAATGATGTGTTTGTGTGAAAAAAGTGAAGGTCTTTGTTACCTTCTCTGGCTGTATATTCATTGTCCTCGATGAGCCGTGCGAGTCCAAAGTCAGCGACCTTACAGATGAGCTCATGAGAAACCAGAATGTTCGCAGCTCGAAGGTCTCGATGGATGTAATTCCTTTCCTCAATGAAGGCCATGCCGTCAGCCACCTGCAGGGGGCAGCACATCATTAGAGAAGTGTGTGTGTGTGTGTGTGTGTGTGTGTGTGTGTGTGTGTGTGTGTGTGTGTGTGTGTGTGTGTGTGTGTGTGTGTGTGTGTGCGTGTGCGTGTGCGTGTGCGTGTGCGTGTGTGTTTTCTAGGTATGATGTTTATCTGGGGTTCAAAATATGGTGACCCAACAATAATAGGCCAAAATGCTGCAAAGTTTAAAAATATAAACAGGTTAAGATGCAGCTTTGGATACCTGGAATGAGCCACACAATTTTGTTGGTTAAGAACTTCCAAGTCATGTTGTACATACAGTATGTTTATGTCTGCAGCTTGAAATACCCAGTTATGAGCGACCTATGCATGCTTCAGCACCCAAACATTTGTGTATGTTGGACAGATGAACAGAGCGATTTCCAAACCAGGGAGTTTACCACTTCCCCAGGTCAGTTCCTCAAATCCTTCCACCTCTAGACCCACCCAGGTACACGGCCGGTCCACTTCCTTGTACAAAAATCTGCAGTGCTGCTTTGACCTTACTGAAATCTGGATTATCACCCCAGTGACTCTGACATTTCTGTTAGTGAACGAGTTCACAGATGTGAGTCACAAAAAAATACAAATTCCCACAAAATCCACCACATGAAAGGAATATGTGAAAATTGTTTCAAATTCTGTGGGAGTGGTGGTGAATAGTCCGGGAGCAAGAATGTGACACATGGGTGCCGACCGCCCTGCGGGGTCTGTCAAAACCCTGAGATGTGCGCGCAATATGTCTGTGTGTTTCATAAACCTCCACCGTTGTCATGACGTCCACCTCAAACACTGCTTCACCATCAGTACCATTCATGTGGTTGTGTTGGGAAAGATCCAGTCTTCACTTTGAATCCCATCTTAGCACTTATTAAATCAGATATCGAGTTTTCACTCCTGCGGCAACCAGTCATTTGAACATTTTTGATTGCATACATGTACATCGCAGGCAGATGTGGACAACGTTTCCAATACTGCAGCAAAAAGCCAGGTCATTAATCTCTTGAAGGTTTTATTGCCAAACACACGAGGGTTAGAGTTACTTTTACCGCAGATGTCACCAGTGCGTGACGACTGGCTGGAAAGCCTTGTCTCTGTAAAATACGTTCACCACAGGGCTCTGCACAACCTCCAGGCTGAGCTGTGCAAACGAAGAGGCTTCTGTCACTTTAGAAGTCGAAGCATCAGTCTGTCTTCCTGTGGTTGAAGTTTTCCATTCTCACACTAACATCACGTGCAAGTCAAAGTTCCTTTGTGAACAGTTTACGTTCATAATTTATATAATAATATTAAGAAGAAGAAGAAGAAGAAGAAGAATCGAACTGGGCCAGAGGAAATATGGACATTGTTACATATTTGGCTTTATTATTGGCCTCAATTATGAGCTAATACTGTATGATTTATGTCATTATAAAACAACTTTTAAAGGAGAGTTTTTGTAAGATGTTCAACATTTTCAAATATTACTACAAACTAAAACAGGAACAGCATTGTCTTAATAATATGAAATACCTTCCTGCCTTTCACTGCTCTGCAAGTGAAGGAGTTTCAACACATATCATGGCGGGTCATGACACGGCAGATGGGGGGAAAAAGAAAATATGCAGAGGATTTTTTTTGTTTTCGTGAGAATCGTCTCATCACCACGTCCTGCTATCTAACATCGTAATGGACCCCACACACCCAGATCACTCACTGTTACAGCTGGGATGATTTTACTGTTAGGATAAGTACGAGATCAGTGCTGCCACTCGACTGGCTCTCCGACTTATAATTATGGGCCACATATAATTCCTCAGTTTCTTTCCACACTCCTAAAACATTTGTTTGAGGTTACTTGGTCACTCAATGTGTGATTCACTCTGTTTGTGTTTGGTCTAAGCTGGATGGGCGACCTGTGCTATTTATACCCCGGCCTTTTCACCATGAGATCTGATCCAACCTGGAACAAGCTGCATGGAAGAAGAATTCACTCCTTTGAGAATTTCTCATACATTTATTGTATGATGTCACATTGTGAGCGTGTTGTGTGAAGGTGTCTTTTATGCAGCAACCTAATATTATTCTTTAGTGACTTGACAATATGAAGGCGATGCAGCTTTCCCCAGAACCGTTTGAGAATCCATAAACTAATACATTTAAATTATAGCAGTTGAAATTTAAGCTGTACGACAATTCACTTCCCTGTGGCATCACAAACAAAAAAAAAAAAAGTCCTGTAATTCCCCCCCAGGACCTGCTCACCACCCTCACTTCCACACTCTCACTCATATGAAGGCATCATATGAATCTTTTAAAAAAAAAACCGACTAAAAACCATTTTTATTATGTGCATTTGATTGATTTTTTATTACTGTTTTCTAAGTGTTGTACTCTATTGTTGTTTTTAGCACTTTGTAGATTTTCACAAATGTATAGGGCACTACAAATTAAATGCACTATCATGATTATTGTCGCAGTAGTGCTCGTGATGGTGTGCACATTGTGGATCCACAGAAAGCAGCAGATATAGACATAAATTCTCACTAAGGGGAGGTCATCGTCATACCGACAGTTGATTTGGATTGTGGTGTGATGCCAGACTATCAAGAGAAAGGCAACACAGGCAGAGGGAGAAGTGACCAAATAGCTTTAGATTTGATATGAAATTGCATTACCTAAATGTTTCTCATCATGGCCTGAATTCCAGGAATTTGAGACCCTTGGCATAAGGGGACATACAGTCACAGGTAACTTCGCCGATTCAAAAGTAATTTCTAAAACTGTCGACCACACCCTGCGATTGATCTTTTATCTTTTATTAACATTTTGTCTCTTTCTTCGTCTTGTTTAATTGTTACTAATACTGTTTAATTTGTGTCAGTAGACATTCATTCATAACACACACATACACACGCAGGTCTGTTGTTATTATGAGATTAGTGTTGAATGTGAGCCTCATGACAACTGTTTCCTGCTCAGTAGGAGAAAACTAAGCGAAGGAAGTCAAGGAAGACATGAAAGGGAATCTGTTAACTCGAATGAAAGCAGTGTGGAGCTCAGAGGACAGGGACATTGGTTGTAAACAGAGATGTCTTGCCTGAGATGACATGTCTATCAGCGTATTCATGGGCAAAGAGCTTCCTTGTGTTGTTTTCAGGTAATCCACCAGGCTCCCTGCGGGAAAACACAATGAAATTATAGTTTTGGTTCACTTTTGACAGCAAAGATTAGTTGATGCATGTAATTAATACGTTCAAAAGGTTCAACAATAACGGCACTGTTATTGCTGTAAACTCAATGATTTATTTGGAAGACTAATGAGATTTTCCTTTACCAAAACAGAACCTCATGATTCCCCACAGGCATAAATAACATGAGATTGCCCAGAATAGCCCCTCAAACCAGCGAACAGAACACTTGGAGGAAGTGCACAAATCTTCAGTCATGTTGATGCATCGTCGTCTCTGACATCTGACTTTGTGTTGGCTTTGATTAGCGTGGAACAATACCTCCGCACATCGGCCAGCCCAGTCAAACCAAGGGAAATAGTTTTAAGAGGAATGACCGTGCCAGGAAAGATGAGGCATTGACTTTTATGCTTAAGTCCGGAAAGGGTACGTTTGAAGTCTGAGAGTCAGAGTCGGGCTCTTTGTCAAGGTCACAAAGGGAAGCCAGGATAACACGCCTGCTATTTTCCACCTTTGTTGTCATTGATAATGATAATAATAAATAAAAAAAAAGACAGGACAAACTGAAAAGACAGGAACTTCAAGCCATCCTTTTTTCCCCCCCCTTGTCTGACAACAGAAGCGACATTTGTGTCCCGTTCACATGTGGATCTCAGACAAAGACACTGTCTCATGCAGGACCACTGTTGCCGGTTTACGGGCCACTCACAGAGGACCACACAAAGGCTCGCCATTCAATTCAGCTCCAAGGCTGTTGTTGTGTTTGTGACAGCGTCCCTCTTTGTATTTTGTTAGTGTCCGCCGCAGTGAATGTGAATTGATGAGATCCTCAAGGTCAAAATCCAAAAGATACAGGACCAGTTCCACATGAGTGGGAAAAATCTTTACTGAGCAAAGAGATCATGACAGAGAGATTTACCACTACTGCCATTGCACTGATTTATGGCTTCTTGTAACCACACATGTACTGAGGAGGTGGGAAATATCATCCATTAACAACCCGCCACAGTGGACACTACAATACACTGTACACACAAACATTCAGAATAGTTCAACTGATTGGTGGGTTTTCCTTTTCCTGCGAACCTTAAGCCCTTTTTTGTTCAAATTGTTTATCTATTAAGATGAAAAGAATATTTGACACTGCATGGTGGCATGGTGATTGGCACTTTCACTTCTGTAGCAACCAATATAATAATGGTCAACACTGTAAAAATGCTGGCTTTTTTTCAAAGTAACAAAGACCCATAATGTAATAACTTTACAATTGTGTCATAAGACATGTGATCCATTAGCACTTTGCCAATAATGTAAACAGTTATTAAATAATTGAAAGTGTAACAGCCAAAATTGTAATGATGAATCTTGTGCAATTTGTTTATCAAAAACAGGTATAATGGATGGGATGGTCATCAAATTAATTAATTAATAATAGGCTTACATACCCTGTGACACTCACACAATCATGGTTATATACAAAATAATTTTCTATTTTATCACTCTACTGGCAAGTCATTACATTATTGGCTTTATTACATTCAGAATGGCCAAAAATATTGCAATCATTGGCCATGATTACATCATTTGCTTTTGTCATTGAATTTCTCGAGGCACTCGATAAGACGAGTGTGTGTGGTCGTCTTATCAGCTAGAATAGGCAAAGAAAAACAGAATGGAGGAAATGTTCCATGTGATGAATTTAGGACAAAAATTATCAATTGTTCCAACAGGAACTTTTAGGGTGATTAAGCATCTATTCTTTATACATGTATTTCTTCTTAAGGTATCCAATTCAGTGGTGCCGATCAAATCTGACATGCGCAAGGTAGGTTGCACCTGCCGTCATGCAATCGCACACACACACACTTTCACCCATGAACACTTTAGCGTCATGCGAACACTAATTTTTGAATGAATGAAGAAGGAAAGTGTTTGAAGAACATGTACACGCCATACAAAAAGACCCAGTTTTTCTCAGTGTAGGTGGCAGTGAGAACCGCCACACCACTGGTCTGCTCACACAGTACAACAGCAGCACTTCAAAGTGTTTCAATGTGCTTGTTTACAAGTATCAATATTAGCGTGTGCTTAACTTAAGTAAATTGAGTCGAGCAACAGGTTTGTTCAGAAGACACAGTCAGGTGATCTTTCTCGGCCAATTCTAGGAAAATTCTCGGCTGCTGAAACTTTCCTAAGCACAGGGAGAACAAGCAAACTCCACATCGACTGACCTCTAAACCCTGAAATCAACTTTCTAATGAAATCCAATGTACTGAAATCACTTTAAGACAATTACGTGCCTTATTTCTATTTTCTGATATCTCACCGGGAGCTCCAGTCTGTGTGTACGGTGCCAGCTTTTGTGTCCATGTGTCAGTGCATGTGAGAATCATAGTCTGGAAGAGAGCCAGGCATCATCAGAGGTCTCCGAGAACAATAAAGTGGTGATTCACCCTCTCCTATTTTAACACCCGCCGTCCCAGACTAGCAAGCAGAGACTTC
This sequence comes from Blennius ocellaris, assembly GCF_963422515.1. Lineage (NCBI taxonomy): Eukaryota > Metazoa > Chordata > Actinopteri > Blenniiformes > Blenniidae > Blennius > Blennius ocellaris. Next base: position 13,899,722 of record NC_137666.1, on the reverse strand, counting down.
CCCCTGATGTGTAAACAACCAGTAACCTGTCCGTCTGGAGGGGCCCGGGGAAAAGAAGTGAAAGTTCACGTTTGCTTTGAAACATTTTAGCGCATGTCAGCAAATACAGGAGGGCTCATGAGGAGAAGCTGAAAATAGCCTATCGGCCGCCGAGCCACTTCAGCAGCGCGGCATGCTCCGGAGGTGCGGTTCATGGGCTGTTGTGGTTACACTGTAGAGTTCCAGTAATGTGCAAGGGACGTGTGATCAAAACACACTGGTATAATCCACCAGAATCAATGGAGTAGGACATGCACTCCAAAAAGATAATGATTCGGGGAAATCAGTGAAGCACACGGAGCAGCCCGGCCGTTTCATTCAGGCATGCGCTCTCACCCAAAGTCCGATAAGAGATCAACATGTTTAATCCTGAACATCTGGGCCACTGCACCCACTTACAACACCATGTCTTTTTGTTTGCTCCAGGCACAGTGACGCTGTCTGTGGTGTTCACGGTGACGGGGTGGAGGATTAAGGAAAAAAATAATTTCAGACAAGCTTGGGCATATTTCAGCAGTGAACGGAAATGAGCTGGTATGATTACAGGAGGATTTCTTTATCATTTTCCTTCAAATGTGCATTCACATCACGGAAAAACCCGGAGACAACATTTCTTTTTTTTTCTTGTCATGCTCTTCCAGTAATACCTGGATTCTCACTTGAGGGTGCAGTATCACTAACCTAATAATAAAAAGCTTGGGGTCAGAGGTCAAACATACGGCCTTGGAGCTGAAATCAGCCCGTCAGAGGGTTTAATCCAGCCTGTATGAGTTTTAAAACGAAGATCAGAGAAGGAAAGCTTGCTGCCTTTAAAGCCACCCTGGGTGAAAATGTTAAAATATACACAAAGGCAACAAAGGTGACTTTTGTGGCGTAAAATTCTATTTATTTTTCTTTGTAAATTGCAAAATGCTCTTCTGTTTCGAGATGGAATGGAGCTTTAATATTGTCCCTGGGCTAAATGGAGTTTAAAAGATCGATTGTAAAAGAATGATTTTCACCTACCGTTCTCCATGTACTCTGTGACGATGAGGATTGGCTCCTGGGTGACAACAGCGAAGAGGCGGACCAGGCAACGGTGCTGCAGGTTCTTCATAATGTTGGCCTCTGCCAGGAACGCTTCCACCGACATCGTGCCAATCTTCAGCGTTTTAATCGCCACTTTCCTGTCATTATTGTAGACGCCTGGAAACAGACATGATGTGAAAGATTTGACAGAGGGATTTGTTTTTGGATGATCATTCCACAGGAAGCTGCTTGAGAATTGCTGAAAAAGGTGACACATAAACAAAATCTAAGTTTATGTTGATATTAAGGCACAATTACAAGACATATTAAATTGTTTTGGACTCCAATTGGACTCCAATTAACGTTTCTTTGCAATACCAACAAATAATATTGTTGAATAAATATCTATTCAAGCATGGATTACAATTTCAGAAACACTTTAACTTATTACTTTGGCAACAATAAGCTATACATTTTGGCTACATAAGCTTTCTAGTAGGCGATACATAAATTAAATCAGCTGACCTTGGTCCAAAAGTCACCTTTGTTTTTGTAGTGTGGCGACATGTGCAAAACTAGTATCATTCTGCATAGTGTAATTGAATTCACTGTAAAAGTAGATGCGGAAATTTGATCCTGTGAGAACTACAAACACAAGCACTTTTGCCAGCTGTGACCTAATATGTGTCTAACCAGACCCACATGACACGTGTGCAAACAGGATCTAGTTGTAGCTTTGTTGCAACGCCCACTCGTCCATGTCAACCATATCCACAACCAACCAGTTTTACCCTCAGCACTGACGGTCACACACACCCTGCATGAAGCGCTGCGATGCTCAGAACAAGTTATATTTCTTATTCAAAGAATTCCTCTCATTTCTTTTATCAGCCATGGGAATCGTGTCTGCATAAGTGTCGTGTTTGGATCACAGAGAGGCCTTCATGTCAACTTATGTAGAAAAAAACAGTCGCTCCCATTATGTAAGCATGTCACATTACCAATGTTTGGGTGAAAGTAAAAACAAGCATAGTTTCCAGACTGCATGAGAGGCATGTTGTAAATAGAAAGTGGATGGTTGGTCACGTGTGGCTCTTCTACAGTGGGGTAATTATCCGTGCCGGTGGAGTAGAATGGGCTTGTGGGATCGACCTGTCAACTGAACACCCTTCTGACGAAAACACTTTGCTCCTCATTTAACCTGCACGTATCATTAGGAACCGTTCCTCTGATTCATGTGCACATACAAAAGCTAGGTGAATGCAGTTGGAGCAATCTTGCGTAACAGGGTTGATACCACAAATCATTCTTCAGTTTACCAGCCCAAACAAGCCTACAATGAGAAAACTCTTTTGCAGACACCGCGGAAAACCCCCTTTTTGAAACCTCCTTGGTCGACAGGCACACAGTCGGAGATGCAAATCAGACGGAGCAAGTCAGTTTCTGTGCAAAACCTGCAAACGCTGAAGTAACACAGATTGACAAGCTCACCCCTCCAGACTTCTCCGAACTGTCCAGCTCCAAGCATGCGCTCCTGCTTCAGAGATTCCCGGGGAATCTCCCACTCGTCCCCCCACCAGGGTTTCTGTGGCGCCCTCGACTGGCACGGTTTCACCAGCTTTGTGCACAAACCATCCGCATCTCCTGCGAAAACAAGTCCAACGTCACATCAGTGAAGCTCACGGCAGTGAGAAGCACTTTGTCAAGGTTAGGAAGGTTCACACACGCGAGTGATGCTGGACGAGCTCCTTCAGGGAGTTGAAGGAGATCTTGGCTGTGATGTAGAAGCCTCCGCTGTCCATGTTGCGGATCCTGTAGTGCTTCACTCCTTCACCTGTGTTGTGGTCCAGATCTCGGACCGATAAGGAGTACGACCCTGGAGCAAACACAAAGTGGAGAGCGTGTTGACGTAACCTGCGACCCTTCAAAAAGTTCGGTTTAATCTATTCCGAGCAATGCTCTTAGAAATGGCTTTACTGATGATAAATTTCTTATTTTGTCAGTACAGCCGAGCTAAAGAGGTATAAATAATACTGACAGTAAACAAGCTATTAAGAAAATATTCAACTGTCCTCTGTTACAAAATAAAGTTAATGGCTTCAAATGTTCAGATCAATCGTTAGGACATTTATAGTAATTGTGGGGGTACTCAGTCATGAATAAATTGTACCACAGCCAATCAGAAACACCGTGGCAGCACCAGATGAAACACACAACACAACCCACTCACAGTTGGAACATTATAATTCCTAAACTACAGTAAACTACACCAACTAACTAACTGGACTAACTAAATCACAAAAACTAAATGAAACACAACAAATGACAAGAGCACAAGACTAACGTAACCCACAATATCAGCATTTTAGGTTCCAACAGCCCAAACACCCATGCTGCATTGCATTTTTTACTTTTTACTTTTATTTTTTTTTGTTTTACTGTTGCTTTTACTTCTATTTGAGTAACATTTTATCAGAGTAATTGTACTTTTACTTGAGTAGAATATTTTAGTTCTCTTTCCACCTCTGCCACTTATTTATAATTAGGTAAGTGAGATAAGTAGAACAATGACTTTCATATTTGGCATTAGCCAAATGACACGCCTCGGTGGAGTTATCACTCTTTGACCTGTATTTTTAGCATAAACAGTAATAATGTCTACTGATATCTTCATCTTTGGCAGAAAGTCAAAACTGAAATCAAATACATGATGCACATTAGGAAACAGGAAGTGGGTTTTCTGGGAAATGGGTCTAATTTTAGAAACAATGAGACAATTAGACTTAAGGGGAAAAGAAGATACTAGTTCATTTTGTTTCACTTTTAACTTGTTGATTTTTTGTTAATCCTTGTGAAGGCCATGTTCAGACACACTGTTGAGAAACCACCTTGTGAAAAAGAAAGAAAGACAAAAAAAAAACCCAACCCAGAAGATCAGTACTGCCAAACAGCTATAAAGAGTATTTCACCTTTGGCGGTCTCACTCTCTCGGATGAGGAAGGAGCCCTGCGTGTTCCCGGGAGCGAGCAGCAGCCGCATGGCTTCGTTTCGAGAGATGTTCTTAAAGAACCACCTGCAGCGCAAACACGAGATAGGCTTCAGACTTTGAACTAACCACTTCCCTTCCCTCTGGGACGTTTGCATTGTGCGACATGAGATGGTGTCGGGGGTTGAGTGACACGGGGCCATCGCTCTGCTTCCTGTGTGACGTACGGTTCAGTCTCCACTGTGGTCATTGCGATAAAGTTGTATGGTATGTAGCCCCGCTGGCCTGTGACGAGAGACTCGGCCAAATACCATTCTGGGTCATCCCTGGAGGTCAGAAGAGGCAACAGTGATACCGTGAGTTAGTTCATATGTCCGTGATGCTCCACAGAGAGGGAGAACTTTCAGAAGGCAACGGAGATCTTTTGACATGACCATTCCCCACAATGAACCCCTTCACCCTTTAAAAAGACCACAGAGCAAAGAGACACCACTGAAGCTTCATCTTCACAGCATTAGACGTCCCTTAATAAACCTTTAAGTCTTCATCAGAGGATATTCTTCAAAAACTCATTCGATTCAGATTTTAGAATTGGTTTTCTAAATTTACCACACTCACACCTAAACCAGGAAATAGTCCTACAAATGTATATTTATTAATCTTTTTTTTTCTTTTTTAAATGGCTCACGTCATTAGTGCAGAATGTAAAATGTATTTCAATAATGTTGAGCTAAATAAATGTGATTAGGCTGTGTTGAAATGAGCATTAAAGCCAAACAAGAAGGGGAACTGCTCTTCATATGACTGGGCATTCTGTAAATACCAGAAATATTAAAAAAGACGTGATGTCAGCTTGTACTCAGCTTGTGTTATTCAATAAAGGACTTATGTATCAACCTGAACTCTATTGAAGTCAATAGGAATGTTGAAAGGACTGAACGTCCTGAAACATTACATGGATATACTTTATATCCTTTTAGAGTTCTGATGTAAAACCAGATGACATTTACCAGTAACATACAACCTAATATAGATCTACATATAGCTTGTTTTACCAGATGTCTTTGGTAATTTTTAACACTGATTCACTTGTTGCTGACATGAAATCAACAGGAAACGCTGCCGATCGGAAACTGAAGCACAGATCTCTGACACTGCTCCGTCACAAAGTCACGATTTCAAGGCTGATCCTGCTGCCAAAAACAGTCACAACCCACCAACACGTGGACTTCTTTATCCCTCTGGATGTGTTCTGTCTTATCTACGAGCAAGAAGCCACCTATTGCAAGGTTGCGTCAACTTTTGATTTCCTTGAAAAGAGCTGCAGTGTCGGAAATACCCTGTCGCCTAAGCATCGTCACTTAGTATTTATCAAACTTGTTGAAATCCTTGTACTCCGCTTGTAACAAATCAACACTTGTTGCTAAATATATCCCACTTTCTAACACGATAACCAGTACAGGTGCCATCACAGACCACCAGGAAACCAGAATGCCCCACATTTGAAGGATGTGTAGCTTGTACCAGATCTCTCTCTCTCTCTTTTTTTTTTTTTCTGATGGTACTTATGAGTTACGGCTTGGTGTGTGTTGAAGGTTTCTGTCGGCTTACTTGTTGATGATCTTGAGTTTGTCTCCTTTCTCAAAGCCCAGATCTCCTTCGTGGTTTGGTACATAACTGTATATGGCCACCACAAGGTTGTCTACAAGAAGAAAAAAAGGTGCATATTATAAAGTGGCTGTTTGAATTCTGCTATAATTGATATTTCTGACGTAAGTTTAAAACTGGCCTGCCAAGTCGTGCTGCAGTGGCAGATTTGTAACGGCTGCTTGTTATTGTTAATATTGAGTGCACAGACGCATTTAACGGGTTGAGCTCATGGGAGCTTTATCTATAGAGCAGATTTGTTGTTTTTCCTTGATTACTGGAATAAGCACAGTTTGCTTCAATCGACCACACAAGAGGCTGCAGTGAATTCCTGCATACACTGATTAATTTCTGTACTTTCGTGGACAAATATGGCATGTAGAGTGTGTGAGAGCGTAGATGAACGCGATGTTGCTATCTGATACATTTAACTAAATGACCCGTTCTTTGCTCTTCGCATGCTCACACTGTTAAAGAATAGCGGAGCTCCAGTGCATCATGAAGATGAGGGTAAACTGACACTTCTTATGTAGTCAGCTCATATAGTGACAGAAGAGCAAACAATAACAATTGTATGTCAAACGTTTCATAATGACAGATAATAAGTATAAGATTATACTTGCTTATTGTGTACCATAGGACAAAAACAGACACACAAAAAACAGTACAGACTGAATTCATTGGAATAAAAAAACAATGCTTTAAAACATATTCATCCATATTACCATAAAGGTTTTTTTGTGTAGTTTCACTGATCCAAATCAAGAGTATCGTATGTTCTGCTTGTTAAATCCTCTGAAGCCAATGTGTGACTTTAGGCTATATGATTACAAATGGATTTAATTTGACCCACTTCCTCGGGTTACATAGCAATACCATTTAACACACGCGCACAGCTGCAGATACTCAAACCACCAGGAGAAAAACACCATCCATCTTGTTACCTGGTAATGGGGATGTAGGAGGGGAATCCTGTGATGGATATGGGATCAGCTGGTTTGTGTACTGGTGAGAGAGAAAAACAAGATTAGACTTGCGTTCAGTTGACCAGAGAACCAAAGTAAGCTCTGCAAAGAGAAACTTCTCTTTGGATGCGGCTCATGACTCTAAATCGAAGGCAGTTTGTGTTCGTGTCTCACTGTATTGTCGCCACACACACAGGTGGTTTTCTCTTTCACGTCTAATCTGATGGTACATCGGACCTACTGAGGGGAAACAAACAACGCTAATGGAGGAGTAATGCTTTTATTTGATTATACACAAACAAAAGAGACCTTCCGCTGCAGTTATGTCAGCGAGGAACTCTACCCAAGTCAGAGTAGCCGAGTGTATTCGCCACAAAATGAAAACAAAACATCTGACCTGTGCTCTACTGCAAAACATTTTGTATTTTACATGTTTGTACTTTCAGTCACACGTTATGTGAGGCATTCTCGCTAAAGGCCCCAGAAATCCTCCAGCCAAACCAGCATCACGCCAACAGTCAGCGATCACAATGGCTTGTATGCGGCCGCTTGAAAGGAAAATTAATTTGACGCCTCCTGATGCAGACACGCTGCACACGCACTTACTGGATTGCCCGACTGGGGCGGAATGGGGCAGTTGCAGTGTTCGCAGATTTCATCCAAGTTCTCGATCCAGTCGCCGTCTGAGTAGTCCGAGCTGCAGTTACATCCCATCTTTCCTGCGGTTTGAAAGTTTATTCTTTGATTGTTATCAAGTTTATGTGGACATTATATAACAAAAGAGACAGAAAAAACGGTTCATTTTACTCAGTGATGTAAAATTATTACAGCTTTATTTTGTTTGTTGCTTTAATACGCCACATTTTCGATAACCATGTCGCATATCATTTATTATCACATGCAGAATTTCCCTGCTTAACCCTTTAAAGCCAAACCATTATTTTTTTTGCGCTATTGCTCAAAAATGAAAAACTCCTTTATGCCAATGTGTGGTGTAGTATCTGAAATTTAAGTGCATTGATAAACTGATGCTGCATGGATTTAGGTATTTGGTGTTGCAGTTGTGCTTGAAAACTGCCATGTAGATTATATTAAAAGGGGTTTTCCTGTTAAACCTGATGTGTATTAGTCGCATGATTACTGCATTGATTTACATTGTTTGAAGCAAAGCTTTACATAAAGGTCAAGACCATTTTAAATGATAAATAAAAAAAAACAAAAAAACAACACAAAAAAAACAAAAACGGAGTCAACCTTTGTGGCAAAAGCACCTGCAACCGATTTCAATTTCTGTACTTCTGGAAACTGCCACAGTTGAAAGTGAGAGAGGGCGTTGCCTCAAAATGGAAGATCAGTGATAAATGAAGCTCGTGGATAAGATACAACTTAGCGTGTGATTTTCACAGAATGAAAACTTACAGCTGAAAAAGGAAACACAATGGATCCACGTGTGAGCACATGTTGTGCAGAGCTGCGTATTAAAGCCCTGAGCAGCTCTGATTCAACCTCGATTAGCAAACTTTTCAAAAGTGCACCAAATGTTAATCGCTTATAATCCAACGTCTGCACGTGCTCTGCGTCGGGTCTTACTCTGCTGCACTCTTTGGACAATGTTTCTCAAGCTTTCCTGGCTCCCATCGACCCCCCCCCCCCCCCCCCCCCCCCCCACCCCCCAAACCACCCCCACCCCCAGTGGAACAGGGTCAGTGGGCTAATCGCAGCAGCCCAAAGGCTCAGAGCCGTGAGAAAGATCTGGAGAGGCCTGACCCGGCAATAACAAGCCCACCACTGATCGCTCCAAGACCCCCAAAGAACCAATCGCCAGAGGATCACCGGGGTATGAAGAAGTTCTTTTTTTTCTGAATTATCAGCACTCCTACGCTGTTAAGAAGTCACACAAGTCAGGGTTTTCCACTCAGGGGCCCCCCTCTGCTTTATGATGAGCAGCTGAGGCTTTTTCTCAGAAGAAACTGTTGAATCTCAGTAAGACTTCAAGAGGAGTGACAAAAGTCAAACTTATTAAACCTCAAAATATAATCACATGGGTTGTTTGGTTTCGTTTTGTTTTCAACTTTACAATTTCACAGTTGAAATTGATGCGGTGTGTCTCATTTTTAACTTTGAAACCACACCAAGTTACTATTATCAACCTATACGTGGAGGCACAGTTTACAATATTACATGTCTATTATGGGCTTATACCGCATTTGTAATGCCGGTTTCTATTAGCAATGATCATACAGGCCTTTTTGGTTTCATCTTTTTGTTAAACCATACAACACAAATGGAAACATTATATATATATTTATATTATATCAGCCAAGAAAACTATTTTATTTAGCTTCATTTGTCTGTTTTTACACGCTGACCATCAAAACAAATCCTCTGATGTTTGTAAGATATATGACACACAATATTGACATCCAGTCATTTCTCTGTCCTTTAAACTTAAATTTGTAAAAGTAAACGATCAGCAAGGTAGCATCTCACCCGTTGAATTATGAAATGTTTCTTCTTCTACCGTCCGTTAACGTCAACATTCGGGTTCCGCCATTTGGAGTCTCTTGTGATCAAATGCTCATTTTGGTAAAGAGTCTATTCAGCAAGAACCTTTCTAACCAGTGGAGCTTTGGTGTGAAGATGTGATCATCCACACCTCTTATTATAAGTATCCGTGTTATGAGTGCTGTGGTGTCTGCACGCACACACACACACACACACACACACACACACACACACACACACACACACACACACACACACACACACACACACACACACACACACACACACACACACACACACACACACACACACACACACACACGCACGCGACCCAGAGAGTTTCCTGTCGTTGAAAGGTTGAGCGTTGCTCTTGCAAGCCTTCAGCAGGTGCTCACCGTGCAGCTGTGAGCGAGCAACGTTTCAGGCTCCACAGTAAAGCAGGTCAGGGCAGCGATACCTTTCCCAAAAGTGGGAAATAAGGTGTAAAGGTTGGAAAATAAAAAAATAAAAAATTAAATGTGTAGGATTCACTGGTAGGCGTTGAGACAGATTGAGTCTCAGTTTGCAGTGTGAATCACTGAACTGTGAGGTGTGGAGCATCATGGGTGTTGATGACATGAGATGGAGAATTTCTGACAAGATCAGACTGATGTTACTGTAAAAGTTGTGGGACAGTAGTTGTTCTCCGACAAGGCCTTTCTGTTCTAAAACTAGTAACTGCCGGCACAACATGGTGTCTTTTAGTCAAATATAATCTTCCCTTTGGTTCAGTCCCATGCCGTCGAGTTTTTGTGCGGCGCAGTCTGTAATAGCTGCGCGTCACAGCGCCTCTATTGTGGTGAACGGCTGCTGCTCCACAGCGTGCACGGGCAGGATGTCGGTCCAAGCATCACAGGAAACAGAGAGAAACGTATGCTTATAAGACCGCCAAACACAGTCACACTCGATATGAAACCACTTCAGTTTACTCTTTTTCCATCGCAGCACGAAGGTTTGAATCGAAGGCGACGTGAGAGAATTTTGATAGTAATTTGTGTGATAGAGCTCACTGTTATTTAGGTGGCTGGAGGGGAAACAGGCACGATAGAGTAGTGGGTGGCCCTCTCAGCTCACAGGAGGGATGTTGTTGGTTCAAGTCTGGGCATGGGGGGGATTTCACTGTTGAGTTTACACATTTTCCCATAGAGTGTCTGTTCACCATATCACTTAATGTTAAAATCTTATTAGCTTGTTTGATACCGTTCATCATTCAACGCCTGACGAAGAAAAAGCCCTGCTGTATTCGGGTTACCACCGGGCCTTATGAGGCTTCAAATGTATTCCTATTTTCCTCTCGACCTCACTTGTCACTGCTTCCAAATGTGGTTGGAAATCACATTCTGTTACGCAATCTAACTGAGATCTTGTGGATAAGCAGAAAGGTTTCCAGCTCCTCCGACGGCGTTGCCGCTCTCTGCAGGTGCCGACCTCTTTCTGACCGTGAGCGAGACTTTTTGTGTCGCGAGCGATGCTTAATCACGTGTGTCACGTCACTCTGATTTGCTTTATGTTAAATTATTCACTTCCTACTGTTTATCTACGCCGTATCAGCTCTCTGTGGTGCGGTGTGGCAAATAAGTTGAATGGGAACCATCTGCAGGGCAAATAGTGGCCTGAAAAGCACAAGTCGGCATTTCTTTATTGTCAGACTATTGACTTCAGAAGAAGGCTTCGAGGTGCATTACTTGAGCCTCTGTACATTTATGTATTCATTTCCACGTGTCCTGATCCCTATCCAGGTCAGACATGAGGTCGCCGGTGACCTGACGTATGCCACATTATCATCATCTCAAGTGAAGCTCCTGTTTCACACATTGACCTCAACTCTGCCAACGCATATTTGGTGTCTTGTTCAACATATTATGTCCCACAATGTCTGTGGGTCTGCACAGCCCTCTGGGGCTCCATTCATATGTTTGGATATCACGCCAGGCCAACGAGCATCACGTGGAGCGAAAGAAGACACTATTGTGAACGGGTGGCCTTGGGACTGAGGATGGAGCAAATGGAACATGTGATGACATTTACCCCCGGATTGCATATACAAAACATCCTGAAATAACCCAAAGTAAACTTCTAAATCACATCGCTGTGTATTAAAGCAATCGTTTTACAGCTACAGCTAAACTCTGAGCACTGATTGAATAGTTTATTTTGTGAGGGAGAAAAAAAAAACACTTTTTATTATCAGATCATTTTGCTTTTTGATGTATATTACTGAGATATGCAGACTTCGAAGCTTAAACATCATTGTTCGACCACACTGTAATGACGTGTATCTCACTAAAAATGGATAAAATGACTTTTGAGTTGCACACAGTCGTAATACTCGTCACTATGATGCTTGTCAGCTGCTGTGTACGCACGCTTGACGTTTCGTGAATTTGTAACAGAACAGTTCTGCAACTTCAATTAAAAATCTCTGTGACAAATTTGTTTTTTAACACCTAAAACATATAAATTAAAATGATACACTTTTTTTTTTCAATCACAGCAATAGGAACTTGTGCATATAATCATTTCAATTAATCCAGAGAAACATTAAGTCACATTTTTTTTATTTAAAAATGCTTTCAGTTACTTACAAGATAACACAGCTTTAATTTTTACAAACACATTTTGTTTTTCCAAAATCAGGCAAACTTGTGTACATGTTGACGAACATTAAGTTCTAGTTACAATCTTTATTCCAAATATTGCGTTGATTTTTTTTCTTGTCTTTTGCATTCAATGAAGCCTATATTAAGGAGGAAAAAAACAAATGCATGCATTTCAATTAGCTATTAACACGTAAATTTAGTTTTTTCCATTAAACTAGTCGGAACATTGTCATATATCCTGAGGACAGGACTGTTTAGTCACAATTTGTCCCCGTGTTCATCGAATTACACGCTTTGATTGTCTTATTTGTTTCTACATAGACTTGTTTTGAAAAGGGATTTTAAAATTGAATTTTAGTGAAGAAAAAAAAACACCAGTAATTTCTATTTAAAGGCATCTTAATAATATCAAAAGTAGATACTTTTGTATTACAGTAGCATCATTTAATATGCAAAGAGTTTCTAAACACCTCTACCCCCAAAAAATGTTTCATACATTTAACAGAACCACAACACATTCTAATACACAGTGAACAAACTGTGCCAGGCTTGTGTTTTCCTCCTAACCAAGTCGTAACTATTCACTCCGTTGGCCGCCTGAGCAGCAGATTACATTAGTTCAGACCGAGCCGTGCATCGCCGTCTGCGCTCTGCAGCGTCTGGACACAGTCATGGAAAACAAAATGCACCATACACAGAGTCCTGGATCCTGTCACTGCAGCGATGAGGCGGTGAAGATATTTTCAGTGTGTGAGGTGTTAAAAATGCTGGAGGGTGACCCCCCCCCCCCAGCCCAGTGAAGGCTCTAGTAGCTGTAAGGGTGTTTCGGTTTTTTGGTTTTTTTTCTTCTATTGCTTGATTCCATCTGCTTTTGTGTATTAAAGATCTTCATTTGATCAGACTGAACAAAGTGACTTCATAGTCTGTGGCCTTAATATAATTCTGACTTCCAAGGTATTGAGGTCACGACCTGATGAAAACAAAGTGAGAACACCATCACTGCTTGGTTAACCAAAAGGTTAACTTTTGTATTTACATTTAAAAAGGGAAGTCAAATGAATAATTCTATGTTTTTCTAGTACCTCCCCTGGCAATTGTCTTAAAACTTCCAAATTTGGAGTCACGATCTCCGAATGACTGATCTGTCGTATACTGAGTTCAATTCCCTGTAAATGCAGTAATATTCTAACATTTTCCGTGTACATGTTTTGCAACCCTAAAAAAATTGTCATGTTACAAGATATTTAACATAATGCCCATTCCTCCTTGAATTTTACTAAATAAATCTTCATCTATGCTTTTGTATTGTGCAAAAAGAACAACACAGTCTTAATAGGAAGCTCACAATGGAGTAAATTTGTCCCGAACAAGCCTGCTTTTGGCTGAATATCAGACCAAGGCACATATTGACGTGGTCTTTCTAAGTGGCTACCGGCCGCTCCTCGCCGTGTCGACCCGACGCCTCCTGAAGGGGAAAAAAACGAACACAAACACAAAGGGAGAACATCCTCCGGGTGTTTGTGGCTTCAGCACAGTGAGAAGCGCCTGGAGTTGATGTTCATCTTGGTGAGGCCCAGATGTTTCAGTGGGGTGGACAGAGCGAAGGCCGCCTTCATGGGGATGTCGCACAGCAGGTCCGACTCCTCGCCACACTCCTCCAGCTCGTACGTGGCGTCGTCCAGCATCTCCTTGTGCCGGTGGCACACCTGCTCCACTTTGAGCCGGTGGATCTCCCCTCGCAGGCGGATCAGCTGACGGGCCAGACTGTTATCCTGGACTTGCATCTCCCTCTGAGGGCAGAGCGGGTGGAAAGAGAGAGAGAGAGGAGGGGGTGGAGGTAAAAGGTTATAGCAAGTGGGGGATGAAGGTGGAAAAACAACAGCCGTTGTGAGAAAGTATGCAGATGGCTCTTGGGATAGTTTTAATCTCCTAATCAAAGCATGTAAATCACTGGCATGAGGACTATATGGGTCGCAGACTGAGATTGTGGGAAAACAGCCGATCTATTGTGTGACACATTAATTGTTCAAGCCCGGGGCTGCATTAAATCCGACATGCTACCACTTGAAAAAGGCCAAATGTTCTTGTAGAGCAAGTCAGTGACACCTGAAGAGGTGATATCTGTCATGGAGGTGAAGGGGGGGGGGGGGGGGAGACAAACCTTAGTTCTCTGGAATGGGTGTGACACTTTTACATGTAACTACTGAAGTATTAACTTTTATATGCGTATCGTGCTTTTTCCTTGGAGTGACTTTGTGCAGGAATTAAATAAACTCACCAGCTCTTTTCTCAGAAACTCCAAAGCGTCATCAATCGTGTCAAAGCCGCAGATTTTGCGCACGACCAGCTCTGAGTCGTCGTCCCTCAACACCGCGGGCACCGACGCGTCCTGCTCCCCGGAACCGGGACGATCTGCGGCGTGTGCGTCCTTCCACGGTCCGCTCTGCACGCGCTCCTGCCACTCCAGGTACGACGGTCTGCGCGTCTGCAGCTTCAGCTTCTCCGTCAGCGCCTTCACGCTGTCCAGGTCCTCCGCGTCCCCCTCCGAGGAGGACTCGTCCCCGAACGCTTTGAAGTCCATCATGTCACACAGCTCGGGATACTGGAGGCGGCAGACTGGCAGACTGGATGGTGGGGTGGCAGTCCGGATCCGTGCGCAACAGGTCCACAGTTGCGCCTTTATAAGGAGAAACGGAGGAGTGACCGCCCATCCCGCACAGGACAGGGAGCTTTTCTCCGAGAACTTGGAGCAGGGTGGTCCAACATGCGGTCTGCGTTCCAGAAGAGCGCCGCCTGATAGTCCAATCTGGCTGCTGGTATGCAAAGTACTTTTTCCAACAATGTCAACTGGCACAAATCATTCACTGCGGGTAAACTTATTACGTGGCCTCCTGCAAACATAAAATTGATGCAGCATAAAAGTTCTACGTAATTAAATGGTTTGAGTGTACTCTTAACGTTCTGTAATTGTGCTTCGCTTTTGAGTTGATATAACTAATCATTTTTGCTTAACTTGGACTATAATGTGGATTAAGTAATCTATAATTACAAATATATAATATATTTAGTCCAATATAGTCCAGTTCCTTGAGTATTTTCATTCACACTGCCAAAAAAGGTATCTCAAAAATAAGCTGTAAACATTAAATTAACTGAAAACTGGTTAATTATCCGTCCATACAGCATGTCAATTTTACTTGATAAGAAATCTTGAAATAAGAAATAAGATGCTTGTGTAGTTGTTAAACTATACTGAATGGAATATGTATAGCCTTTAAACTCCCCAAAGATTTTGAATCTTATGAACCTAATAAGTCCTTACGTATCGCTTCAACCAACACTAATTCAGCCCTGACCTACAGCGACGTTCTCAAATGAAAACTAGAAACTACGATTTGCCTGCTCATTCACACAAAAGAAGCACTGTGAGTCTTTGCACTTTTCTCAGGAGTGCAAAGTCTTGAAAATGCACTGATCTCCATGTATAAAAGAAAGGAAAACACCACTAATCTGAACTACGGCCTTCTGCACTAAATGTTACAACCAGCTTACGGTTGCAAATACACTGGTGTCTATCAAAGTTTAATATGTGTGAAGGAATGACAACACCTTGGACTGGTCATCAGTCAAACACAGAGAGACAAACAACCACAGCACATTCACTATTTAGAGACATCATTTACCTCAAATGGACGTTTCTGGGGGAGTAAGAAACAAAGTACCTGATAGAAAGTCCCTGCATGCACAGGAAGAACAACAATCTCTGCTAAAAAAAAAACGATCCCAGATTCAAACTAAGCAGGTTGTTCATTAATTTGAGATCCAGCCCTGAAAATGATCAAAGTTGTCTGATCCAGATTTATTGTAGACATCTCTATGTTAAAAAACAAAAAAACAAAACAAAAAAAAAACATAAAAGTGTTCATTTTTGTAAAGGTTTGTGAATTTATTCAACCTAACACCTTTGCAGTCAGTGATTCTCCCAAAGGCCCTGGTTTGGACCAGACATGGGAACCAACAGTCACATCTTCTGTTGCACTTTGTGGTATGATGGTCATTTCAAGCACAATGGAGCAAGGTTTCATGTAGAATTGCTTCCTGAATTATTCAGATTATTTCAAACTAAACACATCAAATACCAAAAAAAAAACTAGAGACATACAGTTCATAATTTTAATGCAATTTGATAAAGTGCCTTAAGATGCAACTGGTTACAAACTGGAAATTTCTGTGACCCTCAGAATGATCAGTCGAACCACTGAGTTGGTTCTTTTCTAGCTCTGAGCCTATAGCGCTATCTCGTGGTCACTTCTCACATTGCATGTGGTGGCTTGGGTCAGTGTGACGGAACTGTTTTACAAGTAGTAAAACGTATTTGAACACATCTCTCAGTCTGTGCGTCTCAGGAAACGTGCACTTCCGTCTTTTGTGGCCTCGAGCGACACATTTTCCATTTCCAGAGCAGCCTCGGTGTTCAGCAGACCCCCGAGTGAAAAAAAGAAAGAAGGTGTAGCCACATAAACTGAGAGGCAATGCTGAGAAAAACACAAATGTTCCTCTATTTATAGGCGCCTTATCGTCAAACAAATAGAGCGCAAGTGAAAGTGCGTCCAAACGGTGCGCGCACTGGAGAGCGACAGAGAGAGAGAGAGAGAGAGAGAGAGAGAGAGAGAGAGAGAGAGAGAGAGAGAGAGAGAGAGAGAGAGAGAGAGAGAGAGAGAGAGAGAGACAAAGAGAGAGCGAGAGGGAGCGCGCAAGCTTTCGTTTTCTTATTCAGTCGAAAACAGAAGTGATTTCAGTTTGGGGGATTCGAAGGGAGAGGGTTCGAGGTTGTTCATGGAGTTTTCCGAGCACATCAAGACCGCCAATGTGGGGGACGTGTTGCTCCGGCAGCCGCTGCAGCCGCCGGGCAGAGGCACACTGTGCATCACCGGACACCACCTGCTCTTCTCGGACAGGGAGGAGGGAGCATCACGGCAGCTTTTACTGATTCTCAGGAACATCGATGCCATTGAGAAAAGGTGAGGGAGGAAACAAAGGCAACCGATGGATGATTGAACCTAAAATGAAGTAGTTTTTATCTCAGCCTATTTTTATTTTGAATAAAAGCAAATCACTGAACTGTGTTCATTTTCTTTTCAATTGCACTAACAATTAAAGCAGATGATTTTAAACTTCACTTCATGTGTTTGCCTCAAGAAATATGAAATCCATTATTTTAATACATGTGTGGATGTCAGTGATTTGATATGAAGATGCCAACAACTTCTGGTTTAAAAGAACTAAACTACAATCAGTGCATGATCAATGGTCTAACTCCAGCCTCACATCTTTTGAACCAGTGTGGAAAACCTTTGGGGCTATTCTGGCTTCTTCTCTAATGCAGGCCTCAGTGAAAGGTTGGACTTTGTCGGTGTTGGCTTCAGTGTTTGCTGTGTGCCCAAAGAAGGAAACTTGCCATAAAGATTACAGCGACTGTGTGTCACATTGTGTGTTGCTTGCTTCTAACCGAATTTTTGTCAGCTTGTGCTTAAACCACTTGTTAAGTTTTGCACTCCAGACAAGTGTTACGCGCGCATATTTGTTTTTGCTTGTCACATAAACAAACTTGCAACACTATCTTTGTGGCGCCTTACTTTGGATTTATTGTATTTTCTGGCCCCTCATCATCACCATCGGTGCTGCAGTATCGAACTCTGACCTTAAAATAAGCTGTGATCTCGGCTCTCAAACCACACCCAAACTATAGAATCATTGAATTGTGAAGCTTTGGGGTTTAGGGTCTCACAAGTGTAGTGATATGAAGTTTCAGGCCCCACAAATCGAGAAATATAGGACCACGCAGAAACACACACACACACACACACACACACACACACACACACACACACACACACACACACACACACACACACACACACACACACACACACACACACACACACATATCCCAGATGCTTGGGTTTGGCCTTCCTGTTCTGTCGCCAGTCAAGCCTCCTGCATCGCTCGATGCAAAACCCTCGGCTATTGTTTTCATTGTTTTGTATCGGGATCATATGTGTGTGTTTATGCGTATGCGAATAGGATGTCAGGATCGTCGGGGACGATTACCATCAAGTGCAAAGATCTGCGTGTTCTCCAGCTTGACATCCCAGGAATGGAACAGTGTCTCAACATCGCGCGCTCCATTGAGGTATAGTTATCTTTTAGGATGGCCACACACCAGGGAGGGATGAACTCTTCTGAACTCTTGTGCCTCTGATCACTGCTTTCTTGTCTCTTCTGTCCCTCTCCAGACCCTGTCCGGTCTGGACTGTGTGTGTGAGATGTACCCCTTCTTTTACAGACCTTCCAATCTCAACCTGCAGGATCAGTGGGGTCTCTCATCTCCTGAAAAACACTACAGTCAAATGAAATGCCTCGTAAGGAATCTAGAAAATGTGTTTCTGCTGTAAAAAAATATGTCGCGTAAAAAAACCAACCTGTAGACACAAAAGCATCATAGGCAACGTTCTCCAAATCTCCACATCCAGTAACTGCACAGCAGGAAAAATGCCAGGGAGGGTGAAAGTAGGGGTCAACATTCAGGATATCCCCGTTGCTTGGGTTTCATTTGTTTTCCACTGACTCCAGAATGTGCTGCTCACAGCTTGAATTTGTGCGGTGACACATGGACATCTTCCTTTGAGACGAGTGTGTGGCTGTGGTGAGCTGCATTGTTCATGGCCACAAAATGTCCACAACTGTAGGACATCTGAAAATCCAGATCAGTCCTGCCCAGTGACTTAGTTTCACCCAGGAGAAATTGGTTCGGCTACATTTTGGTGTCTTGCTGAAGCATTTCGTTCAGGTAATAAATCAGATTAGCTTTAGGCTTTTCCTTTGACAACTATTGACACTTTTCCTTAGATGGATTCCTGTCTGTGCTGACATTAATATAAATGAATTCAGTAAAATATCTAAGGCTCCTTTGTTGAAGTTGTGTCTTCATTTAATTTGGACGGGTATTGGATTCATGTTTAATAAAAACTAATGTCACCTATATTTTGTGGGGCTTTGTGTGAATATTTAGTTGAGTCAGTAGTCAACATGTAGTCAGAATTTGTTAACACTCTCTGGCTTTTTTGTTTTTTTTCCCCTAAGATATCAATAAGACACATTCCCAGTGAGCTTTCAAACCGAATAGATGAACGAAACCAACTCTAACTATAGTATTCCTTCGCCTAAAGCCACAGTGGAATAGCTGAAAACTCTTCTTCACTTCTGACTGTTACTTTACTTTCTCTATCCACTGTTCGTAGCATGATGGCTGGAGGCTGAGCAGCGTGAACAGAGACTTCTCGGTGTGTCCCTCCTACCCTCCAGCTGTCGTTGTGCCAAACAGCATCGACGATGACACGCTGAAGAAGGTGGCCAGATTCAGACAGGGGGGCCGCTTCCCCGTTCTTTGTTACTACCACAGGAAGAACGGCATGGTGAGCTGCTTCATTGTCCACCTCTGGCCTCCAGGTTTATCCCTAACGTCTCTCACTGAGGGACTTTTTTTTTTTTCAGGTGATCATGCGCAGCAGTCAACCGTTACCTGGAGCCAACAGGAAGCGCTGCAGGGAGGACGAGCTACTCCTCCAGGCCGTGATTGGAGACTCAGACAAGGGCTACATCATTGACACCCGCTCCAGTCAGCAGGCTCAACAGGCTCGGATGACCGGCGGAGGGTTCGAGTCCAAATCCAGCTACAGCTGCTGGAAGAGATTGCACAGACAGATGGATCGGTGAGTCAAAAAAACGATGCCACGGGTAGTAGATGCTGATCTCTGTCACTTTTCTCATCTCGTTTTCATCACATGCGTGCACAGGGGCAAAGCCCTCCAGGAGAGTCTGATCAAAGTGGTGGAGGCTTGTGGCGATGAGTCTCACAACATGGACCGCTGGCTCAGTAAGCTGGAAAACTCCAAGTGGCTGTCTCACGTCCAGACGGCTCTGTCAACCGCCGGCCTGCTGGCTGAATGCGTGGAGAGGTATGGCTGGTTGCTGCGTACGCGACTTCTCTTTGTACATGTAAAAGAAACCACATCACAATGTAGGTTCACTGTCTTCATCAAAGGGACGGTCATTCAGTCCTGGTCCATGGCTCCGAGGGGACTGATTGCTCTTTGCTCATCAGCACTCTGGCTCAGGTGATCATGGACCCACATTGTCGGACACTGGAGGGCTTCCTGACTCTGCTGGAGAGGGAATGGGTTCAGGTGAGGGCTGAAGTCTGTTTGAAAAGAGGGGACAAAAAGCTTAAATGTTGGGGGGGGGGGGGGGGGTGTTGCATTTAAAACCTTTAAAAATGCAGTAAAAGAGATGTAATTAGTGAAATCTGCTCTATGAGTTATACATGTATTTCTCACCACATTGGATAAACAGCTGTGGACTTTTGCACATCTGTACACCAAAGGTTGGAGTGGTCACAAATGACGTATAAAGCATTATTAAGATAGCAGAAATTGATTGGACTATTGAGTATCTCAAGTCAACTATTGATTAAATTTGGCAGCGTTTTCTTAATATTTTAATTGAACTACTCTGCATAATAGACTGGTGGCTTGGATATACTCACGTAATTTTACTATTACGTAAGTGTGTCCACATGTCTTGGTCAAGACATTGAACAAAGGGGTGCGATCACCTTGTAATTCAGCCGTCAGCGTTGTTGTGTGTGCATGACCGGGTGAATGTGATGGATAATGGGATGTCCTGTACATAGAGACCAGTCAGCGGTGAAAAGCCTGCAGCATCACACAACAGCCGGATCTCTCTGTGGTTTTCCAAAGTGGGACACCGAGTGCTGATATCGGTCACAGAAAATACTTCAATAAAACTAAATATATATATTCTCATTGGACTTCATTACATCTGTTATTTTTTGCTTGATGTATAAGGAGA
Organism: Blennius ocellaris; assembly: GCF_963422515.1. Taxonomy (NCBI): domain Eukaryota; kingdom Metazoa; phylum Chordata; class Actinopteri; order Blenniiformes; family Blenniidae; genus Blennius; species Blennius ocellaris. The sequence continues at coordinate 13,879,002 of NC_137666.1, read as the reverse complement.
TCGGTTTTCCATTACCACTATCACAATATGTGAACATGTCTGACAGAGATGTGTTTTTGATATGTGAGGACAAACACCCACACTTAATTAACTTTTAGTTCCAATTATTTTCGCATAATCAGATTTTGGAAAACAAAACTTGCATTTTAACTGTGGTTTTTATTGTAAAATGTGGATTTGCCTCATATGGCGTATGAGAGAGAGCTGAGGGATGCATCAGCATATTTTGTTTTTCAGAGGAAATAACTCAAAATAAAACAAAAGCGAGAAAACAATTATTTCAAAACGTGCACTTTATTTGAGCACAGTGGAGTTAAGCACCACAGAGTGGTGTACTGGTTATAATAGTCACCTCAGAGTGAGAAGAAGAAATGGAAACCTCCACACCACTGCAGTCGTCCCCCAACGTGTCTGATAACCTCGAAGAGGAGGAATGAAAGTGAAATGAAGTGGGAAAGTCACACATTTCACAAGTTTACTGTGACTCACCTGGAACACTAGTCATTATTCTGGGTGTGTGTGTGCGTGTGTGTCCTCAAAAACACAGTCCGGATTTTCCTCACGGCAATTCATCAGTGGATTTTATGGGGAATCAAATATTTGTAACAAATTAAAAGAAATTAAAAGGCAGCTCATTCGTGTGAAAACGATCCAACATATTCAGTGTGGCTGAAGGCCAAACTGCTGAGCACATATATGGTTATGACCAAATCTCTTGCAGAAAGGATATTGCTCCACAGCTCACCCATGACAGGAAATGCCATCACTTTTTTTTTGTTGAGTTTTCTCTGCAGTTGGGTACTTTGAACAGTGGTAGATAACATATTCAGTCATTATTCAAGAGTGCAGAAGTAGGTAAAATTGCCATATGAATCGAGGTGACATATATTCATTGACACAACTTCATGAGAACGTGAGAGAAAAATTGCATCAGAACTTCAAGGCGTAGGGAGCAGCTGATCTGGTAAAACTTTGAAACAATAAAGGTGAGCACACATTTGCATATTGATCAAGTATTTCTGTGAAAATGCTTCTGAATGCTAAAGACAACTGTTACTTGCATATACACTTACATGACGGTTAAAATGTTTTAGCGATCCTAAACATAAACACACCTCCACTTCATTATTTTATTGAACATACTTTTCAAAATGTAATTATAAATGGCAGAATAAGAAAGTTAATGGTTTTGTTTAGGTAATAAGGTCTTTCATGCCATAGTGTGTCATTGTGACACTGCCAAAGTCATAAAAGCATAACTACAATAAAGTAATTCACATGTAACCAACATTTGTATTTTTGTGTGTGTGTGTGTGTGTGTGCTGTACAAGCATGTATGTAAACAGGGTGGGGTTTTTGGGGGTTTTTTTCAGGCGGGACACCCGTTCCAGCAGAGATGTGCTCACTCAGCCTTCTCCCACACGCGTCTCCAGCAGGAGTCTCCGCTCTTCCTGCTGCTGCTGGACTGCGTGTGGCAGCTGTGGCGTCAGTTCCCGTTGGCGCTGGGTTTCTCCGAGGCGCTGCTCCTGAGGCTGGCCACCGAAGCTTACGCCTCCAACTACGGCACCTTTCTGTGCAACAGCGATCGGGAAAGGTCGGCTCAATTTAAGTGTCCACATGTTTTAGATTGACGGCGTCTGTCATATAAAGATCCTCCGGAGCTTTACTTTGAAATGATGTTTATTTCACCCCCTGGCCATGTAGGTGCACTCTGGGAGTGAAAACCAAGACTCACTGCTTGTTCCAGGCCTTATTGAGACGCGAAGAAACAGATCACTACAGTAACCCGCTGTATGAGCCCACTGAGCTCGCCATCTGGCCCTCGGTCCACCCTCAGTCCCTGCAGCTCTGGAGAGGTGAGCTTATCCACTTCGTACCGTTTCACATCCGAACAGCTTCAGCAGAGTTGTCGCCTCCACTGTGGGCATAATATAATCGTCAGTCCGACTTCATTGAAGTTTTGATGCATTGTTTTCGTTTGATTGCCAGGCTTTTTCCTGAGGTGGACGCCACAGACTCGCCTTCTGGAGGAGGCTCAGCAGGAAATAAGGAACATGGTCATTGAGTGGGGGAGGCTGGTGATCAGGTGATATCAATCTTTTCAAGGAGGGATGTTACCAGAGGATCACAATCTGAATGATTGTGCTGATAGGTCATCCGCCCGATGTTTTCTGGAAGGAAATCCCTGAAGACTATTTAAGGACTAGTGTATACAGCTTAAAAGAATTGCAGTGCAACTGCTCCACACTGGAAATTCTTGTATCAGTAGGATATTGTTGTCCTAAGGTGCCCCCTCGTGAGCCCCGTCCTTGTTCTGAAGACGTCTGTTACTTCCTCCAACGGATTTCAGTGTTGAACGTCTTTTTGTTCTGTCTCCGTCATTTAACTTAACTTGTACAAACCCTGATTATTTATTTGTTTATCTGCTGGACTCTCTCAGGAAGAGTTTATATTGTGATTTACTTCATGATTGTTGTTTTAAGAATATCACATTATTTTGTTTGTGATTCGTCTCACTATGGAAAAAAGCTGATTGTTGTCCTTTCAATGTTTTTATATCCAGTTGAGTGTGGTTTCTTCATTTATTTTTTTTTAAGTGAGTGGTACTTCAATAGTACCCGGAAATAAAAAAAAGCTATTTGTTACAAACAATTGTGAAGCATCGTCCTTCGATATACACAGATATCACTGAATGAAAAATGCAGTGACTGCTCATGAAAGATTGAATAATGAGTTACACTGTTCAAACCTAACAATATATAATGAATATTCATACATTTAAAAATGCTAGAAAGGTTATTAATGCTGATTTCCCAGCATTATTTACTTCTGTATGCCACAGTTGGTTACGACATTTGAAAGTCAGTGAATGCATCTTTAAATATTTTGTAAATATCTTTCCTATTAATGTTGAATAGATGAGGACAAATGAAACCCAGCATATATTTGTCCATGATAGTATATTTGCAAAAAAAGAATAATGTACCACCACCAATTTAAGACCACGTTATTGGTACTAATATTTAATTCAAACAAAATGCCTCACCAGCTACAAATGATTCCTCTGCAGGTTCTGCATTGGTTTGAGCGATTATTGATACAACTGGCCGTTTAATCAGGGAGAAGAAACATTCAAATTTTTCCGAAAGTTGTGTCCCTTACCACTGAACTGTTGCCTTGTCGAGTTCAGCTCTAGATTTTAGTCGAGTATACTAGACTAAAAGTCTTAATTCCAGGTTTAATGCCATTCTGTTGTGTGCTGACGAAGGTCACATTTGTGTGTGTGTGTGTTTATGTGTTTGTGTGTATTTTACCAACTTTTTGCAAAAACTATTAACCCAAATTGCACAAAATGTTCAAGGGTGATTTGTCATCATCCCGTAACCTCGGGATATTAATGGCTAAGCGTTTCCAAATAAATACTCAAAAAGTGAGAAAAATGTCTCATGCAGCGTCTCAGACACATCATGCATGAGATCAGCATCTCTTGTCAGGAGTGCCAACTTGCTCCAGCAGTGCGCTCAGGTAACACAAAAGAATAGGACTCAACAGAATGTCATGATTTAACCTTAACATTGCAAGGTGGCGTTGGCGAAGGTTTTCACCAAATGCCCGTTCTAGTCTATATTTGTGAGTCACTTTGTATCTTTTTCATGCGTTAGTTTGCTCAAAGTTTTCGTTTTAGAGTAAGAGTGAAGGGTTGCAGCAGGTTTAGGGATGATTGATTCATGTGTGTTTTCAGTTCTTTGGGTATGGGGCATGCAGATAAATGTCTTTGTCTCCTTCAGGTCATTGGGCTCGTTCATGCCGACCTTAAGCCTGATGATGTCATGATGTTCGATCATGTTCAACAACTGCTGAGTCAAACTGATTGACTTCAGTTTGGCTCATAATGACCCCGAGAGGCGGTCCGGGTACATGCTTGGGGCTCTTTGATACACCGAAGCCGGCCATTTCCACCTCTTTGACTAAGAGTAGAAGACATTCACTGATTTCCAGCACTTTCCAAGAAAAGTAAACATCATTTCTCATTTCAAGCTCAAGAGACTTTGTGCTTATATTAAATATCGGAGTTTTTAAAAGTCGGAAGGCACGCATAGAAAGACAATCTCTGGAAAATATAATCCGATTGTGTTTTGTCCACAGTTGAGACCCATCGTGTTAATAATCTGAAAGCCCCCCAGACATTGTGATGAGTTTACACCAGAAAAGATTTTCGACATCAGCTTGAAAATGTGGACGCATAATACTGAATAAAGTTGATTTTTTTTTATTTTTTTATAAAGAAGTAGAAGGCTGTATAACAGACACACCTCCCAGTCCTGTTAAGCTCAGCTAAACACTCTACACAATAGAAATCCTGCGCACAGCAAGTCAGCATGTTTTTGCACATGGAGCTTTGCAGGCCGGACACTGTAGTCCTGTTCTGTCACTTCCACCAGCCCCGGTTATGATACAAAGAACCACATAGCCCAGCATGACTCTCTACACCTGTGTATTTATCCACTGCTTACTGTATCAGGGACCAAATGGGATGGTCATCTTTCCGTCTGACACTTAAATGCTGCCTTATTGGGTTTTATTTCCTCACAAGGTTTGGAGGAAAAGTTCTGGATTTGCTTAGTCCCAACCTGCTGCATTTGGATCAACAAATCCTCAGTGGGATTTCCACATTTGTCAGTACACAGGTAATGTATGATTTATATTGCATATTCCTATACAAGTAGAGGTTCAGTGTGATTCTACTGGTGTTTTTGTTCTCAGCTTCACGTTTCAAAGGACAGTAACTGAACATGACACCAGGCCCCCTGGCCGTGCTGGGCCGGTTATGTCGAGGCTGTCTCGGCAGGGCTCGGGTCAGGCCTGGTCGCACCTTCAGCTCCTCTCCGGGGCAGACGAGCAGGTGGAACAGCCGTGAGACCTGCAGCCCCCCGCCTCATCAGGACAACCCCCGCGTCCTCATCACAGGCCAGATATACCACAATATTTCATTTGCTCATCGAGGGGAAAATTGCTGAAGCGCTGAATTTTCACAGTGGAGCTGTTGCCTTACTGTTGCTGACACTTGTAGATACTGTTTGTTTTCACGCTGATCCTTGGATATAGATATAATGAACGTGGGAGTTTCATGGCACACTTGCATCAACACCACAAGTGAAATACGACAGACGTGTGTGTTGTTTTCTCTGCGTTCTGGTGGCTGGAGCGTAACAATAGATGTGCATACAGACCGTACGAGTCACATGAAAGGGTTGGTGATGGACCGCGGGGAGAAGAATAGCCTGCTGTCGTTCTTTATCCCAGAATAAAGCATTGGGGCAAACAAAAAAGATATTTTTTTTTCTTTTTCAGCTGAAGCACCATGCAATGAATAGTGGATTTTATTTCCACCGATCTCCCAGTGTGTTTGTGATCTGTTTTTCGCTAAACTTTGTGTCTGTGCAGGTGGTCTCGGGCAGTTGGGTGTTGGCCTCGCACAAATGCTGAGGTGAGATTTGTTTAAAGGTTCTGAAACAAAAGATTCAATATTTACATGTCATGACTTTACAATTAATGTTTAGGAAACAATATGGAACAGAGAACGTAATTCTTTCAGACATCAAGAAGCCGCCACCTCATGTTTTCAACAGTGGTAAACCCCTGATTCAGTTCCCTTCTTCCAGTGTACAAATACTGGCTTTTCACACTTGGCAGAAAACTACGTGTCAATAAAGTGATTCTAACTCTCGTTTCCCTTCAGGCCCATTTGTGTACGCTGACGTGCTGGATTACAAACTCCTACGGGAGCTGATTGTAAACAATCGCATCACCTGGTTGGTCCACTACAGCGCCTTGCTGAGCGCTGTAGGGGAGGCCAACGTAGCTTTGGCACGAAAGATCAACATCACAGGTCTGCTGTCATGGAAAGACGGCTTTTATGAGCAGAGACTTTCAAGATCATCGGCGTCTCAACTGTCCCTCTCTGACCTTCTCTTGTCTGTCCAGGCCTCCACAACGTGCTGGACTTGGCCCTGGAGAACTGCCTGCGCCTCTTTGTTCCCAGCACCATCGGAGCATTCGGCCCTTCTTCTCCACGGGATCCGGCCCCCGACCTCTGTGTTCAAAGACCCCGAACCATCTACGGAGTGTCTAAAGTCCACGGAGAACTGATGGGGGAGGTACGACCTTAAATCGCTATTGTTTTTACGTGGATGTGTGTTGTGACAAAATCGTATCACCTACCAATTGTCAACATTGTTTTTCTCCTTTTCTTAAGTACCTTCACCACAAATACGGCCTGGACTTCCGCTGCCTTCGTTACCCTGGTGTGATATCAGTTAACACCACCCCTGGTGGGGGAACAACAGGTATCATTTTGCCTCACAGCGCTACATGTTGTAAATATGGAAGCTTCATAGACAACACACTCCTAACCAGCCCTGTCTTCACAGACTACGCAGTTCAAATCTTCCACGACGCTCTCAGCACGGGCCACCACGAGTGCTACCTGCGACCTGATACCCGCCTTCCCATGATGCACATCTCCGACTGCCATAGAGCTACAATAGAGTTCATGCAGGCTCCTGAGTGCCAGCTGTCTCTGCGCACCTACAACATAGCTGCTATGAGCTTCACCCCAGAGGAAGTGGCTCAAGAAATACGCAAGCACCTCCCTCACCTGAAGGTCACCTACAATCCTGATTCTGTTCGCCAGACGATCGGTACGACTGTCATACACATTCTTGTAAATGTTTGTCGGTTTGCAAAGCAGAACTCATAGTGGTACGACTAAGAGGACCAAGCTTTATTGGGTATTAAAAGTCAAAAACTGCATCAGATGTCCTACATTAAATTGTCACTTTAATCAGTCAAATATAAGTCTGCTCTATAGGAACTTAATTGATGCTCTGCTCAATGTGCATTTATTCTGATTGCCCATCATTGACTGCCTCAGTCAATAAGCTTCAGACATTAGGAATAATAATAATAATGGCTTATGAGTTGATGTAAGGATATTTGGGCAGTGTCATCAGCATAGAAACTATGGTGAAATTACAGTCAAGCTGAATGTCCCAAACCAATTCTCACCATTGGAATGCCTTTCAATTGTGTGTTTATGCAACTTCTGTTTCTATCATATTCTGTTGGTTTCTTCGGGTTATTTTGGAATGTTGTAAAGTTAACAATCGCATCTGAAACATTGGAAAACAGAGTTTGATGGATCTCATGTGGTATTCTTGTGTGCCGCTCTGCAGCAGACAGTTGGCCTGTGAGATTCGATGACTCTAATGCCAGGAGGGACTGGGGATGGGCCCCAGCCTTCGGGCTGGAGGAGCTGGTGTCTGACATGCTGCACTCCATTCGAGACAAGAGAACAAGTGAAAGTTTGCCGGTCAGCTAGCAGAGCCTGCTCTTCAGAGACTGACCAATGGCCCGCCACTGACTTTTCTTCAGCCTGCGTTGACCGACGAAACACTTCATTTTACTTTACTTTTACAAACTGTCTGCTTCTGTTTTCTGTTTCCCTCCGACACATTTTAGCAGTGTGCCAGGGACTGATTGTAAAATAAAATATCTCAGTCAAAATCTCTTCATATACAAAAAGGAAGTGAGGTCACAATCACACGTACACACACGTATTCCAGTATTTTTCAGAGGCTCATATAGTGTCAAACCTTCTCTTCATCTTTGTTTTTTATTGTTATGGTGGCATAAGCATACACATGGTGCGGAAAAAAGCTCGTTTTTAGGCTAAGTCATGGAAATCACATGCAGGAGCACAACTGTTTGTTACAATGTCTTTTTTATAAGGATGAATACACAATAGACCAGTTTACCATTCAAAGTAACAAACTACATTTCAGTGACAGGATCCTTTTAATTTCTGATTCCATTCACTCTGTAAACATGTAATTTGTTCAGATTTGCTTTACAATACCAGTCTTTTCAATATATCGTCTACAATAGCAGACACATCTACCAGGAAACCTTTATTCTACTCTTTTGACAGCAGTTTGATTTTGATTACAAATTTGTAAATTCTAATTTGTTTGATAAACAATGTATATAAATGCAGTGTACTTTAAATCAAACATTGAATAATAAATCATTTTCCAACGTGGCAAAAATTATTTTCCTGAACCATACAACACACACACACACACACACACGCACACACACACACACACACACACACACACCCACACACACACGTTTGTTTCGGCTGTTTTCTTATGATGTAAAACCCAGATATTTATGGCTTGATTTATCGTCTTGAGGAGATACCGTACACTCTCTCTGGAGCAGAACAAAAAGGACACACATGGTTTCTGAGTGAGATGGTTGTTCCATCAGGATTCTCAGTGAAAAAGTAAAGTCTGTGCTGGACCTTTTTAATGGTGGCTCTGCTGTTGGTGCTCCAGGTCAGGTTGTCTTCTACGTAGACATCCAGGAATTGGAAGTTGGAGACCCTCTCCACACACTTTGCACCAATAAACAGGGGTTGGATGTCTGAATTTTTGTTCTTCTTATTAATCCACGATGACCTCTTTTGACTTCGTGGGGTTCGGGATCAGGTTGTTGTCCTATGGACCAAAGCGGCATAATATTACTTAAAATATATTTATTCTTGTGCCTGCCTCTTTAAGAGGCGAGAAGGGCAAAGATTGCTATCTGAGGCAGCCATTTTTATTATCATTATTATTATTATTATTATTATTATTATTATTATTATTATTATTATTATTATTATTATTATTATTATTATTCTGCAGTTCTTTTCTATGAGTAACCAGTTTCAGACCGTGAGGAGCACGGACACAAAAAGCACATCAAACTATGCTGAACATTCGGGACTTTTGTTGACAACTTGGCTAACTGTTTCCAAATAAATCCCACAAAACGGGAATAAACGGGAATCCCATACAAAGTGGATGGGAGAAGCACCTCATGGAGGAAAGGAAATTATGATCAAAGGGGAAGATACCATGAAGATGCTGAAATCAATAGAGAGAGAGGCAGGCACACCAAATTTTTTTCTCACATTTTCGAGTTTCTTGTTTCTTGTTGAGTCTGCTGGTGAACGAGCTCAATAACATATCTCTTTGATCTTTTCATAACTTATTGTAATTCATATTCTACCAGAAAAGAGAGCTTAGTAAAAATCAACAAATACAGGATTTGTTTATACACTCGGGTCCTTTAGGGTGGGAAAATGTTTTGTGTGCTGCTGTAGTACCTACTGTGGCCTGTTGGGGCGGTCATGGTTTTTTTTCTGTGTATTTGCAGTACCAGGAGTGACCTGTAGGGGCGGTAACGTTTTTGTGAGCTGCTGCAGTACCAGTACTGTCCTGTAGGGGCACTCTCTCCTCCCAGCTTGCACCTCTGATTTTCACCGGAGCAACACACGTCTCTCTCGCCTCTAACGAATAATTTTCACCGATAATGGACGCGGGATTCTTCCGCGTAAGACTTTTGAGCTTCTTTCTTGGAACTACAATGCACAGCCGCTAATCTCCAATGCCGTGTAGTGCGTGCCTGTTGAAATAATATGCCGTATAGTTTCATGCGGAGGGCCATTTAGTGGGAAATAGTACGGTCAAGGGCTCCGTCTATCCACTGAGAACAACCAATCTTCTGTTTTCCCGTCAGTCATCAATTAGTTAGGCTGCTTCCGGAAATGATGTGTATTTGCAAACACGGTTATCTGTTGTGCTGTAGTCTTGCATTGCCGTATAATGCTTTTAAAACTCGCATTTTTTAACATAACTTGGCGACATTGTTGCAGGAAATAGACACCAGCAAACATGCTAGCCCGTGTTAAAGATGGCGGCCGCGCGGTGTGTCGCGTCTGTGTCCGCTGGGTAGTCACGACCACCGCTCCGCCGATGTTCACCGGCTTTTAAGCTCCAGCAAGCGTGCGGGTTGAACAAAATAACGCGTCTTCGAATATAATGTGCACGGCGGAGCACTTGTTGGTTGAATTAGCCCGTAGGTGAGCCGTTATGTTATCTACCTCCCCCGGAGGATTAATGAAGTACTGGCTGCTAGCTTCACTCTGGTTAGCATGCTGAATCGTCCCTATGTGGTCAAACTTCTCGCTCCATTGTCGTTTGAAGACAACTTAATCTCCGAGTTAGGTTTTCCACAACAGTTTCTCTGTAAATGACATCACTCCAACACGACACGGGACAAATAGCAATAAAGTGGCCCATCTGATCACGTGATCGCTTGACAAGGTGTGCGTGCACATGTCATTTTCTGCACGTATCTCATTGTCCATTTCTTTTCCTCTGCAGGGCACAAGTGCGGAACAAGACAACCGATTCAGCAACAAGCAGAAGAAACTGCTGAAGCAGCTGAAATTTGCAGAATGTCTGGACAAGAAGGTAAATAATCCCCCAAGTCTTGACGAGATATGTTTATTACACCCTGATATTTTCAGCTATTTGTTGGATTCTGTATAAGGGAACGCCTCGTGTATATTTTAAAGCTTATTGCACAGCTGTGTTTTCGTTAAAGAAGAGGTGGTTTAACACTGTATGTTTGTAGTTCACAGTTGTATATTAATGTTTGGGCAGTGGTGGCCTCGAGGCCAGAGGATGTGGACTTGGGATTGGAAGTTTACGGGTTAATATCCAACAGCAGACAGGTCACCACTATGGGTCCCGGAGCAAGAACCTTGATCCACATCACTTCCCCAAAGTGTGTTAATGTCGCTGCTCCACAGCATCCCAGAAACAGGGTGCAAAATAGAGGAATTTGTCCAAGGAGATTGATTAATTATGACATTCTTGATGGTGGTTATAAGCCACAGCTGACTGGGCTTAATGTATTTGATTGGCTCAGAGTATAATATCAATCCAAGAGCACACATAGAAAAAGAAAACCAGCATATTAATAGAGGCTTTTTGATGAGCAGAAATGCTAATTAAGCAAGTTAAAGTGCCTGAATAAGTAGCTTTTAAAACAGCTTTTTCCAACAACTAAATCGAGAGTGCCGACTTATTATGAGGGGCCACATACAGCCCAGGCTGCGTTCGTTCAATCTGAATCAGTATAAAGGTCAAGACAGCCATAATGACAACTCCAAATTTCTCAGTTTTGATACAAAGAAATGTATTGACATAATCGCACATAATGTATTCTTTTTTTTATAAGAGTAACAGAAGTATATTTTTTAAATCTGGCCATCCTAACCAATCCCATGTTTGCCACGCAATATCTGCAGCCTTGATGCAAACTTGTTCACCATGATACTATTTATATTTTGTTTTTGTATTTCCTGTGGTTGGTCTGCTTACGTGTCCATGCGTTTAGCTGTCTTCATGGAAAACTTCATAGAGAAATGGACGGAGTCATGATATTCTTATTTTTCCGAGGATTGGAGCTGTAGAAGTTATTGCGCTCACAATTAACAAATGGATAAATAGAAAATCACCAGCGATATCTCAAATGTCATTAATTTGATGTTGATTTTAAAGTCTACTATTCAAATCGGTGGACAAACACGTCAGAGCTTGAAAACAGCACTGACATCTCATTGAAGGAAACGTGAAGTCATAGCAATGGCAGACCTCATCCAAAGATAGTAGTGCTCTCCCTTTTGTTCAGATAATTCTGATGTGTGAACAAGCTGGTGGTCTGCTTTCCCCTCAGGTGGACATGACCAAAGTGAACCTAGAAGTCATCAAGCCCTGGATAACCCAGCGAGTGACAGAGATTCTGGGATTCGAAGATGACGTCGTCATAGAGTTCATATTTAACCAGCTCGAGGAGAAGGTAATGTATTTCATTGTGTTTCTTTCTCCTTCTCTCAGAACTGTAAATTTGAAGGCATTGTCAATAAGAAGGGTTAAAAGCCAATAATTGCACATCGTAGTCAAGCTGAAATTGAATGGGTAAAGTAAAAATTGGTGTAAAGCTGATTTCTGATTGATGACCATGTTTTGTTGTTATGTGACAAAGTGCCTTTATTCAGCAGTCTTCTAATGATGATGTGATTTATGATTTAAAAGGCCTGAACCAATATGGATGTTATACCTTGCATCAGAAGTATAGCACCAACACCTAATTAGCTCTCTCCTGAGCCCAAAGTCACTGAGCCCAACTCTCCCTTCATGATGCAGTGTGTGGTTTGAGGTGAGTTGTATGCAGGGTTCACCTATATCATGTCAGTGAAAGACACACCTGAACAATGCCATAATCATACTCTGCGTAGGTTTTTTGCAGCGTATCGTTAAACTGAGCAGAATCCCGTTTGAAGTTACTGAAATAATCAAGCGAAAAAATTACTTTTACATTCTGCAAACTGAAAAGTATTGTTTTTCTGACCTCACTCGTTGGGAGTTTAAAGTGTTTTGCATCTCTGCTCTGTGTGGTTCGAGCCACTCGTAACCTCGCCTTGCAGAGATCCCAGAAGTGCAACAAGTTAACCGTTTTAACCACTGGAGGTCACCAAAACAATCCAGAGGCCATATATTTGAGCTTGACATTGGCACACTGTTATTAAGGTTAAATGTTTCAGTGCATTCTTGGCTGAAAGCTATAATGTTAATCCTCGCTGATATTGTACATTTCATTTTAACAGTGAATTGTCAATATTTTTTCACTAATAGTGAAGTCATTATGTCCAGGACTGACATTGTTTGTACCATATTGACACATTAAATTTCAGGAAATGCCAAAAATAATGGGCCATTTCCATTGTTTTATTTAATAAAATACTATCTAACTTTATACAGCTTTAAGTTATGCATTTCGTTTATTTTTACTTGCTAACTTTGTTGAACACTGACACTGCTTACACATTCTTGATCTATTTATTTATTTATTTCTTTGCTTGTGAAGGTTGTTGAAGCTAAATCTATTTGGTACTCATGCTTGTTGTAAAGAAAAGAATATCACTCAGTAATTCTTATCAGATGTTGAAATAAAACCCACTTTTTGTGTAACTGTGTACTCATTATTGCTTGTTCGTCTCTTGCAATTTAGATAAATGATATAACATTAAGCTCATGGTGGTTGAGTCTCAAGCAGTAGGGAGGCGGAAGCAAGCCAAGGGAGCTCCCTGCCCACTGATCCCACGGGACTCACTGAAGACACCGGAACTGTACTTGCTGTGTTGGGTTTTAATGCACTCTGTATTGTGGCTATTTGTTAAACTCCTGAAGTGTAGACTTTGGGGAGACTGGAGATGAGGGGGTGGGTGGTAACATTTCAGGGATGTAATGTAGTGGGTTAGCAGTCGCAATCCAATAAAAGCAATTAGTTTTAGTCTAGATTGTGTATTTTTTTTTTTTTTTACGACAGCAGTATTGCATGAAATTTCTTACATGATTAGATATGTCTCCTCAGAAAACTCACATCCTCAGTTCTCTTGAGTTTGCGAGTGCAAGTAAAATGGAATATTTTGTATTTTCTTATGGTATTGAGTCCAATATTAGGACCCTGGGAATTTAAATGTTGTAGTCAAAGAGTATTTCATGTTTTGAGTACAGTTAAGAAATATAATACGGCATAGCTTAGAGAGGAGTAGGAGGGAGGAACTCCATTTGTTGGACCGTACCTCCCCCTGATGTTCTTGACTTCAATTGTTTCAATGGATATCTGTGTGTTTTTTTTCTCTTCCCCTACGTGTGTATATTACAGCACCCGGATAGCAAGATGATGCAGATCAACCTGACAGGCTTCCTGAATGGAAAAAATGCCCGCGAGTTCATGAAGGACCTTTGGCCCCTGCTGCTGAGCGCCCAGGAGAACATTGCTGGCATCCCCTCTGCTTTTCTGGAACAGAAGAAAGAGGAAATTAAACAGAGACAGGTGAGCCTTTCGATCACTCCAGTTCAATTCATTTAATCAGTCTAAACACATGTTTATCAGTTTGAATAAAATTATTATGAAAGATAAAATATTGTATTGTATTCCTTTTTTGGGGGATGCTGCTGGAATTATATAAAATTATTCTGATATTGGCAACCAAATGTTGATCATTGTCATTTTTGTCCGTTTAATGTCAGATTGAACAGGAGAAACTTGCGTCTCTGAAGAAATTGGATGAAGATAAGAAGGAAAAGGACAAGGAAATCAGAGAGAGGGCTCAGTCAAAGAGCCCAAGAAGGTAAATATTTAATATCATCACCAGCTTGTGGGGGAAGGAAAAAGTGCGGCGATCGCAGATAACGAACAACTTTCTGGTTTTAGGCGAAAGACGAGATCGCCATCACCGAGGCGGAGGTCACCAGTGAAGAGGGACAGGAAACGCAGCCCGTCGCGCTCCCCACGGCGCAAACCCAGCCCAGTTGGCGGCAGTTCCCCCCCTCCCCCCCTCATGCAGCTGGTCACCAAACCCGTGGAGCCGCTCGTGGAGCCCGATACGTCATTGAGAGCGATGCCAGAGCCCGTCATCCAGGAGGCTTCTTCCACCTGGTGAGTGGAATGCTGTCGTACACTTTATTAACCCCCCCTTGGGGATGTTGGCCTTGAGTAATGGCACTTGGGTCTGATCAATTGTTTTTCCTGCAGCGGTACACTCGTGGAGGTGGTGAAAGCCGACTCGGTGGCTGAAGTCAAAGAACCTTCCCCAGAGAAAACTCAGAAGAAAGAGGAAAGACCCCGTTCTCGTGAAAAGGAGAAGGAGTCCAGGAGGGACAGGCCTCACCACCGCTCTCGCTCCCATTCCCGCTCGCGCAGGCGACGCTCCCGTTCCAGGTGACGCCTGATTAAATTCTCCTACATTTTGTGTCTCATCAGTTCTTTTTTTTGTTCTCCCCACTTGTGAAATAGCAAAGAGATTTGAAGGTTGCTTAAGCTTCTCTAAACTCGTCATGTCTGTGCTGTTAGATCTTACTCCCCGAGAAGACGACCAAGTCCGAGAAGGAGAATGTCTCCTCGTCGACGGAGTCCTCCCAGACGTGGCCCCACCGGCTCCAGACACAGACACCGGCGTTCCCCAGTCCGCAGGTCAGTGAGCTGGAGGGCGCGTTGTATTGTGGTGCACCGTCCTCAAGCCTCGTGGCGTCGTACCGGGCTGAAAACATCGAACGGTTTTTGTCTCCTGTGTCCTGCAGAAGGCGCACTCGCTCTGCTTCGTCCTCTGGCAGCAGCTCCTCTGGCTCACGGTCACCTAAAAAAGCAGTGAAGAGAATATCCAACTCTCCACCGAGAAAACAGTTCCATCCTCTGGACACGTCGATCAGCCCCGCGGGGAAGGAGAGGCGATCACCATCTCCGCGGGCAAGAAGAGGCCGAGGCTCCGCTTCCCCACCCAGATCATCAGGTAGAGCCTCGCAAGGAAAACTGTGGTCGTCTCTTGATGCAGTACTTCCTTTTCAATGAGTTCAATGAGAATATAATCACATCTCTTCATTTAAAGTGTGATGGTTGTAAAATCTAAGCTATTTTTTCCCCAACCGCTGTGTTAAAGTATCACCCAATACCATGCATTTTAATGACTATTTATTTGACATTTTCTAGGATTTAAGCGAAAACAAGGAAGATCTGATTCTCCAGATAATCTCAAACCCAGACCATCTGAAGGGTCTGAGTCCGGTACGTTCAAATGATCCTCCTATTCTTTTACCTGTTACTTTCCTTAGTTGTCAGCTGAAAGGGGCATGATGCTGGTGTTCACTAGGGATGTGGAGAAAATCAATGAAAACCGGTCAACCAGTCAAAAAAAGGACAAGGATGTTTGATTGTTTAGCTGACTAATCGTTCACATCCCCAGTGTTCACCTGGTTAAAGCCATTGCAGGTTGTCTTTCTCTGCATGTTGTGTATGAGTTGCGATACAAAATGCACAATACTCATTATGATGCCAGTGAGAAATACAAGATAGTGGGTGACAGTGTTTGACCCATGTGGGACATAAATAAGCTCATTTAAGGTTATAAGTTATTGCCAAATTCACAACTTTGACTCGTAAAAGGCATCACTTACCAAACAATGGTTTGGTGAAAGATTTGACTTAACTGAAAGTGGTTTGAGTTACTTTTATCTTTGAAATATAGCTTTCAGAGAATGAGTTAATATCAAAAACGTTACAGACGTCAATTGAATTTTGTCACAACACTCACTGTTCACCTACATCTTCTCACCTCACGATATAATGTCTCAGCGCTGCTGTCGTATCGCAGAAGTCGTGGTTCCAACCACCAGGGGTCGCCTGTATGACTGCACAGCACCAGTAGCTCTGACATTAATGTGCAATTTTGCTTATCCCTGTAGTGTCACTATAAATGACATGAAAGTATCAATAGTACTGTAAATGTGTGCAAACTGAACCAAAAGAAATCCAGTCGTCAGGAACACCCCCTCCCCCCTTTTTTTTTTCTTTTTTTTTTGTGTTGCCATCACTGATTGGACGCGTAATGCTTTGCATTTCAGAGGATGATAAAAATGAGAAAGGCGCAACGGCAGATTCGGTGCAGCAGCGGCGTCAGTATCGCCGACAGAATCAACAGTCGTCCTCAGGTTGACAAGAGTTTATTTCCCCCTGTTCTTTTGTGTCCCATTCCCACGCATCCGCTAGTCTCTGACGGTGTCCGTCCGTGTCATCATGCTTGTCTTTTGTTGCTGCATGTGCTGTCGGAGCTTTGCCCTTAACCCTGATCATTGTTTTTTCTCAGTGCATGCAGCTAAGTCAGACTGTTAAAACGGCTGTTGATGTTTTCGTCTCTTGTGATTTCAGACTCGGGATCTTCCTCCTCGGAAGACGAGGGCCCCAAGAGGCCGGCGGCAGGGCCGCCTGCCAGAAATGGTGAAGTCAGGAGGAGACGTAGCCGCACGCCCTCTCCCCGGAGACGGCACAGAGACGCTTCGCCACCGAGGTCAGATGCTTGGCACACTTGGTGTGTGATTATCTAAATGGCAGTCGTTGCAAGATCTGGAGTTGTCAATTCCTTGCGTTTCAGGAAAAGACGTACGCCTTCTCCTCCGCGCAGACGGCGCTCCCCCTCTCCCCCGCGGCGCCGCAGATCCCCGTCTCCTCCTCCCAGACGCAGGTAAGATAAGAACCATCGCAGAAGCTAGTATTTCCACAATTTTGAAGGTTTTTTTTGGACCTTTGCATTTTGGTTCCTCTCAGGTCTCCTTCTCCACCGCCTCGCCGTAGATCTCCATCCCCCAGGCGATTCTCTCCCCCAATCCAGCGCCGCTATAGCCCTTCACCTTTACCTCCACAGAAGAGGAAGGTGTCCAGTTCGCCCTCAAAACGTTCTTCGCCAGTAACCAAACGACGCCCCTCGAGGTCTCCCAAGCGCCGAAGCTCTCCGGCCCCGAGGAGACGCTCACCCCCTTCTTCCACGTCCCCACCCCGACAGAGGAGGAGCCCCATGTTGCCCTCCTCCCGGCCAGGCAGGGACACTCGCTCTCCCGTCGCAGCTTCCAGACGCCTCTCCCCATTGCTTGCAAACCGCAGTCGCACAGTTCGAGGCTCCAGCAGTCCCCAGGGTCGGTTCACCTCCAGCATATCTCCCAACCAGCGCAGGCAGCAGTCCCCGTCTCACACGAGTAAACTCATCCGCAGGGTGTCCCGCACCCCGGAGCCACGCAACAACCAGAGGTACACAAACGCTGAGCTCTTCTTCCTACGGCGAAATGTGTCGTGTCGTTTTTGTTTTCCCTAATGTCACCGTCGCGTCTTCCGCAGACCCTCTCCGAGCCCACAGCCGATAAGGAGAGCGTCCTCCAGATCCGTCTCCCCTCAACCAGCTGCTCAGAAACGTCCAGCCCCGGTTTCTGCCTCCCCCTCACCAGGGCGCTCTGCCAGTGGCTCTCCTCCTCCACCAGCCAAGAAACCCAGCAGTGGCTCTGCCAGTCAGTCTCCGAGCAAGGTTGGAATACACTTTCATTCAAGAAAAGCTGCACACGTATCCAAATACATATAAATTACAACAAGGCGTACATACACATCGCTATATGAAGACAGGTAGTATGTTTGAGGGGGGGGGGATGAAGTTATGCGTAAAACAGTCAACCAAGAGCAAGTTCCATGTCCTGTCTTCAATGCATGAAAACTGAAGCCACAGAAGACATCTGAAACTTGCTCAAATAATCTTAAACTCAGATTTTTTTAAATGCAGCCTCAACAGACACAGTCATTTGACTTCCTGAAAACTCGTTGTGAAATAAGCAGGAAGGGTAATAAAACTCGGTATTGCCGTTTCTTACAAGTTGTTTAAGTATGCATTCTGTTGCAGAACTCTGATGTTGACGGCAGTGGGAAGAAGAAGAAGAAGAAGAAGGACAAGAAACACAAGAAAGACAAGAAACATAAGAAACACAAGAAGCATAAGAAGGAGAAGAGTGTTTCTGCGGCACCGGCTGACGGACAAGAGAACCAGGCCGTGGAAGACGACGGGGAATCAAGAAAGGTACCGAAACATTAAGCGTGAGTCTCATGCTCAGGTCTCAGCTGCTACACCCAGAAACAATGTGTCAAGTGAGTGTGTGTGTCTCGTCGTCTTGTCTCCTGTCCAGGAATCGGAGAGTGAAGTCGACGACGGGTTGGACGATCTGGAAAAGCACCTAAGAGAGAAGGCGCTGCGCTCCATGAGGAAGGCCCAGCTGTCTCCATCACAGATGTCCTGAAAACAAAGAACACCCCCCTCCCCCTCTTGAATATTTTCCTCTCACTTTTGATGTTTGCCATCAACCTGGTTCAGCTTTAGAATGTTCAAATTATTTGAATCTGAGTCCTGTCTTTCTTTCTACCGGTTTGGTACAGTCTGAAGAGTGTTGTTTTTTTCTTCGAGAGCTTGATTTGTCAGTTTTAGTGTGTTATCTGAACTGCAAAGAAGCTTGTGTTGTCCATAATTCTTTTTTTTTTTTTTCTTTCTTTTTCTTTTTTAAATTGTTGAACAGGGAAGCAGTTAAAGCTAAAGTTGAGTTGGGCAGGGTGATGATATTTTCCACAGTCTCCAATTGTATCCATTGAAGAAATGCTTGCATGTGCAGTGATTTGTCTCCGATGTGCATGAACCACTGACTTTGAAGCATAGGGGCAGAACCACCATGCAGTGACATGGTGACTGTTACTCTCAGTGGTGGGAATAATCGCACAGCTGTGGGTGCTCTTAAAGAGGCAGTAACAGAATGTTTCGTCCAATATTGTAACTTAATGTTTGGCAACTTCTAATCCTTTTTTTTTTTTTTTTTAATTCCTGGCTTCAAATTTTTAGTTTGAAGACTTAAAATAATCTGATGTAATGATACATAGTTAAATTTTCTTCCAAACTGACTGATATGCAATTTCAGTTGTACCCCTGAACCGAGCTAATCTCTGTGGGACTGCGATAGTTTGATTTGTATTTAGTAACCTTGGCTCTTGTCACCTTGTCATCCTTTCAGAAATAAAACCTTTTTATAGGAAAAGCGTTTTTTGCACATCTTCATTTAATAACTGTCCCGAAGAGGGGATGGCTGTTGCTCTATCCTGTTATATAAATATATATACCAGATTTGTCTAATTTAGGAATGATGAACTTTGGTCTCCGTTTTCACTGTTAAAAGTTGGCGTGATCCCACCCAATTTAAAAGTTGCTGAACTCGTCAAACGAACCAGCTGAACCTTATCATGCACCTGTGAACTCGTCATCACTTTTGACTATCTTGTCATTTTGTACAGCTTATCCCAGCTGATAAAACCTGCACCATGCAGCAGGATTTTTCTGCTCTGACGCCGTTTCAGCCAGTAAAGCTTTAATCAGCTTCACCATGGGATTTTTCAGCTGAGAAAACTCTTCACTCACTTCACAGTCCAAACAATTCCTTTTTATTTAAGTTGATCTGATGTGCTCCTCTGCACCCATTACGATGATTCTGTTGAAAAGCCTACAAATTACACTAAAGAAATGGGTGTAAGAGGAAATGTCACAATTGAGTCAAACCTAATATTGATGGTGACAGTGGAATATTAAGTCTTAAACCTATAATAACCACTCAATTACCAGCATAGCAACACCAAAACATAACACAATACAGAAGGTATGTATGACTAATTATCACTTTAGATAAAGTAAACTTTACTTGTGTGTTCGGGGATGTAATTAAAACAACTTACACCCTTATATTGTACTCAATTACAAATAACAGTGCAGTTGTTTAAAATGCCCAAGAGAAAGTGCAGTTCCAAAAAGACTTATCAGTTTTACTTTTTAACCACATTTAATTGCATTTAATTTCATATTACATTTGCTTGTATTAAATAATTTTATTCATAGCCACGTTTCCCAGAAAATTAAAGTTAAACTGAAAGATAGCTTTGTGCAAATGTAGTAATTAAACAGCATATTTTCTGACAAAAGGATATTGTTGGCAAAAATGCAGATTAGGTTTGAATATAAACTTGTAAAATGTGCAATGAAATTACAAGTAAAAAAAGTATAAACTAAAAGTAAATATAAACTACTCTATTTAATGTACCTACATAGCATTTTGTTGATCACATAAACAATAATGAAAACAAAATTAACCATTGCGGTTTGTTTTCTTGTGTGTCGATTTAAAGCAGAAATGTTAGAAAAAGTTGGAACATTAATTCCAATTGAAACCGGGTTGACGTTTGATTTCATTTTAAATTCTAAGAATTATTCAAAATATTAATTTATTAGAATTATGTGAATAGTTGAAGAAAAGCTAGAAAGAAAAAGAAAAAATAATTATACGCACGGTGTGCGTGTGTTCATGTCCGCGCCCTCCTCGAACCCTCCCACCTCTCGCGCGCGTGATGACATCACGCCTTTAAATATTCCTGTGTCTTCCTCCCTCCCGTCGTCCTCATCCTCCTCAGTCTCCTCCAAGCCGGGCTCTGGTCGCCTGCCGTTCTCTTCCACGCTCAGCAGCCCAACAGCAACTATTGTTACCCGGCGGCGCTTCCTCCTCCTTGCTCCCAGCAACCCGGGTCTCCGCGAGGAGGAGAAACAAAAGAGGGAGAAAAAGAGAGAGGTTTTTTTCTCGGAGTCGGGCGTGGTAGCGAAGGGGGGAGAAAAGAAAAAAAAAAAAAAGAAGTATTTATCGGGGAACTTGAAAGTAGCATCCACCATGTCGCTGTCGGTGCCGCAGAACGGGGTGAAGGCGGACAACGAGCCCGTTATCGAGCTGTTCGTGAAGGTAAGCTCCGGGCAGGAGTCCCATGTCTTCACCCACACCAGCACTCTGGGATTACTCACGCTTTTTATTCCAGGGTTTTGGAAAGGTCAGAACCTCCGTCTGAGGAGGGTTGTTTTTTTTTGGGGGGGTGGGGGTCAAACTGACTTGTTTTTGTCCCACTTCAGAGGTTTTTTTTTTCCCAGGCTTGGTTGTGTTGCCGCATTGAGTTTGATTTGGAGCTGCATTGTGGCCATGTGGAGGCTGCAGTGTCATGAGCAGGGCGGATGTGCACCCCCCCACCCCCCTACCCCCCTGTATGGACACAGATCAGCCTGCCATGCTGCTAACAAAAGCCTCCACAATGTAACCCACCTTGTAGCTTCATGTGATGGACACACGGAGTCCAATCCAGAGATTTGAATGCATGTTTTATAAGTGGGATCAGTGGGATTTAAATGAAGAAAAAAAAAAAAAAATCTCTAAAGACTGTGTAAATGTCACCACCCTGTTCTGCCCTGCCTTATCGTTCTGCATAATTCAAACAGTTCAGCACTTCCTAGTAATTTTTGCCTCAGGGATTATTTCCTTATCAGGATTCACTATCAGCTTTGAAGCACAGCCCCCCCCCCCCCCCTCCCCCCTCCCCCCAGAGTGCAGCCATGCATCTCTACCTCAGTGGTGACCGTGATGATGGTGGTGGTGGCGGCTAGTGTATGGTTGTTTTCCGTCTTCAGCCTGTTGCTTTCCAGGGCGGGAAACCAGTGCTGGAAAGAAGAAAAGAGGGGACAAAGGGGGGGTGTAGTGGGAGGGGGGCTGTGGAGTCCTGAATTGACTGGGAGAGGAGGTGGAGGGTGTCCCCGAGTAGGGCAGTGGATCTTGTAGCACAGGGTTTGTGTTTTTCTTGTGGTTTTTCTTGATCTCATGCAAAGTCAAAATCTTTGGTTGGATCACTTTTAATGCTTTTCAGCAACCTTGTGTATTATTGTTTATGGCTTTTGGCATCCAAACAAAAATCTCATGAATCTGGATTGACTTTAAAGGCATCCTCCAAACCTCTAGATTTTCCCTGAAGCCCACCAAGACTCCCGTTTGCAGATCTGCCCCATTTAAGTTTACTTCTCTCAGTTTTTTGTTTTTTTTAATATTTCAGGAGTGGTCTTCTTAAGTCTGTCCGGTTCAGGCTAGCCGGTCAGCCCCTCGGTGTGACGGCACAAGAGAAGGGAACACACTTGCTTGCACCATTTCCATAACTACCTTTCACTGCCTGCATGGAGAGGTTACATCATCCCGAGGCCTGGAACGTTTACACTTGTGGCCAGCCTTTTCCCCCTCTCCGCCCCTCCCTCTCTGGGCGCTGCTGCCCAAACTTTCTTCCATTGCTGTTTTGTTTTCTTTCTTCTTCTTTTTTTTTTTTTACTTTCTTCTACGCGTTCCTCACAGAGGCGTAATGGCCTTCCCCGTCCGCAGGCCTCCGTGTCAATACCTGTGTCTGAAACGTCCGCATCCATTATTGACGCCGTTGTTCTCACAGGCGGGCGCGTTAAAACACGGGTCGCGGGAGACAAAGGGAGGCACGCGGGTTGCTATAGGTGCGTTGGCTTTGAGCGAGGCCTCTGGGAACAGCTGATAACAAAACTGTGTGTGCTCTCCACACACGGCCATGCCGGACCTGTTGGAGGGCTGCCACGTCCCCGAGCTCGCTAATTACACATCCAGAGCGCAGGGTTGCCACGGGGTCGTGTTTGTGTAGGCCGAGGTTTACACCTTAAAAACACCTTAGGGATGCGATACTCTTGATCTTGCAATTTTACGACAAGTTGGTGTTTGTAGCAACAGTTGTCATATTGCTATGGCAACATTAACATTTGCTCATTGGTGACTGAAGGCGTGGACGTTAAGTCCGTAATCGTCTCCGTTTATTGCTGCCGGCTCCTTTTTTATAAACAGAGTTGAATGACTTTGTTAGGGGAGGATTGACCCTTGGGTAGATTGCGCCACATGAGTTCCAATATTGTTTTGCTCATGCCCATCATTATGCTGATGTCTTGTAGTGAAAACAAAGAAAGATATACTATAGCTCTGATTTTTGATCACTTATCACCAAGTCATTAGACCTGATTTGTTTTTATTTTCCCCCCCGTAAAATATTGTCTTAAAATCGTGTCACGTTTATTTTCAGGATAGTGATCCATTGCCATCCTTTGTGGATATTTTTCATCATTTAATCTTCAGTTTCAATTTTCATTCATTTCTTTCCCGACCGCCATGCAAAGCTTTCCCCAAATGAATTCAGGACTCGCATGCAAAGTGAGTCATTTTCCACCAGCGTATGACTCGACTGTACGTCTGAGAGCAGAATACAGATGAGTCGAGAGAAACAGGCGGTCTTTATCTCTCCTTTTTTAGCGCGTTTGTTGGCTGAGCGCGCGCCAGGACCACACGGCCGGTCGCAGAGCCTCCTGCTGCCTCCAGACGCCCCTGCTCTTGCCAGCGGCGTCCGCACCAGGGCCAGGAAGCATTTTTAAGTAGCGCTTCTAAAATTCTGAATGGTATAATGCCCGTCTTGTTTGTGGACGTCCTCCGGGACACTCCCATGGGAACCGCGGACGTGGAGTCGCCCGCTTCACGCCAAGCGCTGCTCCTAACAATGCGGCGCTTCTGTCGGCCTGATCAGGACGAAGCATTGTCGACCCGTTCTCGTCTGTAGGAAAAGATCGCGGCGCCCCTCAGATTTCAGCCTGTTGTGGCTCATTTGGAACAAAACCACTGTGGAGAGTCTGTTGATTAAGGTTTACTTCACAGGGCTTTGAAAGCACTTCCCATTTCCTCTCTGCACTATCAGCTACAACATGTGACATCAGTCGCATGCCATGTGATGGACCATTTTTATGGAAACCCAAATGACCCTTTGCAGCAGTTATTAATATTTTTAACTACACACAAGGCCAAGTGTGGCCTGTATTCATTGTGTGATCCCTTTTCTTCACCAGATTTAATCAGTTTGTGTTCTCTTTAAGTAAACCACCCTTACCCTCTTGGGAGGTTTTGTTGCAACTCGGTGTTGCTTTCAAAAATCAATGGAGCAGTTTATTTTCCCCGAGTAGCAATGCTGCCGTCAGCATCATGAGTTAGGGGACAAAGATTAATGGCTTGCTGCTGTTGTAAAGTGCTGTTGTTTCAGCTCCGTGAATTTGCTTCTGCAGCAGCTGCCAGTCACTGGTTGACTGGCTGTCTGGCCGCTGGCCTAATCGATCCGCGAGTGTGTTGTTACGCCAGTCACTAGGGTCGACTTGGCCTCTATCTTGGTGTTTTTTATCCAGTAGGAGGGCAATTATTGCAAAGGATCATCCGGATTAGACATAATCTAAATATGACTGAATATTCTTGCCATAGTTTACCACAGCGTCTGTAGAAGGAGGTTGTCTGCACTGATTCGTAGACAAAGACGTAACTTTTAATGGCCCTCAAAAGCAGTCCAAGAGAAAATAAACAAAAGCGGATGAGAAAATGTTCCATCAGTAGTTCCACAGTACAAACAAATCCGTGCGAGACCTGCTTCCACATGGAAGTTTTGTTTCTGGTTATAGATGGAGCTCATCATACCAGTTGTTTTGGGAAGGCTGCTGACAGCCATAAACAACGGTTTTCTCAAGAAAAACTTGAGTGGTCTTCATAGTAGAGGACTGTATAAGGACAGTGCAACTTCTAGTTATTGTGGACTCTTTTGGACTCTATTGTGGCCTGGTGAGTTTGCATCCTGAGTCACGGTCAGATGGCGTCTTTTAGCTGGAGGCAATTGGCTATATATGAACTGTTGTCACTTATTAAAAAAGACAGAGGGTTATACTTTTTAATCATGGTTCATTTGCTTAAGTCGCCATCTTAAAACCAAGCACCTCCCAATTTAAGATGACACAACAGATCTTTTTTTTTGTACGGCTTAAACGTGGATGTGGACATGGAACAACTGAAATATTGCATGCAGAGCTCCACTCCATAGTCCCAAATGTTTAGCTTTGTTGTTCAGTGAATGTTCCTTCAAGCGAGAAGGATTTTACCACCGGCCTGAGTAAATAGGTGCTCGCCAGGACACCTTCTTGATTGCCACTTCAACTTCTTGTTCTTTTCATGGCTCTTCATGTGGATACAGGGGAATCCTGTTTCTCTGTGCTCAATGTCTTTTAGTGAAAATCCACTTGTTGTGCGGTGACTTCTGTCGAATCATCGTCAGTTTGACAAACATATTCAAACAGGAAATGCTGCTGTAACCTTGTAATGTTTGGCCAACATATTTGCCTTAAAAGCTTAAATCTCCACCTAACTTGGAGGAAGACCTTGTCTTCTTTGGGCTGCCCAGTCGGGAAGCTTAAAGTTAATGAAGCTGTTTTCCCATGACAGGAAGTGAGGCCAGCCTGGAGCATGGTGCAGAAGACTGCATACTGAGGGACTGAACCAACTCTAGTCTAATTTCATGCATTGGCCTGTCTGTCCTGGTATTAAATGAGAATAAAACATTTTTTTAACTTCCCAGATACGGATTCTGAGGAAACAGAAGTTTTGAGCTCTGTCTCTGTTACATCACCAGCACTGTGGGAGGAATGGTGACTCCTAAATGAGAGGAATCCGCCCTGCAGTGTAACTCAATCCATGTCAACACGATCCAGACTGCTTGTGTTTCAGAGCCTAAGAGTAAGCAACCCAACGTGTAGCGTCCTAGCATTAAGGGTAGGATAAGGTGACCGGGGGGACGTCTTTCTTGGCTCTGCATCTCTGCATAATGCTGTGTCAAGTGTCCCCCACTGATCCAGAGAGGCTGCCCTTTTGTTTTTAGAAGCCCCGGCAGAACGAGGCAAGGAGAGCACAAGCCTTGTGCATGATCTGTGTTGTGAAAAGCAGAGCACCGTGTCCCAGACTGGAAATGAAAGGCGGCCCAGTGGCAAGTCGGGAGTGGAAGCTCTGTGCCCTGAATGGCTGATCAGGAACTGTTTGTGTGGTCATGGTAAATGCTTTTATTTCAAACACCAAATCCAAACATTGGCTTCTGTTGTTCATACACCACGACAGCAGTTCACGTTTTTTTGTTCTTCAATCATCATTTGCACTTCCAGTAATTAAGGATGTCTATTTTCCCCTTTGTGATTGTATAGCGCTACAAATGTTCTAACGTGAGTCACAATCTCGTGTATTTCTCTCATGATGTCGAGCCGTAATTTCAGTGTAGGGAAGTCTTGCTGCTCTTTTTTTTTTTTTTTGGTAATGACTTTCTTTCCAAGTATGTGTAAAACTTGGGCCAGGTCCACATTCCAAACATTTACTCCCGTGCATATTTGACATGTATGGCAGAGGCATGCTGGGGTGTTTAAGTTTGATTCACTGCTGTCCAGAGAGGATTCAAGGTTGTATTGAATCGTCTCAACTGCATTGTAAAACTGTTGCCAACTTGTATGCATACATTCGTTCTGCTGGCTTGTGTGCGTGTTGATGAGGAAGCAGGAGTCTGCCTTAGGGGTTGGTGGCTGTGTATTTTGGGTGGAGAGATGATGCTGGGGCTTGTTTTAGTTTAGCAGCCTGCTGTTTGTGTTAGACACTTGCAACAACAGGCAGACTGTGGATGAATGTTGGCTCATGCTAGCTCCCACATGGCTGGCTGTTTGTCTTTCAGCATCTGTGTTACTCATCACCAACAGTCGGCTCTGTACACCGAGAAACCTGAGCTGTGCGTGTTTGGCTTATCTCGGTTTTATGAGGTGATATTCAGCTGGTCTAATATTCTTGACTCATCGTTCGTCTTTCCTGCGGCACGGTTGTGCCTTGAGAGGTTTTTTAGACACCGGCCTCCAGCTGGTGGAGGGGCTGGATGGTTCCTTCGATGGGGATCCTGCGCTCCAGCACAGTAGCCCTGTGTCTGACTGAAGGTTTCCACTCGCTGACGTCGGCCTGACTCACAGCCACAGCGAGGATGTGATGCCGTTTCCATGTTCCACCAGACGCAAACTCATTTGCACACACTTCTCGGAGCATGGCGGGAGCATTTGTCACCCACTTGGTCCAGCCCAAGTCGTTATTTCTTCATCGGTGTCAGACTTCATAAGCTTATAATAGCCATTCATGTACACAAAAAGCAAAAACTGTGTCCCACGAAACAGTCGGAGCAAGACATTGGGAAGGTAACTCTTTTTGGCACTCATCCTGTCTCCATTTTGCAAACTCAGCTGAGACCACCCTGAGCTGAGCAACCATGTTGAAAATAGATACTTTTGGGGTCTAACTCCTTAGTTTAGCCATCGTCCAAACCCGGACCCCGCCTGTGTGCTTGTCCAGCAAATACGGGGCGAGGGTGAGCTGTTTCCATGACGCTACTTTGTTGCTGCCCACCCACCAACGGACATTCCAGCTGTACGTCAGACAGCCAGAGGAGGAGAAGAAGGAGGAGGAGGAGGTGGGAATGCTGGAGCGGCTGTTACATCGCTGGTTCCTTATTCGGTCAAGTGTGGCTTGAACTTGCTGAGCAGCTCAGCGAATTTAGAATATGAAGTGAGTTTAGGAAGGGGGGGGGGGTGTAAGAACAGGCCACCATGTTGCTAAAATTAGGCCATGAGCAGAGACTGGGAGGACCGTGACCCGCATGAACGGGATACATTATCTGTTTCTTAGGTAATCATGAGAGAGTCCTTCAATCAGTGACACATAGGAGTGGATTTTCTCTTTATGTGGTTGCTTGTAAAAGGTTTATAGGACTGGACTTGGGAAGAAGATCCCGTTTATGCTTGCTAAGTGAGTGATAATCATCACTCAGACATGTGGAGGCCTTGAATCATGCTGGTTGCTGCTTAGACGTTGGACATTGCATCAGTGAGCACAAGGGCACGGTCAGAGGGGAAATGGTAAGAGGTATGACCTCATCTTGTCAATGAAGAGATGCTGTTTTTTTTTTCCCCCTCACACACACACACACCCGCACACGCTTGACTGGAGTCTCATTGTCCTTTTGTGTGGGCCACACTGTCCTGGACGCTGACTCCTTGATAACGTCCAACTTCGAACTTTACTGGCAGCCGCCACTGAGCAGCTGTATGTGCTTGGCATTGCATAAACAAGCATATGTTGATTCGCCATCCGACGAGCCTAAATAAAGCTCGAGTCTGTTGGCAGTAACCAGCTGTTGCTGCCATTTTAGACCGTATTATTACTATGGTAGCCGTTTTCACACCACATGGGAATGTTTGACGAAGACCATGCGACCATCTGCAAAGTGTGAGTCATCGTTAACACTGGAGGAAGAAATCACAAGCTACACACTGTTGCTATGTACTCTTGCTGCGAAAGTTTGGATTTGAAAGTGACTCAGTTGACTTTTTTTGGAAAACACGCATCTTATTTAACAGTTGTGCTTTGCCTTATAAGGGGCACCTCTGGCATGATTTCCCCTCTCACTCATGTGTTTTATTGGGGTGTTTTCCTTTTTTTCGGACCATTAACAGATGACGTACAGAAAGTGCTACAAACAAAAAGAGCTTTGTGTTGTTGCTGTATAGGAAGTTCTCCAGAAGCCCTTTCCCCTGAATGTCACATTATAAAACCGGCTTTCTGGAGAGTGTCGGATGGATGAACGGGTACAATGTCTTGAGGACTGTCCTGAAAGTGTTTCCAACTTTGTTTTGAGCTGTGACTGTCTGATATTGTGAAGCCAGATTAACTCTGGTGCTACTTAGAGAGATTATTCGGCAAAACCCAGTAGGTGACTACCTAAATTTGGCTCGGTCTGCAAAATGTAGGGCAGCTGCTGATTTCAAATGAACAGCAGGGGAAAGCAGCTCTTCCAGCAGCATCATCATCTAAACTAAACAAAGCACCCTGTTCGGCGGGAGAAGCAGGACATTTCTGGAATAGTTTCTCCCTCCTTTCTAAATGGCTTACCCCCCCCCCCCCCCTTCTGACTCCAGAGGGGCCCAGGAGAAGGGGAGTGGGATAACGGGGGAAGACGGAGAAGAGCCAAAGAGTCCTCGGCTCCTGTAGGTTGCAGCCTTTCCTCTCACTAGAAGCATCTGTTACTGCTGCTTCTCTCTTCTGCGTGGCGGCATCTTACATTTGATCCCCAATTTCCTCCCGATTTCCGGCACTATCTTCGTCTCTCCTCGGTGCAGCAGATCTCCGCTGTCAGTCTCTGGCACAGAGCTGTGATCGGCCTCGCTGCAGACTCCAGAGGGTCCGGAGGCCTGCCATGTTTCTGAGAACAGGCGGGGAGAGGAAGAAAAAGTGCAGAATGTCTTTCTCAGCTGCTGTGGCCTGTTTCTAAACCACTCGAGACGCCGGACTGAGATGAACTCGAATTCGGCTCGCGGTGCGGAAGCACAGTTGACTTTTTGATTTGCAAATGATGTCCCTAAATGTGCGTAACATTTTCTTAATGTACCAGGAGACAGTTTTGACTTCCTACAATTCACCTGTGAATGGGTAACCCCCCACCCACCCACCCACCGGGGCTCAGAATGCTCTGCTTTCTGTATCATATGCTCTGGTCATTGCCATGGGAACAGTTGCTGTGCCGTGTTGCCGCCCTTCATCCAGAACTCAATGGTTCTCTGTAGGTGCAGTGCTGCTGAGAAAATCGAGTAATCACCCCATTGATGCCTTTCTGGTCTCTGTAAGGACGGCCTAATGCCAATCCAGTCCGCATCGGCCGCGATCGGCGGTGTCCTCAAAGACTTCACAGGCTGCGCTTTGCTTTGGAATTGAATCATGTAACGTGTGAAAAGGGGACTTTCATTTGACGAACAATGGCAGTGATCTAATCCAAGCTTTTCAGATATTGAATTGAGACAGGGACAGGGAAAGGGAGCAGGAGAGGACAGTGACCGTACAATGGGAGGCAGCAGGCAGATCAAACGGCGCCGTCCCACTGGGCGTCATGCAGAGGCCAACAGCAGCCAGCCTGTCCACACCAGCAAGGAGCTGCCGGACTGGCTGAACTCTGCCAAACAAAGTCCTCTATTGAGGCAACCTGCATCTGTCACATTTCTCTAGCAAATGTTCTTGTAAATAAAAAAAACTCAAGTGTTCAACTATGAACGTGTGAGTGAATTCCACAAGAACTCTAACTTTTATTAGAGGCTGTGCTATTGCACTGCACTAAAAGTAAAAGTGCATTCCAGGCTTCCAGTATTTGAATGACCTCAATGCGTGTCCTTGTGAATAGACATACCTCAACAGGCTTGGTATCCACCCTCTTTTCCACTGAAAAGATGACAGATGTGGTTGCGTAGTACTCTTTGATGTGCATTAAATCAAATTAAAATGCTCGTCTCTGAAAAGAGAGGTAACTGCGCCACTCGGCACTGCTGATTTGATTAAGATGGCCTTTCAAAGCTTGGTTAATCAGATGAAATGCCTATTGTGCTTTCTGATGTGGAATCCAGACACGGCTGCGAGCTGAGCAGGCCGAGGGGGATAATGTAAAGTTGGAGTAAGAATTGAAAGCACGGGGCGGTGAGAAGAGTGCCTTGCTGGGAAGATGAAATATCTGACAGTCTGCAACACCCCGATGCAGCATTTCCCATTACTGCTGTGTGGGAGAGCAGAAACACCCCCCTCCCCCCACTACAATTAACTTTTATTTTATTCACTTGTGGGTGTCGGATAATTTTACAGCTTTTCATTGTTCTAAAAAAAAAACCAACAACAACTTGATTTTTGAACTAATGCCCGGGTCTAATCCCTTCCCAAAGCTCCCTCTGATGAGCGCTGGCCATTAATTTGGAGGGCACACAGCACTTTCACTGATCTCATTCTCTCACCGTTGCTCAGCCTTGTGTTTGTGCAGTCTGGCTGAAGAGGAAACAAGAGGCCTATCTGAGGCCTGAACCACTCCAGAAGTTTCCCGTTACTCTTGGGCCGCAGTTGTGCAGATTAATGGAGGGGAAATGTGCAGAAGCCTTTAAAACCGGGGGGGGGGGGGTGTTCTCCACTCTCTCCCTCCTACTGGAGTCTTATCAATGGTAGCCTGAAAGAGACATTGTTTGAAATCGACCCTGTGTGTGTTGAGTCATACACTGCAACCGGGATCTCCGGGCTTTTTTTTCCTGTTTTGGCTAAACTATAAGCCGTTATCAGTCAAAGATCGCAGTTCTAGATATTTTAAGATATGTGGCTCCTAATCTGCAATTTTATGCCCGCGGTAATCTGGGGTGTTTCCATTCATTTTGTGTACTCGGTCCTCAAGAATGTCGCCTGTATCAAATTCCAGAGAGTAAAAATCTCCTCTCTCTCTTTGTTTACCGAAGGCCGGGAGTGACGGCGAGAGCATTGGGAACTGCCCCTTCTCTCAGAGGCTCTTCATGATCCTGTGGCTCAAAGGAGTCGTCTTCAACGTCACCACGGTGGACCTCAAGAGGTGAGTTGGGTTCAAGATGTCTCGTACAGAGATATTGTGATTCATTTGACCACAGCGATCGGGTTCGTTTCATTTTGTCCAAACTGGACCACCCCCCCCCCCCCAAAAAAAATGACTGAATTTTATTCTTTTAACTATCAAAGAAAAGAAAAAAAAACTCTTATTCAAACTTCAGATGAGAACTTCATTATTGCTCGTATTGTGAAGTGAAGGTTTTTGGTTTGTCAAATCCTTGACTTTTAAAGGGTCCCTGAAATAATTCTATTAAAATACACCAGTATTTAGCATTATTTTTCCCCCTTTCGAATGATATATGACACACCAATGACAATCACACCACTATCTTGCTCTTGAGCGCCGAACGTCTAAAAATGCCTTTAAATCTCCCGCCCTGTGAATCTGACCTAGTTTTCCCAACTTGCCGTAGTTTTGCGCTGTGACGTATGAGGAGTTATTTACTTCCGCCCACAACAGCTGATCGTAGTGTCTTGTTTACATGTGCTCTGCATTATCGCGTTATTTAGCAGTTTTTTAGAGTCATGCCTAAGCGTTGTGTTGCGGCTGGGTGTTCCCAAATGCCCAGTCCGTCTGTAAGTGTCCATAAATTCCCAAAAGATGAAACTTTGAGGAGATTATGGACAAAACAAGTGCAGCGCACTCGCTCCAACTGGACACCAACAGAGGCCTCCTATCTCTGCAGTCAACATTTCACGGATGACTGTTACGAAACAGCACCCGCAATCCGAGAGTCACTTGGTTTTGATGTGAAGAGGAAACGTATCCTGAAACCTGGTTCTGTCCCCACCATTTTTAAACGGCTTTTTAACGGATTTTTAAACCCAACTTTCAGTAAGTCTTTTTAAAACCTGCTAAAACTTAAGACAAATAGACCAATAAACTTTGCAAAACACCCACTCTGACACAAGGGTAAATACCCGGTCACACACAATATGTGCACACGGGTAAATACCCGGTCACGCACAATATGTGCACACGGGTAAATACCCGGTCACGCACAATATGTACTCACGGGTAAATACCCGGTCACACACAATATGTGCACATGGGTAAATACCCGGTCACGCACAATATGTGCACACGGGTAAATACCCGGTCACGCACAATATGTACTCACGGCTCAAACATGTATGGTTGAACGCCTTGATTTTCTTCTAATTCTTCCTCCGATGATTCCTCTCCTTCATCTTCGTCCAAAACCAACGATACGTCACTTAAATCTTCGCTAACATCGCTCCTAGGTGCTTCTGTATCGCCAAACCCCTCCATTCTTCAATCAGCTGATGTTGTTTTGGCTGGGACATATAACCCCTCGTACGTCATATCCGGTCTAGCTCAGGCGGCTCACATTTATGGCCCGCAAATATACCGTCGTCTGCTGCATCATGTAAAGTCAATTAAAAGGGTCGGAATTCTGACTTTTATCTGGGAATGTTATATACCTTTCGAAAGCATATTTATTCTTCTTTCTAAAGATGAAATCTGAAAAACATTTCAGTTACCCTTTAAGGCTTCTATTAGCGACAACAATGGTGAGTACACAGACATTTGTATGGACAGATGATGAAGTTGCATTATTGTTTATTCTGGTGACTCAACTATCCAACTACTACTAATGTCCCAGGAGAGCATCTCCTCGCACGTGTGCAGAAGAACAATTCACTCTGCGGTGTGCAGCAATGTATCAGGAAAGTTTTGCGTTTCTATGAACAGAA
The DNA here is from genome assembly GCF_963422515.1 of Blennius ocellaris. Classification (NCBI taxonomy): domain Eukaryota; kingdom Metazoa; phylum Chordata; class Actinopteri; order Blenniiformes; family Blenniidae; genus Blennius; species Blennius ocellaris. The sequence continues at coordinate 13,845,811 of NC_137666.1, read as the reverse complement.
AGTTCCATCTCGGGAGCCAATGTGGAAAAGTTGTTTTCGGTGACTCAGAGCACTGTTGTCATGTAAACGGACGCCAAACACATGACGGTAGTTTTGTGTCATCATTTGAAAACACCCGAGTAGCTGAGAGGAAAAGCATTTATAGTTTTTTTAAAAGCAGCCACCTTCATGTGTATGTTTTAGTTTCCCTGGTGGATGTTGACGTTGTTTATTTGTTGATAGGCCAAAGAAATATTTATTACTGTTTAAAGAGCAGTTTAGGTATTTTTTACACTCTTTGTAGAGATTTGAAGGAGGATGTAACTCTCACTAGTGGGACCAATAAAAACATTCATTGGGGTGATTTTGACTGAAATAAAAAGCACATGTCATGTTTATGGTGGTTGCACACATGAGGTGTTTTCTCAAATTAAATTTAAAACTCAACATGCTTTTAAGGATTTGTAAAAACATCTTCTTTTTTTTTTCATCCTAATCTCCATTGCTGTGATTGGTCCTTACAGGCCCCCCCCCCTTTTTGCCTTTTGCTAGTGTGTAACAGTGTTTCCGGGTATTTCCCAAGAGGCTCCAGCCTCAAACACTTTGATCCAGCCCCACCTCGAGCACCATCACTCTCTCCCTGCTGCTTATTTGGTTTTCCCATGACCCCTTCCCATGCCGCAGGATAGTGGAGGAAAATAAACCTATAGACTCTTGCGAGGCTATTTTAAGGTTCAGGGCTCGACCTGCTTCCTGCAAAGATTCTGAAAAGTGTGCTTTTTGTTTTGTTTTTGATACCATTGGAATACGATGATCCTCTGCAAGTTTTATTTTCTTTCCCAACTGCAATCACATGTGGACTCGAATACTAGGAGCTCTTGAGCTCAAACCCACTGAGTGATTCATCTCAAAGCTCTCTAAATATGTTCCCACATGTTAAACGGGGCAAGTGCCTTATTATCTGTGTTCATATCCAGTAGTCGGGACAGATGTCTGGTTTCTATGGCTTTTTTTTTTCCTTTTTTTTTTTTTTGCTTTCTTTTAGTGCTCATGTCAATCTGACTCACAGGCTGAAGGTTTCTGATTCCTCGTTCCAAAGTACGGTTTGTCTCGTCGGCGGCTGCTTTATCACAGGGCGTCTCCGTCCGAGGGCCCAGAAACTCAGAGATCCATCCATTACTTTACCACTTTGTCCGACTGAGGCTGCTGGAGTCCATCCCAGCCAACTGTAGAGAAATGCAGGATGCACCCTGGAGAGGTCGGCAGTCCATCAGAGAGCAAACACACACACACACACAGTCACACAATCGCACATGTCGGAAATTTAGAGTCGCTGATTAATCTTAAATACATGTTTTTTTTGTGTGTTTTGCGTATTCAACACAGTGAGAACGGGGACACTTTGCACAGAAAAGCCCAAAATATTGCATTCAAGTTTTGGCTTAAATGTCAGAGTTGATAGATGTAGCGTTGGAGAACAAGCTTAACTATATATGCTAGTTTCTCTCGAGAGTCCATGTGTGCTCTTTTAACAGTCTATTCTTTCACAACATGTCTTAAACATTTCTTTCTTGCTGATTGCACAATTGTCCAAACCATGCTGTATAGTGTGTGTAACCTTGAGTCAACACTATGAGGCTGCATTGTAAAAGCTATTGTGTTTGCTGTATTTATGACTCTTCTATTATAGTATTTAAATAAAAGAACAGTACATATAGTAAACCCTTTAGGTCATGGCTGACACTGCTGTAAAGCCATTATTTTTTTTTCCGTGACTTTGCGTCTTGGTTCAAGGCTGTTTTGTCAATGTTTTCTTCCTGTGGATTTCAAGGCAACTCCTCCGTGATTATTTGGTGGGTGTTGGAAAAACTTCCCCTGTGCATGCCGAGGAGTTGAAGTCATTTCCCCTTTTTTTTTCTTGTGCCCTTAAATGGCCCGTCCCAAATTTCAGCCGCCCATCGCGAGTGTCCGTAGCAAAACCTGCGACCTAATTGGACGGACGGGTTCCCCATTATTTCTATTTAATATTTCCCGTCGGATGTTCTTCACACTGGCCCTCCAGCTGCTGACTCACGTCTGGCTGTTCTGCCGGCTTTGTGCTGAAGGGATGTATTCAGGCTGCTCATTCAGCACATGGTCATGTGTGTTTGTTTGATGTGTCAGTGTCATCTGCCTGCCAGAGACATCTGGTACATTATGTGCTACTTTGAAGGCCACATCGACAAAAAGGGCACAGACACACTCCGACGTAAGCACAGAATGTAAGCCTTTGAGAAAGAAAACATGTTTAAAATGACAAATTTGTCATCCCGACCACAAATACTTGTATCTTTAATTCTATTAGATGTAGTAATGAGTCCTTGAAGCCTTAAAATGTTATGTAAATCTTTATTTTATTATTGCTTGTCAGACAATCTTTTAAATTGACTCTTTATCTTGAAGGTCGAAGCGACATGTTTTTCACCCGAAAGACAATGTTTTTGAAAAAGCCTTTCTCTGCAGGTTTATTCCTGCTTGAAGATTCACCAGTGTGCCAAACGTTTCTAACATGAGCTTCTCAGTCACACGAAGTTATTGCATATTTCTTTGACAATTCTTCCAGCGTGACTTCAAAATAAACCCAGTTTCAGTGTCACTGCCAACAATTCCTTCGACTTATATCAGATCAGACGTTTATAGTGGATTCTCCCTGTGCCACAGGAAGCCGGCGGATCTCCAGAACCTGGCCCCCGGCACACACCCGCCCTTCATCACTTTCAACGGCGAGGTCAAAACCGACGTCAACAAGATCGAGGAGTTCCTGGAGGACATCCTCTGCCCGCCCAAGTGAGTCCTTTCTCACCTCTGTGCTAACAAGTCACCTCACCTTCACACCAGCCGGGCTCTTAATTGCCCTGCATACATCTGATTAAAAGCGGAACACATTGTTATTCTCAGGAACAACTCGTACATTCCGTAGGAAACTGTTTGAACACGCAAGCACTCTTGTGTTTTCATCACTGTTGTGTCGTGTGCAGGTTCATCAAGCTCGGTGCGAGGCATCCCGAGTCCAACACAGCCGGCATGGACATCTTTGCCAAGTTTTCTGCGTACATCAAGAACTCCAAACCGGACGGAAACGAAGGTATGTTACCTTCGCCAATCTTTTAAAACGTACACAGGTGTATATATACACACACACGCAGTAAGATTTGTGCACAGGTTATTAATAAAGATCTCTTGCGCTCGTATAAGTAGTGTACACTTTTTACTGCGCAGCACCAGTTTCCAATATATTACAGACTCCCTATGTACTGGACAACTTATTGGAATAATATGAAAAATATAGAGTATACAGTGCTAAAGATTTTTAATTTGTGTGGAGTATTGAGGAAAAAAAAAAATCTAGAATAAAGTGAACCATGAACATGGACAGAAAATATTTGGTTTTCCCCGCCCTGGGGAAAATCTCAAACCATGTGAGAGCACATTTTGTGTTTTTGAGCCCCTTGAGCTCGTTTCTTGATCAAATGCCGCCCTCGTGTGGTCGACTTAAGCACCCAACAAAGAAGCGGCTCTTATTTTTGAAGAGCGCTTTGAACACGCCCGCCTCTTCTGTGCAGTTCTGGAGCGCGGGCTGCTGAAGACCCTGCAGAAGCTGGACGAGTATCTGCGCTCGCCGCTGCCCGACGAGATCGACCACAACAGCATCGAGGACGTCAAGGTCTCCACCCGCAAGTTCCTGGATGGAGATGAAATGACACTGGCCGACTGTAACCTGCTGCCCAAGCTGCACATAGTCAAGGTGAGCTCCTTTATTTATTTATTTTTTGGACCCCATATTGAGCTGCATTGTGGGAGGAGCAGGCAGAGCCACAGCACCAGAGGGTGGATAGCTGGAGTGAAACGAGCAAAGCGGTAGATCTGTGCAAGGAAGAGGCAGAGGACCTTGGAGACGACATGGAAAACGTGTATAACGAGGGTCGCCTTATAAAGAGAGACTATTATATAACTTTGCATGCCAAGTTCTGCTTGTTTTTCTGCTTTCTGTTGGTAAAAGGATTCAGGTAGAATTTAAGATATCGTGTAGAAACTACTCAACATGAGCTTCTCTGTACTGACGCAAACAAAGGGTTACATAAAAAAAAAAAAAAAAAAACCTGCCACATATTGAAGGTGGAGTTTATGTTTTGGGGAACGAGGAGCAGAAACTCTGTCGCTGCAGTTATTCTAATCTGAAAAGGCAGTTGATTCAAGCAGTGTCGTATCTGTGAAAACTGAAGCAATATCACTAGTATTTGGTTCATGCATTTATTTATATTTTGAGGTGCTCCTATAACGATCTATCTGTAAAGGGGGAAAAAGTCCTGATTTACTTGTGTGAAAAATAAGTTGACTTGTTAAAAATGACGCCTTCAATGTAGAATTTATCAGTTTTGTGAGAGGTTTTCTTTGATATTGCCAACTCTAATTTTGGTAACATCAGAAATTCTAAATGGAAAAGCAGGATTAGCCTCCCCTCTCTTAAAATGACATCACTCCCTTAGGGGGTGGAAAAAACATGAATTTCACTCGTGTGTAATATTGACGTGTTCAGTGAAGCTCTCTCGGTCTCCTTTTAAAAATGATGCTTGGTAGCTCTCAGGCAACCAGTGACGAGGTCAAGCATCTGTAAAAACATGAAAAACAATGTTGACAGTGAAGGTCGGTCGATCTTGCTGGTCTTTTCTGACCTCCCTTCCAAAAACTCCTGGAGTTCTCTTGAGCTAGAGAGCTTCTACTGCAGGTTGTGAATGTTTCTCGTGCAGCGACTCTTCCAGCTCATTGATCCGACCTCTCGACCCCCCCCCCCCCCCCCCTCAGGTGGTCGCCAAGAAGTACCGCGGCTTCGACATTCCCAAAGAGATGACGGCCATCTGGAAGTACCTGAATGTCGCCTACACGCGCGAAGAATTCACCAACACCTGCCCCAGTGACAAGGAGATCGAGATCGCCTACGGGGACGTAGCGAAGAGGCTGGTCAAATAGAGCCGCTCTCCACCGCCATGAGCCCCGCCTCCCTCTCTGCCCACACTCCCTTGGACTGATGTGCTCACTCATGAGAAAGAAAAAAAAAAAAAAACAACCAACAAACAAACTCTGGACTTCTTTTCCTTCTCTCCTCATCTAGAGCAAACTCCAAATGCATGAACCTTTTTTTTTTTTTTTTATATTATTTTTATTAACACAGCGTCCGGTTTCTATGAAGGTCTCGTTGGCTCACCTGTGGCCGCTCTCGTCCCAGTTTCACTGTTCAAAAGCTTTATGTTCCGTCGTTTGCAGGTGAATGTTACGAGGCCACGAAGAACCCCGATAAGTGACCTTTAAGCCGACCTTTTCACCGCGTGCAGTGGAACCGTCACGGGCTGTCGTATTTCTGTCGTCCAAGATTGAAATTGCTCTTTCTACCATTTGCTATAAAAACGAAACACCCAAAAGCTTTTTTTGTTTGTTTTTTCTGCTCCTGTCTTTCGGCTCATTAAGAGATTTTTCAAACAGTGTTGAAGCTTCAGTGTTTTTCTTCCGGCTTGAGTATTTGACAAGGTTAACCCAAACATGGTCAACATATCAAGTGAGACGTGTTTTTTTTTTTTTTTTTATTTGAATGTGGATTTGTTCATAATAAATGGAAAGAATTGTAAAGTGCAGGTAAAGCTACCTGGTATTCCTGCTCTGGCGCCTTCACTAGCCTCGCATGAGCGAAAGGCTTGTAGCTCCTCTCGGTAGAAATTGTAAGGTCTGTCCTCAAGCAGACAAACACGCAACCATATGTAGCTCGCAGACATATCAGCCTCTGTCCTTTTTTTTTTTTTTAAAGACTTTTTTTTTTTCATGTCAACGATTGGTATGAAATCTTTACTTTAGCAGTAGATTGAAATACACATCGTGGACCACAAGGGGGCACATCAAAGAAATCCATGCCAGCTTGCAGTTCTTGACAACATTTAAGATATTTATGATTGAAGTCAATCAAGCTCATATGTCACCTTCTGTTCAGTATGTAGAGGATCTCTATGGTAGCGAATGTATGCTATGAAACCGTAGCTCCAAAAAGTGCTTTAGTGTGGATGAAACAAAACCTCATTTTGTTCTTGCCATAGTTTTTTGTTATTTTTTTCTTCAGGCATTTGTTATGAAACAAATCTGACTAAAAAGGAATTGTAAATATTCGTTTTCATCAGTGGGATTTCGATGTGTAAATTTGATGCATTTCATCACAGTTTCGAGGGAAAAAGTGAGCCGATCGCTTGGTTTCGAGTTCCAGATTACGCAGCTCCTCTCTGCCTTACTTTGTCTTTGCAGATGTTTTGCAGTAAGGTTTGTTTTATAGAGGTCGTTTCATTACAATGCAAGTCCTGCGTTGTACCAAGGAATATCCAGGTTGTGTCATGACTTTCTTTCTTTTTTTTGTTGTTTTTTTTGTTTTAATGTTGATTGAATTGAAATAAACATTCTTATTGGCACACAGTTTCTTTCTAATGTGTGAACGTTCTGTATTGCTGTGACATGCATCCACTTTCCATTTTAAAGAAAATTTCATTGCTGCCTCTAGTGAGTGTTTCAGTCCATCTTCACCTTGGGAGGAGGAAAAGCTAAATGTTAACACCAACATTATAGTGAATGAATATTGCCTCGCTTGCAGTAAGTTTTTGTCTTTTCTACACTCTGTTTTTCACACCTTGTGGTCAGTGATTCAGAAATGGACTAAAGGTGTGCTTGTTTACAGTCCTCTCCCAGCAAGGAATGTCTCATGTGGGTGTCCACCCACTGTGGGACGCCATCTTCCAGTCGACTCCATGTTTTCCCAGCCAATTCTTTACTGTTCTGTTCTGAGGCACAAACAAGTCTATTCTATTGGTCTGACTGCAGTCAAAGTTTCGCAAGAGAAAGAAAAGAAAAAGGTGTGGGGGCGTTGAGTTTTTGGAAGGACTCCAGATCATTAAAGTGTCACATTTCAGCCTCAGACATTCTCGACTCCCGGAATACTGGTGAACACAGACACAGTCTCCCCTTGTAATTCACAGGGAGGAAATCCACCCAGACACACACACACAAAGGTGTGTGTGTGTGTGTGTGTGTGTGTGTGTGTGTGTGTGTGTGTGTGTGTGTGTGTGTGTGTGTGTGTGTGTGTGTGTGTGTGTGTGTGTGTGTGTGTGTGTGTGTGTGTGTGTGTGTGTGTGTGTGTGTGTGTGTGTGTGGTAAGAAACATCACAAGGCTGGCTGTCATTCAGACCACGCCATCATTAGGGGAGTATTAGTGTAATTGGGTAATGAAGGTGTGGCCATGAGAGGCTGAGAGTTACTTGTCTGACACATTGAGAGTGTGTGTCTGTCTGTCGGCCCGTCTGACTTCCAAAAGGCCTTTTAAACATTGTTCTGACTTTTGAAAAAGAGGTTCAAAGGGCCTGATTTGAGAGCTCAGACTCGGTTTCAGAGGTGAATGTTAGAATAAAGGTGGAGGGTTGGAGGTTAGGTTAGGAGAGTGTGGGTGACTTTGTGGTAAAACACAGCTTTAACATGAAACCATCAGAGGGAGCCAACAAGTCAGCTATAAAGACACCCACCAGATCTTTCTATGTCGTTTAAAGAAAAAACAATATGCCTCAGTGGAATTTGTGGTATCGTAATAAAACCTTTTTCTCGTCCCTCATGCTTTCACTTATTACCCCCCCAAAAAACCGCTCAATAGCTGAGTGGAGCCGTCCCTCTCTGGCATCAACTCTTTCTGTGCGCTGCCAGTTCAGTTTGCAGGTTTTTACACAACACCCATTTATACAGCTGACTAAATATTTACACTGGTAAAGTAGCTCGCTCAAGGGTACACACTGATATCCCTGCTGGGTTTTCGACTTACAATGTGCGAAAAAGCTTCTTTGCATGTCGACTCTGTGCACCTGACATTTGATGAGGCTGTAAGTCTGCTCCTACTGGATTTCGCCTGCTGATTGACAGCAGGCAGGCCTGTGTAGGAAGCTTCGGGGGGACATTTGAGAATACTCCATGTTGTAAGATGAGTCGCTCAAAATATAATAAAAATATTGGTTATGAAAAAAGAATGCCTACAAAATTCTATTCACATGCCCCCATGTGGACCAGAGGTGTCAAACGCATTTTAGTTCAGGGGACACATGCAGCCATATATCATCTTGAATGGGCCGGACCAGTAAAATGGAGTCATAATTTACTACAATCTCAACATGAAGCTGATTTTAGTGAAAACTTTTGGTGTCAAATATGGTATAATGTCCAAAAAATTGAGCTTCAACAACCCAGACCCCCCAAATTCTCAAACATCACACACTCACTTTGCAATACAAACAAAACCCTTTTTCATGCAAGCTGGAAAGTTTTACAACTTTATGTTTAATCAATCACAAATGGATAAAACATGATGATGATTTATGAAGTGCAGGCATAATTAATGTGCACGATGCTTTTAGTTCCCTCAAACGATCACTCTATAAGGCAAGGCAAAACAAATGCATCTATACAGCACCATTCAGGAACAAGGCAATTCACATTGCTTTATGAAGAAATAAAGGAAATACAGTAAAACAAAGTGATGAAGAAAGGCATGCTATATAATTAAAAGTTTTATGAAGATAAAGGTAATCAAATAAGTGCTATATATCGTTTAATGGAAAGCCTGAGCAAATAATAGTGTTTTAAGGTCTGATTTAACAGAAGTTTTGTTTTTTTTCCATTTCAAATGATGAAAAACAATCCTATATGAAAAAAAGCTGAAAAGAAATGGCAACAGCAGCTGCAGAAGAAAGCCTCGTTATTGTAGAAGTAGATAAAGAAGCACAAGATGTTTTAGAAAGCAAGAGAAAGCAAAGAGAACGATATGAGCCTGTTAACTGACAAACGTTTCAAGAGAGTGTCAATTAAAGGATTTTTTTTTTTTTAAATATGTTTTTACTCTCCAATGAAAATACCGGATATCCTGTAATCCGGATAAACCAGTTGCTGTTCGCTCGTAACACGCGACAGGTAAAGACGCTTCTTTATTTTGAAGATATTTAGTTGATGTTTTGAACTTTTTCCAGTAAATCTTATTCTTTCTTTGTCTGTTTACTCACATGACTTTATCTCCTCGGATAATCCTGCAAATGTGTGTAAACATTGTACAGACGCACACGGGACGACAGACCGACACTCCCGAATAATCATAATATTATGCTTTCAAATGCAACAAATGACAAAGTGTGGGATATTTTGCAACCATCATCATGACGATACAAGATGTGAATTTGTGTGGTTTGCTTGACACGATTGACATATTTCCTCAAACATGCTCCTAACTATCATTTACCCGAATGGGGGCAGATTAAAGGTGGTCCTACTCGATCTGAATACATTTATAATATTAAATCAGCCAACCAAGTTGCTATTTTAATTTACATTTGTATACGTTTCCATTCCCTCATCATCTTTATCAAATTCTGTTGGCAGGGTACACCCTGGACAGGTCAGCAGTCCATCATCACAGAGTCACACACATTCCCATCCATTGGAAACTTAAGAGATGCTCAGACACAGGCTTTTAGATTGTGGGAGGAAACTCATACATGCACAGAAACAACATGCAAACTCCAAACAGAAAGCCGGCCCACCAAATTCTAGATTCAATCATATTCGAGCAGGATGAAATTATTCAACATCCTTGGACCAATTGTGTATTTAAAGAAGTAATATTGTTTCTACTTAAGAGTTTCTTTTAGAATGTTCCTGATGCCAAGAAGCTAAATTCTACCCACAATATTACATTGGCAAAAGAAAGAAATCTGTGAAAGTCCAGTACTTGGACCAAAAGGACACTAAATAATCATTATTGACGAGTTGATCCATGTGAAGTCTATATTCAGTGTTTTGCATATTATTTGGTGTCACGTCTCGTCAGATTTTCAAAGCAATTTTGTTTTTTTTTTGCTTGAAAACAATTTCGATCTTTAAAATTCAATTCCTCTTTGTTTCGATTTAGGAGCAGAAATCCTGAGACGTGACCTCAAGCTGTCTGCTCCCCCCCCTGACAGCGACAGGTATGACCATATCTCTCTCTCACACACACACACACACACACACACACACACACACACACACACACACACACACACACACACACACACACACACACACACACACACACACACACACACACACACACACAAAAAGAAACAACAACCCCAAAACAACTTAACTGCGAGACTTAAAGTGGAGCCACACTGAGTCTGCAACAAGCACTGTCACTTATTATCAGTCTAATGTTGGCAGACAGTTGAGATCATAGAGCAGTTCCTTGTGTCATCAGCCACCCCATCAGCTCCCAGGCCACTGAGTAACAGCCCGGCTTATCTGTGCCGCTACACTGCCTGCAGTCAACTGGTCGGGGTGGATGCTGTGTGTTCACTTTGTTTATTTTAGCCCTCATTAAAATGTGGTAGTTTGGCTTTCTCTCTCCGGGGCTCGGTGGCTACTGTGGTGGGGAGATAGGGGACTGTGGTGGACCCCCTTGGGCGGCCCACAAAATGAAATTAAAAAAAAAAACAACAACCCCCCCATCCCCCCCTCTCTCTGTCTTTTTGCTTGCAGCTCACCCCATCTGTGTCCTGCAGTCACACCCTGTGGTGTGGTGGAGCTGCGGTTGACTGCAGCTGTTGGCGGGTAAAGAGGTGCAGTGAGGGTTCAAGGATGCAAATGTTCCCGAAGCAGAAGTGCTGCTCACCGCGTTGACCACTAGAGGGGAGTCAGCCACAGTAAGTCCAAGGGAAAGGGCCCTCCCCAAGCTGCCAGGGACTCCTCTCCTGGGGGTTTTTTTGTTCTTATCTCTTCAACATGGTCAGCACTTTTTCGCAGGAAGCACGAGGCGGTGCGTTTGCGAGGAAACGTTGGGGGGGGGGGGTGTATCTTAAAGTGAGCAAAGAGCGATAAGGGGGGGGGGGGGGGGGGGGGGGGGTGAGCCCTTGTCAGCTGTGTACTTGAAAGACACCTTGTGCGACGTCAGGTTTTCATGCCTGCTGCCGCCTTTGTCCGGATTGTTTAGTCTCTTTATAAGGCAACAATGGTGACCTGTTTTATTTAGTCTGACGGGAAAAACTATTAGGCATAAAAGGCTTTGCCTTGTCAGCAGCCACACCCCAACCTTAGATCCACACCGAGCAGGATTCACCTTGCAGTCTGCGCTCGTTAGTGTGTCACAGCCGGGGGCTTATATCTGTCTGTGATTTATTGCTCTGTCTTTGTGGTTGTGTACGTATGAGTGTATTTTTTTTTAATAATACTCTCAGTGTCCTATTGCTCCTCTCTTTTAAGAATCGGTGAACCTCTGTAAGGCATCTTGATAATACTCCCAGGTGTTTTTTGTTGTCGTGCTATTGCTGGTTTCTCTTCCAGGTTGGTATCGAAGAACATCTACTGGAGAAAGAGAAGTGGAGATCTGGGGGGTGGGGGTGGGTGGGTCTTTGAAGTTTTGGTTTTACCATCCGTCTCCAGCTCGCTGGTTTTTCTTTTCATGCCAGCCACTGCACGGGCCTTTAAAGCGCAACACTCCAGCTGGCTCCTCCCTGCCATGTCTCCATGGTAAAATGACAACAGACTATACTGCCCCTTACCGACTGTAAAGCTCCTCTCTGTTTGGATTTTTTTTTTCTCTCCTTCTGTCTGTGCTGTCTTTTAAAAAGGACAGCTGGTAGAAGCAGCTGAACCGAGATGATAGACGTGAGAGTACAGTAGACTCAACCGAAGCCCGGGGCAAAAGGCAATAACCTGCAACCAACTAATTGCTCTATATGATCTGCCCACGCTGCAGGTGCTGCACGGCTCCCTCTCCCCCGATCTAATTCAGAGCGTCTCCTTTACTCGCCAGCAGCCATAGAGGATGCGATGACATTTAGCATTAACAGTGGAAGAGGAAAGCGGCAGAAGGAGAAGGATGAGGGGAGATATATTGATTGCCCTTAGCTGCTCTTTCGTAGCCTCTGTGCGTGGTTTGTATTGGCTAAGCCCCCCCCCCCCCCCGGCCTAATGGCTTTTAGACTTCCATTAGGTCGTTGGAGGCAGTGTGGTTTAAGTAAGTAACAAAAGGCTCTGTCAGAATGCTTTAAGCATTAATAAGACAGTTGGTGTTGCCTCTCCAGCCTGCCAGCTCATCAGGATCGCACAAGTGGAGATCGCACTGCTAAAAGGCTGGTTTACTTGTTGTCTCCAGCGTTTCTCTGGCTCTGCCGGTCCTGGTAAACTTTCAGTTGGATTGACTTTTAGGCTTTTGGGAATTTGTTCGGCTCAGCTGCAAAGTGTGCGCCTCACTCACACTGTAAACTAACAGTGTCCTGGACTGTGTGCAGTTAAAGCCATGTCGCACTCTGACAAACATGAAGAAGTGCCAGCAGCTCAAAACATTTGTACGGTTCAGTTAAGGAGGAGCGACCTGTGGCTGGATACTTTGAATGGGGCTCAATAGGAGCACGGTTAGAAATGCATTGTTTGGAAGGCAACAGACCCACAAGGCTCAGCGAGCGTGAAAGGGCAAAAGCGGGTTGGGTTTATGCAAGCTTCTCTGTGTGTTGTGGAGCTGTTTTCTGGTTCTGATTTTAAAGCCATCTTGTTTTTATAAAACGTTGTTTATTGGGAGCGAGGGCCTTCTATGTGCAGAAAAAGGCACTGTGGCCTACACTGTTTCAGATCACAGTAATTATTGGGTCGGTCTGGCTTTGGTGGTGCACAAACTTCCATCATGATCTGTGGAGAGGATTGACACACATTTGGAAATACAATGAAATACAAGCTTGTACACCACCAAACAATATCATATACATATATATATATATATCTATATATATCTATATATATATATCTATATATGCGCTCCTCCCTTGCCCCCTCAGTCCCAACAAAGCCCACCTCTGCTTGGTTATTGTGTGGTTTGTTTCACCCTGTGGTTTACTGTCTTTCATGCCGCCGTGTCCCTGCAAACCCTCAAAGTCCTTGGCCTTTAATGCATCGGTTACCATATTTTTCCACCAAGGATGACTTTTGCTTGCCGGGAAGGCTGCACATTCCTGTGTATGTGTGTGCACACTCTTGTGCCATTTTTGGACAAGCCACTGTGTTCGCTCCGCACCAGCGCCCCGGCTACGGAAGCCTCCCGGGTCCATTTCTTCTGTGGCCGAACCGCATTATCCAAGAGTCCTGCTTTGGTTGGAAATGTGCCGGTTGTTTTTCCAGCCGTCGTAAAGAAGACAGCCTCCCCTGCTGTCCTCCATCCTATGTTAAAAGGCTTTGTTTGGCCCTGGACTCACCAGAACAGGCCGTCTCTGGGCTGCTGCTGGTTACAGTAAAAATCAACACCTTTCCTACCCCAGACTGAGACTTTTCAACGTGCAGCTCCAGTTTCCCCCGACGTGCACTTGGCCTTCTCAGCCATCGGGGGTTGTCTGTTTGTATACCGCCCGTGTGGACCTTTAACTGGAACCTCCGAGGGCAGTTAATTGCCTTGAAATCTTTGGGCCTTAGGTGTAAGTAAGTCAACGGTTGGTTGGACCCATTATAATTTTTTAACTCCACAAATGTATTGTTAAATACAAAAAAGTGTAGGATAAAAAGAGTTCAGTTGTTTAGTTATTTGCATTCATACTACGAACCCTTGGCCATCAACCCAGATACATCCAGGTGGTTCTTTGCACCTGTGTGGTAATTTTGGAGCTAATGTTCTTTACAACAATTTCTCTGTGCTGCTCGTGGTCTGTTTTAAATAATATTTCTGGTGAAAGAAACCCTCCCTTCCTCAAGATGGGTTTTTTTCTTCTTCTTTTTTTACATCATACAAAGTATTTGGCTCTCAGGTCAGATTTCATGGTATATATCTGATATACTTAACGCCCAGAGTACCAGAGGGCGCAAAGCATACACACGTCATGACTTCGTCGCGTTTTTTTCAGCTTCATTTGCTCTAAACAAATCAATGTATTGCGTTCCCAGAGAGCTCCACTATGATTTCATTAGTCCTCAGAATATGATCAGAGAAATACAGTGGCTTATCTGTGACTGTTATTGTAGCAGTAACTTTTGTTTACTTTATTCCTTTCTTCAGCCGTTGTGTCTTCCATGGCCTTGGCCCAAGGAGCCTTGCTTGGTTTAGTATTTGTGGTAGAGGATGAAAGCAGTGGTCTGGATTGTTCCAGCTCAGCCTGAAGCTTTTCAGACATCTGTCGCGGCGTTTGCAATCTTTGCAGCCATCTCTCATTGAGTTTCATTTTAGCTTTGTATCCTGAAAGAATCTTAACAGTTTTTGGACTGTGAAACCTTTCGATTACAAGAAATTCTACTGTTGAAATAAGGATTTCGAGGGGTTTGATTAATTTCTTGGAGGCTCTTGAATTGGTGTTTTAACTTTTTTTTTTATGGTCATGAAGCAGATAAAAAATGTTGCCACCGTAAAAAAAAAAAAAAAAAAGGAAACATGCACATTAGCTACCACTTACCGGCTTATTTAGGTCATGTGGACATTCAACGGTAAACACAAGTATGTCATATGCTTTGAATTGAGCAGCTGAATATTTTGGCTCATGATTATCCAGAGTAAAACTTAAATCAGTATTATTTGTTGTCATTAAACTTGACATTAAATATTCAGATTTCACTATTATGGTTAGCTTGGATTTATTTCCCCAAGACCTTCTGCCAAGGTTGCCAGCAATATTTCCTTGCAACTTTTTTTCGATGTAAAAACCTTTTTCCAGGATTCCACTTGCAGAATAAACGCCACCTGAGGGGGCATGTCGGCGGCACGCCAGTTCAAGGACACATCCAGTCTGGTCCTCTTCTTTGGCGGACCACTTTCTGGTCTGCCAACCAAGCGGTAAACAATAGGAGTGGAGAACAATGAGCTGGCTGCACATCAGTAGGGGCCTCCTTGGCTTGTCCCAGACACTACGTCTTGTTTCCTTTTTGATTACTCACGCCTGCTTCATGAGCGCCACACTCACAGTCCTCTGTTGTCTGCTCGAGAGGAATCACAAAGAAAGGACTTTTTTGTCAGCTGGCTGGTTTTGATTTGCAGCCTGGGATTATTTTTTTTTGCGATAATGTCGCAGAACTTGTTTTCAGTGTTGTGACAGTAAGTTGTATAAGTCAGAAAGGCTATGAAGGAGAGGCTTGTAAATGTAGACACATCCAGTTATCCACAACTCCTCAGTGTTTTTCTTTGCTGATTTATGCCAGTTTCAACTGATGGAATTTCAGGAGAGACCCATAAACACCCTTTAAATGAGGGCCAGTCAAACTGTGTCGCCACCCAAGCGTGCAGCGCGCCTACCGTAGGCTGCATTCCCTTTGACTTGGCCCTCACTGGCTACCACCACGACTTGTCATCCCCACTCGCTCCACCACCAAGCCGGAGGTAGGAAATCAAACCAATTACGGTTGTATTTAAAGAAAAACTGGAGCAGGGCCGGAAAAGTGGGGGCATTTCCAGAAACCACAAAAGCAAAACTGCAGAGACGTTTGTTGGCAAAACACAAAATGCCCAGAGCAGAGTGAAATTCAGTAAACTCCAGGAGAAACCCATTGTGTGTTGCTCGGTTGTATATGCAATGAATGTCTTCTTTATGTCAAACCGACTGAGGCGTCCACCACAGCAGCCAAACATGTGCCAAGAAATTTTTTGGGTTGTCTTCAGTAATCTTTTTCTGTGTCCATCTCTGTGAGAGAGATTTATGGGATTTGCTCCCATGTGGATCCTTGTGATGGATGGTTTTTAAGAACTGTCTGTGTTTACGTTCAGGTCTGCCGTGCCCCGCTGTGAGCGGCCTGCCTGAAGGAAGCACCTGATAACATGGACGAAGCTGCAAAGACGTCCCAAAATCCCAAATCCTTTTGGCTTCGCTCTGCTGCTGCGCCCCCCCCCCCCCCCCCCCGCTGAGGTGTAGTACACATTCTACCATAAAGCACAAACACCTGCAGGCTTTAAGAAAGAAGCGTGCCCACAGATGCACAAATGCACAATCCTTTGGTCGGAGTGTGTCACAGTCTGAAGCCGTTATTACAGCCAAAAATGCTTGTGTGGATCAGCTGTGTAATTGCCACCTCCTGATCTGATGTATTCTCTCCGTTTTACCTCTCTCTCTCTCCTTCCCATCTCCCTCTGATCCTCCTCCTCACTGTCATCCCTCAGGAAAACCCCGTCATTACCAGGCCCCAAATGTAAATGCTTCATTTTCCATCACCCTACAATCCTTCTTTGTTCCACGGCCCATTTGGCTGTTATATCTCAGCAATTATTCCCTTAAATCGGAACGCTTTCTAACTTCTCCAGATACTTGAAAGATATTTTTCCTCCTTCATCTTTTCCCTTTGCCTCATGGGCAAAAAACAAAAAGTGGCAGAAATGAAGGTGTCCGGTGTCTGCAGGCTAACACACATGCATTTTTCTCATCCAATGTATATGCGTAAACTTCCCACACGCACAGATGCCGTCGTACTCGACAATGGGCCCTCTTGCACACGTTGACGCACGCAACGAAAAAACAATAAAGTGCACGCAAAATGTGTTTACTTCACATGCACGGACTGTAAAGTGTGCAAGATGATCTGCCGTTAAGGATGAAAACAAACCAGTGAGTGGGAGGTGTCCCCCGAGGAAGTGCACAGTCACTTTAGTGGAACTGTGGAACCATGGGAACTGGTTTGGAGAGGCCTGCAGGGCCGCGGCGGTCAGACATGGGGGTGTGTAACACTGCCCCCCCCCCCCCCCCCCCCATACACACACACACACACACACACACAGGCTACAGACAGAAAGACAGACCAAAGCAGAGGGACCGGACCTGTCAAACAAAGAAAATAACTCACAGCAGTAATCGGATTTTAACAACACATTCATGACAGAAGAAGTCGTCAACAGAATCAGGGGGGGTTGTGAAACTGTTTCACAAAGAAAAGATGTTTCAAAATTGTTGCTCTGACTTGTAGCTGTTTATGGATTTAGAGGAAGCTGTTGATTGTGGTTCCGTAGTGGTTTTCACTGATTTCTTTAAAATCAAAGGGTATTAGTCATGTATATCTGTGGTCGGTCCTAAAAATGCCATTTGATTGTTTCCGTGTTGCATTAAAACTTTGAAAAGGACATTTGTGTTTGATTAAAACTCCAAAGTTATTACCAAACCCTCTGAGCTTTTTCACATCATGACCTTTCTGTTGATTAAATTGTGGAGCTGTGAAAAATAATAAAGAACACCAAAACCAGAAGCCAGTGTTTTGAAATTCCCAGGATGACAGTGAGATTTGGCGAGTACTCATTAGCAACAGCAAGATAAATACATCTAATTATCATAGGCTGCAGATCATTTTTTCCCTTTAAATTAATTTACATTATGAAAAAAAATGAAGGCTACATCTATTAATTCTTTTGCTGAAAGAAACATTGTTTTACTGAAGATTTATTTAAGTGTAAGACAAAAAAAAAAAGTAAAGTATGATAAAGCTTTGATGCAACACCATGAATGCAACCACACTTGCAGAGTATGGATCTAGTGTGATTGACGTTCTGTGAGAGGAAATTAATCCTACTACACTTTGAAAACCTCTGAAATATGCAAACTATTACCAAATATATACAACTTGTCAACTTTACCAGCCCATTTATTTCACAGTAGAACATGGATAACATAATAGATGTTAGAAGTAAGATATGTAATGTTTTAATGAAAGGTAGCAAATTGAGAACATTTGTAAAATTTGCACATATTGAGAATCCGGCCACTCCAAACTTTTGCATTAGAGGAGTCCAGACCTTTTCCCCGTAGAACACATTCGATGAATCATTAAAAAAAAAAAAAAAAAGGTGATTTCTCTCCTAAACTCCAGAAACCGGTCTCACATTCCTCAGTTTTCACTCGGGGGAGAAATTTGAGTTCTCTGGTTTTCTTTTAATAATACCACATGAATAAGATATTTTTAATTGTTTCAGATTCACTGGCAGTTGCTAATAAAGTCATATCACAAATTTGATTTGCATATTTTTCTGTCAAAACTTGAAACGCGAAGACCGAACTCACAGTCATCCACATTAAGGTATATTTTGTATTTCTTTTGGCAGCAAGGAGAGGCTCCATATCCCATTCTCATTATTCCACAGAACTCTTCAAGGCAATGTGTTTAAATCTGGCACACATGTCTTGCAGAATAATGATTTTATTACATTTTGGTGGCTCAAGTTCAGAGTTACCACAACTTCCTTGTGTGTTCCAATTTAGTCTGTTCTGTCAATAGATCAGGAACATTTTGAGTGATTTCCAGGTTTTGTTTGCGAAAGCTCGGAGGTCTCTTTAATATACTTGAATGTTATTGCTTTGGCTGGTGGCTTTTATGAATTTTAAGAAGCTGCAGTTGTGCTTCAGTGGTTTTCATTGCTATCTTTGCAGCTACACAAGCTCTGGCGATGGGGAGTTAGTCATGTAGATCTGTGGTCAGTTTTGGAGTTTGATTTACTTTCTCTGTGACGGAGTCCAAGAAATCTGAGCAAACAGTTGTGGCCATCTGACTTTGAAGCCTCTGAAGAAGACAGTGGGGGGAAAAGGAAAAAAAAAAAAGGAAAGGAAAAAAGCCACCCGGCTTTTTATGATCATTTGTGTTCCCACGTGATCCAAAACAGACTTGAGCAATCATCCTTATTTTTCTCTCTGCTTGTGCACATGCTTGAAAAAAAAAGAGCGGAGAGATAGAAAGTGTGTATGTGAACTGCCAATTTAGCGAGTTCCCCTGCTGAGGCGTACAGAGACCTGCCCCACTGGGATCCCTGCTTCCCCTTCTCGCCTCCTTGCTGCCCCTCCACTACGATGCCTGGCAAGAGAGCTGCACTCTGTTGCGTGCGTGTGTGTCTGTGTGTGTATGTGTGTGTGTGTGTGTGTTGATTTCCTGTTTTATAGAGGAAGCTGTGTTCACATGTACAGATCGTTATTCAGATTTTCAGTTTTCTGTGAGAAAAAAAAAAGGCAGAAAGAGGGGAAAAAAAACAAAAAACATTGTGTCAATTCTCATGAATCGTTATGGGAAACGTTGTTTCTGGGAAGCGGCTCTGCTCTCTTACTAAAAACATATTGTGGTTCACTGGTAAACTGCGAAGGCAAATATCTGAAATCAAACTTTGAAAAGCGTGTCATTTCATTATTCCAGTCAACGATAGTTGCTAAAACACTTGAAGCTTTTATAAATGTTTTACTCCACCGCCTTAATGAAGTAATCAAATTAAGGGCTGATCGGTTAGACACAGACAGCTGTGGTCATTGTGCGACCAGAGGAATCTAAACCCCAACCATTAGGATGGTCACAATGAAGGTTTGCTGCTGTGGCTTTCGCCAGGATACCCTCTAACCATGATCGGGCCACAGGTCCACCATACTGCTGTGTGCCGGCTGTCTTTAAACGCCGTCTTCTGGTTATGACTCATTTTTTTTTAATGTCTTGGTTTCCGCTGACGAGATGAGTGTGGTAATACGACTCAGTCTAAGTTTAGTCATGAGGTTGTTTAATGTGAAGGGCCTCTTGTCAGCATCATCTTTGGGTTACTTAGTAAACAAGAAGATAAATTCTTTGAATTAAAGTGGAAAATTCTCCCCATTTCTGTAATGTCGGTTGCCGTTTCTGAGTAATTTTCCGAAATGGCCAAAGTATGCATTTTCTTAATCTAATAAGAAGCAACAAGAAAAAGCGTAACCCAAGTATTGAGCTCAGGATCTAATTAAAAGTACAGGTTATGAAATGTAAACACAGGATTAAAAAAAAAGTTAAAGACTTTGAACCTGCAACTTGAAAGATTTCTTGAAAATTACATCATTAATGACTAAATGACATGGAGCTGCACTGACTACATTGTTTCTGGTTCTTCATTTCACAGATAATCACAGATGGTCACAACCAGTAGGCTCCTCTTAGGGCCTCTGAGGTCAAGTATACTTCTCGTTTCTGTTCCATTCATTTAAGACTTGCATAATTTCATCGTTTCTCATTGGTCTTGAATGAAATACTAAGGCAGAAGTGTCAAACACAAACTGGCCCACAAGAGGTTTTCAGTCCAGACGGCTGGCAAACCTCGCAAAGTGTGAACATTACAAGACTTCAGCAGAAGTTACTGTACGTTCATGAAACTAACTGCTCTTCCCAATTTTTCCACTGGGCAGTGAGACGAGCTCCCATAATGCACCGCTGAGAACTAAAGCTGAACAGCAGGTGGCGATGATGCACGCTGCAGCGAAAGCTGGCCACCTCATTGTTCACGAAATAGCGTTAAAGCTGTGCAGAGTCCTTTGTTTAAAAAGTGCATTTCTAAAAGCTGCGAGAAGCAAGTCGATAATAACTTGTTACGGCCCGATCAGATCCTGCATTCAGGAATTTACTTTTCTTCAGTTTCAATCTTCTGCAATGTTGGAAACTTATGACATGATGTAAGAAAAGACATTTCTTTGTAAAAATGTTCATTGAAAGTAAGGAAGTTGGTACAACCATGGGAATGCTCAGTCGGCTGAGTGTGTTTCCCCAAGGCTGGCGCTTTGAGTTCCAGTTTTGAACCTCAAGTATGTATGTTCCTGAAAGCTCCTGCAGGCCGAACATTTTTAACAATGTTTGGCCAGTTCGGCGCAGCCTCCAACACTGAATGATGTAAAGTAAGCCACGACGTGAAGTTTGCCGTGTGCAGACTGTACGACGACGTGAGTCGGCGTGATTGTGCAAGACGGTGTGATTGGCAGTGACGGCTGGTCAATAGAGGGCGTTCACAATTTTGTAAATGTGTCCAGATTTGTTCATGTTTATAAATGTTTAGATATGACCATATTTATTAATAACTGACAATCGAAAAGCTTGACCAAATATATTTTCCCACTTTTTTTTCTTCTTTCAAAGCATTCTAGAATTGATGTGTTGTTGGAAAATATACCTGATATACCTTTTGTTTTCCCTAAACTCAGACGAACTGTCATTTCAAGTAAACCAGCCCAAAAACACATACATTTTCTAAAAGGGACAAATGAAGCTTCTGCTTGTATTTGTTTACAAGTATATTAATAGAATAGTCTTAATAGTCTTTATTCAATAGCTGTTTAAAAGAACTATAATGTCTCATCACCGGGAGCCTCTTTCAATCTAAAAAAGGCAAGATTGTTGTAATGTGGTTTATAAACGCACTGTATTTAAATTAAGTTAACATGGGCTGAAATCGAATAATAATGAAGAGCCCCACCTAAGAAATGTATCAGCAGCCGCCACTGCTGCCTACCCTGTTGAATATCTGTAACATCAGTTGAGACCTCTGGTCATAGTGTCCTACAATATATGGTTAACAAACTTGTCTTGTTTAACCAACTGTTCAAACACTGTGAGGTTCGCGGAATGGGTCAAAAGACAAAAGCATCACAGTCGCATCTTTTCTATAGAAACTCTTTGGCTTTAGCGTACTTGTATTTCACTTTGGATAAGAGGAGCAGCAATAAAGGACCAGCTTGAACATACTTCTGAATTATTAGGTCACGGAGTCTATGTTCCAGAAACGATTTGGCTTTTGTGGATCGATCTGATGGTGAGACTGTTTCTCGGCTCCTCCTGCCCCGTGGAGAGGAGCTCCACTGTGGGAACCGGGAGCTGCTTTGCTGCGTTGTAACACTGAGTGGTCTCTGTAGACCCGCCGTGGATGAGAAACCACCTTCCCCGGGATCCCTGCGATCTGGGAGAGCCCTGTTTCTTCATCGCTCCCTCCATCTCCCTCTCCATGTCAGCGAGTCCTCGCTGGCCTATCTGTGTGAGAACGGTTGCATCACAGCTCTCGCGGTTTTCTTAGCCCCTGGCCTCTGTGTTTCTCGGTCAATCTGTGGGAACCCTGATTTTGGACGGTAGCCTCTGTTCCCACCACCAGGCTGGTTAGAAAATAGACTTCTGGTCATGTACCAGGCGCCCAAACCAAGCCGGCTCGAGGCCGCTCCTTCTCACGGGTTCGGGAGGGGAGAGGAGGTCAGTGGCTGCAGACGAGGCCCTAATGGGTTTCGTATGCAGGTACCGCAGAAGCGACACGGGATGCTGTTTTCATGAGAAATGAGAGGGTTTTAACGATTCTGTGCTCCTTCCAAAAACTCTCTCCCTCCTTCCCGCTCTGCCTTTCTCACTGTCTGGCTGTTTCTCTCTCTCATTTGGATTTCTAAATGCAGCTTTAATCTTTCTCAACCGTCCTGATGAGAAAAGATAAAACTCGGCGAGAGACAGGACTCCATTTTGTTCAAATATCAAGACTTTGTGTATTTCACTGGAATAAAGGATTTTCTCCTCAATGATTCTTATTGTTTTTTCTTTTTTTTTTTCTTTTTCTTTGAAAGACGGGGGCTCTCATGCCTCCAGTTCGCTTTAGATTTCATCCACTTAAAAACCAATTTTGCGTTGTCTTGTAAACCAATTCATCATCCCCCCCCCCACCACCACCACTCCTCCCCGACTACAATTGCATCCAGACAAGAAGCCTCGACCGGGCAAACGTTTAACCTTTTTTCCTCAAGAGCTACAATTTTCGGAAGAAGCAGAGCGGGAAGTGGGAGCACAGAGCCAGATGAGAGCGCCTCTGCTCCCCACATGTGGACGAGAATGTCGGGTCTCTCGGAGTGTGTGAAGACAGCTGGAAACTTCCCCTGAGCCTGGCCTAATTGAAAGCTTATCATCTTCTCTTTGTGCTTTTTTTTTTTTTGCTGTGTGTGTACGTGTCTGTGTGTGCGTGTGTGTATGTGTGTGGGGGTTTTTTTTCGGGGGGGGGGGTCTGGAGACCTGAAGGAATACTGTCATCCAGTCCGTTGTAGTGTGGAGCTCAGACGGTCTGGGTGGAGGCTAGTGTGAGATCTGTCAGCAGGGGTGTGTGTGTGTGTGTGTAGAATTGCTTTGAGTGTGCAGAGTTAATTGAATACAGTGTGTGTGTGTGTGTGTGTGTGTGTGTGTGTGTGTGTGTGTGTGTGTGTGTGTGTGTGTGTGTGTGTGTGTGTGTGTGTGTGTGTGTGTGTGTGTGTGTGTGTGTGTGTGTGTGTGTGTGTGTGTCCTGAGGCTTTGTTGTCCTGCCAATGCTGGCCCCACAGAAGGCCTGACGCAGACACACGCACACACACACCAGCAGCAGAAAGAAAGGAGGCGTCTGAATGAGAAGAAAAGATAAAAGAGACAAAAAGGAGCCTAAACAAGGAAAATAATGGAGTGAAAAATTTGACTATAACAAAGCGTTTACATGTAAAAGCCCTTTCGTGACACATCAACAGGTGGCATTAGTTTGAGAACGAGGAACTGTGGATATTGTATTTCAGGTTAACCGCATCTGTAATCAGACACCCCATAAGGTAGCATCTCAAGTGTTTAATCCGGCGACTCGGCTTCAAATGAGTCTAGCAGATGCCATCAATTAACGAGCACATAGCTGCTAAAAAAGAAAAAAAAAAAAAAAAAGGCAGCAGACATACCAAACTTTTCCTGCATTGTTTTTAACAAGTGACAACTTGCCGACGTGCGCTAACATGGAGCCTGGCGGGGCGGTGTTGGATTCCTGAGTCGTGCTTTATTTATGCTCTGGGAAACCAGCGCGTTGACAGCTGAGGCGCTGTCGGGCCTTTGAGAGGTGTGCGTAATTGCCAACCAGAGTTCCACTAATGGGAGAAAATCAGATGATTATTAAGTTATTGGGAACAAACTACAAATGAGCTGTTATGAGGCAGAGGCATGCGTGGCATTTTCTATACGAGGCCAAAGACAAACGCTCAGAATGTGCTGGCATGAGATCAGGTCCCACCAATCTTCACAGGGTTTTTACTCATCCATGTCTCTGCTGATGGACGTCTCTTGGAGTGATTTATATACCGTGCCTCTAGTTTTAATGTTTTCACTCCCAACACATTCCCTGGTAACCTATAAAATACCTCTCAAACCAGACTTTCAGGCATTACATTGCAGAAATTATGGAACGTCCAAATAGGGTATTGTTTTTACAGTGAGGCTAATCAGTTTGAGGGATATGATGGTGAATAATTCATCTGAATCTGAGTGTGAATTAACCTTCAAATACCTCGGAATCATATTTGAGGAAACTTTGTCATTTATACGCCGTATTGAAAACAAAGATTTCAATATGGGGTTTAAATGACAAATGCTGCTATTTTCATTGCATTTGACGAAGGTGATGTGCTGCATATGAACGCCTACAAACCATTTCTTTTTAAAATAACTATTGTTTTTTGTTTTTTTAATGAACATATAAACATAAACAAATGAAAGGACGATTTCTGAAAACTCCGGCCACAGTGGAGTTTTGGAAAAATTATTTTGTGTCCGTTTACATCTAAAGAGGGGTACATGCAGATTTACATCACAAGTAACGAAGTGTTCTTTTTCCAGGATTCTTTCAAAACCCGTGTCGGTGTAAACATGGCAATACAATACATAGAGTAAAAAAAAAAAAAAAAACACGATTTCAGTATGGAAGGCATGGCACCCTTATTCCACCAGCCAAAGCCAGCTGGTCATTCTACGTGAGGTTGTTATGTTCATAATACATTCTCAATACACTCAAATGCACAACTCAAAACGTGCAGTCTTTTTCCAAAAGTCTTTTATTTTGTCTCAGAGTTCAAAAAATATACATGACAAAAGGCAACGAAGGTCGACGAAGTCGAATAACAAAAGAAAGTTGCTCACAGGATCAAAAATGATCACAAGCCTGAAGAGCATGGAAACCTTGTACGTGACAACAAGACAAAGGGAGACACGGACTATATATCTATGAGGTAGGGAAGAACAGAAGGTGATAATAAAAGGTAGGAACAAGGAAGTACATGAAATAAAACACTTTGCCCAAACTAATTCAAGACATGAAACACTAAACATGACCGCACTTGACGAGACACAATGATTTGTATTCATATGTCTGATGAAGCCTTTTTGTAAAATGTTATGTCTCAAATTTATGTGCAGTGTTTATGTCACGCTTTCCAAAGTACAGTCAGACAGATCGGAAGAAACAGTTGTTTGTGGTTTAACAGTATCAAATAGAATAGAATAGAAATTCTTTATCAGTCCTGGATGGAAATTCTTGTGATATACTGTCTCCAAGCAAGTAACCAATAATCTATTTGGGCACTTGCATTATGTTTAGTAAAAATTTGCATATTGGCAATCAAACTCGCACGTCAACAACGGCGTCACACAACGTTTATTTCAGTCATTATTATGTAAATTTGACAAGCACACAAAGATTCATAAGTTTAAAGTCTACGCTGTCTGGTGCTGTTGGCAGTTTATCTCAAGTGTTGGATTTCTCATCTTTATTGTTATTTAATTTGTTTACTTCAAATGTAATGCCAGGCTCTGCATGACAGTATTTCAGCTGAGCATAATCATGTTTTTCACCATGTCTGGATGAGAAAACTCCCTAAATGGACTTTAGCTTCTTCTCACAGATTGTTTTATATTGAGTATTACTTCCCTTAAATATAATGGAGTATCCCAAAGTTGATCTTTTAGGTGTATGTTTAAAAATACATGCTGTCACTTGCAGCCGATAGGTCTTCAGCTGCTCTAACTGGGAATACGAAATGCTTTGTTCAAGCAAAATGGTCAAATACTATCAGATTTAGGATTTAGAATGACAATAAAAACTGTATGACTATAGCCTAATAATTACACTATTTGTTTCTATAATGCAGTATTGGCAGTAACGTGAGACCTTTTCAGCTTTGAAAAAAAAAAAAATAGATAATGTGGCATGTCTTTTTTTTGGTTCCCTTATTGGAAAGGACCAACTTATTCACTTCTCTTCATGAAAGAATGAATTTTTGAAGGCAAATGTGAGACAAATGTTTTTTTTAATTAAAATGATTTAAAAACTACATTATCCGCAAACTTTACAAGCACTCGGTATGGAAGCATTAATGATATCATGACATACGTAGCTGAGATTCTTAAATTAACATACCACTTTCAGATGTACATGCTTTGAGCATAGAAAGAAATGAGGAGAGCAAGTAGAAGTAGCATTTTGATATATGAAAATGAGAGCGGGATTCTTTCAAAAAGAACATTAAATGTAACATTGTGCTCTTTAATCAAATAATATACAATCAAACACAGTTCACTTGTACATTTTGGCTACCTAGTTTTGTACAAACAATGATACTGAGCATCAATCCAGACACGATTGACCTGCCACACTTCTTCAACATCCAAACAGTATTACAGGCAGTTGTGAAAATCTTTGGTTTTTTTGAAGGAACCACACAAATCACAGTACACATGTGGTTTCTCTAGCTGCATGGTTTTTGCCCATAATAAAGTCAGGTTCAGAAAGGAGGGAATTAGCCCTCTGAATTAAAGGGAGATAGGAATGAGACTGTAGCAACGATTGTCTAAGGAATAAGGCAAAAAGGTTGAGTATCTTGCATATGATTTTTTTTTTCTTTTCTTTTTTTCCAGCCAGAGCTGCAAAAGCTTCTTTGATCACTTTTCAGTTTGACACGAAATCCCTGCTTGTGTAGCATCTATAGTCCTCCCTTAGAGTTACAATTGTTGTTGACGGACTTGCTTAGTGAATATTAGATACCTGAAACTTATTGTAAATACTCCCAACACCACTCATACCAAGATCCTCTGTGCAGACATGAACCACTGGCAGAGCTCTGAGCGCCTGGCGCTGACGGTGAGGGAATTAGACAAGAAAAGACAGAATTAGGGCCATAAAGGGTTCAAAGCGCTGATTATTCAGAACAAAGGGCCTGTACACAACAAGTCAAGTTTTTCTTTCTTTCTTCTTTTCTTTTTGCATAACTGCCTTGGTTTTGGTAAGCAGACACCGCTCTGACCACACCTCCTCCTTCTATCCCTTCATCACTCCTCCTTCTCTTTGGAAATAATAGGATCACATGTTTAGGGGATGAGACCCTTATGCTTTAAGAGAATGTGTACACACACAAACACACACACACACACGCCCACCTGTGGTGTGTAGTCGTGAAATCATTCATTATTTGTTGAAAAACTTTTGAATGGGTCGTTTTAACTCTCGCAGGGATATTCCATATTTAGCTTTGGACGATTTCAGGTGTTTGTAAATACATATCTAAAAAAAGAAGAAAAAAAAAAAGAGAGAAGCCAAAGTTTAATAGTGCAAAAAAAAAAAATGAAGCTTTTTCTAGCGCAGGGAACTCAGTTTGGAAATTGGTTGAAGGATTGCAGCCCTCTTTTACTGACAGAATCGGATGGGCATAGTTCATTCGGAATAAAGGTTTTTAGTGCATCAAAGCTACATTGGAAGGCAAAATAATTACATTAAAGGTTTTGTTTTTTTCATAATTTAGTAGCAATATATTACACAAATTCCAAATTTATAGTTAACAACAAAAACATGGTATATATACTGTATATATATATATATATATATATATATATATATATATATATGTATTTATATATATATATATAAAAAAAAGGAAAAGTCGAGAGAAATGCTTAAGGATTTGGGGTATATGCATACATTTCCTCAAAATTTGGCTCAAATAAATATCAAAACTAAACTGTCATCCAGTTCAAAAATACCAGACTAGGACCTTTTTTTTCTTAGAAAATGGCTTGAATACAAACTTTAAATGAAACAAAGAACAGAGACAGCAAGACTCCAACATTCCTAAAAGCAAATGAAAAACCAATAAACCCCCTCTGCTTTTGTCTTATTACATTCCTCAAAATATAAGCCATTGTCCTTTTCGAAACGTGATACGCTGATGACACAGCAGAGGAGAATTCATTTCTTAAAGCACGAGTCGTGACAGTTGAAAATGCTTTTTCTCACAATAATGCAGCGACTGTGTTGAACGTCCATGGCTTATCGTAGCACCGAAGGCTGACGTGTTCACTGGGATAATAAATTAGGCAACAAGGTGGAGTACTGAGCAAGTACTGTGAGCACATAGATGAAACCGGTGATGCTTTCACAACTGGCAAAGTCTTTTTATGCAATGTCAATTTTCTTTACAGATATTAAAGCTTAAAAGGACCGATTGCTACAGCAGTGGAGCCATGCCCCGTGAGGACGTCAGGAGTCATTCACTGAGCAAACACAACGTCTGACTTCTCTTCCCCTCCCAGCCCAAGTGAGTTGGGTCTGTCTGTTTGATGAACGTCTGCTGTGGCGTTTCAGTTCATCAGCTGTGCCTTCCTTTTGTTCATTTGTCTTTGATGAGTACCTGTTTGCCCCGGACAAACCATCCAGAAACATTACAATGGCTTCCCCTGTTTTACCCGCACTTCTATTTACAGTCTCTGGCGAAAGTCTTCTCATCTCTTATGGCTTTTGTAGTTCTTGAAGAGTACATGTGTCAGCACAGTGCAGGAGTTCGCTCCAATTTGACAAAACAGGTGAAAGTCTGAAGAGGGTCGGTGAAAGCAGAAAAGTCTTCAAAGCGAGTGCTGGAGAAATAAAAGACATACATGCAGCATTTTTCTTTTTTTTGGTTGTTGTTGTTGGTTTTTTTTTTTTTAGTTTTCTTTCAGTGTTCAGCTTTATTTTGTTCATCCTCCTCACTTTTTCTTCCTCCTCATCCCTCTCCCATTCATCTGACAGCAGAGCTGTCTGACAGTCAATAAGGCCTCCACACGGACTCATCCAAGCGGCCCGAGGCACTCATGGCTGTGGGGGAGTTGCTGTGGCTGCCATCGGCCTCCACGCCCTCGCTCTGGGCATTCAGGCCCGGATTCATCAGGCTGTTGGTTCCCCCTGCACCCGTGGCCCCCGAGCAAGAGAGCAGGCGGGTTGGGGAGCGCTCGCCTCCGGCGTTCCCGGGCGCCACCATGGAGAACTGGTAGGAACCGGAGCCTGTGCCGTAGTACAGGTAAGAGTTGGACTGGAAGTTTTGGGACTGGTTGTTTGAGTAAGGCGGTGGCAGATAGGTGTGGTATCTAGATGAGGCGGACATGCTGAGACCGCTGATGCCAGTGCTGGAAGTGTTGGTAGGGTAGGGGAAGGCCCCGGGGTAGTGCATGCGGGGGTCTGAGAAGCGAGGGTCAGTCAGCGGCGACAGAGACGGGAAGGTGGTCCTCTGCTGGAAGAGATCTGTCGTGCCTGTCAACAAAAACACAAACACAAGATTCAAGAAAAACCCAAAAGACCGTCGGCCATATGACTATGAAACAGGGGGTGGGGGGGTTCTGAGATTTCACAAAACTGCTTTTTGACCCACATTTCCAGACCAGCAAACACTCCCAAACCTCCAATTCTGAGCTCAGGTTTCTTGCGATACACCGGCCCGTGGAAATGTTTGCTCAAAGTAATGAACTGAGACATTTTTGGGCTTAATAACAGTCATCAAGCACTGACAGCACATCATCCCACAGCCCCATGCACAAGACCAAAGTTATGAAAAGGCCCCCTCGCAACAGCCCTCCTACCACCCCTTCAAACGGAAAGCAACGTATAGTTTTCCGTCTTTCTCAGAGCGATGAAAAGAAGCATTGTCAGTTGTGAGGGGTGCTTCTTGTAAACACTGACAGCTTGTTGCACTGCAGTACAACTTGTAAATCATACTGAGGCGACAGTGACGAGACAGTCACAATTAAATAGCTGGAAAGGCAGAAATGGCGAGCGGGAATGTAGGAGACGAGACGACGAGAGGGGAGGGAGTTCAAGTGCTTGTTTTCACCGTGAATTTCTCAGCTAATGTGTATTACAGTCGAGGAGCTGTCAGAGATAACTGCGACATGTAGTCTCGCAAGTAACGGTTGAACCCAGCTGTTAGGACTTCAATTTCACCGGACACTTTCTAATTTCTTCTGCTGACAAATGGGGAGGAGAAATGTTGTGTGAATGTTGGAGATGAAGGGTTGCTTCTCATAGATTTTTGGTCTCTATGCTGTCATCAAATGAGTTAAACTCAAACACTTATTTTACATCAGAGTGATACTGGCCGATGTTACAGAGCGAGCTCTCGTTGTGAACCTAATCACACTGCACCTCAAATTATATTTGGATCCCAGACACTTATTTTAATTAAGTTAATTTCACTTGAACGGATGCTCAAAGCTTTAATTTCTGAGTATAAAGCCAGTAAGGAAATACGGCTTCAAAGCAAAACTGGGTGAGTGACGCACTGCCATTGTGAGTGTTATAGATTCAAAGCCGTCAATATAACGCCCGTGGAAAGGTGTGAAAATATAAGTCTTGCCTGACAAGTTCAACATGTTGATTCATTGTACTCATGACACTTGGGATTTTTTGCTTAGGAGGTAATGTGGCCAACTGCCAGGATGAACTACTCTGCAACTGTAAACGCCTTAATCTGGTGGCGCGCCAGGTGAGTTCCTCATACCTGCGCTCCGCTTCCGTCCTCGCCTGTCGCCTGTACACCTACGCACACACTCACGCACTCTTTCTGAGTTTTTGTTTGTCGGCCTGTGGCTTTCATGGGTCCAACGTGGCCACATGACTGCAAGTGTAAAATGTGAATTTGGATGGCAGAGAAAAGAGAGCTTGTATTTGTGAAATAGCAAGCGCTTGCACGCCACAGCCCTGAGGGGGGAGAATGCCAAACTTGCGTGCCACAGTCTTGTTGAAATGTCTTTTCCCTATGCCTCGAGAATTGGGTCCATTTTCAGCTGCAAATATCTGTTCTTTTTGCAATTTCCATGGCCCCTGCTATACTTTTTTTTTTTTTTTTTCTTCAACACTTTCCTGCAGTTGAATTTCCTATTCTATTCGGGATGAGAGAAGTTGGCGTTGGTGTTGTGGGGCCTGTTTCTTTTTCCAGACTCTTACCAGGCACTGCAGTCAGACTCCATATCTGATTTCACACGAAGAAAATCCAAGCCTTCAGCTGCTGTTGATTCGGGTGAAGTGGAGTCAGTCTGCTAATTCCTACCGGACTCCCAAAAAGCTTTTCCGCCCTCTCCCTCCTCTTTTCCTCCTGCTTGCTCTCTCTCCTTTTGCTCTGTCTGTCCCCTTCATCTCTCCCTGTCTGTGCTAAATTTAGGCTCCGGGGGTGAGGCAGGGGAGGGGACTGGGACCCGGGGGGGGGGGGGGGCATGATGGCTCTGGCTGCTGCTGCCCGGGCCCACCCCCGCACATGATCTCCAGTTAATTGGAGCTGGTGGAAACGTGTTGTCTAAACTGCGGTGGGGATCGACTCCTGTGTTCTGTCACAGGAAACTGGACTGGACACTTATCACAACACCTTAATGGGCTCGTGCAGTCTCAGGGTTTTGGCTGTGAGCCAGGAGGAGTCCACTACCTCCACACACCTCCAAACGCGCCACACAATCCAGTAGCTCCCTCTGGAGGAGAGGGCCAAACAAGCCGACGTGTACTTGAGGAGCAAACGTTCTGCAGACTGCCTTTTCTCCATCTTAACTACATTACATACCTTACTGCATCCCCCACCCAGTATAAGTACAGGCTTTCGCTGCTGTGGCTGTGGTAACAGTGGTGTATCTTTGGCAGAGGGGAGCTTAGCCTCGTAGTAGCTGCCTGTAACCTCTGCGGCACAAAACCACACATGATCTCCATTAGGCTCATCTGAAAAGTGTTGACGAAATTGCAGGGACAGGAGAAGGGATCGACCCCAGAGGGCGAGCTGGCAGAGGCTGTTGTCTGTGATGTTCCCAGTCTGTGAAGCGGGGTGGCTTGGAATCGGGGCTTTTATAGAGAACAGAGTGTTCCAGGCGGTCTCTCATTCCTCCTATTGCTTTAAAGCCTTGTGGCATGCACTTTTTTTTTCCTGTTAATCCTGCCACACCAAAAGCAGGGACCCCCTCCCTTCTGTTTAGCTCAAGAAGTCCACTAGTCCACACTCAAGCGTGTAACACAGGTATGGCTGGAGGTTTATCTCATTTGCCTACGGGAGAAACTGATTTTGGTTGTTAACATAAGGGCAGGTTTGAGGCGGTCACGTCTTTGTGCATCAGCTTATGTGTGTGTGTCCGAATGTGGTGGCTGGCAATGGGGAGATGCAAATCCAGGCGCTCACCTGTGAAATGTTTACTCAGGTTCGATGCAAACTGTGACGGCCAGCACCAAGGGAATGGTGTCTCAGGCAAATAAGTGGAGGGAAGTAAAATGGAGATAAAGGGACAACCCGTCCAGGGATGTGGAAAAGCCCCACTGTGTTGCGCAGAAGACGGAGTCACCCTTTTGAATATAAAAGTTTTCTGAACTGTGTTTTTTATTAGAACAAACAGCCAATACTTTTAAAGAAGTCATGAGTGTTTGATTTGCTAACTGGTTTGGGTAGTTTTAACAGCCAATGGCTTTCAGATGAACTGTCACATTTGATACTAGGGCAGAGCTGACAAGGCAGAGCTGCTGCTGCTGCTGCTGCTGGTGCATAGAACCAAATGAACTCAAATGATCTCCAGGTGTTTATTCAAGCACCATGGCTCTGAGGCCGGAGCATCATGTCGGATGCAAATGATAATCACCTCTGGAGTGTGGCACCATGGTCACCAGCACCAAAGCCTCATCCATGTTCGCACTCTATCATGTGAATGGAAAGGATTTTGCATGTTCTCATCTTGCGACATGCAATGTATGCTGTGTCGAGGGGAGGCTGAGATGACAAAAACGCACAAGATTTTCCTAATGCATTAACAAACATGGCGACATGATTAACATGTCTGTTTGTTAAGTAAAACCTGTGCCGTGTGAGTTCGTGTCATTTTTCGCTTTTCCGGCTCGATGTCCTGGCATTTGGAGCTCAGGCTTTAAGGTCTCAGACATATACTTTCACTCACCATCCCTGTCAATCACATTTGGCACACAGCTGTGAATACCTTGCACTGAAGCCACAAAATGCCTTGCACAAACAGTGATGTGCGTAAGTACATGATTCTCCAAACTCTGTGAGCAGTCATCTCTCTGTTTACAACTGATATGACATTTATTAACTTATATGAAAAAAATCACAACAGCAAACCCACAACTCTTTTAAGTCTTTTGGACCTGGACATGACTGTGCAAGTCGATGAGTCAGCACGCCTGGTGTGGTGGTTTCTACACGGGGGACGTATGGACGTATTAGAGCGTAGCGCAGGTCCAGATTGCCAAGAAAAGCATACAAGAGAGAAGGAAGAAAGATGGCGAAAAGAAGAAGACAGGCTGGTGGCATTTTAGGAATGTTCTGAGCTCTCGTACGCCCAAAAAGGCAAAATGAAACGCACTCCAAAATTGTCACAATGAATGGCACGCCCTTCCTTATGGCTGGTTTTCTAACTCATTCACTATGCTTTGAATTGAACAAGCTTCCAGAGCATCTACTAATTGAAAGAAAATATTTGGGAAATCTTAAGTTTGCTTTGATGCATTTGTAAAGATGTACAATTTGGAAGGTGTGATCTCTCGTTGGCAGTACAAGGCACATCAATTATCTCCACTGTATTTTACACACTTAGTAATTAGTGCCATTGCTTAGAAGTGACCTCACCCTTCGTGGTGCTTGTTGATCGGGTCTCAAACTGTGATTACTGTCTCAGAAACTAACAAACATTTTTTGAAAACAAGTTAAATGAAGAGAGTCGAGTGAGTAAAGGAAAAGTTGTTGTGCACTCTTTTGCTGAGTTCCTTTTCTTGGGCTGCATCTTTCAGAGTAACATTTCAAAACAAGACTGCGGTGTCTTTAATCACAAAAAAAATAATCCTTTGAATACAAAAACACATTTGAGTATCACCACCAATAGTATAAGTCTGGGTTTCAACTAAATGGGACAGCAAAACACAGATTTCCCTCAAAAAAGTATCTTAATTCCCGACTGAATCACAGGTTGTAATGTGGCTGTATGGGTGAAAATATTCCCCAGACTTGACTTTCTCCAGTTATTGGTAAAGCCATCATGGCCTCAAATGCCATATGTTTGTACACTGAACCGCCAAAGTCACAAAAAAAACAACAACCTTAAAACAGGCCAACGGGCAATGTGGTCTCACCTGGCCATGGTCTCAGATCCTCCTCCACCTTGCAGGTCTTCAGAGCTGGGGTGTCCATTTGATCCTGCCACAGGCCTGTTGAAACACAAAATATAAACAATAGGTGAACACTTTGGACCTTTTGAAAACTCTGAATATTTTTTTGGGGGGTTGAATTTAAAAACAAGCACAAGACCTAGAAAGGTGTGGGTTTATGTGTACAGAATGTGAGGGAGTCACTGCTTGTGTCATAGAAAGCTAAACTACTGTCCCGAGGAAAAAAAAAAAAAAAAAAAAAAAAAAAACTCCTTCATGCCAGATTGGTCAAAACTGTCTTGACATTTGGCGGTGTGGAGATGTGTCTTCCTGTCACAGGTTGGCCTCTGCTGACTGAGCAGCGATGACTGGGAAGAGGAGGGGTGGTTGTTCACACCAGGGTGAGAGCAGCCTTGGAAAAACATGCTTGATGGGTGCCTATGGGATATTTTTGGGGTCGTTCAGGCGCGACCCTGGATAGACAGAAGAGAAACTTGCTTGCCTGTCCAGCCGAGCTGTCAGGAAGCGGAGGATGATCAGGGACCTGCTGGCCCAACGCGTGGGACCCTGCTTCACACTCACTGGTCACACCACAGCACGACTGACACAAACAGTCTGTTGTTTGCTCTCGGTCTGAGACAGTGCAGTTGTTACTAGACAACTTGCACGGAGCTCTCTGGACATAGACATCACAACACCTGTGTTGTACAATAGTCTAGTCTACATGCCTTTGACCAAATATTCCATATTACATGTTGTGGAACCAGGCAGTTTAGAGGACATAATGGTTTTTATTGGCTTTTGTATCATTTTAAGCAATCAAAAAAAACATGTGCTATGACATAACGGCAAAATGACACCTCTCAGTCCGTTCTCCTGCCTAGTTTGCTGCTGCAAGATTGTGGTTTTACTCCTTGCGTGGGATTTGAATTATTGTAGTTTCTCTGGCACCTTTAGCACACATGTTCATTCAATCACTGTACCCCACAGTAACACAGACTCCGGAAAAAGAAAAGTATCCCACCAAGAGCCGGAACTACAACACACCCCGAATGGAGATATGGGGTCTGAAAAGTTTTTACATTCCCTTTGGTGCGGTCACATACTAGAAGGGTAAAGGTACAGTCCACAGACCTCTATTCTTTTACATTTTTCATCAAAAACATTTATATTTTCATTGCTTTGACAAGAAAGCACATATTATATGACCGCATTTTTCTTGTGGCGTTTTAATTTTTCATGACAGCCGCAATAAGCCACATTTTGGCTCTGCCCTCCTCTGTTGCAATACCGCAATATCGTAAACTCCCAATCTCCTGTAGCGGCAATTAGGATGGAGAAGGATGCCAGAGGCAGGGGAGAGGTGGGGGTGCCGGCGCTGTGCCGTTCACCTATAGCCACACTGGACTCGGCATGTGTAAGAGCTGTGCTTCTCCCTGGAGCTCATCTACTTCCTTTGCAAAGGCCCAAATCAGCACTCAGTCACTGAGAGGACCTACACTATGCCTCACAATGGCAAATTCTTACACATAAATGGCCTTATTCAGAAAGGCTTGCAAGCAGCTGGTGCGATTCGCTCAAGAAAATAAACATTTCCTTCAAATATTTTGATTGGCCAGCAGACAACGTCAATACCAGAGGCACAGATTACCCCTGTTAATAAGAGGACCAACCCCCTGGGTGGAGCCGAGGAGCAGGGAGGGCAGGGGCTGAAATGGGAAGAAGCGGCGGGCATGTCACGAATAAGTCACCTTGGGGTGGTGCCAGCGTAGTTTCAGGGAGGACACAAATAAACAGGCGCGGTGCTTTTGAAACGCGTGTGTCGATGAAAGGGGGTCGCCAAGTAGGCGTTTGAGCCAAAATGGCGTCCGTCCTCGTGACTCCAGATCCAGCAACGCCTCGGAGACATGTAACGCGCCCGCCGTAATGAAGCGTGTCATTGAGACACAGTGAATACTAGTCCTTGTGCCGGCTTCCTGTTTCACTCAGGCCTCAGGCGTCGCAACAGGGAGAGAATGTGAGGGGAGCGAGCAAGACAGAAAGAGCGACGCCAGCGAGTGAAAGAGGGAGAAAGGGAGCGTGTTCGAGAGGGGAGGAACACGGCCTTGGCTCAGCTATGTGGGACATTTGATATGTCTTTTGAGCCCTCACTTATAACGTGAGCAAAAACAAACACATGGGCTGAAAAATCCTATGTTCTCTTTGAGAGCTCGTCGTCCACCCGCCCTTCCCCTCTCCCCAGACTCAATAGAGACTGTTCATGGCTCTCATGTAGTTTCTGTAATTGCTGAAATGTAAAACTCAGCCTGACTCTGATGTGAAATTATAACTTACACAAACAGTGAGTCTGGTAAGAAACAACTTGCTCTCACTTCTCTTTTTCTTTGGTTTTTTTTGTTGTTTTCCAAGGAGAAAAACGCTTCAAAAGATTTTTTTGGGGGAAGAAAAGAAACATTTTCAGTTTGAATTATTCATCTCAGGGTCACATAAAGAGAGTAACCACAAGTGAAGCTTTCAGGCACCATAACAAATAAACTCTGTGGTGGCCATTGACATATTGTGTAAATAATGGAGTGCAGAAGTAAAACAAAGTGTCTAAAGGACTGGTCCAGATCCCTGCTTGTTTCACTCGTGTTTGCTTCAGTGGGCCAGCTTCCTGCTTGCGTTTGGCAGGAATCAGCATGAAACCCGACTAGCGTGACAGCTAAACTCAAAGGTCCACACTACGGCTACCTGACGGCGCCAATTTCCTGTCTCACCCTCGCTTCTAATTGGCTGATCATGTCACTCTGGACGTGTGAATTAGCCCGAGACCTCTCGGTTGCGGCGGTGGCATAGCACCGCCTCGAACCCTGGGGGGGCCGGCAACCTTGTTTATGCGGAGTAAACAGTGTGGTCACTGTGGACGAGGCGGGAGGGGCATGGCTGCGCCGGGTTGGTACTCCTTCAAACGGGACATTCTCGAGTTAAGTCCAGTCGGGAGCCCGCAACCTGGACATGCTGAATGGTGCCAAAGCACAGCTGCAGCAGACGTGTATTGCAGGACCAGGCCACAGGTACCAGCATTTGTGGAAGTGGCATTAATGGAAAGAAGCTGAGGAAGTGGGTAATATATCATGTCTGCACAGTTGTGCTGTAGGATTTTGGGTGGGCAGCTTGAGAAGAGCACACACACACACACACACACACACACACACACACACACACACACACACACACACACACACACACACACACACACACACACACACACACACACACACACACACACACACACACACACACACACACCCCTTCATCAAAGCACCGAGCACTTGACATGATGGTGGAACGTTATGCTCGTATCTTGATATTCATCTTCAGAGGGGGAACACGCAGGTGTTAGAACAAATAACATGTTAAATGATACCACCTCAAAAGTGGCATGACTTTCTTTTTTGAGTGATTAAACTGATGCTGCACTTTCTTTTTTTTTTTTCTCTCCTCACTCTTAAAACACATTCACGTTGAAAGAGAACTTTACTTTGGGGTTTTCTGTTAGAGGCTCTGCCAGGGGCTTGTTGAGTTTTGCCTTGTGTTTAGAATGGATTAATATACAAGTGTAAGCTGTTTTCCACTTTTAACTTTGACGTAAATCTACTTTTCACTCAGCTGCTGGCTCTCCGCGGGACTGGAGATACGCGTGTATTTATTTTTAAAGATGCAATGTCACAGTGAGATGTTGGAGGCTGAACTA
Organism: Blennius ocellaris; assembly: GCF_963422515.1. Taxonomy (NCBI): domain Eukaryota; kingdom Metazoa; phylum Chordata; class Actinopteri; order Blenniiformes; family Blenniidae; genus Blennius; species Blennius ocellaris. Next base: position 13,808,102 of record NC_137666.1, on the reverse strand, counting down.
CACTCTGCCACCCACAGATACATATAGTATACACATGTAGCTCACTTGAGGTTTTGAAAACCAGAATAACAATTTAGTACTTGATTGTCTGAGTGTCGGATTTGCTTGACTGGACTAGCTGAACCACGTATTTCCAACCACACACACACACACACACCTACGAGCACACACACACACACACCCTCCACCCTTGCTGAGAATCATTCCACATGTCTAGCAGGCTTACCTGTGGCCACAGTAGAACAAAAACAAGCAGCGAATGTAGCGTCCTGTTACTGCATGCACTGTAATGAGCTCTTAATTACCCTGTCTGTCTGGGGCGCTAGCGGAGGACTTGCAACACTAGCACGAAACTGTGTGTTTTTTTATTTTCAATGTGCCCGTGGTGCAATCATTGTGTGTGTGTGTGTGTGTCTGTGTGTGTGTGTGTGTGTGTGTGTGTGTGTGTGTGTGTGTGTGTGTGTGTGTGTGTGTGTGTGTGTGTGTGTGTGTGTGTGTGTGTGTGTGCAGGATTTTCAAATCCATGGCTAGTGTTGAGCAGATGTCTGGAGACTGTTGACAACAAAACTGAGACAGTATTTCACGGCTCAGAAAACAACATGAAGTTGAGAAGCCTTAGGAGAAGGAGGTGACATTGTATTTTTTTTTTTTGCCATCTTCAACAAGGGGGGAAAAGCCTTCAGCGTCTGGATAATGGAAAACATGTTTTGTAACAGCAATATGGGAATCCATTTAATTATAATGTGTTGATGGGTGATCTATCACCCGGCAATTCTCAAACAAACAGGCCGTGGGATTTAAAGTATTTGCAAAGTACAACAGCATCTGGCAGGGCCTGTCGGGAGCAGAGACGTGTGTGCTGTTGATATGTAAACACTTCGCTGTGTCTCTGAATGGGATTTATTACAACAAGCCTATTTCTGTTTGAGCTTTGCTTGTCATACTGCAGCAGGGTTGTCTGTGTACGATCCTTTACACATGCCTGAGCACTCCTTGTGATGTGAACATACATATTCATGCTGCTGCTCTAACAGATAGTTGAGGTTGGAAGGAGAAAGGCTCTCTGCCCTGTTATTTTAATTATTTTACAGCTCTTGCCCTGCGGTATGCCATCATGACGGTAATACCACAGATTAAGGTGTGTGGTTTTTACAACCCCCCCCCCCCACCCTGTCTCACCCACAGACACAAACTTCTTATAGACAGCCTCCAGTCACCGGCAGCTGTAATGTGAATCTCAAGGCCTGTAACGTCTGACACTTCCAACTGCTGTTAACGGTGTTGTGTCTGCTCTCCCTGCGTGTGCACTGTACATGTGTGCGTGTCGCAACATTCGCAACCCTTTGAAGCCCGGCGAGTCTGTGATGCTCTAATTCCTCCTCTAATCCCGTGCGAGGCAGACGAGAGCGAAGCTCTTCGTCTGCTGTCTGGACTGTGTCTGTACACCTCTCCATCTCCCTCAGGAACTTGACGCTCCCCCAATATAAGCTTAGCTGCAGGGGGCTTTTTATTGGCACAGAACTTCGAGCACGCATGCCAAAGTTTGAAACCATCAAAAATTATCATCACAGTGGCGGTATTGTGTCAAAGCTATGAGCTGTTTATTTTTAGCGTTTAAAAAAAAAGAAATGGCTGACATCTTTTGAGCTCGGTACAGTCCGAGTGGGCAAACAAAATTGATATCAACATGGACATGATTAAGGATTCGGGGGGGGGGGGGGTGAAAGACCCTGTGTTCCCTGCCAGTCAGCTGTTAGATAGTCCTGTACTGGTGACTCAGCACTGGCTAACCTAAAGCACAAGGCCAAACACTGTACGGCTGTGTTCCACAGCGATACAGTTCCACCCACACACGGCTCAGCGCTCCCAAACAAGCCCTCCCGTACACGGCAGCGTGCTGATACAAAGGTAATGAGATTCATTAGCCAGCATGTGAACCAGAGAGTGGGCGGGAGAGAGGGGTGTGTGTTTTCAGACCTCCAGACATGGCAAGTCCCGTTGAAGGGGCTCTGACATGTGATGGAGAACGAAGACTCATCCTCGGTCCAGCCGTCACCCACGCAGCTGTCCGCGGCAGCCTCCCACCCTCTCTGCCCTCGATCGTACCACCTCAGTCTGAGTCTCGGCCCCCGGTCTCAGAGTGACGTGATTGCCAAGGTAGCGGGTGGCTGTTACATTCCTGAGGCTGGAGTGTGTGCGGAGGCCAGCTTTGGCTGACCCGAGCCAAGACTCTGGCTGGCAGCGCACCCCGTTGTGCCACCTGGCCGCACAGTTTCTGCCCCTGCGTGCTGTGGGGCCGCAGACCTCGCCAACACAAGGGCATCCAGGGACAGAACTGACATTAGCTTCACCCCTTTAATAGTCAACACACAGCTCTCAAGACCTAACGTTGACGTAGAACAGATTACTTACCTTCTGGCCAAATAAATCAAGATATGTTTGCCTTACTGAAGGACTACTTCTAACTGATGGCTGTGGAAATGAGATGTGGTGTTTCTGATTGGCTGTCAGTCACTGGTCCTCACCTGGCGTGGTGCTGAGGTGGGTTTGATGTATGGGGCGGGGATTGTTGTTCACCGGGCCTATCCGCATTGTCCGCTGGTAGCGCTCAATCTCCGACAGCCTGTCCGAGAATTGCATCTTCTGAGGGTCTTCTAACTTCACCCTGTGCCCTAAAAGAACCACACGAGCAGGAGAGAAGTCAAGGGCTTGCCAGTTTTACCTCCCACACAACTAGGAAAATGGCACAAAACCGAATGTCTTTTTCCAGAGTTATACAAAAATGGTAATTATTAAAAGACTTCCTCTTCTTTCTAAGTTCTTAATCGAGCGTAGCAGTTTGACACATCCTTAGGAAACAACCTTTCGTTGCCCATCTAAACGCTAATTAGAGGGAACCTGGCTTGGACTGTGAGGACTGTCAGTATCCTTCATTGTAATTCGCACGCACGTGCACACACACACACACACACACACACACACACACACACACACACACACACACACACACACACACACACACACACACACACACACACACACACACACACACACACACACACACACACACAGAGACACACACACTGACAGGCCAACTTATATAAAGGGAGAGGCACCATCACTGTGTTTTCAGCTCCCAAATGCAAAAATATTATTAAAATGTCAGCAGACCTTGAAATACATTGGCTAGACACTAAATGTTGACCAAGCTGCACCTGCTGCCACATCATCCACTGATAACGAAAGCGGTAAGTGGTCGAAAATAATTGCTGTAGGAATGTTGTTTTCCCTTGAAAGTGTAAGAAACTATATGCTATGAATGAGCTAAGTAATAGGCATTTCTGCAAAGTGAGGAAGTTAGGCGATCTTTATCAAGCCAACTTATTAAAAAAATAAATAATGAAATAACAAGAAATAGTGAGTATGTCTGCATCCTGATAACACCACCCCCCTCTCACACATACACTTACACCAACGCAAATTCAGGTCTTCCTGACACAGCGCTTAGTCAGAAGGAAACACCCAGACAAGGCTACCAGACCATATAGTCATCAGTCTTGAACATAATAGAGAGAAAGAGTCATTTGTGTGTGCGTGTGTGTGTGTGTGTGTGTGTGTGTGTGTGTGTGTGTGTGTGTGTGTGTGTGTGTGTGTGTGTGTGTGTGTGTGTGTGTGTGTGTGTGTGTGTGTAGGTGAGAATGAACTCTGATTAGCGAAGTGCTGTTTCTCTTATACCCAGACCTACAAAAACTGGCCAGCACACTTAGCGCCCCAATTACTTTGATGTCCCCTTCAGGGAAATGGTCTCTGATCATGCCTTTTATGTAGACATCACTCATGTCCAAACACACATGTGTGTGTTAGCACATGCACATACCCACATACATGTGAACACACCTTAAATGTCAGACGTAAGTCCGGATGAGGGCTATGCCTCTAATGGGTGGAAGAGATTTTAATGTAACTATCAATGCACCAAAACTGTGTGCGAACAGGCATGTATACATTCTGTGGTTTTCTCCCTGGCATCTCTACAGAGTAGCCTAATGTGAAGTAATGGCTGGATTTGAATATTTTATCACTATATAAAGGGGGCAAGGCAGACGGACCAATATGGATTTTGCCCGTCCTTTCTCTTCACTGACCCATGGGCAATATATCTTCCCTCTGAGGCTGACCCATGGGTAAAGTTTCCTCTCGTTTACCGCTCTGTCCATTTGTTTGTGCCCACCGCCTCTTTTCCGTCCTCTCTTTGTGAACAATATAGAAATATCTTGCTCTGACGTCCCCTGACCACCACCCCACACACACACACACACACACACACATATGGGGTACGCAGCAATGCACAGACACAATGTCTGAACCCAGGCAAGCTCTCAAATGATCCAAATCCCCACAGTGCAGAATATTTAAGTGTTTCTTTTTTCACACTCAGCAGTGGAGGTCAAACTGCACACATTTTCCTGTAAAGTAAAATTATACACGCTTACATGAAGTTACGAGCTTCAGGAATAAAGCAGTATAGATTGAAACCGTTCTTTTTCTAACAGACATTTCTGCTCAAACAATACTTCTTCCTAAGTAAGGCCATAGTTGAGAACTATGTAGCTGTTCTCAATCTGCTTCATGGTCCTCTTGTTCACTTCTGTCCATGCGGATACTCGTTCTCCCTGTCACAGAAATTACTTTCAATACAGGCCTTTTCTCGTTTACATCTCGCCTGTCCTCTCTGACGTTACTGTGATATTTTATCAATCTGTCCTGCAAGAAATTTGCCGACATTAGATGGAAAGGATTAATTTTTTGTGCGTGTATTAGTGTCTCAATCTATTAGCTGGAAATCAGTCTTCACAAAAGTGCAACAATTTTTTCAAAAATTTCAACATGCAAAAAGTAAATTTGGGGGATTTAGACATTAAGACATGATTACATTCAAAAGCAAATATCCCCGCACATTATAAAACAAGAAAAAGGAAAATACCTGACAAGCACATTTGGTCTAATTTCGCCTTTGATATATTGTAGTTTTATTGCTGTATGACAATTCATATCAAGATGAAAAAATTGCCAGTAACAAGCCATAACAAAAACATTCTTGACATACGAATTTTCTGATGCCGATATTGCGACTACCTTAACTGAAATACTAATGAGAAACACAGACTTACCAGATTTAAGTACAGCAGCAGAGCATTTGCTCTTTGTTGATGTGTGTGTGTGTCTGTGTGTGTGTGTGCCTCGCAGACACACTTTTTCAATCACTTTTTTTACACACATTAGGACAGTCTGCCTCTTCTTTAAACTGTGATGGAAGGAGTGGAAGCCCACATGCACACAGACACACACTCACACAGTGCCTGGACCGGCTTTCAACAGCCACATAGACACTGTGGCTACTGTCTGGTCCAGGCCGGAGCAGGGGCGGCCGGGGGAAGCGGCTCTCCAAATATAGCCCCTATATGTGTCCTTGTGTAGTTATTAAGAGATTTACACCACCTCAAACGGCTGAGGTCAGGGAAATGATACATCCCAATGCTCGCTGGCTGGAAAAGAAAGACAGTCAGCACGGGGAGGGGGAATTGATAATTGGTCAGTTTTTCTGTGGCCAGTGGTGGTCTGAGATGAATCGGCCGGCTCTTTAGGGATGAAAGTGATCATTCAGCTGGCCACAAGCACGCACACACACACACACACACACACACACACACACACACACACACACACACACACACACACACACACACACACACACACACACAAGCTGTGGATCCTGTGGCCCGGTTCCAGCTGGCATGGACACTTAGCATTTAGCGACACAGTGTTCACAGCTTCCAGTAGGGGGTTTAGTGGGCTGTGAGAGGGGGATTTTTTTTTTTTTTTTTTTTTTTGAAGGATGAGGAGGAGGTCTGGCGCATCACAAGAACAAGGCCTGGAGTTCATTAGAGCGAAGCCCACTGCTGCTGTTAACACCACTAATCAACTGGGTGGTGGCTTGCTTGGAACTTTCCCTCCACCCCTTTCTTTGTTTTGCCCTCTTGCCTTGGATACGTTGAAAAAAAGAACAACTCGGTCTAAAAGGAGAGCAACTCGCTCATTTCCTTTTAATTCAATTTCAAGAGGGCCTTACTGTGCTGTTCATATATTTGAATGTGTTCTGTAAATGATATTACAATGGATGACTTTGTATTATCACTGTTGTATATTATTTTAAGTGTTGAGTAATGGTGCAAACTCTGCTCATGTAATCCCATCATTGATATCTTTAGATTAGCAGTGTATCTGTGCAGCAGCTATAAATGCAACGCTGGCTGGTGTCAGATAACGATCAGTTCTCAGAGGTTAACCAAATCAGAAGATCATGAATTCCGAGGGAAGCGAACTAAAACACTCTTGAGTGAACTGAGACGCTGCATGACATGTCAGAGTTGGATTTTCTTTTTTAGAATTAAAGGAAATGTGTTATACTTCCTTCGCAGGGGTTATTTAAACCACAGCTGTTGAGAGGAAGAAAAAATACACATGGTAGCTTTTTTATGGACGTACTTAATATTTCAAAGTGTGTTGTTGCAATAGACTAGGAAGTGTCTATAATGGGTAAATAAATGTGCTAAACTGAATGAATAAAAGGGGATCAAATTATTGGTCATTTCCATTTTATTTTTGAGAATTATCCTCTTCTCATAGGAGTATTGAATATCTACCTTAACTGTTTGTGATTTAAGTTGAGTTTTACTTGTGCATCTTGTGTCAGATCTCTTTTGAGCATTTGTCCTGGTTTAAAGATGTCTGGCGCGCCTTGTTGAAACAAAAGTGTGCCATTCCGCCAAGGCAAATTTAAATACCTGTCCAAGTCATCAGAACGTAGGTTAAGCTTGGTGTTAATAGGCGCTCTTTGGCCGGTTGACCCTGGCTGAAGCCGCAGTGTGTCGGGGCTGACCGCCAAACATTTGACTTCCACTCTGCAGGGCTGGGGGCCAGAGGGGTGCCGGTGCTCCACACTGGCCCCATTTCAGAGGGGTTTCTGTGGTCAGATTAATATTTAATGTGTCAGGGTGCACTTAGGAGAGAATGCCTTTGTTTTTCTCTCTATGATATCATAACCACAAGATAGAGTTGGGAGATGGAAGCCAATGCACACATGAGGCCTAAACAGCAGCGCTCAATATGTATCCCGGGCTGAAAATGGACGCTGAAGGTTGTAGATTTACTAGCCTCCTCTCAGAGTAGTGGTCGCATCATCTGAAAGCATTATGGAAGTCTATGCAGAACAAATAAAATGCTGATATAAAATGTCTGGTATTAACGATGTATTGCAAAGCGATTGCTGTGTTTTGAATGGATGGGTGTGCCGTTCCCAGCCCGGCTTTGTTTTGTAATTGTGTGTGTGTGTGCGCAAGTGGGTTTTTAAAAAAAATTTTTTATTTCCTGTAGTGTTTTATCTTTGCTGCAGAGTAAGTTGAGATGTTGCTTTGCTCCTTTGCTCCTCCTGTGCTTTGAAGTGCTTGGATGTGAATTCAAGAGCAAGAAAAGTGTCAACTTTTTTTTTTTTTTTTTTTTTGCTTTTCATGAGCTCGCACATGATTCCTTGAGAAGTGACCGGACCACATGAGCAACAAACTCCACCGAGTGTTACCCGGTGCTTCCCTGCCACAAAAGGTCATATCAGCCTCGCAGGCGGTGTTTGCTCAGTGAGGTGACTGCCAACACCACGCCGCAGTTCAACGATCACCCAATACAACCCGCTTCCTTTCGTCACCCGCACTTTTCCTCTTTCTCTAACTGTTTGTCTCGGCCTCCAGTGAAAGAAACATATGTTCCTGTCCAAGGGGAGACACATTAAACACAGGCTCTTTTTAGTAAAGAGCCCGGTGCTTTTTTCAGGGGCAAAGTGAAACTCTATCTGAACGGCAAAGGGCAATACGTGCTTTGGCCCCGACCCAAGTCTGTACTGAATATATTTGAAGTGTAAATATTTGTATTCGACGTATAAATGGACTTGATAGGCTGCAGATAAGAGACTAAAATTAATGCAGAGCTCATGTATGACGCTGAACACAGAAAACTATGTTCGGACTTTAAAGTCTTCATATGATATAGGATTACATGGAAAAAGGTGTTTGCGGCATATGTCGTATCTCAAAGCTACAAAATGGCGTTTCAGTAGAAGTATTTGAGGAATCAATTCTCTACTACCACAGCTTCAAATCTATGTCATTTGTTGTAGGTTAGGAGAGCCCATGCTGTAGGGGTCTTGAAAAGCTGCTAAAAAAAAAAAAACTCACACACACACACACAAGCGCTGCAGCCTTATCTAACTTTTGAAACCCCACAGTGCAATGTGGGGCGACAGTTGAGCACGCTGCAGTTGGGGCCTACTTTTCTGAGAGCAAACTTCCGTTTGCTCTCAACAGACGCAGAGGACGTTTCAACATCTGTTGAGCAAAGCCTTGTACACCTGTCTTCCTCTTCCTATTCTCTAGCAGACCCGAACCCTTTGCTTACTTGTTCCCTCCCAGTGCCTATCCGTCACCCTTTCTTACACTTCCCTTTTTGTTCTATAGTGAGCACGGGCTCGAAAAAAGCATCTCTGCAGCTCTGTGCTCTGCACTGCGCTACCCAAGGCCACCGATCGCACTATTGGGTATTTAAAGTGGGTCGAATCAAACTTCTTGTTTTGAGGCTGACCCTGAAGGATGTGGGTTTTACCCTTGGCTGGTGATTGCGGCTGTCTCGTCTGGGTTTAAATGAGTCGACGTGAGCCACACTCAGATACTGCACTGCTTTAAAGACATTTACGTTGCACTCCTGTGACACTTTCATTATGAACGCGTTCAGTTTTAGGGCTGTATAATCCTCATGAACTGAATGCGTTGATTAGTTTATGGGATGGGAGCTGTCTGTGCATTTCGGGTCTATTGTAATCGTGTCATTAGTGACTGCAGTGACGAGGTTATTTTTCTCGCGGGAAACATTATTTAGGCTTTCAACAAGAGGTCACCAAAAGTTTTTGGTATGCTTTTATCTGTAGTTAAACCTCTTAGGCCACAGCTGGGGGGGATCGTCTGGTCTCTCAGGCAGATGCGTCAGCCTGTCTCTGGGGACAACAGCAGTGTGAAAATCCCCCTCGCAGGCCTGAAAACAAGCCGCTCACAGCGGAAGTTGCTACATGAGACTGTTTGAGCAAAGAGCGCAGCCTTCCTTTTCTGATAAGGGGATAGAGAGCTTTGCGTATGTCTGTGTGTGCGTGTGTGTCTTTGTGTGTACAGAAGCAGTGCCACACAAGGACGGCCCTAAAGCGAGGCAGGTTGAGGCAGGCGAGGGGAGTGAAGGGGTGCCAAAATAGGGCCAATGCACCCGGATTCTCAGACAATACAGCGAGACCCGTAGCACGTCGAGAGCAATCATCCCTCTTTTGTCTCCCCTTTCTTTGCTATGTGTGTGTAACTGTGTTGCTGGGGGGTGGGGGGGTGATATGAGATGCTTTTCAGGCCTTTTGGCTTCCTGCCGACAGACTTTGCAGACTTCCCGCTGCTGCTGCTGCTGTTGCTTTAGCCTTGTCGAGCACAGAAGGCCTATTTGGCTCGAGTGACAGATCACATTAAAGCAATAACCTGCGTTGACTGTTATTTTAGCTTTAATGGTGAATGGGGGTTGTTGTGCGCCGCTTCATGCGTGCGTGCTCGTGCTGGAGCGTACGTGGTAGTGTGGTTGTTGTGAGCGACGTACCAGGGAGAAAGGTGGGGGCCCCCTCGCGAAGCTGTGGGAAAGGAAGGCAAGCTGCCTCTGTCACATACATCAATGCAACGCCAGCAGAAGTGTCAAACGGCTTCGCATTCACACCTTCATGCGTACTCGCTCACACACAACAATGTGCGTGCATACATTTTCCGCTGAAAACACACACACACACACACACACACTCACACACACACACACACACACACACACACACACACACACACACACACACACACACACACACACACACACACACACACACACACACACACACACACACACACACACAGAAATAGTTCCCCAGAATAACGACTGATATTCCAGGTGAGTCACAGCAAACTTTTAAAAAGTGTGACTCTTCCACTGAGTTCATTTCACTTTCAGTCCTCCTCTTCGAGGTTATCAGACACGTTAGGGGACGACTGCAGTGGTGTTGAGGTTTCTGTGATGATTCTTGCCGGTTTTAAGGAGGTGTGTTTACCCAGAGGAATACGTCCCTGTCCTCCCCTGGAAGCAAGAGAAAAAGCTCTCACCCTCCACCTATTATTTGCTTGCTGTGCCTAACCATTAAGCCCTGAAGAAATAAATACCCAGACCGCAGGGTGGTGGTACACGGCGTCTTTTCCAGTAACCAGCAGGTGCCTTATTCCCACAAACCGCCCCCCTTCCCCTCTCTCCACCCCCTGTTCCCTGCTGTCCCAACACAGCAAACAGTTTATTGTCATAATGCAGTGGGAGAGAAAAAATATTCCTCCACTCATGGGCCATTTATTTTTCTAAATGCAGATCGGAACTTTTATTGAATTACAGCTGAACGGTCGTAATGGCTCTCCTGCTCTATGGGTCAGTGTAAATAAGGAAGAGTGAGCACATACAGAGTGGGCATTTTACTTCCCCTCATAGGTAAGTAAACAGGAAAGACGCTTGGCCAGTGAGTTTAGAGGAGAGCGAGTAGGTGGGGAGACAGAGAGAGATGCTAGCTGAGCGTCATTTTTGGATTCTAAGAAAATGTCCTCGACATGCATCATCAGCGTAAATTAAAAGCGCTGTCTGGGCCCTCTGTAAATAATTTGGTAATTTGGACTGCATCCTGCTGTTCTATCTGGCGTCAGCAAATGTAGAGTGGAAATTTTTGTCTGAGTGGAAAAAGAAAAAGCATTTCGCCCCGCGGCTATTGTGCGTGTGTCTTCGCACTCATCAGCCGGTCCGAGGCACAGGCATCCTGCAGTTTTCAAAAAATAAGACAATGTTCTTTTTCTTTCTTGCATCAATGCCAGAACAACACAGAAAACAGAGGAGAAACGTTGCTGCAATAAAATAAAATCTCTACTACTTCTGACTTTGTGTCACAGTTCAGTGGTATTTAGATTATTTAGCGTCACTCTCACAGGGTCATTTGAATATAACATTTTAACTAGGAAGTTGTGTGTAGCAATGAAAGTAAAGATTCCCCAAAGCTTCCAAACATGGTTTCGGTGTCAACAGAGGTCAAGGAGCCCACATCTTATCTCTTTTAATTACCTTCTCCGAATCAACATTGATGGCAATAAAGATTCTTTCATGTCTGCGCTGTCATGCTATGATGGGTCTGACACCAATAACCACACAGTCGTTTGTATCTAAAAGAGAAAGACCCCCCCACCAAACAAAATCACCAAATGTGTGTGACTGTCTGCGGTGCCAGGAGGTTTCTCATGACTGCCAGAGGACACTGTCCTCATCTGTTTTGCCCACAAATACGAGTTCCCCTCTTGAAACGTTGCAGAACTATTTGATATGAACTGCTGCATTCCAGTAGAATTATCAGTTGAACAATATTTGCTCTACCTATGTGATCACAAAGGGAACGCATTGCACGTCCGGAGTGACCCCGAAGACGGAGATTGCCACAGCTGACGTCACAAAGTGCCAGTTATCAGAAGACAATGTAAAGTCTGCTCATTATCTGATTGCATCTGTCTGTAAGCAGCGTCGAGTCAAGATCACAAACTCTGTGCTCAGTAGTTTGAAAAGCGAGTCGCCTTTTTGTCTATGGATGTAGGACTGATTATGTGCGTGCATAGGCTATGATGGCTCCGGGGCATGGATGTGGGAGTCACGGCAGGCCATTAATAGTCAGGAAAGCACCCGACGTCACGCATGCCACTGTCTCACCCCCTCCCCCCCACCACCCTCCCCTGGCACTGATACACCTGTAGGCCCTTCTTTCAAAGACACCCATCTCCATTTTCAAACATCAAAGTTGGCTTTGAGAGAGCAATTCGCACCAAGGCTGAGCCTTTCATGTGATTTGTGGAGCATGGGCGTGGCCCGTGTGAGGGGCCGACTTAAAGAGATGCACCTGCCAGGTGCACGGAGCCGAGCGCCCGCACACGCAAATACATAGGCAACAACATTTCATGCTATCATTTTCTGTTTACTTTGCAGGGAGACTGCAATATCACAGGGAAAAATAACACAGCAAATGTCATTGTTTGTCTATTTGCATACTTCATACAGTCTGTGTGCCAAATGCAAATAGAATCAACCCGCCAACTCCAACATGGAACCTCCACCCCCACCACCACCACCCCTACCCAGCCATCCCACTGCTGACCCGACTCCTACTCCCCACGCACGCCATTCTCCCTCTGGAGCCGTGCGCACACACCCAGCCGAGTAAATAGAGGCAACAAAACACGACGGTACTTGTGTGATTTTGGTGAATGTGTGGCTTCAGTGGGGAAATGTGTGTCGGCTCTGTGTGAATGTATGCAGTATTATTTTGTTAGCGTGTCACGATGTGTTCATTTTTTAGCATTTTCGAAACACGGGACAAATTGTGACTTTGATTTCGTAGCGGCGGAGAATGGATACACATCGTCTGCGAACAACTTTGTTGTTCCTCTGTGAATCTTTGTTTTTTCCTTTCATTGAGTTTAAATGAATTTTGTGAAAATGTGCACATTGTGCCACTTGAAACCGAGTAAGAACATTTTGCTTTCTCGTTGACCAATCAGATTAAATACAGTCTCGAATAGGAACTTTTTTGTGATGACTAGTAGGGTCTTTAGTGTCTCCAATATTGGACCTTTGAGCGTTGATTTTCACACAAAGATAATGACCTCAAATCTGTCATCACATATTCAGAAAAACTGCTTTGCTTCTCACAACAATTTTGAACTTGATCATGCTCAAATTATATTGACATGTTTTCATTCTCCCATAATAGTCATGTTTTATTTATTTATTTATTTGTTTTAATGAATTCAGACTTGGCTTCCTGTGAGGGCTTTTTTGTTCATTTTAACACAAACATTTTCATATGGATTTATAAAAAATGTAATGCTCAAAAATAATGTCAAGATAATTTATTATCATTACTTCACAAACTTAAAATATCTCTCTCGCTCTCTCTCTCCCTCTCTCTTTCTCTCTGTTCCTCTCTGTATCTCTGACTAATTCTGTGGGACGGAGGCCACAGAAATATAGATTAGAGCTTATTAGTGAGAATAACCATCTGCTTAAGTGTGAAAGCTTATGCACAGCGACAAACAGGTTGAAACTCCACTCTTCACTCATCTGTTTGACTGCCTTTCTCTCATTTCTTTCTTTTTGAAGCTCGGCGTGCCCTCTCTTGTTGCTGGATGTGACAAGCTGCCTCTCGGACTGAACCGGAGGGAGAGCTTTCATCAACCATTGTGCTACCAATTTGGGTTCGACACAAGTTTGATAGTAAAATATGACGGACAGATCACAGTGTGTGGTAGGGGTGTGATGACGAATGCCGGATGTGTGATGAGGAATTCAGCAGCGAGGGGAAAAAAATACTCGGCTTATCATGCTTTCTTTCGAGAGACAGAATAACACCAGCGTGTGTTTATAAGCATTTACCCGTCAGGGCTTGTGGGACGACATCAGTGGACGCACAAGTGTGCTCATACGGCACAAGAGTTTTCAGAAAGCATGGCGCTCTTTGTTACATGGCCGCAGGCGAGCCACCGTCTCTGCAGTCCTGTCAGTCAGGTTCTCCTTAACTGAATCAGTAAACATTAAAAAAAAAAAAAACCTCCTCCTGCCCTCCCTCCAAGCCAGCTCCTGCTCCAGCTCAGCTGGCAGCCATGCAAATGCTGGGATCTGCTCTGCACAAACAGTGCTGTAAAGCCCCCTCGTGCAGGCCCCAGCCACACACACACACACACACACACACACACACACACACACACACACACACACACACACACACACACACACACACACACACACAGACACCCGCAGCACGCCAACACTGCAGACAGGTGACTACAGTACCAGCCAAGATGTGGCTCAGCTCTCTCTGTACCGAGACATTCAGTCTACATTGTGTGGCATTGTCAATGAAAACTAGAAAAGCTGGATCAAAGCAGTCTTGGAATATGTAACTGTCTCCAGAGATGAGTTATAATAATAATCTAAAAAAAAATGCTGTTGGCCCTGTACTTTGACCGAAACCATCATACAGCCAACGGAGTGCGGTGCCTTGTGGTTGGAGAAGAATCTGATTATTTTTATGGTCCTAATAATGTATGAATAGTCGCGTGTGTTCCTTCTCTTGGACTGTACCGAGACATGGCTCATACTATACAATAAGAATGTGCTTCTTGTTTAAATATGGGAGGTTTGTTATCTCATCTCATGCGATTTCTATTTTGAGGTTGTGAGTTCTCCAAACTGCACTGAAAGCTCTTTTGACACCAATATGTTGAACAATACAAATACTCAAAATAAAAATAAAAAAAATTAAAATAATGTTTGAATGTGGACAAACGACATCATAAAATGAGCAAACTTGTTCATACTGACAGTTTGTGGTCCTGAAGCATGTTGAAATTGTTGTCGTCAGAGAATTGAACCGAGAGCACATTTGTGTAGCTTTTTGAATGAAATAACCAAAACCAACCCCCAAAAATGTTGCAGTAAGTAACATTTTTCATAATTTTATCTTTTATTTACATAAATTAAGCTATTCAGTTAGGTGTGATTGCATTAGATATTTTTGTAGTTGAAAGGATTCCCGGAAAGTGACTTTTGTTTTTCCTTAGTATGCGAAAAATGCAGCAATCTTTGTTTCTTTTGACGTCAAACAAAGCCAGCCCAAGTACTTATTGAAATTTCAGGATGCGTTCGACATTAATCGGCCTGCGCGTGTTTATTTTCTATCATTCTATGAATTTCCCTCTCAGTGCCGGGTAACAGACTTTAATGAAGACCTAAATTCCTCCTGCCCTAAATTAAACAGTGTCACTTTATAGCCCCGAGTGACGGTGTAAAAGTAGCACGGCCACTCTGACGCCTCAGCTTGAGCCGTAACATGTTGACAGACAGGCAGGAGACAACCTTAATGTACACAGTTATTTCAAGCCTGGGCATTCGCATACGCACAGTAGAGCGAGAGAGAGAGCGAGAGAATTTCTGCACAGACGTGCAACCTTTTTTCTTCTTTAAACAAAAGACAGTGGAATTGAAACCGCACAGACACACACCGTTATTTTTATCAAGCCCCTCTCTCTTTTATATCTCTGCAAATAGCCTCCAGTTTGGAGGGTGGGAGCTAATGAACCTATCCCGGTGCCCCTCAGCTCCAAGTGCCAGTCATATTCCACTCTCATGTGGCACTCCCCCCCCCCCCCCCACCCATCCCTGTTTTGACTGGGCTAAATCTACCCCTGTCCCAGATATCTACCTCCACATCCATGAGCCTGAGACACAGCTATCCTGCCGTGCAGTGGTCTCTAAAGCCCTGCACTCCGACACCCACGCAAGCAGGATCCCTCGCTGTACAGAGTGTGTGATCGCTGCAGCACAGACCCTCAGAACCTGACTCATCTTGGGTTCGGCTGCTCTCCAGCATCCCTCACGCCAAACAGCACTCAACCACATGAGAACCGAAGCTGTGACTGCCCGGCGGCGCTAACAGCTTTAGTACGTCCCGGCGACTCTGCCAATGGCCGGAGTCTGCCCTGTGTTAAATCAACCAGCCACTTATGTGGTCAGGCAGGTACAACCCCTCTCTGGCCAGTACTGGGGAAGGCAGGGGTGAAGAAGAAGAGGAGGAGGAGGAGGAGGGGGAGGAGGAGGAGGCGGGAGCAGTGATGGCTTCCACTGAGCTGAGCCACCTGCGGCTTAGTGGTCTTGGGTTATGCCTCTATATCCTTTACAGTTTCCTCTAACTGGGCCTGTGCCCCACTACACACACACACACGCACACACACACACACACACACACACACACACACAGTGTTAATCTCGACCCATGTGATCATGTGAACAGAGACGATTCCTCAACAGAAGTGATGAGCACACAGCAAGAACCCACGCATGCACTCACTATTGCTCAACTCGTGCGCGTCTTTCAGCACAGATCGTGACACACTATTGTCTCCAGCGGCGCAGCTCTGCAGCGCGTCACGAAGCGATGCACCGTCACAATACCAGCTGGTGTGTTTGTGCGCGCGCGCGCGCCTGTACGTGTGCGTGTACTTACTGCGGGGTTCCCGGGGTCCGTCCACGGTGACTTTGATGGCGCGGTGGTAGGTGGCAACTTGCGGTGGTCCGGTGAACACGGTGATGGTCAGAGTGAAGCTCTTTCCTGCAGATGCGCATGAAAAACCTTCATGAAAATTATCTGTAGAGCTATTCCACCTCCCCAATACTTCTTCGTATGCAACAATACTTCGCTTGTTCACCCACAAAGCATCACCGGCTTTTTTTTTTTTTTTCGTCTCGCTGCAGCCTTTGAGTTCAAATTAAGATAATAAAAAAAAGGAGAAGCCGCGGACCGGCTCTTTTGACGGTCTGGTTGCGGATATGATTCAGATTATTGCGGGAATGTCTTCCAGATTGTCTCGAAGAGTTTACAGCAACAGTTTATTGTTCAACAAGGCCGGATCTTGCTCCCATCTGCATCAAAGTCCGTGCAGAGGAGGGAGGCAGGCTGCGCCATGCAGCGGATCCCCGGTGCGCGAGAAAGGCATCGCTTGTTAAAACGAGACTGCGTGGGAAGACAGGGGAAGGGGGGGAAAAAACCCTCGGATAGGGTAATTGAGTACAGAAACGAAAGGTGTGGGTTACTGTTTTAATTTGGTGACGAGACCATTTTCCATTTGACATGAGATGGTAAATATAAAAAAAGGCCCAGGAACCGCAGACGATCAATCTATTTTATTTGTTGCGCTTCTTATATTAATATCCCACTATTTTTGGTATTCACGCCTGCATATTGACACTTTTAGGTCAACACAGAATGGTCTAACAATGTAGGGGCGTCAGGCCTCTGCGTCAACCTCAACATCCTGCAAACTGGCCTGTTGATGTGTGGATTTTTTTTTATTAGTCAATTAAAAAAACATCCTCTATAAAATGCCGCGCATTGACGCTGAACAGTGTGAGTCCCATACAGTGGCGGGGATTAACTGACAAATCGCCCCATGGGCATAAATTGTGAGGTTGTTGGAGGGTTTTTTTTTCCACCCACCCCTCCGATTTACACCAGGAGGATAATTATTGTGTATTCCCGTGGATTAGGGAAATTATACAGCCACATTTCAGCCGTGCGCCGTGACGCATGCCAGATGTTTGGGATGACACCCGTGGACGTCAGTTGGCAAAGTGTGGGCACTCGTCTTACCATACGTAAGTGAGTCCACATTTTGCAGACTTATCGTGGTAATGGACAACAGAAATCAGCACGAAACTGGCACCACTTTTAGGACAATTGCATTATAATAAATATCACAGAGCAGAGTCTGTGCAACATATTTGGTCACCCAGACGGTTAATATTTTTTCACTTTAACTCAAAAATAATAACATGCTGTCAGATGTCAGTCGTTATTCCACTTAGACCTAAGAAATATGATCCATTATTATGATAAGTGCGTTTCCAAATGTTGCTGCAAATGACATTACTGTATGAACAGAGGCTTTGCCACTCTGTCAGGAGTGTGTGTGTGTGTGTGTGTGTGTGTGTGTGTGTGTGTGTGTGTGTGTGTGTGTGTGTGTGCGTGTGTGTGTGTGTGTGTGTGTGTGTGTGTGTGTGTGTGTGTGTGCGTTTCAGAGGTTGCGCTCACCTCGTCCGCTCCTGCCCACGAAGCGCAGGTCGTTGAATCGGGCCACCTGGTTCTTCATCACCGCGGAGGCGTTCCTCAGCTCGGCCGAATAGTTCTCGTCGTTCCCGGCCATCACGGTAACCAGAGTCCCGTCGGGCACATCCCCGAGAGCCACGACCTGCGCGCACGAAGAGCGAGAGAGAGAGAGAGAGAGTTGGTGGTCACTCTGGGTCACCAAACCCAATGTACACATGCAGCGCGCTTAAAACCGCATCCGACTGCCATCATATTGAGTGCCGATATCTGCGCAATTTCGCCACAATGTCAACAATTAACCATGGCACGAATTGTAATATATTTTTCCCTCACTGGGCTTATCCTAACGTTGAAGTCGACTATTTAAACATACAAAAAAAAAAGAGGCAACTTTTAAACAAGCATTCCCATTTCCTGCTTTAAACATCGTTATCATCGGAACTAATCCAAACGCTTTAATTTCATAACAACACTGTGAAATAAGCAAATTCCAAATCATTCATATAAAAGATAAATGGTAAAGTCTCCTTGAAATTTAGGCCTGATGATGAAAACATTTGTTTCAATTTATTCTAATTCCGGCTGCTTTGTGTGTATTCAGCGGTTGTTGTTGTTGTTGCTTTTTGTCAATCTAACAGGGCCTTGAAAGAAAACACGTTTCTACGTTTGATTTTCACATAAATGCAGAAACTTACAGACAGATCTTCCACAATTGAGAAATAATTGTGACTCACTTCCTAAATTCCACCCGTTTAAAAGAGAAAAAAAAATCTATATTTTACTCATGCATTTCTTAAAGTCACTGCGCACAATTACGGGAGAAATTAAATAAATGTGGATTAGTCATGCGCCTTGCCTTGAAAGCCACCGGCAGCGTCTTGTTGCACCGCCAGTGAGACGGCAGCACGGAGCAGAGGAAGTTGGGGCTGTCGGTGCGCACGAGCTCGCCGGCGTGGTCCGCCAAGACGTCCACCACGTTCCTGGTGTCCGATCTCGACCTGAGGGGCCCCGGGGTGGCCATGGCCCCGTTGCCGTCTCCAATCTTACTGCAGGGGAAGGACGTGGAGGGCGGCGTGAACCGTCTGGTGGTGGGCGGCTCTACGGGAATATGCATCACAACAGCTTGGGTCAGTGCCACCTGACTGGGTCCTATCAGAAGAGCAGAACTCTTCGGGGGGGGGGGGGGGGAGAAGCAGTTTTTTTTTTGGTCGTCTTCTTTTTATCCGGACGCCGCTGGTCTCAAAAGTCCACCGTGCGCGCCGAGAGGATGGAGACGAGAGCGCAGAGAGAGAGAAAGACTCGGTACCTCAACCAAAGCAATGCGCTCTGATGACTTTTCAGTTAAATTATCTGGAAATGATGAGCCAGTCTGAGGAACATCAGGGTTGTTCTGTTTTTCATCAACTTCAGCAAAAACGAAAGCTCCAGAGTCTCTGTCAGCACTGACTTAGTCTAATATCATCCCTCTTATCACTAGAAACAATACATCAGCACCACAAACTACTGAAGCGCACACTTGAAAACCCCCAAACAGTGAATAAACTTCCTATTTTTTCACATTCGGTGACAAACTGTAGCAAGTAACTAGGTAATCCAGCCGCGGTGTAAAAAGTAAGACAACCCAAGCCGTGCGGCTGTCTCGGATAATCTCCCTAAAACACAGGAGCAAACCAGGAGGTTTTACCAAAATATCAATAAACTCTCGCAACAAAATCGCTTTCAACGTTAAAAAAGAAAAAAAAAAAGAGTTCTCAAACGCAGCGATCTGAAGTGAAACGAGAACTTGAGCGCAAGTCTGTCCTCTTTACGTGCGTAAAAGTTGTTGCGGTCGTATCCCCGTCGGATTTCCCCACAGAGAAAGAGACGCAGGAGCAGTCCCGTCGCTCCAAGTCGGATCTCCTTAAAAGTTATCCTTTAGGGCGCAGGAAGGAGCCGCCAGGCTGAACGGACTGCAGAGTGCCGCGATATTATTTTACCCTAGTCATTTTAGTGTTTAGTGGTTGGGAGTGTGGAGATGATTTCCACCAATGAATCTGCTGGGTTGGGCTTTCATCAGACCAATCAAATCCCCGGCGCTCCTCCTGCAGCCCGACGCTTGTTGTCACACATGAGCTGAATTATTGATGTATATATAAAGATATATATATGTGTCTGTGCGCTTTTCTCTGCGTTTATGTGCTATCGACATGCTGCGGAGAGGAATTGGTGCAGACACAAATGTCCTCTGATTTGATAAATTAAATATACATTATGAGGTTATAAATTATCTTTGTCTTTGCGCACTGTTGGCGAGATAATGCAACCTTTAAATGTGTTATGAATTGATGGTGGCTCATTTTAACATGTAATATCAACTTCTATGCATTTATTAGTCCAGCCGCAGTTTAGATTATATAAGAGGAAGAAAGTTTTGTTCATATTTTTTTAATTGAAGCTGTTTAGAATTAATCATAAAATGAGATTTCACAAGCCTATGGTTTTTACTCATTTCTTGATAAGAAAAAATATATTTTTTTAAAATTTAGATTAATCTTTACGCATTTGCGCTTTTTTTCTCTCATAAAATACAATTATGGCTTGAATGGTTCAGATCTGCATCTCTTTAATTGTGCGGATTGAAAATATTTTTAAAGCAAACAAGACAATCGCCTCCTATTTTTCCACATCAGAGTAATGAGCTTGTGCGCCAGCGGCTGGATTCACCAGAAACTTGAACTCCAGCGTCGGCACACCCTGAGTCCCTGCGCGGTGCGCCAAACTGACACTAGTTGGCGCGTTTGCCTTTTCAATGGCTGTCAGCTCAGACAGTCTGCTGCAGACGTTTCACATCTGCGAGTGGGGGGGGGGACTTTTATCCCCGCTCGGAGATAGTCGGAAATCTGAATTATATTCGTCTTAAATCAGCATTTTTTTTTTTAAAAAGGGATTCCGACCGATTTATAAGCGATTCCTTGTTAGAAAAAAACAACAAACAAACAAACATTTGAGTTATTTCATATATTTTGCTTGAATCGCGTTTTTTATTTATCGTTTCAAAGAAATGTAATCACTATGAAGGTTAAGACTTTTATTCGTTTTTCTACTGTGACCTGAAGCTATCCCATAAATAATAACGCTGTATTATTGTATTAAAACATAAATAAAAATCGATTTCTTCAATCCCTTATATAAATGAATCATCTGTGAAATATCAATGAAAAATACTCAAATTTAAATATAGATTCATTGATTGCCAATTGAGTAGTTCATTATTAATACACTGAGATTATTTCTGGCTTACTGTAGAGACAACTAGTGGAATTTCGTGCTGCTTTTGATCGCATTTTAACATTAAAATATTTTTATAGCATCACTGACGATAAAAATACAGAGCTTGTTCTGAAGAGTTTTATTGGAACACATTTAAGATGCATTAATTTTAAACATGTCTCATCTTAATAATGATGCTGCTGTTTTTATGTGTTGTGCCCCTTGTGTGCGTGCGTGCGTGTGCGGGTGTGTGTGTGTGTGTGTGTGTTTTGTTTTTAAGTTGTTTACTTGCCAGAATAAATTAGGAGCGGTTAAGTGGTGTAAGGAGTCATCTGAATGGCTCCAGATTTCCCCCCTAATGTCCTCTGACGCACTGATCAGAGCTCCAGTCACAGAGGAGGATGCATGAGCTTTGTTTAAAAAAAGAAAAAGAAGACATTTTAAGTGTTTGACTAATATCAAACATAAAACTTAATATCATCGTAGCTGTTTATGTGACCACAAATGTCACTCGTGAGGTCGGTGCAGCATGCAAAGACTTTTAGGGAAATGAAGCCTGTGGAGTCGTAACTTATAATTGTGGTGCCTCTAATGATAAACAACAACAAAAAAATTAAATATGTAATTATTGTTCAACTTTTGAATTGTACAAAAATCAACATGTTATTTCTTTTTTTGTGTGTGATTGAGGACAGTGGTGAAAAGGTGACATTTAAAAATATTGACCAAGAAAATTATGTAAAATGCTCCTATTTTTAAATTGCACTAAATAATATGGAAAATAATTTATTTATTAAGCCTTTGAAGTGCACCCAACAAATTGCTTTTGTAACTTTTCCACCTGATATTTCTAAATAAGCACCAGATCTGTTTATATTTTTTATCAAATCTATTGGAGACCATACAAACTGTCCAAAAGTCACATTCCATCATTTGCATTTAAAATATACTTAAAATGACACTAATATGAGATACATTTATGAACATGAAACATCATGCATATATTTAAAAATCTACATTATAGTCAGTAACACTAGTTGTGGGTGTACAGTCTCCATCATCTCATCTATTAAGTAAGTTAAACGCACAGACTGGGTGTCAGCAGCTCTCATTTTATGCATTATCTGACTTTATCACGTTATTGTTTTTTGGAAAAAAATATTGAAGATGGAGTCACTTGCATAATGACAGGCTAATTATATTTTATTGGTAACACCATGTCCATTACTCTTTGATGGACCGCTGGCAGCATTTATGTGTCTCTTGTGAGCGGAGGTGTGTTGGTTTTCCTATGAAAATACAGGGGATCCCCAGGCCACAGCTTATTGTTCAGATTGGAGTCACGACATGTGCAGCAGCAGCAGCAGCTGAATCCTCACAAGTGCAACTGGAAGAAATCATCTCTGATCAGATCGTCTATCAAGCGGCTTCTATTTCGAGTGCAGCCCGACTGGGACAATGACGAGGCCGGTGATATTTTAGTCGTCCCCCTGCCCTAGTTCATTATTAATATGTGACCACACGCCCCAGCTATACCCCGCTCGGCGGTAATGTGCGCTCCGGGCGCCTGTCACATTTAGACCTCTGCATTTCAGCATGCAGTTTCTACAGTTTCAGCCACACAGGCTATTGAGGACAGAGCCTGCCTTGCCCCTGAACGGTTTTTAATGATCTGAGTGGGTTGAGCCTGAAATCAAGACTGAACTCCAGGATGATACGTGAAACCTCTGGACCCACCTCAAAAAAGGCCTCCAAACATATGATTCCTGCTGTTCGGGGATTAAAAGAAAGCGGTTCCTTCAGGCATAAATGGAAACAAGACACATAATTAGTTATTGAAGTTGGCTTAGTGAAAACAATTCTCTCAGAAGTTGGTCTTTCAATTATTGATCGGATGAAACACCTGAATCAAAAGAATCTCTGTGAAAGGAAATCACATCTTTTAAACCACCATTAAGACATTTCGTTGTGGCTTATTAAGAACGTATTGAGTCTTTAGAGGAGTCTAAACATAACTAAAAATGGACCTTTACCAAGTCAAGATACTTAATTTAGAGGCCCTGAAAACAAACACCATATCTTTAATGGGTTTAATACCAGTGGAGCCCATTTGTTGTGTCACAGTTAATGAAGCAGCTTGCAAAGGCTCATTTATGATCTTCATTAGCAGAGAATCCAATGGAAGCACTTGATGTTGAATCACTGCCACACTTCACCCACAGTACTGTACACAAACACACTAAAGAGGCATATATATATATATATATATGCTCTGGATGTTTTCCCAAAGGAGCTCTGTCACATTCTGTTGTCCTCTGAAGTCCAGCATTCAGTACCTCAGGACATGATCCAATTAAGTATTTTCAAGACCAACATTCAAAGGGAAAGGTGGAACCAACCAGCCAAGGATCTCTGCCAAGGTCTTTGTATCTTCTTTGACTATCCAGTATTTATCTCAGCACGTGTCCAAACCATGTCAATCGAGCTCCCCTAGCTTCATCTAGCTTCATCTAGCTTCATCTAGCTTCATCTCTAAACTGCTCAACCTTGTGTTTTCTCAATCCCAAATCTTCATCGGCATAATGCTACTGTCTCAAAACCCACACATCTTGGCAGGGTGACCTACTGTCTTTTGAACCCTCCCTTTCACTCCCACGTCTATCCCGTCACACTTCAGTCCTGACGCTCTTCTCCGTCCACTCTGTCTGGTCTCTTTTGTGTCCTCCCTGTCTCACGCGATGGATGCTTGAACCCCGGTGCTTGACTTCATACACCTTCTCTCCCTATACTCCTTACATCTTCACCTTTCCACCTCCTGCCCTTTCATTTACACACACATGTACTTTGTGACCTTTCTCTGCTGTCTCCTCTGGAGTTCCTGAGTACTATTGCTCACGTGCACACATACAAACA
Source organism: Blennius ocellaris (assembly GCF_963422515.1). NCBI lineage: Eukaryota > Metazoa > Chordata > Actinopteri > Blenniiformes > Blenniidae > Blennius > Blennius ocellaris. Next base: position 13,784,098 of record NC_137666.1, on the reverse strand, counting down.
TGTGGATAATCCATCTGTTTTGTGATTATTAACCATGAACCATGATAATGATGAGACAATCATATCTTCGAGTCAATGTTTGTTTTTTCCTCCATAGTATATCTGTACTCCATTTTTCAACTCTTTTTTTTTTTTTTACAATTTGAATAAAAGTCCAAAACTTGTGACTCCAAAGATACTTTCCCAAACACCACCATGGCCACCTATGTAGAACGACGTGTTCCTTAGCGCTCATTGAGCAAGCTTCAGTCCAGTCCAAGCAGAATCACTAAATCGACATTGATGAATAGGTATAAAAGAGGCGTTTTGATGTCACATGAGAATCAGTTTGTCTTCACTGTGAATAAAACCAGTACAAACCCACTTACTTTGGTGTCATGTGTAATGAGACGGTAAAGACTAATCGGAGTGGGATCCCTGTTCGCAGAGACGCTAATGGAAGCCTTTAGGGTCTTGGAAACGTATACCTGCCTTTAAAGGCCACCCACACTGCTTTTAGCGCCACTTAAAAGTGACTTTGAAGATGCAGCAGTCTCAAATATAAGGGGATCCCTTTTAAGTTTTTCTTCTTTATTTAATGAATATGATCTATTAGCCTGCGTGTTAAGTCCAGGGCTATTTTGAGACATGCACACATAAGCCTTTGGACGGGTAGCCATTCATTTGGAAAAGGGGTCTTTGGGGGCAATTAGAAATAGTTTGAGGTTCGGTGATGACATAAGACAAAGATTTCTATCTTTAGAGGAGCTGCGGCGATCACACATTTCTCTACATTCACAAATTACAGGGCGAGCTTCGGCCCTCAACCCACCGAATGCATTCCTTCCGAAAAGTGTCTGCTCAGATTTCAGGCGGGGGTTTCTGCTCAGTGGAAATATGAGTGTTCTGAATGGATGGCTTCTATGAAATGGAGTTTTATTCCTCTCGGATTAAATTAGCTCTACTTTGGGGCTTGGGGGTATTTTTTTGTATGAATGATGAATTCTGTGGTGGCTGTGTGGAATGCAGAGGTTGTTTACCCTTCCCTCCTTTTTTTCTTTCTTTTTAAAGATTTTTTTTTTCTTCATGAACTGCAGCTTTGCTAAGAAATCGGCTTTTTCTTCTTGATATGACAAGAGTGTCTGTGATTAGACTTCCAAGCATGATGTAAGTCACCAAAGTCATTTGTGCCAGTCCCCTCAAAGCCAAATCATATTCTAGCGTCAGAGTGTTTATATACACAAGTATATGGAGAAACTTTTAAACAACAGTGAGTGGGTACAGACTGTTTGGGTTTTGGGCTCTGCTGCTCTGATGGCTGATTCTTTCTCAAATTTTGATTACAGAATGTGTCAGCACATCACAATTGGCGGTCATTTTTGTCCATTTTGATGTTCAGACAAGAAAATAAGAAACACATTGAACTATTCTGATCATATAAATTTGTATGTTGCTCCTTCTCCGCCTGGGTCGTCTGTGGTACTTTTAAAGACGACAGGATCTGTGTACACAAAGGTTGTTTTAGCTCTTAATGACCCTCAACTTCTTTATATGCTCCATTTTTGTACTTTCTGAAACCAGTAACTCATACAAGTGTCAGGCCCCAATTTCAGATCCTTGAAGGTTGTATTTTATCCTGACGTCGATGGAAAAGAAAGTGACGTTCCCAAACCAGTGGCTCATTACCACGCGAGCGCGATGAGCTGATATGCAGCAGCTACTGGAGGAGACAACGCGCACATTCGTCTCATGCATCTTTAATACCACTGCTTACACTTTACAAGAGGTGCATAGCGGAGGCGATGGCTTATTAAAGCCTGAGGCATCTTAAAGACTTTGCGATTTCGACGCTTCATATCCAATACGTTATAAATTTCCACATTGGATTCCTCAGTCCTCTAAACCCGAGGTGGTACTTGAACGCCACTTGTTCACAACATTATGATGTTTCTTTTTTTTATTCCACTTCTGCACGTCAGAAGCCAATATTTGTAGTTTTCATTTTGTCATATTTTTCATTTTAAATTAAACATTTACCTTTTTTTTTCCTTGCATCTTCTACCAAAGCAATAGCTGCACTTCACTGGTGGATCTCGTTTTTTTTGTTTGGTAAGTCGGCTGTCTCGGAATGCTTTCGTTGACCTGTCCCATCTGTGCACACGCTTACTTACTAAAAACCACTAACCTTGGGACTGGAAGACAAAACCCCGTCACCACCTGAAACAAATCTGCTTCAGTTGCCCTCATAACCCGTCGAGTGACTTCATCTGAAGTAAGTCAAGCAGCAAAGCTCACACTCGGCCCAACGGGGCTACAGCTGCTTTCATGTGGTAAATGTTTTTGTTTTTCCTTGTTCTTCTTGAGGTGCATAGTTTGCGGACTCCTTTACTTTCTGAACTGAATGCTCTGTGATTCCCTCTCTTCCATCTCATGTGTTTTCGTGACTAATTGTGCGCATGGATGATCACAGGCCTCAAAACCAACTGCATTCTGGAAACATACATCACTCTTGTATACTGAAGAGCTCACGGGGGGATACAAGCTTCAACTTCAACATAATTGGTGAGAAAAAGGCAAAGAAGCGTCTGTGGAATGGTACTAAAAGACGAAATAACGCAAGGCTACTAATTCAGATGAACATTTGACTTCATGATGAAAAAAATTGCAAAACGTAGCTGAGACATTGGAGATTATGTCTACAATGAATTTGTGTCTTCTGATGTTACCTAACTTACATAGTTAAACTTCAAATAAAAGTGTTGACTCCTGTCCTTACAGCTTTCTCAGTGGAATACTGTGTCTCACAGTTGTGAATACACATTTCTTAGTGTGCTGCGATGCTGCAAAGATCACTAAAAAAAAACAAAAAAAACAGGCCACTTGCGTATGCGCTGTTCTTCCCGAAGGCCGGTTATTCCCTGGGTTTATTTGTGTTTTCCCAGAGTGAATCGCACACTTGTCAGCAAACACAGCAACAATAAAGATAAATTACGATTTCTAGCATTTCATTATAAATGCGTGCTGTTTATCTCTCTTTCATTCGTTCCGTGCTGTCTCTCAGTGTTGGATCAAAACAGATGATTCTTCACTAAAGTTACTCAATAGTCAGGTCATTCTTCTCCAGATCACGCTCACATCAGTTTAAATGAGCACTTTCCATTCATCAGTCTTCTATCGTGAATTTTCCAACTTAGAGTTTCTGGTTGTCCAATGGATGATCGACAGGATACAAAGGTTATAGATACAAAGAAAGGCCCCAAAGTGCAGAAATGAAGTGGTCTACCCATGAAGAGAGTGCATAACCACTGAAACCACTGTAAATGAGCACTTTACAGTTTTTTTTTCCAATTGTTAACACACTAAAATGACATGCCAAGCACAATTATTTAAAATGACACCTTCTCTCACACATCTTGCATTTCAAAGTGACACTTTTTAAATGCACTGAACACGGTTCTCTGCTTAAGACACAACAACCTGACATAAAGTCACAGTTTTACCATTTGAAAATACTAACATCTAAAATGACAATACATGAGCCACACACACACACACACACACACACACACACACACACACACACACACACACACACACACACACACACACACACACACACACACACACACACACACACACACACACACACACACATATACTGTATATGTATAACCGCCATTGTAACTTTGGTTTTGGTAAATATTGAAATCAGATTACAAGAAATTCAAAGCCACATCATTCAAGGTAACACCTTATTCAGCAACATTCAAAAGTCATCCTGTCCACATTGGTTCACGTCATCTTGTCAGAATGAAACTACTTTATAATGTGACTTTTGAGAGAAACTCTCAAAGGAACAAAAAGCTCAGACGAGCATATGTGGATGTATAGACATTGACTGCAGTACAGTACATGAAACATGGTTTTCCCAGTGTACTGGAAAATACCATATTGACTTTCAGCATGGCAGTGAAAGGTATGCACTGACTTAATTGGTGGAAAAAAATGTATCAACAGCATGAGTGTATCTGCAAATATTTCTGTGCATGTGATCAATCTGAAGAATTTTCTACAATTTGACATATTTTAGTATTATGGGGTATAAGTATACTAAAGATGAGTGCTTTGCATTAAGCCCAACAGTGTGTAGTTGGTGAGACAAAAATCAGGTAATGTGAATGGAGTGTGTGCTGCTCGGTACAGAAGTTTGATTTTGATAATGCTGTATGCAGTTTTTGGTTGCAGGGCTTCATCTTGCAGTATATATGGGGAATTTAGCAGTTTCAATGTGTGGTTTTGTGAGTTGTTTTAAGAATTTTGGTAAAACCAGCCTCGTTTGCAAAATTGTGTTTTAGGAAATGGAGGAAAAAAAATAGCATTTTGTGCAAAAGGAATTGATGGCCCGATGTGCCGAATGGCGACTCCAACAACAATGTTATGTGTCGTGAAATCATTTTGCTTTGGATTATTGACTTATATTTATTGGCTCCTTATCATTTGCTGATTTCATAATGACTGGAAGGGAACTTGTGCAAGTGAAGTTTCTTTGCTTTCATTTCATGCCTGACTTTAAATGCAAGATCTTTACCTCCTCTGAGGTGTTCTCGAGGTGTCTACTGCTACTTATACATTTACACAATGCTTTTGCGTGACAACTCTTTTTGAATTCTTCACAAACAAAATGGTCTGATTTGATCTCTGCCTTCGTCTTGTTTAAGGTCATGACAAGCACAGTGCGATGGGTTCACTGCCCCCCCCCCGGTGTGCTTTCATTGCAAGTCAAATGGCACACCCCACACCCGGGGCAACAAGAGGCGGAGTGGGTTGGGTGTATGGTGAAGATAGGGCCGAGGGGGGGGGGGGGGGCCTCGTTGTAAACCTCTGTGTCATGGTCGCTCCGCCCTCACATCATCCGTCGGGTACACTCACCCAACGATGACAGTCAGCAGCCTGTGATGTGGTTTGCAGGCCTGTTTATTCTTTGGAAACCCACTAAAAGTAGCATTGGATGGCAAGCTCACCAAAAGGCCCCAGTGCTATTATAGGAGCGCTTTGGTTGAGTTTTGATCTGGTGGGTTTGTAAATAGGGCCCTGCCTTGCTGCGGGGCACCACTTTTGGGCCATATTGTTTAGTGTGACCTGAAGGAAGCTTTTTGATATTTAGAGTGATTTGTAACCTGGAACAAAATGAAAAGTCCTAAATTGTTATAACTTGTGGCATTCAAGCTTGTATACGGCAAGAGTACATCAGTGTGTGCTTTTCATAATGTTGATGATGACGGACAAAGGGCTACAAAACGTCCCCTGCTCTACTTTTCCTCATTTCACTGAAGGACAGATTGTATTTTTTCCTTCTTTTATTTACCCCTAAAAATCATTGTAACTTTTAAATCTAAATGAGTCCCACAAATACGTCAACGCCCCCCCTTTTTTTTTTCAGTTGTGGTTTTTAGATCGAGCTATAATCATTTCTCATCTTTCTTTGTCTCTGTGTATTTGTGTGTAACAGCGTGCGTGCACACACACACACACACACACACACACACACACACACACACACACACACACACACGCACGCTCGCACGCACACGCACACAAATCCACATGTGCACACAAATGCAGTGTTTCTCCGTTTCTGGCGAGAGCTTCTGATGCAAGGACGGCAATCTGTAATCTGTAGTAATTGCATGTTGCAGAAAAACATTTTTCCGCTGTGGTAATCGCTGCAATATGTGCAGTTGCATTGCCAAAGTGACAGCACCCCCACCCCCTACTGACACACACACACACACACACACACACACACACAACACACACACACACACACACACACACACACACACACTGACTCACTCTGACTTTGCCAAGTGTGCACTGCTGAAATTGTGGAGCTTGCTCCTCGAGACAGACAGAGAAACCGGAAATGTGTAGCATTGTGACAATCCTCCAACTGGTAAGTGCTTTCTCACTCACTCACACACACACACACACACACACACACACACACACACACACACACACACACACACACACACACACACACACACACACACACACACACACACACACACACACACACACACTCACGCACACACACACCTGCAGTGCTGCCATGCTCCATTCAGCTCCTGCTAGAGATTTACAGTTCCTGCCAGTGACAGTTTAACTGCCACGCAGCCCCACTGCCAGAGCCCAGCTGCCACACACAGATCAGCACACCGATCTTTCACAGGAGCCACATCAATTCACCCTCCCTTCTTCTTTTTAACAGCTATGACACGGCATGGGTAGGTGATGAGGCGAGCTCCTAACCCTCTGATGTTACTTGCAATGCTGTCTCCTCGAGTCGAGTCGCTTGTCAAGAGTTCCTCGCCGTGTCGGTGGAAGATGCAGCCGCATTGAATCACGGGAGTGTAGCGACGGTCTGTGGCTGAACCATTGATGCATATTTATCAAACCATCATCTACCATTTCACCACTCTGACACCAGCGTGTACTTGACTTGGCTGGATTGTGGCGTGGGTTTATTCGGTCATCACCACTGTGAGTCTGAGGGCTAATTATGGTACGTGTTGAAGACGACGGCGTGTTTCACTTGCTCGTCAAATAATCCCTCACTCCCTCTTTCTGCCGGCCGCTCTCTCTGTCAATCTGCTTTCGTCATTAAAGCACCACGCATACATGACATCACTACCCACCGTGTCGTCACCCCCCTTTTGCCCATCGAAGCTCGAAATATGTCAGCCCAGTTGAGGAGCAGCGCCACACACACCTACTAGTAGGACAAGTAATGCTCAGAGACATTTATAGATACACAGCACAGACACCAAGATTGCAACCAGACTGTGTGTGCAAACCTTTTCCTCTCTGGGCTGCTACTCTGACTGCTGAAGCCATCCAACCTCCCAGCAGTTGAACTCCACTGTGTCTCTAATGGAGTCTCTCTGTCAGATCAAACAGCTCCCATTGACGAGGAGAGGAGACAGATCGCAGCGCTGGAAGCCGTTCAGTCTGACAGCGCCGAACACGTCTGACTAGCAACGCAGCCTGCGTCTGCTCTTCCATTGCTCGAGATCCCACACAAATATAGTAGCGCCACCGGAGAGGGGAGTGGGGAGGTGGGGAGGTGGGGGCCGCCAAAGCAGCCCAGGCCTGTCAGCTCAGAAAATAAGTTGTGAGGCATCCCCCCCCCCCCCCCCACTCACACAAAGGCAAAGCCCCACAGCTCGGTCTTTTTCTCGAAATGAAATCGCATGTGAGCTGAATATTAGGAAGTGCGCATGGCTTCCAGCAACCACCAAGCCATTATAGCAGAGCCTGTAAACCACATTTTCACCAGCAGACAATGCCTCTTTGTGCACGTTGTGTGGCTGTCCCCACTCGCTGAAAGCCCGAGACGCGACGTACACGTTCAAGAAACTCTTACCCTACAGCGACGCGAAGGAGGAATTGGTGTCGAAGAAGTGTCACCTTTTAAAATTTGGCTAATTAGCGACAGTTGTCTCAGGAGAGGCGAAAAGGACTGTCTGCCCTCATTTAGCCCCGTGGAGGAAGACCTTTGATGTGGTCCCACATGGAATGCTGTTGTTCATTCTTCTCTGCAACAAAAGCCACATGTTTTAACTTTTTTTTTTTTTTTTAAACCAGGTCCCCATTACTTTGAACTGTAGAAGCAACATGGTAAGGTATGTAATGTATGACATGAATGGCATGAATGCACGCTGGCAAATACCACAAGTCAGAGAGGACTCCACCAACAGGGCACTGGGCCAAATGTTTTTAGCTGAGCTGCGTGTTTGCGTTCGGGTGATTTTGAGGCAGCAGACATGCCTCAGTCATCACTGATCTCACATGTAAAGCCTCATGAGAACACACACGAATCTGTCGCGTGCGCATGATTCCAACTTTTCAACCATTGTCATCAGTGTTTTTCTCCTCGAGCTGCTTTCATCGCTATTAAGGCTCTCTTTCAACAGGGTCATTCCAGGTTCTGTCGCACTCGCTCAAGTGCAAACTGGACTTCAAAGAGACCCCAAATATTGAATTTGCATTTATTTCCCTCTTCAGAGGGTCAGCCTCTCGAGCTCCATCTGACTCACCGCACCATTTGACCAGATTTGAACAGAACTCCGGCGCTGGTTTCCTGACAAGTGTCCATGCCACTTTCCTTTGCAGACGTGAGACAACTTCTTGGAAAGTATGCGAGCAGCCCTCTGGGCTTTTCATCGTGAGGAAACAAGGGTGTGGTGTCACTCGCCCTCCAAGCCAAAGAGCTCTGGAAAGCACTTAGACATATATTTTTGTCATCCCTCATAAATCAAATCTTTTGCACAGTAAGTGATTATTGTCAATCACTCCAATTGATCCCAAATTAAATGTAAATTAATCATTTGCAAACGTCACTCAAGAGCTCCGCTGTGGCTGCGGAGCGTCACTTTGTTGCACATAACTCTGCATCTGTGTTGTTTTTTTGGGCTCCACTCCCAGTTTTAGATTAAGCAGACCTAATGGGAGGCTGAAACTTATTTTCAGTGCAGTGCCTCCATTCAGATCATTACTTCAGTCCGGGACTTGATTCAATTGGAATTTCGGGGAACCACCCGTGTGTCCGAAGTGCCTGAATGCTTCCTCTCATCATCTCCGTCACGAATCAGCAGTGGCATTTGCCCGCGTACAGTTAGCACCCCGGCCACGTGGAGTGTGCATCATCGGGCTGGACTTTCCCCCCCTTTGACTCACAGCCCGAGGCGTCCATTGAGGCTTTGCTGTAACTGCACTCTAATCCCCTGATTGCTGTGTTTAGGGCCGACATGTCGCTGCTGCACGTCAAGGCGGCCACTGCTAACGACAAGCTAATGACATGACGATGACAAGGAGCGTTTGTAAACCCAATCAGAAGCCCGGAGTCTGGCTGCATGGTGATTAGGTTAATCAAACTCTATACTGACTGAATGACTGGCTCGCTGTCTGCCTCTTATGTCATCATGCTGATTAAAGGGGAAAAGTTCTGTTTGGGCCCTTCTGACACGAACGTCTCTCTGCCAGGCTGGCAGTGTTAGCACAGCTAGCTGTCGGAGTACAAAGTAGAGAGCTGAATGGCTCTCTGTGTGACTGAAGTGTAACTTATTTTTCCCACGAGGCCATATATAAGACTATCGTCTTCCAAATGGCTACAACAGCTATATTATATCATGACATTTGCTATTTGACAGCAGAGAAGTTGAGCTCCTGAGAGAATCTGATGTTCTTTGACAACCAAAGATTTGTGAGTGTTTTCCGAGTTCACACTTACTCTTTGTGGACAGTCGGAAAAGGCTCGAGCCAAGTTGAGCCTCATTGGGGAGATCCGCTCCGCTTGCAGTCAGTACAAGAGTAACCGCAATGTCATTAAGAGTTTTTCAAAGCATGAGACACTTAATAAAATCAAGAGAATAACCACTGATATTTCACAGTGAAGTCCTCTGCCGTTAGTCACCATGTGGGTTATTCTGCTGGACTCGGGCATCAGAAGACCATATGTTAGTCCCGACCGGCTATTATGGTGAGGTCACACAGCATTTAGAGAGAAAACGTCACGGCCATCATGTTGACATGCACTGCTCCTCTGACTCAGCATGAGGAAAAGTCAGGCAGTGCATTTGTGTGTGTGTGTGTGTGTGTGTGTGTGTGTGTGTGTGTGTGTGTGTGTGTGTGTGTGTGTGTGTGTACACACACACACACACAGACAGCATTTCGTGTGCCGGTGTGCGTATAACATAACGTTCCCCTGTACAGTTGCGCTCGTGATGTCTGCACCCGTGAGCCCGCCGTCTGCTGCAGACGCAGTGACCTCACTGCAGACGGACTATGGAGACGGAATGGAGGGGCCCGCTTCTGTTGCACAGCTGAGGGGGAATCCCTGGCTCGGTGTTTCCTGCCGAGCCAACACAGAAGTGAGCAGCTGCGGAGAAAGTATGAACTCTCCAAAGTTTAGTTGAGGGCAAAACCTGCTATGATTCAGGAATACTAGATCACGAATCACTAGATTCACGATGCTGTATGATACAGACGGAAGCATTTAAATTGAGGTTTTATCTTTTTTTTTACTCCTTACAGGTTTCTTTATTAATTTGTATTTGAAATTGTTTTTTTTTTTATTGCATAAAGGAAATGCCAGCATTCCTTAGTGCATACAGTGTATGTGAATAAGGGAACACGAGCCTGAAGAAGTAGAAAAGCAGCAAAATCAAATTATTAGTTGTTACTTAAAGGTTAAAAGAAATATTTCAATGTGAGCTTGGAGAACAGAAACTACCACTTCTACATTTAAGCCACACACTTATAAACAGTTTTATACCAGTTTTTGCACCTCCGAATATAAGCAACACTTTAAAAAAAATGCTGTTAAACCCAAAAGAAGAAGAAGAAGCAACACAGTTTGGATTTTCACACAACACAGCAGCTTTACACTTTTTAAAGTAGTTGAACATTGTGCAATACTTACACCCCCCCCCCCCCCCCCCCCCAGGAGAACAAAACCATAAATAGCAGCTAAAAATTAATAAATATTCAGGTAAATGAATTTTCTATCCAGATTCTTATCCATATGTGTGTGGAATTTTGTGTTCATAAATTGAAAGTATTTTTTCAATCATGTGGCTTTAACAACGCTTTTGATGTTGCACAAACTTCTTTGTTGTAACACCAATTAGTTGCTACAAAAACAAAGAATTTTGTATTGATGAGGTACCTAAACGGCACAAGTATCTTGGTTAAATTGGCCAAAATCTCACATCTCTTGGCTTTAGTTATCATGTTAGTCCTCCATGATGGCAACTTAAATATATTTTGTCTGAGGACAATTGGTCCGTATATAACAAGACATTGAAAGTTGAAAGTTTATCAAATAATGATCTATATTGATGATTTTAAGTGAAGAGTCAGAATAGCTGACACAGCTTTTACTCTCTGTCTGCTCAGTTAAAATAAGCTAGACTTGGTTTTAAATTGAACTTCAGATACCATTTAGTTTATAAGTAGGATTAAATCGGTAACATAAGCATGTTTCACTAATTTTTCCAAATTGAAAAGTAGTTTTGAATCCACCCTCCATTGCATGGGGGGGCACAATTAGGTGACCCATTACTGCTGCAGTTTGTATCACAGTCAGATATCTGTTCCCCCCAAAGACTAGTCTAAAATAATTCTGCAATCCAATTTTTTAAAGTGCTGCCTCCACAAAAATCAATTCCCTGTGGTTAAAGTTACGTTTGAAAGGAGGGAAGAAGCAACCCAGAAAACATGTTTTATTGCAGCAGTGACAATTAGCTGTATGTAAACAAGTTGAGAGAAAAAGAAAAAAAGAAAAATTCTGGGAAAATAGCGAATCAGAAAACATTTCGTAGCCTGCAGCCTCTCACATCCTATCATTATCTGCATTTTTCCACCACCGTAATTAAGTTTTTTCTTTATTGCTTATGGGAAGAAGGGCAGGCCATAAGGATGTTTTGAGCATGATTAAAGCTGCTCATAATGAAGTGAAGAGTCTGGAGGAAGGATTTTTGTCTATGGGGAAAACATTCCTTTTTAATCTTTCGATTGTGACAGAATGAGTTCCTCTGGGCTTCAGATCTTTGCTAAACCTTCACACATGATAAAGTAAAGCACACACACGCACACACACACACACACAAAAAATAAGTCGCCGTCCTCTTGATATGTTTCTGAACATGTGGGATCTCCATAAGCTTGACTCATTTTATGTGCTGCAGAGCAGACCCATGCCCGCCCATTAAAGTAATTTGTGGGTTCGAATGCAACTGTAATGTTAAAAACAAAAGTGCACTGCAATCGGCGCGGTGCTTAGTCACAGGCTCTTTTTGCTGGTTCTCCTCCTCACTGCAGCAGCAAAGGATGTTGTTGACAACATCTGGTTAACGATAGCAGGGAGGGGTCCAAACAATACGGCCTCTCCATCTGAGTCAACCTCAGGTCACAGCTCTCTAATTGCAGCACTGATTTAGGTCTGAAAACAAACTCAACCTGCGATAAAAAAAAAAAAAAAAAAACAACAACAACAAAAAAAAAATAGCTTCAGCTTTTACCTCTATTTATCTTGAATGTATCCTCGCTGAAAATTGCAAACAAACTTCATATACCTGCATGGCTGTTGTATAAATCTCGGTTAAATAGTGTATAAATTAGCTTTCAATAATATTTTCTCTGAGCCTAAGCCTTACCATATAATGAGCTTTGGGGCTGGCTTGTGGTTTAGGGCGTAGGTTTAAAACAGAATTAAGAATCAGAAAATTGCAAGAAAGTCTTTTCCTTAATTTAGTCGTCCACCACGCCGGACGCATGAGATCACAAGGAGTCTAATAATGTGGATTTAATCACTTGAATGTCAGGGTTAGTATGAAATATTATCGGCTAGTAAGTGAAGCAAATTAACCATAAAGACATTACTTTTTCGAAACTGGGGTAAGGATTTTTATATTGTGATCATTTCCACCTTGTTATCCAATTACACAAGCTTCTTTGAAGTCTGCCTGCTTTCCTCTCTGACATATTTTTTTTTAGTTGTCGGTTAAAGGAGCAGGTCTAGACATTATTAATTACTGTTACATCACTCGGATTATATCCACTGCCATTCTTTGATTATCATGTAACACAATAGGACACATTCATACCTTTTTCTTTTCTATTTTTTTTTTGTGTTTTATCTGACAGAGACTTCAATTTGAGCGGAGTTCAGATTATTTGATCGCTGCCATTCACTGTGAGACCACAGTTTAATATGCAGACTAACCCTGGATGACTCAGATCACATCTTACTGAGGTAGAGAATAGATCCCCTCCTACACTTGTCGACGCGTCCTCCTTTTAATAACTAAAGGTACTTCATCACAGACCAGACAAAACACATCAAGTAATTGAAAATCCAAGTGAAACAGGGCTGGCATCCCTCAGTGAAACACTATAACCTCTAAGATGACATGTTGCAGGTACTTTTCCACATGCTATGGTGCAATGTTTGTTTTGTTTTGTACTTCACATTGTTGTTAACAACCATCCAACTAAGTGAAATATGATGGGTGGTCTTTATAGAGACCTGCGGCCGTCATACATGTTGCACCAATGGATTTTCTCAATAGTTCACTTTTGACTTCCCTACATTCAGTTCTAAAAATGTGTGTTTTGATAAGATAAATATTAGTTTCACGCTCATCTGGTATCTTTTTGTTCAGGATTTCTTGTCACTCATTGCAAAATACGGGAAATAAGGCATTCTGGGAAAAGTAATGAAAACATCCCTCCCTCGGGTTTCTTCACCAATGATCTACCACTTTGGAGTCGACACACACCTACAGTTTGCTTACGCACACACAGCCTCTGTCAGGGACTGTTTGTTGAAAGATGTTGCCCAATCTTTCAAACCACCTTTTTATTTTTTATTTTTTATTTTTTTTAAAGTCACAGAAACCTTCACAACACAAATCCATATTATCAGATTGGCTTGCAAAGAATTTTACCCTTGTGGTTACTTGCCGACCACCAGAAAATTATATTTACTACTGCACTTAGCACAACTGCAACCTTGACCGGCGCAGGTTTGAGTGCAGTGTTTTGATCTAAAATTGAGCGAGGGCGGAGGCAGGCTCGGGATTAGTCAACCACATAATCGGCGAGCCCCCACCCCTCTCTCTGGGTTCTACCTGGAAGCCATCTTACTGGCAGCCCCTGGAAGTGTTCTCCATAAAGTCGTGTTGACAGACGGTGAAAGCGGCGAGACGGAGCAAAAAGTAAATAAGTACCTCCAAAAACGTTTACAGCCCTAATCAAGTCCAGAGCATTTTTCTTCCATCCAGTATGCCTTCAGAGTTTTATAAATAGATATTATAGTCGGCTAAATTGGAGACAGGATTCCGCTGCTCTGCGGCTGTCATGCGGCTGTCATGCGTTTTCTATTATTTGCTTTCACTTTAAAATATTGAAACTCCTAATATCTGGTTACAGATTTTCAGCCCCGCTCGGGCGGGTATTTGTGTTTTTGGCGTCACTCGGAGGCCTCGCACTCAGCAGGATCTTGAACGGGCTCCAATCAAGCACGTTAATTTAAGAGAGGAGAAAAAAAATCTTCACCACATGACTAATAATAAATGCTGCAGCGGCTGGCCATGTGTTCTGGTAAAATTTATAGCCTTTTTCCTTTTTTTTTCCAGCTACTGTATTTGTGCCTTTTTATTTGTCAGTAGTTCTTGGGGAGGATTTCATCTTGAGACCCGATGCATATAAAGTGTCTATTCTCACAATGTGAATGGCACTCTCAAGCTTTCTACCCTCCCTAACACTTGTAGAACAAACCAGACCACCTCCCAGAATCCTCCAAAATAACCCTGCTACAACTGTGGCGAGGCATGGCGGCTTTCTCACACACAAGCTCTCGCTTCCATTCATGCAGCGCAATAAGCCAAACATATAAAACCATTCCCACCCTAATAAACTTGGGCCTTTTTCTGTGCCACAAAAGGGAGCTGGCTCCCAGGAGCATAACACTCTAAAAAAAAAAAGAAAGAAAGAAAGAAAAGAAACAAAAAGCGGACCATTGAATATAAAACAGCCACCAAGGAACCAGGCGGTCCTTCCAAGAGAAGGGAAATGTGGTGACGGAAAGTGAGCCAAGGATATGACCCACCGCTTGGGCCCAATCACAGCTGCTATAAACCAGGTACCCCACCTGACGCAGTGTGAACCACACTGGAAAACTCAGTAAAGTTTATAGAAGTCGGCTGTTTTTGGAACCTGTTGCTCAATGAAAGAAAGAAAAAGTCTTTCCTTGGCGTTGCTTTCTGATAAATTAGTGGTATTGCCGAGTGGGGGTGAGCAGGTGTAGCCTCATTGTGGTTATTATCGGAGAGCTGCAGCAGAGTAACAACTTTTTGATGCACAGCTCTTTGTGTTTGATTCTCTTTAGCGTGAATCGTTTCTCATGTTTTTACAGCAAGCTAAACATGATGAGAACGACTGTGTGTGTGTGTGTGTGTGTGTGTGTGTGTGTGTGTGTGTCTGTGTGTGTGTGTGTGTGTGTGTGTGTGTGCGTGTGTCTGAGGTTTCTGAGGTGACGCATCCTTTCGCTTCTCACGCGAAGTGCATCTGATGTTGCACATCACATGCTCACATGTGTTCTCTGTCTAACACTGTGAGATACGTTGAAACGTTTCAAAGTCACCGATATAGCGCCAGCAGGCTGATAACATTCGCGTATTGAACTTACAAGTAGGCATGACATGAAAAACCATGTTCGAGATTGAAATCTGCATTTGCTCAAATGAATGAGATGCTGCTAAGTGCAGTATTTCCTGACTTCTAAAGAGGTGAATACAGTGTTTCCATAAACGGCACGTCGCACTGTATTAAAGTCAGCGCTCGGCAGAGCCAGACATTTAACAGTCGTCTTGATTTTCTGAAACCGTTCCTCTTAATTTCAGTTTGATTTGAGTCTAAAAAAGAGAACCTCAGCCAAATTGCTTTGCCTGTGTAATGCAAGTTGTTAAACTAACCGCCGGGGTATTTTGCTTACATGAGGTAGTCCCAATTTGAAATGCTTTCAGATTGAACTGGGGGATTTAATGACGCTTGGCCTTTGTTCTCTTGCAGTTTGGTTTCAGTCTCCTGACAGAACGAATTGTAAAAGGATATTGCATATTCACTAATGATTTCCAATGGGTGATTACAGTTTTGAATGCCTGCCTCCCCTTTCCTCCCTTCACCCGCCGTCTCCCATCCGGCCTCATTGCTCCGATGGGGGCTCTGAGATCAAAGGCAGGTCTCCCCGAGAGCGCATAACGCTCGAGGATTGACGGCATGCGTGAAGCCTGAAGTTGGTGACACACGGATCTGTAAACAGTGAGGAGATAAAGCGATGCAGATCCAGTGGTTTGCAGAGAAGAAAAGGCGGCCTGAGCCTCGTCATGAGGAAACTATAAAAGCCTGAATGTGTGTAGAAGCTGTGAGAACACTGGAACATCATCTCCTGTCACTGCGGTTCCACCAAGGATCTCAGAGGATTGTTCTCATGTGAGACACAGATGTACAGAGACTGTATATGTGTGTGTGTGTTTGACTGTCTGACTGTATGCGTCGAGGCTCCAAAGATTTTAAGATGTATTCTGCTAACAATTACGAGCTGGTGGTGCTTCTCCTGTGGCTGTCTCTGATTAACACTGCAACAAGGTCTTAATTGGAAAAGGGGTTTCGTTTTCTTACTCCTTTTGCCTTTCAGTGGCTGTTTTGGTGGTTGTGTGAGGAGCAGAGGGAACAACTTAACCCCCCCCATGACCACCATCAGATTAACAACCTCGGTGACAACAGTGACTGTTTTTGTGTTTGTCATCACTTACAGGAATAAACTCAACAGGCATCTTTTTCACATAAAAAAAAAGAGTTTCAGACTTGCACTTTCCTCTCAAACACACGCGAGCTGAATAGTTTGTGAGAGAAAGCTGTCTGATTGGAATTGCCATGGCAACAAATGGCTTCTTCAATGAGGCTAAGAGTTGATCGTCGCCCGAGTATAGTGCACTCACCTCACCACACAGACCAAAAGTACCTCCTGGAAGTAAGGCAGAGAGAGCAAGAGACTAATATGGTCTCCCTTTGCTCTTTTATTGTATTGCCATGTTCCAGTAAAGCGCCTGGTCACATGGAGCCTCTGAGCTCGTATTCTCACAGAGTGAGAGCTCCCAGTTTCTCTTTGTAATGAATGTCTGTGGTGAGAATCCCATTATGGTGCTACTCCATCAAGCCCTTCAGAACACACAGGAGCAGTGGAGGCCTTTATGGACCTTATCAGCCAACTGAGACCTGCGCTACAGTGCAGCGCAGATCCTGCTTTCACAAAACTTTGTGTGTGTGTGTGTGTGTGTGTGTGGACAGAGAGATGAATGCGTTTGGATGCTAGAAGAAGCCGCTGGCTCACACGACTCAAATGTGTTGAAGTCAGGAGCAACATGTTGTCTAAGAAGACGAGGCATTGGAAACGACTGGACAGAGGGTGGGCTATTGTTGGGAGGGAGAAGGGGGAGAGTGGAGCAGAGAGGGGGAGGATCAGCACTCACCTCTCAGTAGACTGCTGCTGTAGTTGGAGAAGGAGTCAAAGATGCTGTTGGATGCCATGACAGGGGAATGGTACGGAGTCCTCGCTGCAGTCGGTACCCACCAACCTCCAGAGAGGGAGAGAACAGGAGGACTGAAATGCAGATATAGAAGAGAACGGCACCAACGAAGGAAGGAGAGCAGCAGAGGACAAAACTCCTTGAGCTCGGAGCCTGTTTGCGACCAAGAATCTATGGTTTGTGACTACCACAGGAATCCCAAGCCACAAGCTTGCAGCGAGAGCGGCAGCAGCATGTGTTACCAGCAGCACCAGAAAACTTTTGAGAGAGAGAGAGAGAGAGAGAGAGTGAGACTGAGAGAGATAGGGAGAGAGAGAAGGGGGTCAGAGGGAGAAAGAAATAGAAGAAACTTAGACTGTGGTTGGAGAGAGAGAGAGAGCGAAAGAATAAACAAAGGCAACAGCAGCATTTGCAACCCCAGGTAATGGAAGTGGACTCACCAGGGCTGTAGAAGAGAGGAGGCCGACCTAAAGGAGCCCGGGCCGGTGGTGGCGGTGGTGATGGTGGGTGTAGCGGGCTGATGGGGAGGTGCTGGGTTTGTGGCGCTCTGTCGTGCAGCAGGCCGAGGGTCTGAGGTTAGCCAGCTCGCCTGATGGCGTGGTTGGTCTCTCTCTTCCTCGGTAGTGGTGGTGGCCTGACTGGAAGCCTCAGTTCTAGTAAAAAGGCTCAAAGCCACAGTCTATCTGCATCCTCCTCGCCATCCTCCACACAGACACACACTCCCCTCTGTGAGTGGTGGAGCCCACGTCACGTGAGGTCACCGGTGTCTCTCCCTCCCTCCCCTCCCTGCCTCCTTCTCCTATCAGCTTTATTTCTTTTCAAAATTCTCTGGTTCCTCTGCCTTCACGCCGTACTTTCCGTGCTTCTTCTTCTGACTCGCCGTGTTCAACTCTCACTTTTCATTGGTCGTCCCACGTTTTTGGAAACATTCTATTTTCTTTTGAGTTCAAACCGGGCAGCCGTGAGCGGCCCTGCGCCACTGTGGCTCACTGAGGTTTGCAGCGAGCGCTGAAACCACTGCAGAGGAGCTGGAGAGACATTAAAATGTATTAAGCCCCAACACAAACACAGAAAGGAAAGGCAGAGGGAGAAGGACGAGACCCAATTAGACAAAGGGAAAGAGAAATGGCGAAGTATCTGTGGCGAAAAGAGACAGGAAAGTGCTGCGTCTGTGACTGCAGAGCCAGCTTGTTGTTTCTCGTCTGTGTATGACGGTCCTGTGCTACTTTTTTGTGTTTGTCTGACTCACTGCACATCTGTGTTTGTAAGAACCAGTGGTTTTTGGGCCTGCAAAACCTCCACCCTCACTTACCACTTGATAGTATCATAATCTGAGTCTCATCAGAAGTGGAGCTGCCACTGGCTCCACTCTCAAGTCTCCTTTACCATTCTGATTGGAGAAATTACATCAGATTAATCCCACTTTGTGTCTGAGCTTTGCTCTTTTTTAATTTCCATTTTAATCTGATGGAGCTGAATGTTTGGGTTTGCAGTCGACTGATTT
This sequence comes from Blennius ocellaris, assembly GCF_963422515.1. Taxonomy (NCBI): domain Eukaryota; kingdom Metazoa; phylum Chordata; class Actinopteri; order Blenniiformes; family Blenniidae; genus Blennius; species Blennius ocellaris. Next base: position 13,765,462 of record NC_137666.1, on the reverse strand, counting down.
TACCTGAGCTTCTCTGAAGAATGTGCAAGATTCCTCTCAAAGTGTTTTTGTACTATTGATGTGTATTCCTCCCTCTGAAAGCCAGAAACGATTTAACCTGATTGTGGGTTTCAGACTTTAGCATTTTCTAGGTTAAATACAAGAACGGAAAGATTTTAACTGATGTGGTGGCTTGTAGTACGCGCTCAGTGTCAACCTTGAGTAGTAATACCAATATTGACTTTAGCTTCGGCAGATTTTAAGCTTTTTATTTTCGAAACCTGTTGTGAGGAGAACAGGAAATGATCTACTTTGCCTCAGGATTCATGCAGAAATTAAGGGCGAGCGGAGTGGCGAATGTGCCGGCGGACCAGTTGTTGTCTGTGGTGCTGTGAAGTCTACAATCTCCTTGTACTTACATGTGTTTTTGTGTGAGTACGCAAATCACTGGCATTTGCAAACCTGTGGTATCCACACTTCCTCTCTCCTTTCTCCTGTTTCTTAGTGACACGCTGACCATGTCTGGGCTCGGGACAACAGACCCAAACCACCGTCTGGTCACTCATGTGACCCGCCTCCTCGACTTGGAAGCCCGCGTGTCCGGCGTGCGCACGTTTCGGTTCTGCTTCGGTGTTTCACACCGCTCTGTGTCATCACCCTGCGTCGTCCTCTGCTAATTGCCGGACCGAGCTGCTGCACGGACCACAGCATGTGTTTGTATGTGTATATACTGTACCACGTTATGAGTGTGTGTGTGTGTGTGTGTGTGTGTGTGTGTGTGTGTGTGTGTGTGTGTGTGTGTGTGTGTGTGTGTGTGTGTGTGTGTGTGTGTGTGTGTGTGTGTGTGTGTGTGTGTGTGTGTGTGTGTGTGTGTGTGTGTGTGTGTGTGTGTGTGTGTGTGTGTGTGTGTGTGTGTGTGTGTGTGTGTGTGTGTGTGTGTGTGTGTGTGTGTGTGTGTGTGTGTGTGTGCGTGTGTGTGTGTGTGTGTGTGAAGGAGAGAGAGTGCTCGCCGCTCCTTCCTGGTAGCCCGCACTGCCCTGTAAATGAGCAGTTGCCGTTGAGTTAGGCGGCAGCGCAGGCTAAATGACACGGCGTGTCAGCGAGTGTGGCCGAACGCTGAGGCCACAGCCGCGGCCCCAGGGCTTTTATCAGTCCGTCCACGCGGCCACTACAGGCCTCGGGCTTAACCTCACACACAGCGAGACTTCCTCTTCTCACACCTCTGCTGCCTCCCGACATGGCCTGGGGCCCCGGCCTGCCAGCCCAGGGACAGATTACAGCTCTGTGTCTCCCTGCTGTCGCTCGGGCCTCTGGGGAAACATGGCTCCCTGAACCTCCGCCTTTTGTTGAGCTTATACAGAAACATAAGACTGCAAACATTTGTGTTTTGTGTGTTTACCTCAGGTCTGGTACACTTGGAGCTCCGGTCTCATCTGTGTTTGCTTTGAAGGCTCCACAGTGCAGAATCCTGCTTTCACAGCACAGCGCCTTGTGGTCGTTGTTTGTTTATCATCGTTTTACATGCATGTATTTGTGCAAGTGAGACATGCTGCTAGTAATAAGTCATGTTTTGTTTTTGAGATTTCATTAAAGTGCGAAATATAGTTCTCCGCTTGTTGTTTTTGCAAGGGGCTGACTGTTTCAGATTATTGTCAATTTCCTTATTTTTGTCCACTTGTGGAAACAAAGTCATTGCATCTGGATTTTCAATGAGGAATAGAGAAAAGCTAAACAAATATAGGGCCATCCCACAGCATTGTGCAAGAACGGGAATTGGCTCCATTGTAGTGTCGGCCAAATTTGACATTTGAAGAAAGCACTGAAGTCAAGGCCTTTTCCTCCGTCCTCAGTGTGTGTGTTTTTTTTTTTTTCTTTCTTGGTCTTTGTCTAGGTAAACATCTGCTTCATGTTTTGAAATGTATCTCATGGCTTTGCACTGCCCATGACCGTGAGGGGAAAAATAGTCTGAAGATCATTGTGGCCGTCTTTCACTCAATTCTTTTTTTCCCCTGCCCAGGCCTTGTTTATCAAGCCCCTGTATTTAAGCTTAATATAACTCCTGTTTTGCTGAGAAAACTGTGGTGGTTTAATCACTGTCAGTGGTCCTACGCCTCTCGGGTGTGGCTCGTGAGGCAAAAAGGACCCAGTGCGGTCGTGCGTCCAGCTGCAAAGGGGCTTATTTTGTGGTCTAAAAATTGCAGGCTTCCCCATATGTTCCCCATAAACGTGGAATGCAGCGTGGGACTTGAGGAGGCTTTTATAATGAAGTGGCCGTCATTGCATCAAACACCACGGTCCTGCTCGCCCCTGGGATCAGCTTCGGGAGCTTGTTTTTCGGGCAGCGTACGCAGGTCCGACGTCTTCTGACTTCTCACCCACACCTCGTATCTGCAGTTTTCTTCTAATTATATGAAACGGCTTCATTTCACTGGCCGACGCTGCTGTCGACTCCCAGCACTGAGTAGAAATCTGCTTTTAGGGTTGGTGGAATAGCAGGGATTTCATGTGTGAGCTGAAAAGCGGATAACTTCAAATAATTAGCACACTGGTGGCTTTCAAATGTTATTTCAGCACACTTGGAAACCTGCGCATGCTGTATCTTCCATACACTGAGTTGACTAACTTGGGGAAAGTAAAAATTACTCTTTTTTAATGTTGTATATAATATTGATATAGTTTCAAATATACTATATTCAATCTAGAACTGCGATATGTGAAACAAAACAGTAGGGGTTACTATAATAAGTTACGTGTAAATTCAAACTAAAATAACAATATTATCAGACAAGAAGATTAGTAGTAATCTGTACTACTTTAAGAGTTCATGTAACTCCTTTATACAAGACACTTTTAACACAGATATCTTCTGTAAACTCTCAAGTGTTAGTACTCCAAGGAGGAAGTTGGCATAACCCAGTGTAACAAAAGAGAAAAATAAAACACGCTGAAATTCCAATCTTATCACATGTATTTAAAAAGAAAAACTTGTCTTGAACAGAGCAGCTGCTAAGTGGTTGATCATGTTAGTCTAAACAGATGAAGTTGTGAGGGAAAGTTGTGGCTGTATGAGGAATTGGTTCATTGTTACCAGCTCAGCATTAATCCGTGTAACGCGTCTGCGTGTACGTGTGTGTGCGTGCGTGCGTGTACGTGTGTGCGTGTTGTTGTTTTCGTTGTCCATGCAGGCACTCCCAGATGCAGTGGTTTTAGCATGCAGTATCACCGTTGGAAGTGATCACCGGGCCCATTATTTATTTATTGGCTCCAGCAGACATGGAGACTGTGGTAACCACAGCGAGAGGAGGGGAGCGAGCGGGGGCGCCGTGTCGCCACACACCACGCCAGGCCGTGTCCCGGAGATGTCAATGAGCGCCTGCATGTATACAGAAACTTGTGGCAGCTTTCTAAGGAAAGATAAAAGTGTGCGATGGGCCGCAGGAGCAGACGGCTCTCCGGATCACTGACAAGTATTTCTCCGTTAAACAGCGTGAGGACGGATAAGATGGAAGTTTGTGATTAAATGCGCGGCTTGGTGACGGCTGCCTGCTGAAGACTGCAGCTGAGCGTCTTCAAGTGCAGTTTTGTGCCTCTGGCACCTGCCTCATCATTTTAAGGGAAACTTACCATGTTTAGAGGCAATAAAACTCACATCCAACCCCCTTCACTCAAGCTCTTCCTGTTATTCACAGTGTGCCAGCATAGAGCGTAAGAATCCAGCTTCCTTTAGAGCAGGTTGTTTCAAAACCTTCATATAACTCGTGACTTGTGTTGTAGTTTGACCACTTCTAGCTGATAAACAATTCTCCATTTGCATTTACATCATATTATTTCGCATCGAATCTGGCCTGATAACAGTTGAAATGTCCAGACGAAAAGATTTAAGAGGAATGTGTTTGAGGTTGGAATCTGTGCTGATTCGATTAGATTAATACCTGCAAAAAGCTGTGCAATGTCTACTTTTGATATATGCCACAAACTAAAATCATACAAGGTTCTTCAAGTTCATTAGACTAGTGAAGGACAGTTTGTTTCTTTGCAAAGGCGGCTCATTTTCACATTTTTATATCCTGCCACCTCACGTCTCAGTGCAGCAAGTGGTCATCATTGGTGCATGCGTGTGACTCTTTACTTCACCAGCCCTCCAGGGACAAAAGACTTCGCCTCAGGGAATGAAGTGGGGCATGGGCAACAAAGAGACATAAAGTGAGAGGAATAAAAGAAGAGTTAATCCTGTGAGCACAAAGTGTGCAGACAGAACGACACAATTGAATTAGACAGGAGTGGAAGATTAAGCTGGGCTGTTCGTAGGAGGTATTGAAGGGGCTGCTCTGTTGAACTTAACGCCCCTTGAACAAACAAAAATGTCTTTTCAACATCATGTTTATGATCTTTCTACATGCAGGCACTTTTTCCTGCCCTGCGGTCATTGAAAAACCATTGTTCTTGCTGTAATGTGCTCATGATGAAGTCAAACCGAAAAGAAGGTGTTGTGAGGTGGATTGTTAAGTTTAGACAGCAGAAAGCGATGATGCATCAACTAAAACCATAACCTATCATCAATTATCCTGTGTAGCTGGAAGACTTACAATTTCAATGTAAACTCCTAATATTAAGTTGTAAAAAAAATACCAAAAAATGTCCTCATATACAATTTTCTCATTGAACAAGGTTTTACCAAGTGGTTTTGTGCTTGTCTTTAGTTGATCAAACACTTGCCTCAGACAACAGCAAGACCATTATGTGCATCTCCAACATGTGTCAGAGCTACAGTATCGTCATTATTTATTCATGAGCGTCAATCTAAAAGAAGAGGGGAATCTGCGTGGATCTTACAAAAGATGGTCTTGTGCTTCCTCTCTTGCTACCAGAGTGTCACACAGTCACAGTTAATAGTTGTCATCACACTTTGCGACTGAGTAAACATGTTTACTCCTCGGGAAATGGCTTCTTTTCTTTCCTTGCTTGTCAAAAGAGGCGCAATAATGAGGGATGAAACTTGGCTCTTAAAGGGAAAGACTGACTTCCTTGAAATCACTCCGCCATCATGCTCATGATTAATATGGAGATGAAATGCAGTCTTTATGAAACACCTGCTGTGCTTTTTACATACATTATCTGCCACTTAAAAGAAAAGAGATGACTCATTCAACAAAAGACATCTATCCAAAACAGAAAACGGTCAAAAACAAAATTGATATTTAAACACAAGGAAATATTGTTTTTCCTCATATTAAGAAAAAAGTCATACAGTTTTTAAGCTGTCAATTGTAGCTACCTAAATCTATAAGCATTTCTTTTCTTCCTGCAAGCTCTATTAGTGCCTTCACGTGACACCTGTTCAATGCCGACTGTTAAACGTGCATTTTCCTCAGCTGCTGTAACTCTGAAAATGAAATCAAGAAGAGGAGCGATAAAAGCAACCCAAACACTCGGCGAGCGTCTTGAACTGGATTATCTTTTTGGTTCACAGTCCTTATCATGGCTGTGCCTGTGTGCTGCGTCAACCACGTGTCTTCACCAGAGTGGTAAATTTACGCTCGGCTCTGAGGTGCACAGAGGCACCACATCATGGCTACGGAGCAGCCGTGAGGAGCTGCAGCCTCACATAAAAGCACCCGTAAACCCGAGACCTCAGTTACCCCAAATGCCCCAAACGCTCAACACACACACATGCAGAGAGGAACGTCTCCAACCAGAATAGAGGCGAGCATGGTCTTGCCACAAACCCAACTTATCCCGTTGACCCGAATCCATCATCGGGATCTTCTGCGCTCACGCAGGTGGAATGCCGAAGCGATCCTGTGTCATTTTATGTACAAAAGACAGGGGGGTTTTTTTGTGTCACGGTTTCATCTATACCACTGAAATGTAACTTGTATGGGAATGCACAGTCTCACTCTGCAGAGCTGCAGTTAGCATGCGCTCGCCCCATTTTATTACCTGTGCGTTTATGCACGCGTGTGTCTGCGCGTACTCATACGTATTTCCTGTGGTTCAGACATGGGTTTTGGATGCGAGACAAAGTTGCAAGCATGCCGAGTCTGTGTGCGGCCGGATGTTCCTCTTGAGCAGATGCACAGTGGTTTACTTTGACACTGTGTGCGTGTGAGTGTGTGTCCCTGCACACAGTGCATGCAGACACCTTACTGTACAATCTAAAAAGTTTATAAAGCACTTTAAAAACACCACAGTGGACCAAAGTGTTGTACAAAATGAATAAGAAAGATGTAAAAGTCCAGAGCATTCGTCCTTTTTATCATATAATTATTAATTCTTAAAAAAAACAAATTTTAGTTTTAATTACTAAACTGCATTTCAAAGTCATTTGAGGGATAGTACACTCCGTACTGCTGGTTAGTTCGATTGATCACATGATCACGTGTTTTTATGTCCAAATGTGATCAGTAACCAAAGTATGAGGCGGTGCAATATTTCACTGAATATTAAAGCATGGAGTTCTTCATTTGCTCGCGGTTGACATATTTAAGAATAAATCATGTTTTGCAGCCTGTATCCGATTGGGTGTTTTTTAGTAAGTGTCACTGAGGTGAAGCATGTGAGCGACAGCATGAGCAACTGCAGCATAATGACACTTGACTGATCATGAAGGTGATGATTGAGTGTGGTTTATGTATTTGTTCGTAAATAAAGGTAATGATTGTTCATTGGCTGGATTTGTTTTTAAATGTCTGTCTGTGTTTTGAGGGTGACATGGCCCCAGCTGGACTCATCACAGTTGGTCGTGTTTATGACGTGAGTTTCTCAGTGCATGGAGTTCATCTCAAGCCCTGACATTTCGTACACCCAATGCATGCTTGGTACTTGTGATGGGAGTACAAATTGACTATTTAAGCCCGAGGATATTTTTTTGTTTTTGCCAATTCACCTGAAATAAAAAAAATACAAAAAATCACCCCCATAAATCCAGAGCTGGAAGTACAAAATGAACGTAATGGATCTGATGATTAATTTTGAGTTATAATAAGAGTCTTTATCCTCATGATAGACAAAATTATATTAATTACCTCTATAAAAACCAGACACACTGATGTTATTTATCTGACGGCTGCACAATTACCACCGTTGTCGTTTGTTGTGATGAAATACAACAACGTCTGTTTTGGACTTAACAGCACTGTGTGTCTTTAAACAGATGACAGTTGCATAAGTGGCATATTTGAAAAGAGGCTTTCAGTGTTGAATCCCACCTGATCAGTCCAATATAATATTCAAACCATTAGAAATGTATTCATAGCAGATAAAATAATAAAACAACTGTATTTTCACACGTTTTAACAAATCAAGATCATTATCGTGCCGCTTGTGGTGAAGTACGTGATGGTGAAGTAGATCAAGTCTTGGTTGGGATGTTGGACTTTTTGAGTTTTCATGTTTGATCTGTGTCTACATAGGATTTGTATTTGTGGCTGAGTGGTGCCTCTAAATCTTCATATTAATTGTGGTCGTGAGTCAGGTCTCTCTGTGTTTGACTTCTATCCACGACTGAATGCAGCGCTGACCCAAGAACTGGACGTGAAGGACTTTTGCAGCATCTCAGTCATGTGATTAATATCGTAAATCGTGGAGCAGCTCTTCCAGCCAGCATTAATTTTATAAGCTGTGAGCTCTTAGCTGGGAAAAATCTCACCACAATAATCCAGCATGCATCGTGTTGCTTTTAGCACAGTACTTTGCATTGTTGTTTTACAGACTGAAAACTACATTAACAGACCAGCTGTCCTGTGTTTTTTTTTTTTTTTTTTTCGTTTACATCTTTTCATACGGTGGTTAAAATGCCACTGTTGGCATGAAGACGTCCAGACCGGGATACAAAACCACAAGTGTGAACAGTGCCTGCGTCATTAATTCTCACGGGACAAGCCTACTTGTTTAACATATTAAAAAAACTGCAATGTGGCTGTAAAGCTTATCCATTTCTTTCTATTTTATGAGCACCAGCTGAGATGTTCCTACTGTCGGCACATGTGTTTTTATCAAGAATTCAGTGACTCAGTGGGCAACATTCAGGTAATACCCTTCACTGATTTTCTGTGCATGTGTGTTGCAGTGACCTGTTTTCATACAACCACCCACACGTCAGAAACTCTATGGTTTTTACTGATCTAGAACAAGGGGAGAGGATTCAGGAAATCCACAGCCGTGTGTGTGCGTTTATCTGTGTGTGTGTGTGTGTGTGTGTGTGTGTGTGTGTGTGTGTGTGTGTGTGTGTGTGTGTGTGTGTGTGTGTGTGTGTGTGTGTGTGTGTGTGTGTGTGTGTGTGTGCGTGCGCGCGCGCGCGCGTGTGCGTGTATGTGCGTGTGTGTGTCTAACTGTAAATGCAGGCATATGTACATAAGCCCTTTTATAGTGTTTTGAAAGCCAGTAACATAATAGTGCACACCATTTTTCTCCAAAATGTCATTCTCACTTTCTCTTTCCCCCTTTCCCTCACACTACCTCTCTTTCATTTGTCTATCGCTTTGACAAATAGTGCCGACGTCCATTAGGATGCTTTATGGGGTGACGGTGACACGGGGCACTCTTGACGGCCCCATAATGCTGCCTTGACTGCTCAAACTCTCTCACACACACACACACACACACACACACACACACACACACACACACACACACACACACACACACACACACACACACACACACACACACACACAAAGCTTCACAGGCTCTCCTTGCCTCCTCGTTCATCCTTTGTGCTCTTTAATATCCTAGCTCATTGCTCTTTGTCATCCATGCAATGCATCCTTACGCTCTGTGTGTGTGTGTGTGTGTGTGTGTGTGTGTGTGTGTGTGTGTGTGTGTGTGTGTGTGTGTGTGTGTGTGTGTGTGTGCGCGTGTGTGTGCGTGTGTGTGGCGTTAAGGCTCCTTGATACTCGACATCCAAGCGCTACATGTCTGATCTATGATCCCGGACTGGCTTCTATTCATACAGAGTTTCCTTTGTGTGTATGAAGACAGAGAGGGGAGGGGGTCCTAATAAAGGCCACTCAGGTCGGCCTCCCTCCTGGCCTCTAATGCATCCCAGTCCCCCCCCCAGGCCCCCCCAGGCTGGCTGGCAGGGTGGATGATGGGATGGGCTCAAGGGTGCGCAACAGCAACTTGGATGTATTATGTAAACTCCTCTCCTCCTCTATACTTGCTATACACTGGCTGTGGTGTCAAAGAGCACCCTGAGGCCTCCTCTAATGAATTTTGATGTGGACAGATCACCCCGGGCATTTACAGAAGAGGAAATACTTGTCAAACGCATCGATCCACTCATGAATCTGATTGGCCTATTGCACAACTGAGTCAGTGTGCGTGAAACATTACTGTAGACTGGTTTTAGTTTACTCACAGAAATATCTCTTGGTGCAGTTTTATGGTCCCACATTTCCCAGTTAAACGGCCTGTACTCCTAACTTATGACAAAAATATTGGGGAAGTTCCATATCTCTCCGTGCCAAAGGAATCTCAACCCTTGTCATTTTTACTGTCCTGAACCCCCCCCCCCCCCCCCCCTCCAAACCCCCCCCCCCCCCCCCGAAGTGAATTAATGCTAATAACAAAAATCCAACATTTATATTTTTTCTTTACAAACCTTTGAAAATGCAGCTATTGAGCCATATTTGTACAGGGAAAGACATTTTTCCTTAAACTAATGAACTAAATTAAAACATTGAGTAAGTCTGACTTTTTATTTCTAGTACTTTCTAATACTTTCTAAAATGTATAATACTGTATACTATATACAGGCTTCTGTTTGGTTTCTGAAATGCTGTCGAGGATTATGATTCACAATAATTTTAAAACAACTCTTGCAACAGTCTTGTAGTCACTTCTTTGATGTTGCATGACTTCACAATAAAAGGAAACGCCTTAAAGTCATGTCACTCTGTCGAATCCCATCAATTATCTGAGGAGGTCTTGAAAAGACAAAAATTGTGGCCCAGAACTCGACCGGAGGCACTCAAAACACTGTTGTTTAAAGTCTACTAAAAATATGCACGTAAACAACAAAGAAATGATCCACCAGACATAAATTGCCTCATGTTCGGTGACTAAAAAAATCAACTGAGATCTCTGGTACAGACACACTGCACCAGATATTTTGGCAGAATATGCTGAGCTTCAGCCGCCTTACTACTGTGAAAGTTGTGAATATCCACGCCTGCCATGTGGTTTTAACACTTGGGTCCTTGAATACAAACTGTACTCCGTGATAAAGAACAATGTCATGCTGAGGTGAAGTTGCAGTTGTAGTACAGTCAAACACAGACTTTTTTTTTTGTTGTTTTTGTTTTCCAGTACGGTCGTAACACCTACTGGGTGATACATGCAGAGATTATTGCTCTGCTTATTGAGAATGACTTCTTTGGCCACAGGCTGGTTTAGTGGCTTTCTGTACCGTGGGTCATTTTTCTAGCAAACGTCACGACCACTGATCATGTGTGTTTACTGTTGTACAATCTGTGTCTTTGCTTATTTGTGCAGCACAATGCCAGAATTTGACATCCTCAAATATAGAAACTTTGGAGCTTGTAGAATGCATGTGCCAGTACAAATAAAACCAGATAAAGAGACATACAGAGTATGATACAGTAATGTGCACATGTTTTAGGAAATAATAGTGAAAAATACAAAATTCAGCATTATATGTCTATTTGTGTACCTTGTTGCACCACTGTCTTTAAGCCATCGCAAAGCACTGCATTTACCCCACATTTGAATTTCCGACTGAGAGACGTGTAGTATCATGTAATTATAAAATAAAAATGTGCATAGTGTGCATAGTAACATATGGTAGTGCTTCAGTTCGATCGTCCATTTTTTGAATACAACACTTCTTGATGTAGTTTCCCACGCTCATCGCTGTAAATAGCTTTAGAGGCTGCAGGGTTCATCTGTCAAACAGACAAAAAACGCACACTGTGATTCCTGAGAGCCGTGCAGAGCTCCTCCTGCAGACGGCAAATGTACTGAAAGGAGCAGAATCAGGTGCTTTATACATCTTTTTCCTTGGAAGGCCGAATTGTGCATCTTTGGTTGGTTGGTTGTTTGGTTGGTTGTTTGGTTGGTTGGTTGTGTGCGTCTGCTGTCTGTCTGGGAGCGGGTGTACAGCCAGGTGCTTGCTGACATACTGGGGCTTTGTGGTTGTGGTTGGTGGCTTGCTTGCTGTGCAGACAACCGAGAAGGAACTATCTATATTTTTTTTCCTCTGTATTTCTATCTTCCTATGTGCGCGCATTGTGAATATAGATCCTATTCTATACTGCTCACTGCTTCGTGACAAGGGTAGGGGGTTGTTGGTTTCCGTTGCCGTGCTGCTGAAGCGCACGTGTACGTGCTTGCTGGAATGTCATATGTCAACATTTGTCTTCATTCTTCTGCTCTGTTGATCTCGTTTGAGCTGTGGATGTGTTTTGCAACAGTGCGAGCTGCGGGCACATCATATGTCCTGTTTTATTGTGCACGGACTCCAGAGTTAATCTCCGGTTGTCATTTTCAGAAGGCACCAGCAGGCAGTTTTGGAGGCGGCAGGTGACAAATCACAGAATTACTCGCGCCGACTTTACACGAGGCCCTGTTCCAACCCACATCAGGAGCCGATTGCGGGCTCACTACAAAGGGGAGCAATGGTTGGAGTGGGAGTAGATAGCACTCAGGCAATCCCACAGCCTTGGCTGAGGACCCGTGGTGGTAACATGTCACTTGATGCCCTCAGACGGCATGGTTGTGGCCTATAGGCCTGAAAGTGGCAACATGGGACCTGTGGGCGCATGACATTTGTGCAGAACGGTGGCGAGCCAGGCAAACAAGTAAGTAGCTGCCTTTGTTATGTGGCGAAACGGCAGATTAGTCGATGAGATAATATTGATTGTGGCTATTTTCAGCAGTTAATCAGGACCGATTCCCAGTCACATGTGTCTTGACGAGTGGATCTGCCTGCGATCGCAATCACCCTGGTTTTATTTTTATCCCCTGGTAAATTTAGTCTTTCTACTCATGACTGATGCACAGCCACACCCTGGACAACATCTAATTACATTCTTACTGCAACTCCTTAAGGCGGATTAGTTCCGATGAAGCAAAAACAACTTTGATCCCTGCGCATTTGTAGCCGCTTCGACAGCGCAGCACCTAGGCTGTGTCGGCGTCGAGAGAACAAGGCTGACGTCGCCACAGAACAGGACATACGTTGCCACATTCTCACGGCGTTGGTTAGCCAAAACTTCTTACCCAGAAACTCTGGATAGCTTCTGCTAAGTTGAGTCATCTCGACACAGGCAAAGGCTTCAGCCTCACCCACACACAAACCACTGTGCACTGACTGAGTCACAGCGATGAGACTATCAAACCTGTACACAAATGCATTAAACACACAGATTTGGCCATCGTCGTTGTCCTGATTTAACCTCGTCTGCATGTGAGTTGGTTGGAAAATTTCACTTTATTTTCTGTGACAGAAAATCAAGAGGCCCCAGTAAATAATAAAGTCAGTTGCAAAAAATATATTGTGTATTAGTAGTTTAGTGTATTGATCATTGACAAAGTTTGTGCAAAAGATCTGCCTCTTTATTGTGACGAGATCTGTCAAAATAAGAGACAAATAGCCCATTGTTTTTTTTGTTTTTTTTAATTAGGTCAATCAGAGGTCTACACGCATTCAAGCTCACACGAACAAACATTTCCACTGCAACACCGAACGTTTCTGTTTCCCATGATGCCTCAGCTAGACGTCACCATTGTGATTCGTGTGTGTTTTAGAATGACTTGTCCATTTGCATCATCAGCCTTCGTTCCACAGGAGACACTGCAAGATGCAGTGTTACACTGCAACTGAAAGCTCAGAATGACAGTTTTATTCCAGTGAGGATAAATACTTAAATAAATGTTTGGAATGAGAATGATTGAAACAATGCTAACGTATGAGGAACTGTATTTAACTCTTCTGAAATCTGTCTGAGACAAGCCAACAATATATTATTAAATGTATTAATATATATAAACAGAAACTTAAAACTCATCACTTAAGCAAGGTTTGTATATAATGTGTTTCGGTTTTTGATTAGAACTGAATAGAAATGTTTACATACTAATAATTTTTCCCTTTTGCTTTAGCGACACGCTGTATATTCCTGTATCGTGCAGGTCTTTTTCCATACTATACTTTTTTATCTTTTATTATAGTATTGCTTCTATTCATACATTGTTTACCATATTACCCGCCTTTATTCATATTGGTTTGATTCCAAGGCTGCTTACGTGAAATAACATGGAAAAGTACTTTATGTACATTTGATAGATGTTATGTTAGGTTCTCCTCTCGTTCTTCATTTTTAACTTGCCATTAGTCAAAGGCTGACATTGTGAGAAAATATATTTATTGCCTTTTTCTTTGCTGTTTGCTTCTATTGTGTTCAATCTAAGGTGTCACAATGTGTTCTCACCGCTGATACGTTTGCTTCGTGCAATGGTAGTTTTCAAGTGAGATCAAAAAGGACTCAGCTTTGTGGAAAACGACACGCATTTGCATTAACGTTTTTCAGTCTGAGTTGGATATTCATCATTTGAAACCAGAACCCTGCTTCAAAATAACCCGTAATAGAAAATACTCACAGCTGGAGCCTTTTGCTTATAAAAGAGAAATATGTTGAAGGATATACTTTCTTTTCTTGAGTGATTTTAAGGTTTGCTGAACGGTCTCAGTGTGTGTGTGTGTGTGTGTGTGTGAGTGTGTGTGTGTGTGTGTGTGTGTGTGTGTGTGTGTGTGTGTGTGTGTGTGTGTGTGTGTGTGTGTGTGTGTGTGTGTGTGTGTGTGTGTGTGTGTGTGAGTGTGTTTTGGGCTGGTTTGTTTGTTATGTGCAGAGAGCAGACCCAGCCTGCTGACGTTGAGTGAAATCAGAGACAGGTTGGCACGGGGAAGACTTGCCTTGGCACAGCTCAGGCCGCAGACGGGTTCCGGTATGAGTTTACAGTATAGTTTGCCTCTCTGTGGCTTGACAACTCTGTGCTCTGAGAGAGTCTTAACCATGCGACAGACATGCTGTGCACTTTCCCACAGCCGCTGAGTGGCTCAGGCTGCTCTTATGGTTGCTTAACATTTGCACTTGGCGACTTACATGGCACTCTGATATTGCACCAGCTTAATTTTTAGTCCTTCCTCTTAAAATGAGTGTTGCTGTGCCGTTCCACAAAAATGCCCTGCGGTTGTCTCTCAGTTGTGAGACTTGAGGTGACTGGCTAAATGTCAGCGTCGACCATCCCGCGCACGTTTGTTTCTGTTAATCCGACAGTTCCCTTTTAATCTCAGTACAGCGTCTGAAGCAAAGTTCAGTGCAGTGCAGGTACGGTGGGATGATTCTTGGTTTTTCTATGCAAAACTAACGGTCGACAGCCTTGAAGTGAGCAGCAGATATGAATCACCTCTTCCACATTTGTGGTTCTCAAAACGTTTCACTCGTTGACGTTTCCATTCGACTCTGGAGTTTGGGGGAGACCTGCTTCAAACCCACGTCTGTGATTAGTCAGATCTCTGTGACACGTCCTCACACTGCTGCAGGGTCATTACAGAAGACTGCTGTCTACAAAAAAATGTGATACAGAGTGAAAGGTTTGACAATAAAATTGTAGTTTTTGCTTTTTCGAGTGCTGGAAGACTGGATTAAAACAACTCATCAATAACATTAAACAGTTGTAGAGCTGCTGCGTCTCTCTGTTCCGCTTCCTCGGGTGTTTCTCAGCCACTTCATAAAGTGCCGGAGACGTATTAGAAGCCCCAAAATAAACACTAACTTGTTTGTTTTTGGGTTGGTTTTTTTTTAACTACGTGCAGTTGTTTGCATTTTTTCCTTGTTGCTGTTTGTTTTTGTCATTCAATCATTAAAATGGTTCAAAATCATTAAAAAGGTTTATGCCAAGTTCTGTATGAGTGCTCCGTTTCGGAAAGGTTTTGCGTTTAAATGGCAACATTGAGAAAATTATATTTGTTTACATGGAACAGACGAAATTAATCCACTTAAAGATGTTAATGCAATTATCCGATCTGCAGTGTGGAATGGCGGTACGGATTGGCGGGATCCATCAATTTCTCTCATCCCATTCATTGTCTATGTGAAACTGACTGCAGCGCATGCTGCTCTCAGCTCATTTCCATACGTTTTATACTAAGTAGTTGTGGGGAACTGCAATGAAAAAGGAGTAACAGGGCCACATCAATATACTGTAGATAAATGTTTGTTTTGAAAAAGAGAGAAGTTTTTTTTTTTTTTTTATTATTATTAACCTGAATTGTTAAAGGTGCTTATGAAACACGTTAAGCGTGCACAATGAAATGCGATTAATATAGATTAAAAACGAATTATATCTAATCGTGATTCATCTAAATTAATCCACAGCAATGCTGTGATTAATCTAATTGGAAAATGTTTGACGGCACAAGTTTTAACGCGTTTACACGAAGAGGGAGTTGAAGTGGTTTCTAAAAGTTTTTCTCTTCTATCTACACAGAGACGGAGTCTGAGACATGTTCAAAAACTGGAGTTTTCTGCGGCTCAGAACATCACTGTCACGTAAATAAGACCCCAAAATACCACAGAAGTTTCTGTTTACACTTGAAAAATGTGTAAATGGGACTGAAATGCAATGATAAACAGCATTTGTTTTCACAGCAATGTAACTTTGGGAACACTATGAAGATTGTCCTAAATGAGAGAGAACATTAATAACGAAACGAATTGGTTTACATAATTAATAAATCAACATTTTTGTTTACTTGAGTGATCAGGGGAGCAGGTTGGGGTCCAGGGTTGTGCACAGGGAACCCCGATGCATATTTTTGGGACGGTGGGAGGAAACTGGAATACCCAGAAGAAACAAACTCCACACAGGAAGGCATATTTAAACCCATCAATGAATAAACTATAAAACAGTGCTCGACACTGTTTTAGGTTCAGGGGAATATTTTTGCACATCTTCTGTTTTAATTTGTCCTAACGAATAATGTATGACATTTGTTTTGCAGTGCAAGGAGTTGATTTATTAAAAATAGAGCAGGCTTTCCTTACGCGGGATGCATTTCTCAAAATTTCCAGTGCTCTTTTTTCACTTTTAAAAAATTTTAATATTCATATTGTTGTGGAACATTTAGCTTAAAGAAATTGTTGTTTTTTTTTAAATTGTCAGTTGTAGATATTAAGGCATTTGTGATGCTCCTTTGCAAAGAGCTGTTACTTTCAGTTTAGTCAAAAGTTTGGACAAGAGTGAATCATCACGATTACACAATCATACTTGCTGCACCAGCGTTAAAATATCCATCTTTTGCAGACAGATTTTTTTTTGCTCTTTTTCTTTTCGGTGTGGGGAGTGTCACTGTGGGAGGACCGGCTGCACGTCGTGTCTGTGCGTCTCCTCGGCCTTTCCTAAATCAAGAAGGCAGAAGTGAGAAACGGTTGAAATGTGCGACTACCGTCTTCCTGTTGTGTGTGCGTGAAACCCCAGACGGCTGTCTAAGCTGCTCGCACGCAAACGCCGGCCCGGGAACCATGGCAACGGCAGGTCCCCACATGCAGAAGGCGGAAGTGAGCCGGCGCGCTGAGGAAGTTGTTGGTTTATTGATGGCCATCGACGTGGTTTCATGAGAAAGACTGTGACTCGGTGCCTTGTGCTGCGCCGCCGGTCAGCAGGCGTGGGAACGTAGTCTTGGACGTGATGATGACAGCGACACAGTGATTATGAGCAGACATGTCTGGTCGTCTGATCCGCAGACACGAGGAATCGAAATGGGAATTTGCATGAAGACGAGTGACATAACAGATCAGACAGAAGGCAGCAGACATGCCACTTGATAAATCTACAGCGGCGCGTATCTCACGGTCATGTGCATCCGTTACGAAAAGACTTGTTTTTTTTTTCCTTACAAACTGCAGAACTGTCTGGAGTCATCTGATAATTCAGCAGAATACTTCTCAAACCGGCCTCAGCATCTCTGCCATCGCTGTGTCTTTAACGTTGCTATATGAAGCATGCTTATAATGTGCAATTCTGGCCCGTCTGCCGGAAAGAGGAGCGATTGTTATGACCTCTGTTGTGGCTTGAAAAACAAAGGTCTTATGTCTTAATGCGAGGAGGTTCACAGAAAGCAGTTTTGTGTTGAGTTGATTTGTAACATTGAATGCTTTGCATGATTAAACAAAAAAAACAACAACTTGTTCAGCATTTTTTTCACAGTTGTAAATCATATGATGATAAAGAAAGGTTATTTTCCTAACCTGAGCAAGGAATTCATTACATTCTTTGCGATACATATTTTTGATCTTTCTCCATTGACATCACGGCGGACGTTTTCACTGACGCCACTGTCCTGCAGCTGCATTCTGATCTGCCACCATGAGGACCTTTACTAAAAATCCTCTCTGCTGTGTAATTCTTGAAACATGTTGCCTCCCCACAACCTCAATCCTAACACTGTCTTAGTGGCAATTTGTCAAAGTCCAAAACATTCGGTCTGCTCCGGTCTGACCACACTGTCTCCAGGGCCGCTTTCCCGCTCGGTCTTTCTACCGATGATATCCGGACAGATACGACTCAACGCCGCTGTTTCGCTGCACGGCGAGACTGCTGTGATGCAGGTCAAAGGTTCTACAGCTGAACAATACATTTGTAAATTCCCATAGAAGTAATAGACAGAAGCTGGTCTCCATTCTATATCAAGTTGTTTTTTTTTTTCACCTGCACAGGAATGCATAAATATCTTTACTTCTGAAGCATAGATGTTGCTGACCTTCAATTCAGTGTCGCAGGGCCTGCAAAGTGGGAGCACGCTGTATTTGTGGGGTCCAACCCGGCATTGACCAACACCAGTTTACATATATTTATACATGTACATACGCAGACGCCCATGAAAAATAGAAAACATGATTAATCAATATAAGTTGAGGTGAAGGCATGTTTGTAGGTCAGGCTAGTATGATCAGGGTTAGGTAAAGGTTACACTTACAGTAAGTAGTTGAGTTTAGAGTGAGTCTACAGGAAATGAAGTCAATGCAAGTCAATGTAGCGTCCCAGTAAGGTGCAGAAACTCTCTGTCTGTCTGTCTGTCTGTCTGTCTGTCTGCCTGCAGCATGCGGTGGCATTCACAAGTCATCCACCACAGTTTTCTGTCGTAAATTCGACTGTACCCTCGACATTCACAGAAGAAGCACAGTCACGGATGTCTGGAACCACCTGCGAGGCCGGTCCACTGTGGTTTGTGTCGAGTCTTTGCAGCGATGACTCGCTGCCTCCTGGCCTCTCCTTACTCAGACCCTCCGTGAGGTCTTCATGGTCAGTTTTCACTTTCTCATTTGCAGCCCGCCTCATGACAAATTATCCTTCTTAAATATTGAGTTAATAAGCGCAGAGAAGCTAAACACTCAGTCCTGTGGCTTCTTGTGGTTGTCTGGCTTTTGCTTGATGTCTCTGAGAAATATCTTGCAACACAGATAAAATTTCACCCTCTGCTCTTTTTTTTTCCCCCTCTTAGATATTAGATACACTTTGCTTTCTGTTTCAGTTTAAAACAGTTTTAACCGCACTGAAGGCTGACGTGCTTTACATGCTTCTATTTTTTAGATAATGTCCTCACACATTCTGCTGAAATAACGAAGATAAACTTACTTTGTGACAAAAAAAATGTTCCTAAATGTGTAAATTGGAGTGCAGTGTCATTGGAGGTTATTATTTCGCAGGAATTTGGGTTTTCTGAAGAAATGAGATGGAAATAACCAAAGGATTTGTTATTTTTTGTTCCTTCAGTCCAATCTCATTTTGCTGAAATCACTTTTGATGAGGGAAAGAAATAGAATGATGCAGCAAAATATTTTCTTTTTTCTTAGTGAAACTCCTCAGTTTGTGTTCTCATTTTGGGAAATATGATCATTTTAACTTTACTTTGGAGGAAGATTTTCCAGTTTCCACACCTTGTCAGCGACATCTCCCTGCCTCTTAATATAAACACAACATGCATCATGAGAACATAAGGTTATAAACACAGGTTATATATTTAGAATAGCAAACCATCTCAAACTATAACACTTGATCCTTTTTTCTAAGACTGGTAACATTTTAACAAAGGTTTTTCACACATTATTATTGGGCTGATTTGAGTTATATTAGCATCAATGTTATTTGCTACCAGGATGTCACCTTGTTGCTCTGAAATATTTTCTGAGCTTGATTCTATCAATACTTGTTGCAAATGTGGAATATCTATTTTTTTATTTTGGTTAATTACAATGTTTTTCTTTAAACATTTTCACTTTAAAATAATTTGGATCTGGTTTGGGTTTGATTTTTTTCTTCTTTTTTTAACCATATAGAATGCCATATAAAATGACAATAAATTTCTACCTGCCACTTTGTATTTTTTTTATTCAAGTTGCATTTAGGACATTTACCCATTTTCAATTTTTTTTTTAATCACATTTTCTTGCCAGAGGTTTGGACACTATTGTGCAAAAGTGCATGCTGCTGATTTAACATGTAGGTGAAACATTTTCATGCCTCTATGCACATCATAGAAATTATGGAGCCTAATGTAGCAGGAGTAACCAACATGTTCCACATGGTACATCAACTAAAAAAAGTCTTTTAACAACTTTTTTTGTATGTTTTCTCATTAATAATTAATATAATGTGTTCTTAAAATAAGAGTTAAAAATCCATTGTCTACTACTCTGCTTACATCATGTTATGGTGAATATGGACATGATAAACGTATTTTAAAATCTGAGCTGTACTCAATGTTAAATGTTCTTTTCCCTCCTTGTCACTCTTTCTTTGTGAATGTTTGTTGTGGTGCATTTAGGTTCTGTGTGCAAACCGCTGCTGGTATTTCATTTAATCTGAGTGATGATTCCACATACTTACATGGCAGCAAATGACAGCTTCCCCACATCCTGTAACCCACGTTGTTTGGGAAACCATTTTAATGTATGGCTGTATTAACATGGGGATCACGGGAGACGTCTCATCTTGCAGGAGCGCTGTGTGGCCGTGCATGTGGCTCTTTGCTCTCGTATCCCACAGCCACACCTGCCACAGTCTGGCTTCTGCACAGCCTCAAACCTCCTGCAAGCTGCGCCCAAGTTGACCGAGCATGCCACCAAGCACCCTCAAGGGGAGAGGGGGGGGGGGGGGCGCTCCCCTCATCCAGAACCCCACAACACCCCAGGCGTCAGAGGAGAGGGAGTGTGAGGTTGTCGTGGGGTGGGGGGGGGGGGGGGGGGGGGTAAACCACCCTCACCAGTGCATCAGTCCTGTGGTGGCAGAGCCGAGCTGAGAACAAGCACTCGAAACAGATCAGATGGAAACAAGCACCTGATGCCTACTGCAGGGCCTTTATGTGCACACCGGCTGGAAGAGAGTGAAAGGGGGGAGAAGAAGAACAAGGGGGAGAGTTTATGGGCTGCTAAATGCCAGACTCACCACAGGTGGGAGCTCCTCTGTCGACCCTGTTATAAAAAAAAAGAAAGGAAAATGGTGTCTGTTCAACTACTCTGGGACGTGATGTCCAACAATGCAGCAGGCAGCGGTCACAGCACATGCAAAACAACTGCTCAGCAATAAGACCATATACATGGTCGTTTTTTTTTTTTCTCTCGCTGTGTTGACACACTTCTAAATGCCATGCGGTTTGGTAAGAGGAGGGACGGGCCGCTAGGGTCTTCTGGGAAGTCCCCCCGCTGTCAGAGATGTGGCTGCTCTCATGAAGGTTTTTCATTGTAAGAGCTTCCAAAAGCGAGAGGTGAATCATTTTCTCAGTATAAAAAGGAAAAATAAATGTTGCTGACCTCAATAAAAAATAGATTTTTTTTTTTTTTCTTGGACATGTGGAGTTTGAAAACCCCTCCGAAAAAGTCCAGCTTTTCTTTCATCAAAGAGCCAAACATGCCCACTCATGTTCCCTCATCACGCCGCTTGCCATAGTGAATTTGCTAAACCATAAAAAGTTATTTTGGAAATGTTATTTTTCTTAATTTGCAGTTCTTTCCATATTTTACAGCTCTTCTTTCCAAATTGCGGCACCGCCTGTGATTTTTGTGGCGAGGGAAGCAGATCCCATTGAAGTCCATTACATTGTCCAGTAAAAGGCTACTTCTATGTGGCCTGGTTTTAGGGCCCTGGTTAAAAACACAAAACCAAGCCGGGCTCTTAGGGTCGGTGCAAAGGAAAACCACCACTCCACGACAATGAATATTTTACCTTGCTACCGGCAGTCCAGCAAGCATTTAGCGACCACAGGCAATGTTAAGTGTTCCTGACCAGAGGCGAAGGGGGCACTTAACAAATGATAATGCCCGCTATCTGTCAGGGCTCCGGCCTGCCACTGCTGCCTGAGAGCTCGCCAGTGGCCGGAGCCAGACCACTCTACGCCCACCGCTGTCCCACCGGCTAACCACACGGTTCACAGCCTCCAGCACACACACACACACACACAGACACACACCTCTTCTTCCTGGTGGTATGAGGGGTCACTGGTCACCAGTTTTAATGATGGCAGCCACTCCGGTGGCTGACTGACCCTCTGACCCCGGCCATCAGTACGGAATGACACAGACGTGACCTCCTTAAGAGGCTTTTTACAGTAACAACGAATAACTATTATTGCATTCAAGGAAATCATGGTTCACTGCCATAATAACCGAGCAAGTACTTAACAAGGCAAGAGAAGAAAAGACATTTAAAAAAGAACATTTAGAGGTAAGCAAATCGAACAAAAACTATGTACAACCAATAAATGCTCAGGTAAAACCCCCACAACAGTCTGTAAATAATAAAGCTGGCCTGATCTCACACATATATTTTCTCTCTGTTTAATACTTTTATGAACGAATCCATGACGTCTCGAAGAATGCATCTGTGGCACTAAAGCTCTGAGAGGTCAGAGACACAGAGGAGAACAAAACCGCAAATTAAACGTTAGTGCTAATAACAAAAAATGTGTTTCGAAACGTGAGGAGCGTGCGTAAAAATCTATTGCCTCTTTTGTATTTAAAAGTCTTCCAGCTTTTTTTCCAGACATAAGTTGTATCACTGGAGCAGGGAGGTCCTTAAATTTCATATTTTACCAGCAACAAGCATAATAGTGATGTGTTTGCAAAGCCCTGCATAAATATTAGTAAATACAGTTGAATGAAGTAGTAAATGAAGTAAAAAAAAACTAATTATCGAATTTAAGGAGTAAGTAGTTATAGTAACAGATTTTCTTTTCAATGTGTTGTTCCCAAATCATTAAATCGGCTTTAGTTGTTTTTCAGAGCCAGTCAGAAGGAGAAACACTGGCCTTTGTGGTGCTTACAGCGGGACTTCATGTCCAGCGATAACTCTAATTTGATTTGATTTGCTGCCCAGTGGGACTTCAGACGTGAGTTAATCGTCGACTGGATGCCTTCGTCCCAATGTGATGGTTTCATATTATGCGATAACAGACAGGGTCTCCGGAGTGGGTCTCTCAGAGGTGTGGCGAGTGCAGCAGACATGTGAAATGATGGTTATCAATCATAGGGTGGCTCGCATGTCGCTGTTCACGTGAGTGAAACAGCAGCAGAAGACACATTGCTTCACACTAGTTTTTCCTGCACCCTTTTCATCCCCTGCCCAGGACGTGAAACTGCAGAAAAACACAAGTGTTCAGTTTTGCTGTGAAACAAAACAAAAATGTGGGGGGGGGGGGGGGGGGGGGGGAGGAGGAAGGAAGACTACACAAGCTCACTTTTCCTCCAAACTCAGCCTGAAGAGCAGCCAAAGGAACAGTGAGCGCTGCCCAAGTAGTGAGTGAGGGGGAAAAGGGAGGGGGGGGGGGCGAGAGAGTAGCCAGCGGGCCCTCTGTGTGGTCCTCCTTGAGAGCGTGTTCTGTTTAACTCTCGCCAAAGTGTTTTAAAGTGTTACAAGTGCATTAGTGCTGTGGGTCACGCCTTTGCGTGGCTAACCTCTGACCCTCCCCTCCAGCAGCTCCAGGGCCTGAGGAGTGAGCTCATGTTGAGGGGTTAGGCCCCCACTGTTTGCAGAGGTAGCCGGCCCCAGGGAAGTGTGGAGGGGCCGGCGGCAGAGGGGAGGGCCGGGCAGCGGCCCTGTAATGATCTCCTCATGGATCTTTAATGGCTCCCCTCCGTTAGTGTTAGTGTTCGCACTGGGGGGACACTGAATTATTCAGCAGGCTAAAACTGTGATCACACACACACACACACACACACACACACACACACACACACACACACACACACACACACACACACACACACACACACACACACACACACACACACACACACACACACACACACACACACACACTGTCTTTCTTATTTGTCATTCTCTCATCTGATGCTTTTTGTATCTCATCTGACACTTTTGTCAAAATAAAGGCAACACAGCTTTTTACAAGAACTTTTGACTTGAGTGCTGAACACGCAGCAGGTCACGATGAGCTGCACGACCGGAGACAAAACAAACCTTCGACGACAACACCACGCTCCTTGTAAACAAAGGCGATAGATAGTCAAAGTGCGGAGCTCCGTGCTATTTTTCCCCAAACAGCTCATTGGTCAGCAGCTGATGTTCACATAATGCTCGAGAACTTCACTTTCTGTTCTGATGCTTTTGTTTTTCATGCACATATATCATGCTGTCTCAGCTATGTCAAATCACACATGCAGAAAAAAGATCTTACTCATTGTGTTGTCAAATGATGATCCATCACACTGCTGTGTCCTGCACAGGCGTCTTTTGTTCTTTTTTCTTTTTTATGTTTCAATTGTTTTCTGTTTGTGTGTGTGTTCAAAGTGACCATGCCACCTAGTGGTGGCCCCAGCCTCAGGCCTACTTGAGCACAGGGTAGACTCACTATCAAACAGCACAACAAAGTTCACTAAGATATATTTGACAGGCTGCTGAGTTGATACTGTAACTCAAAGTCTAGACTGGAGTTTACAACTTGATTGATCAGTTTCGTAACAACCAAATCTCTTAATCCTCAAAACATATAGCCTTCCAGTGTATGAAAATGCTGTCAGAACCCACAGACCATAACCACTTTTGTGAATGACTTGTGCACGCACGCACGCACACACACACACACACACACACGCACGCACGCACGCACGCACGCACGCACGCACGCACGGACGCACTGGGCTGCACAAGCTAATTGCGCGTCATCATTAGAACATGGTTATCCGTGCTGTCTGGGACCTTCAACCTGCACCAAAGGCCTGATTTGCATTACTTAGACCACAGTCGGCACTCAGGAAATATCTTTTTTTTTCAAACCAGGTTACCATGGGTAACCCACCACAGCTTATAATGACAGACCTATATTGAAAACCCAAAATATTTATCAGCCTCTCTTCCCTCGGCGTGATTCCTGTGTGTCAGAGTTGTTTTAAATAAGTAATTATTGATTCATATTTTGGGCAACAACTGTGGAAAAGACATGTGTTTGCACATTAGGGTTTGATAGAGGAGTCCTTTCACGGCGCTGCTATCTGTAGCATAAATGAAGTCTTGTCTCTCTGCAGTTTTTAATAAAGCAATGCTCAGTGTTTAATATCGGCAGCTGAGGAGGACCGTGTGTGTGTGTGTGTGTGTGTGTGTGTGTGTGTGTGTGTGTGTGTGTGTGTGTGTGTGTGTGTGTGTGTGTGTGTGTGTGTGTGTGTGTGTGTGTGTGTGTGTGTGTGTGTGTGTGTGTGTGTGTGTGTGTAACATTATGATCTCTGATTGAACATGTCACTGATGGTTGATGGGGGGGGTTCCCTGGATAGCAAATGACCCTCTGGCTTCCCCGGGCGAGCTTCATCTGTCCCACTCTCTCTGTCTCTCTCTCCTGCTTCTTCCAGAAGCCCCTTAAGAGGCCTGCTGCAGTTTTCACTGCAGACCCAGGGGTCAGATGGAAAACATACACTCATAAACAGCATCTATTATTCATGGCTTCGGCCCGGTGATCCACTCACAGCACCCAGCGGCTACAGCAGCTGTCCAGCCACTCCAGTGGCTGACAGACAGGATCAGTCCAACGCCAACGTGCACATTTGAGTTAATATACTTTTAACCAGCTGCAGTGATCGCAGCACCCTGCAGAGACGCACACATCTGTGTCGAATCTGCGTTTGAAAATAAATGGCTTTGCACTTTTGAGAGCAAGTACACTTTTATAAGCCTGATGACGACGGCCGCTTCTTGTAAATACACTGTTTGTATAATTTCCTTTTTTCCAAATCAATTCGCTCAAAACATTGGGCACAAGAATGACTCATTTGAGTATCATGAAGTCCTCTGTTGATGTCTAACAGGGGCAATTAGGACTTTTCCAGTGCAGTGATTGTGTCATTTGACAACATTGGCAGTTTTGCGTGTAAGTGTGGGCCCTGATTTGACAGAGTGTTAGTGTACTAATCCATTAGTGTCCCCAAAGGCCTTGTGATTATACACACTGCTAATATGCACATTGGTGCTTTTCTTTGAGAGACTCTTTCTGCTGATGGTATCAGTGGCAGGCTGGGTGGGTTTATTTTGTGTATATATGTGACTGTGAGAGGTGAAAGAATATTTGTACATTTGGGGGTCTGGCAGCTCAGAAGATATGGAATTTTTTTTTTTTTTTTTACACCTAGTCTCACCCACTGCCAGAAGCTCCTTCAACATTGCCCCTTGGAGCCCCCTTTTTCCTCCCGACTCCACCCACCCGTCCGCCCAGCCTTCACAGCGAGCTCAGCAGTAAGTGACTCCCGCTAACGACCTCTAATGATTTTAATCATCTGCAATCAGGAGCAGGAGTCATGAATCTCTGGAGCAGAGACAGAGAGACAAGACAGACAGAAAAAGAGGGAACCAAAGAGAGGGGGAGTGCATTTTCTTTGGCGGGGCAACAGAGGGGTGGTCATATGGAGTGGAGGAGCCTGGCACAATTACCTCCATAGCTCCTCGGGAACATGACTCCCAGCTCCGGAGCAGGAGACGAGGAATGGGAGCGCCGTTCTGGCTCAGGCGGGCTTGATTTGTTGGCTGCCTGTTCTGATATCTGTAACAGGAGAATCTGAAGTCTTGATCTTGTAATTTGACAGTCGGTTTCCAACTCATCACTGTAACGCTGCGCAACGAGCAACCCGGCCGAGGATTTCTGTGCTCCATCTTGATGATTTCAACTTTCAGGTCATGGTTCATTGAATGTGGGAGAGACAGAGGGATAGATATGGTAGCAGAAACAGACAGTTGGTTGTTGAAGGGGGAGGGGGGGGCAGATTTGGTGGAAGTGAGTTAAACAAGAAGAAGTCTTTGCCTGCTTTCAGTTAGTGCAAAAGAAAATGTCAAAAACACTTTCAAAAATGGCATGCAAATAAATAAACATAAACTCATTTGCAGACTAAATATAAACGATCCTGCTTACAGACATTCTTTTCTCACTTTTCACTTCTCCAAACCCCTCAAAACTACAGTACATCCACATCCTCCCTCATGATAAAAATACAACTTGCAACATTGACATCTCAGTGGAGCTCCACATTGGGAACATAGCGTGGTTGTTTGTGGCTGCCGGGGGTGAGTCGGGAGCGGGAGGGGGAGTTTGAGCAGGACCCTGCCAGAGCCGCATGAAGCGGGACCACCCAGGGTGGCGTCAGGCGCTTGGCCGGGGTTCAGGGAAGTCGGTCGGCCGGGGCCCGGCTGGCAGCTCGTGCCCGGGGCTGAGGCAGCAGGCGGCAGCCGGCGCTCTGAGGCCCTGCCAGAGTGGACACAGATATTCAGCCCAGCCCACAAAGGCCACTTCAGCCTCCCACAGCATAACACAGCAGAGCCACAGTGATACCGAGTGCGTAAGTGTGTGTGTGTGTGTGCGCGCGCGCCTGTGTCCGTTCACGTAGGTCGGGTAAAGTTTGGGAGATATTTTTAGGTTATGGCTTCCAGGGATGTAGGAGACCTCCCATATGGAAATGAAGAGGTTAAACCCAGAAAATGTTTATTCATGGGAAGTCCATGCCTCAGCAGCATCTATCTTAAGATGTTCCTTGCAGTGCATCGCTTCGCCGTGTGTGCAGCTCCACATGTACAGTACAAGTGTTAACCAGTTCCACCCTGCAGGGCTGCACTGTCGTCGATCAGGCTGCAAACAAAGACTCTCCCCTCCTGTTTATCTCTTCCAGTGGGGCCAGTCATTTCATCGCAGCACTTACAGCTTATAAACTCCTTGACAAATTACATTAGTATTTAGCTTCTCTCAGCAGTTTACCGCCTTGCTGCCAAAGTATCGTTTATCACCCTGTAATTCACTTTACTAGGTAAATTCACTTTGGCAGGTCTGTTGGGTCTGTCTGCAGCAGAGGATGTCGGAGGGGAGATGGGATGCTGCCTGGGTGTGTAAACAGCTTCCTGAAGCCAAACGTGACTATCGTGTCCGTCAAGTTGTGTGTTTTCTGGTTCACACGTATCTCTTAAGACGCCAAACACGACCGTGAACAGCGTTGCTGTTGTGGAGTCACACTTGCATGCTGTATATTTTCCTGCTCTCCATTTGCCTCCCTGCTTCGCTCCCATGAGAGGAGCAGTGTGAGCAACCCTCAGACCTGATTCCATTTAAGGCTTATACAACTTTCTCAAACAGAATAATATTTGCTGTCAGCCTTTTATTGAATTATTCCATCAGAGGAGAAAAACAGAAATGGATGGGCGGCCTAGAGGGGGACGGATCAAAGTTTACAACATTCACTCCCACTTACATGACGATTCAAAGTATTTGTTTGCTGCTCGTAAAATCTTTGAAATCATCCCCCACCCCCCCCCCCCCCCCTCATATCCCTTCCCTTTCTTGCATGTTTCATGTACAATTTAACCACAAATATGTTGAAAACATCATTAGCGTCCACTGAGATCTAATAATCTGTCTTGCTAACCACACTTTCAGTGTCACACAATTGTTTGGGTGTGGGCTAATAAAATTTCCACGATGGCCTCATGAAAAACTGTGACTACTGTGGAGTACCGAGCCATAAATTATTACTCAATATAAATATATGTCTCCTGATAATGGTTTGGAGATGCTCTCGTTGGGCATCGGTCAGGTTTTTATGGTTATGTTGCTTCGAATTCTCATAGTTCAATACAACAAATCCAGGAAAACTTGTGTAAACTTTTCGAACAAGTTTTATTGCAAACAGCATGTACAATGTTTCTTAAATTTGGATTCATTGATTAACAGGTTGTATAATTCCACAGTTTCACTCTATTGCAAAGTGATGTTTGGTCGTATTCCGTCTGGTTTAATGAAATGTGCAAGATTTTAGCTCAACTGACAGGCTCGACTTCTCGCACAATCTGTTGTTTATTAGTGTGGCGACTTTCAGCCGACTGCGTGTCATAATGGAAACAGATCTGAAGACACAAATGTGGTTTTGTATCTGTTTTCTTGCTGCGCACCAGTCAGAGCGGAGCTCATTTGCATGTGCAGGAAGTGCAACCAGCTGAGAACACACGACAAATGTAATGTGAAACATGAAGCCACAGCAGGTAGCTGTGATGATATTGTAAAATGAAACCTCTTTTGATAAACAGAGCTCTTGAATTTGAACAATCATAATGAGAAAAGGCAGGTTTTAGTCTCTTAAATGTGTCAGATACATGGAATTCATTTATATTCTCTGCAGAGATTCACCAATATCATGTATTTGTATATAAGTAGTAGTTTTAAAGTTAGCTTGACCGTTCTAACATGAATTGCCCCTGAGTTGACGTCACAACATGTGTTCCACTTTGATGATAAGTGTGCCAGACTGAAATAAGATATTTATTCATCACCTGCTCTGCTCATAGTGGGTGTGTTTCACACTTTCAGGGTGTATCCACTTCTATTTTTACACTTGGCTGTTTAGTTTAGTAACCTATTAAAGCTGAGGAGGTTAAAAGCTGCTGCTTTTGTTAGTTCAGCCTGTTAAGTGTTAGTATATGGCTATTTCCTCCAGGCAGTTTGCACCAGCGTAAATTCAATTCATGTTAAACCATTAAAAAGAAAATACTCGAACATACTTGGTCATTAATTCAGAACCATCAATCACGGTCTGTCCTTGAAACTCATAATGCCGACTTCGTTTTTGTTGCTCGAAGCCGTTTGTCATTGACAAACCTGCTCACATTTTGTGGTTTTGAAACAACAAAGGCAAAAGTGGCATTGGCAGGAGGAGCAGCATTCTCCTTCCTGAGCTGGCACACTGCACTTCCTGCTCCCGCATCTTGTTTGAGTTGAGTGGAGCTCATGCAAGGCCGGGCAGGTGTTTGACTGATCTTCGCAGCCTATTTCCCAGGGCCGTTTATCATTGTCACGGCCGCGGCACAACTCAAGGCCCCCCTCACCCCCACACATTCAGGGTAAACCCTTCAGTGGGCAGCTTTACTAAACCTTAACAGACTGATTGAAGCTTGGAGATTCTCTCAAACACCATCCTCTGCCCATCTTTCACCTGGCTGACTGCGCACCCTCACCGCCGATGTTGCTTTTCAGCTGCCTCACGCTGTTCCCCTTTTAACGGCGCTGTCCCCGTCCATCAGCACAGATAAATTGCCCCAATCGTTCCCCTTTGCCCCCCTCCGTGATACATTTGCAATTAATTTATTTTGCCTTGGTTTCCTCTCTCCGTGCCTCTCCTTTCCCCTTGATCCATGGCTGAGCGGTCTGGAAGTGATTTTGACGCTTTAGCTGTAGCGTGCAGCTGCCTGTTGGGGACATTTTGCACTCCCTGACTTTTCAGCGCAAGGGAAATGCCATAATAGGTTGCAAGAGGGGGGAAAAAAAAAACTGTAAGGGATTTTATTCCATAACTCTAAGACTTCTAAGGGTTGCAGTTAAAAATAAAGCAGCTGTTTCCCGAGGAAGTTGTATTTATTTATCTTAATTGGTGATCAAGGAGGGTGCATGTGAAAACAGCCTCCACATATTGAGGAAATGCTTGCATTTGCTTCCGATGTGAAGCGGAAGTGGTTAGTTAACTTGGGTGCAAACATGCGAAGGCGTGAACGCTGAGGTTTGATGTGCTGCAGACCCTCCGCCCTGATGCTTCTCCCCACCCTGCTCGTCTTCCGCTGGACACCCGCTGACCCCAGGGTTTAGCTGATGGGGCAAATCACTTCTGCCACCTCCGGAGAAGAAAACAAGCACCAGTTGCAACCACAGGCCACAGTAATCGAGCACATTTCTACTCCCATCATCTATTTTTCTAACTGGGCTACACTGTTTGTGCATGATTGTGTGTAATTAGTTATAGTGCCTGAAGAGCTCAATTAGTTTTTCTAAACAAACCAGATAAATTCTGTGTATGTCTGAAAGAATTAAGTTAATGTGAACTGGTCTATCCATATATATATATATATATATATATATATAAAGTCTGAAAATCAGCATTGACAAATGTGTTTATTCTACAATGATCTGAGGACCTTTCCTGGTGCACAAACTACAGTTTTTGTGACACGTAATCGGCTGCAAATTATTTGAAAGAATTATTGCAAAAACTTACAGGCACGTCAGGTAAAGACTACTTCAACTAATTCTAACAAGCTCGTGAAAAAAACCCAAAGATTATGATCTTTTTTTTTTTTTAAATGCAGCATGAATGACAGCATTTATTCACTCTCTCAAATTATAAAGAAAGTTCTTTATTTTTCCTGTGAGGAGTTTGTTTTTCACATCCTATCATAAAATCAATCCCGAGATGCCGTATTTCATGCGTAAATGTAACTGTTGGACTGCAGTAAACACTTTGGTCACTTTTATGTACAGTACCATGTCATTGTGGGCAAAAATGCTGCCATAGCAATCCCATAGCTGGAAGACTTTTTACCCCCAAAATGGCTGAAACCAATTTTCATAATTCCTTCTTATGGACGTTCAGTAAACACAAATGTGATCAAAGTTTTTATTTTTATTCATAGGTGAAAGGAACTTTACTTCTGATAAAAATGGCACTATTACAAAACATCAGATAGTCCTCTTAAGTAGATAAAGGTGGTTATTGCTGTGTAAGGAAAACGTGTAAAGAAGTTGTATTCATGTTTCTGGTTGAATTTAGACTTCATGCTTGACAAGTCGAAAGGAAAGGGAACTTTTTTTGCAAGGGGGAAACCATTTTCAGCTGTTATGCAGAACTTGTCATTCTTGTCACAAATACAGCCACAGATAACCCTCGTACATGTGAGTTAATGTTTATTTAAGGCAGGGGCCACAAACCGCCCAATTTCATTTCCAGTGGGCCGCACCGGTAAAAGTGTGCCATTGTAACCCTTAAATTTAAACTTTAACCTTGTTTTTGTGCTGAGTACATGTGATGAAAATGTCTATATTTTCACACAAAAAAACAAAAAATTACTACTGAAAATGACTGCAGTCTCAACATAAATCTGATTTTAATGAAAATTTTCTGGCACTAAATACAGTGAAATGTTCAGAAAAACTTCTCGTAAAATTTGATTTTGAGGCTGGTTTGATCGCAACGAGCACTGATATCTCAGTTCTGAAATCAGCTTTGAAGTCTTCACAATTTGTTTGGTGGCTTGATGGCCCAGATTGGAGCCTCTTTCAGGCCAGTTTTGGCCCACGGGTGTTATGTTTGACGCCCTTAATTTAGAGGCTGCAAATGATGTGGTTAACACTACAGCAAATGGCTGCATCAGGAGAGAAGGGGAAAAAAGAGAGAAAGCAGCTCTCCCACAGTTTCATCGAAGACAAAAGTAATGAGTTGTCTTATACTTCCCTGATAGTAACAACATTGTTTATATTGTAATCGCTGTACAACAGCACCGCTAATAATGTGATGTTTGGTCCATTTGACCGACACGTTGTCGTGTTCACTTATTGTGAACATTAAGTCCTTTTCACCCGCGATCATACGGAAAATATGCTTTTCACTGAGCTGTAGACTGAAACTTAGTAATAATCACCGCCGAATACAAAATCTGCTTTGAGGGACTTGCTGCGGTCGAGGACCACGGAGGAAACTCCCCACAGATAGCGAGAACTCTTTTTGCTTTACAGCCAATTATGTGGCCACTGGTCAAACAGTTGTTTATATTGCCACCACTCTGGTCGATTTGTTACCCACCCTCAATATTTCAAGTGCATGTGTGTATGTTGTGTGTGTCTGTGTGTGTGTGTGTGTGTGTCTGTGTGTGAACCCACAGTCCCACAGCCCAGTGGTCGACTGGTGGTTTTAGGGGGAGACTCTCTACCTCAAATACAAAGATGGCTAATTGCACCCCACCCCCCACCCCCCACACAGCCGCAACACACACACACACACACACACACACACACACACACACACACACACACACACACACACACACACACACACTTCCCCGTTCCCTGTTGTTCTGCTGGTTGCAGGGAGGAGGAGAGGATTAATGTTAATTGCGATGTGTGGGAGCCTGGAGAGAGGCCAGGATTACTGGGGGTTTCTCCTTGATCCTCAGAGATGCTGATGGTAATGCTCCCTGCCCATCCCCGAGCAGCCGCCCACGCAATGTACCCGTACGCATCGAACGCACACCACTCCCACACACATACGGTGGGGTTAAGTTTCAAGAGCACAGCAGCCCTTAAGTATAGGTTGTGTGTCCTGAATCACTGGGGGTTGGTGATTCACTTCTCCCGGTGCAACTGTAGCTCCTCTGGGAGTGTGTGTGAGGCAGCGGCGTTGCGTCAGGGCCGCTTTTCTGCTGTTTATGTCTGCCGACGTGTGCGCAGGCTGCACCTCCAGCTGACGCACTACCTCCTCGGTGGGGTTAACCCAGTCTACAATGGAAGACAGACTCAATTTTCACCGCACTGTCTGCTCATTCATCGTGACTTTGCGCACAATTTTATAACTTTAACTGTGTGAGATGTCAGCCAGTGGGGGTTTGGTGCATTTGTACAAAATCATGGAGACCGTAAGGGGCATTGATCATGTAATTACGGACAATTGCAGTTTAATTTTTCCCGTGTTTTACTTTTATTAGCAGAGTAACTTGATAAAAAGAGGACGAGGCAGGACGGGTTGCAGATGCTGCCTCTTTACCAGGCCCGATTTTGAAATTGATTATAAGCAATGTATTCATTAAAAAATGCATTAAGTAAATAATTGTAGCACAGGCCACAACAATTCAGTTTGACCAGCCACTGCTGGTCAAATTTATCCTGGCGTAAATAATTTTGGTCTGCAAGTGGTCGTCAGCCTGACCCCTGGCCATGACTTGGTTCCTTTAGTGTTTTCACATAATTTTAAATGTTTATCGAGTCTCAAGGCATATATTTGCCATCTCTGATAGTGGTGATAACTAAACTTTACAATATCTCTTACAGAAAGCTTACTGAAAAAACTTGAAACAAAATTTTCAAGCTGGCAACTTTTGAGATATTACAAAGCTCTAGTGATGAATTACACTTGAGCCACATAGGCACAGATATTTCCTGGTATTGGATCCACCCTGGTCCACTTGTTATAAGTCATAATCAACAGTTGGATAAAACAAAGGGCGTCACTGCTACTGTTTTCAGCCATTTCCCACTCAAAGATTTGTTGTCTGATATGTCAAGTACATTTTTATAATGCTGGAAACTGAAAGGAACTCTTTCAGGTGCACTAAGAACCGTTCAGTGCTGGAGTGGAAAATTAAAGCATGATTAAATGTGTTAATGATTTTTTTTTTTTTTTATTAATTAATCAGTTGAATGTAGTGCAATAAAGTCCCAGCCCTACCTGAAAACAGACAAACACTAAACTGACTCTCCTTTGCTGTGAATGATGAAGTACTATCTATTCAAATGAGGAACAACTCTTTTCCATAAAGTCGGACTTTGACCCACATCCTTGTTGCAGAAGCATTCTATCTTTTTATTGTCCTTCCATTTCTGCTATAATCAAAACTGTTCAAGTAAATCATTGTAAAACCTTAAATTATATGAGCCATCTATCCTAGTAATACTAGTTGTGTTATTGTGGTCCATTTGAAGGCATTGCACTTCAAACACACGGCCCTGTTGTGTGAGTTCTTCTCTCCAGCATGGAGTTCCATGCCGGGCCCTTTTTGCTCAGTCAGGCCTCACCACCATTAGACTAGCCATTGTGTGAGAAGCCGCAGGCCTGCCCTCCTCCCTTAACAAAATCATGTCAAAAAGCAATTAATATCTTAATACCTCCATCAGCGCCAACCACCAAGCCGCCAAAAGGCTGGACTCTTTGTTTTTTTCCGCATTGGTGTCGGCCGCTGTGCTGCTCTCGCCTGGCCCGTGGTTTCCTCGGTTTCATTTTCCCGTGCCCCGGTGGTCAGCTGTGGTTTTCCAGGGGGCATGGGGTAGGACGTTGTGGGCAGGAAGGTCCTCCACTCCACCCGAGCATTAAGTACTACTCTTCAGGCCCTAAGAGCTCCAGTGGCCACAGCCCTGGCCCCATCTAATGCAGCGGCCTCCGGATCAGACCTGACCAAAGACTCTCATCCACTCTCCAGGCTTTCCATCCATTAAGAACACACAAGGATGATGTCGACACCTATGATTATTGCCGTGGATTTGCTCTCAGGGGAGATTTACTCCACAGAAGAGGGTGTTTTTTTTTTTTTCTTCTTCATTCGTTTGACTACTGATCCAGTGTTTGAGGAGTTTGTCTGACAGGATTTCTCTTTGATTCATAAATGTTGTGTCTAGTTGTAAATTCTTTCCTCCTACATATCAAGTCGTGTTTAAAAATGATTAATGATGCCTTCTTCTGTTCTTAAGCCACAGGTTGAAAGAAGAAATTGCTGACATGCTCATTTGTTTTGTCTCTCCAGAGCTTATATGAGCTTATATTGCACAAGCATTAGCCAGGTAATAATAACTCCGCAGATTCCTCTCCTATCAGTAAAGCTGATTAAAGAGCTTTTCGTTTCCTCCCATCCACTCACTACTGAACACAATACCTGGTCCCAGTTAGGTGTTTCTTTTATAGCTTCAAAGGAATGAAAAAAAAAAGAAAAAAGGATGGGTTTTGCTCCTGCGCCATGGCTCCGCAATATTTGGTTTCTCTACATTTTCATTCATTTCTCTTGGCAGTCAGGACCAGTGAGTGGTGGAAGGTCTTGGCAGAACATACGATAAAAGCTCATGATTAAAGGGATGAAAATAAGTGCTGTATATAACTCATGTGTCCATTAACCACTGAGAAGAGAAACAGAAAGAGTAAAAAAAAAATGTTTTCCTTTTCTACTCTTGCCTTGCCAGTTTGTCTATATTATAAATGTAAAATATATTCATCCTCATCTTTCTGTTTAGTTTCTCAGCTGTACCGCACCTTCTCGTTGTGAAAGGCTATATGCGTCCTCTCCGGGTCAGGAGTTTTTGTGATGCATGCACTGGCATACTGTGTGGTCAACATGCTTCTTTTGTCTTTTGTAAGCCATTGTTGCCACGTTCCATACAACCACAATATATATATATATATATATATATATATATATATATATATATATATATATATATATATATCTCATCCCATCACCCTGTAAGCCCACACACCTTGACCAGAGTGGGTGGTGTGAGTGCCTTTGAATACACTGTCGTGGTTTGGCCCCAGGCCCCCGCCTGGCTGGCATGGTGATATTTGTTTTTCAGCTCCTCTGGACAGTTTGCCTCGCAGCACTATTGAGAGCCCAGTTATTCAGCTTTCCTTTACCTTCAGCAAAGTAACAGCTGTACAAACAAGTATACATTAAATCAGGTCTTGTATTAACGACTTTATGTTGGAGTCTCTCTGCGGCGGCAGTTCTGGTATTCTAAGAAGTTGTAGTGGTCGTTGTAGCGGTGGTGGTCTCGCCTGAAGAAAATGCTGATGTCGGCTGACTTTCTCAAGGGCGCTCGCTGGTGGGGAGCAGTGGCACGGGCCCAGCTGGACCTTCAGGAAGTTGATTTTTTTGAAGTGTGCTGCACAAACGTGATTACTTGAACATGGACTGCATAAGCAGCTATAAAGTATTGGGTTACAAGTGACTTGGCAGCTTTAGTGAACACATTGTCTTTTTATAATGACAGGTTTTATGATTATGGGCTTTGAGTATTACATCTGCCTCTGGTTGCAGCCTTTTTCAAGAAATTTTGATTTATCTTGAGACAGAAAGCCAATTGAATAGCTCGCGTAGCAATTGTTGATGGTTTAAGACTGGGAGAGGTTGTTATGATCCATTCGGCACAAACTCTGAGTGGGGCCTATTGTAGAAAAGATTGATTTACTATTTATCCCTCTGACAGCGCAGATAGGGAAGAGTCATAATTCTGTGCACTGGGGAGATTAAATTCCTGTATCGCTGTCAGCTACATTAACTGACTTCCTGGATCTCAATTCAATTAGCGCAGCAGCATTCTCTAGCATTAATAAATCAATAGTGATGGCCTGCAGATAGACATCCTGCATGCAGCATGTTGAAGATGCTCTCTGCGCACATACATATACACACTTACCAACACTCAAAACACTCATGTGTTACAGCATGTCTGCGCTGTTCATTACTGTTCAATAATGATTCCCAGCCCTGCTGTAGACGGGACAGTCAAGGAGCTCATTAGCTGATGTTTAACTACGCCTCCACACAGCAGGGTGGGACACTTTCTTTCGATAGAGATCAATTAGATCCAGGTTGCAAACATGCAAACAAACCTATTGATGGATTGTGCTGCAACACAAGGAGACACAGATTAACAGAAACATTTGTCCTCTTCATCTGCTCACTGTTCAAGCAAGTAATTGTAGCCCGATTGTCCCTTAAGGCCCCCTAAACTCTTCACTTCTTTCTTTTGCGAGCACTCGAGCCAAAAGACGCTCATTCCTGCGAACTGAAGAAAAGACACAAGCTTGTTGTTTTCCAGCCGTTAAACCTCTGCAGCTGTTTGGAAATCTCTGTGACAGCCAGCGGAGAAGCAGAACCAGATCCTGGGTGCCACTGACAATGAGGAGGATAGAGGAGGAGACAGAGGACGAAGAAAGACATGCTAGTGCAGCTGACCTTTTACGCACTTTTTAAGTATTATCCGATAGTTTCATGCAGGCATGTGTGGAAAAAGATTCACAGCCTCATCCCTTGATTTTTTTTGAGAATGTCCTCAGCATCCAGTTAGTCTGGAGTTTATGAAATGCCACCGGATCAGCTGTGTGTGGTTTGAATATCGCTTCTGTCTTTTCAGTCTTTTCAAGCTCATCGGCATCTGCTTTTCCTTTTGCTCTAGCACTTTTCACTGTAAAGTCTCCTTTGGGTCCCAGGACATCTTTCACTACCTTTCTAGGTCCATAGGTTGACTCGGACCTTTATCATAGTCGTCATCTGTTTCTGTCAGATTACTTTTTCTGCTCGCAGTTTTTCCAGTGAATACTCTCGTTTCTTAGATGTTGATTTCTCCTTGATTACACAAACTGTGCGTCACTCAGCGAACTGCCTGAGCCTAATTTGGCCATTCGGGCTGATGAGACAGTTGATAAGGGCATTGATTGGCTCTCCTTCTGAAGGAGGGAAGGATTTCATTGGGACAAAGATACGGGGGCAACTCGGCATTCATTTCAGCAATCAACCAGCCATCCTCCCTCCTGCCTTTTCTTTTCCTCCATGTGACCAAACTCTTCCCAGAAGTCTTTCAATATGGATTACACTACACAGTGCACGCAGTGATAATTCAAGGTGAAATAAAACTCTTTTAATCCTATTGGCTGTCATGTTGAAAGAGAATCAGAAGGCAGAAAGGCACAAACATCAAACTAGAGGTGATTAGATGCATTTAGCCTTTCCTTTGATGCTCATAGCTGCCTATTTCTACCACTGGAAGTTGATTTGGTAGTAACGGTCTGGTGAGCACATCCTTAGTCAAGTCCCTGTCTCCTTCTCCTCTTTCTGGATGTGATCGCCGCTCCAAAAAATCATAGGCCTTCATTATCTGCAGTCGGGCAATTTTGGGAACATAATACTGTCTCAGGATTGGAGAGCTTGCCCCCATCAGGGCTGGGGGGCTGATCAAACCACTTGCACTAGGGAGGGGAAGTTAAGGAGAAGCATGCATGCCCGCCAGTCGGTTCGTCTCCTTTCAAAGGCATATGGTGCAAATTTCATCAAAAGTGGGAGGGGGTTGGAAGGAGGGGGCATTCATGTCGCTGATGTGAAAAATAAGGCCGGGCTGTAAAAAACCAAATCAAACTACGGTGCGCACTCTGGGAGCGATTAAAGCCAAAAAAGAACCAGATGCTGCAGCGTCAGCCGCATCTCAATCTCCTCAACGCGCTGGCAGCCTGCTCGCCGGGCAGGGCAGAGAGGGGGCGAAACGGGAGGAGAGGGGAGAGACAAGTGCTCATCCCTTCATCTGCTCCAATCCTGCTTCACGGCCCTGAGGAACCACAGAAAAAGAAGAGACAGCCGGCAAGCGTTGAACACGAGGATAAGGAAAACCAGAGTTTGGTGGTGAGTGAGGCGTTGAGGAAAAGGAAAAGAAGAAAGATCAGGAAAAATAAGCGAGGGGGGAAAAGAAGAAAGGGTGACAGAGGTCAGGGTTAGGAGAAAGTGCAGCGAGACCGGAGCGGAGGATATATGGACCCACTTCTCCCCCTCTGGGATGTCAAATGGAAGAGTCCCAGTGTGTCCTTAAATATTGATGTGTAGTGTGTAGTTGCCGGCTTCTCTAATGTTCGCTAGTGGCCCTAAGAGACCAGGCCCTCTACATATGAGTATACACTTCATTTAAAATTACAGCCTATCATTTAGACAAACACTTATGGATCATTGTTTTATTGTTATGCCACTGTGTGTTAATGAATTCATGATTCACTGATCCAGATAATGTGATGGTGATCAGAAAACAGAAATGTCCCATTTTTTCTTTATTTTTTGGAAATTTCCTCCAAATTTTTAATTGGCAGTAAAGTGTCTCTACTCCCAAGGGTTGAGTGTGCTGTAAGTGTCACTCTGGTCTATCCCCCTTAGCTGAGTCCTTTCTGCCTTAATGACAGCAGTAATTGAGATGAGATAGACAGAGCTCATCAACCCGTGACTCTGACTGCATCCTCATCAGGGCCCTAAAAGCCCCTTTTGTCCTCCACAGGGGAGAGGTGTGAGATGGAGCTGAGAGGGTGTAGGAACCAAAGGGACTGTATAATTTGTGTTTTACGCCGGGATGTAGCAAATGTTTCTCATCACCATTAATCATTCAAAATACTCAACAGAGCCGTACAGCATCCATCTTGACTCCATAATCCAAAGGCCATCCGTTGGGTTCATGTATTAGCAATACTGACACACGATCATGACCGTATATACACACACACACACACACAGAGAAAGTCACATGCAGTAATCAATGCCATTACCAATAGAGTCACAGGAGTCAGTACAGGCACGGCCCCGTCTCTGTCCTCCAAAGCCACAGTTCGCTCCAGAGGTGAAGGTCAAGTTTCCAGAGTGACTGTCCCAGCTGTAGCTCGACCACAGAGCAGAAGGCTCAACCTCATGTTCCGTCTGCTTGCGAATTTTGCCCTGACCTGAGCTTTTGTCCAGACTGTGGACCCCCAGATTGTCAATGACCCACTCCTTGCGGCCCTTGGGTTGCGGTCAGCAGTGACCATGATATTGTGAAACAAAGAGGGAGTGTGTGTGTGTGTGTGTGTGTGGGGGGGGGGGGCAGGCCAACAAAGACCTCGCCTGTTAGCTGCAATGAGTGGGGTGGTGGTGGTGGTTGGCAGCAGGGCAAAGTGAATGGTGATGGTATTGATTAGTGATCTCCGAGTTTAATAAGAAAACATCTCAGATGGAAATAATAGCCAGTGCTCCATCTTATATGGTACGGTAAAGTAGCGGGTTATCGTCATACCACAACTTCTGGCAATAACAAATTGGTAACTATTTACTATAACTCCAGTTCTTCCCCAACAATTTCAATAACCTTCATCCCATTTAATCTGCCATTTCTTTTTAAGATTCTTGAAAACAATTGTAGCTTCTCAAATTTACCGTCTCCTCACCAGAGCACAAACAGCCCACATCAAAGTCTCCAATGGCCCCCTGATTGCACCTTACTCAGGTCGTTTATCCATCCTCTTGTGGGTTAGGGTTTGGGTTAGGTTCATGTGAGTACAAGTTTTGACACCTCTCCCACCCCACACCCCGCAACAAATTAGCATCCACTGGAATACCTAACACACCCCCTGGACTGGTTCAAGTCATATATCTCTGGTCACACTCATTTCATTCAGTTAAAATCTTATAGATCCCATATGTCTCCCTCATCCTCCGGTGTCCCCCAGGGCTCTGTCCTAGGTCCCATCTTCTCCATTGTCCAAACTCCTGTGTCATGGATATAAATGGATATAAACATAAATTATCTCCGTATCCCGGAAAACAACAGGAAAGATGTCAAGGAGCATTAACGCTAGACTGTATCCTCAGTAGCCATGACACATTAAAAGTTCTCTGCTGTCAGTATGTCAGCACCACTGGTGGTAACATTTCAGGCTTTATATGCTTTATGCCCAAACAAAGCCTTTCATTTTAAACCATAAATTGAAAAACAATGTTCCTCATTACCATTCCTGCTGTCCTTTGTCCCAGCATATTGTGTGTGCTGTCTGTATTGTTGCGCTGTCGCCATGGTGGAGTCTGTGTTTGTGTCTGCCCGCTCACAGACACATTCCTGCAAACACAGGGACGGTGACTCACTGTATAAACTTCATGGGTTTCCTGTAAACACAAGCGCTGTATGTCAATGTCAAAAAGCCCGTCAAATAATGCCCTCATTTACATGTTAATTAAACTGCAGTAGCATATCTCAGTCTTTCTATGTGGACAGCAGGCTTTAATAGCACCTAGTGGAATATCTGGAAAGTGCATTATTGGGCAAATATAAACTTATCAACATTTTTCTTTAATCTTCAGAATAAAACTTTTTTATTCAAAATAATTTAAAAGCACCAATATTACATTGTTTCACTTCAATTATCTACCTTGTGTCAATCGAGGTACAAAAATGTGGCAATAAATGAATGAGAATGTGCCTTGAAGAGACACTGCAAAGAAAAACTACCTAAGTAACAGCAGTTCTTATGTATGAAATGCTTTCTGGATGCTCAATTTCCACAGTAGAAGTGTGTGTTTGTTGGTAACTTGTTATATGTTAAAAAAAATAAATAAATAAAATTCAGAAATAAATATTCTGGTCATAAATTGTTTTAAAAACCAAGCATATAATGCTGTTAATATTAAATTCCTCTTTGGGATAAATCACAACTGCGGCTGCAAGAGGTTCAACCAAAAAATGTGATACAACACATCGGCCTTCATGCTTCAAACACTGTGCTCTGTGGTTAAGTGGTCAGCGTGTCAGACAGGTCACACGTTTTATTCCTGCTGCGGTCAAGACACGAGACACTTCACCGCTTCTTTGGTTGGATTCTCAAACAAATGGCAATGTGATATAAATGGTCTGCAAATTGAACAATCATAAACCTCAAATGTCCCAACAACATGGATGGATGGATGGATGGATGGATGGATGGATGCTATATTGAGCTTGGAAGAAATTCAAGTTGTCAGCTGTTTAAATAGAGATTAGTTAAAACCACGCTTGTTAATTTATCCACTTAAGTCGTCCCAACTTCAAGAAGAAATTGCATCCAAGAGCAGGAAACTCATAGGTATTACATATTTTAGTCATTTAAATAAAAAAATAGGATAAATATGCACTTCTGAATTGAAATACACTGAATATAAGCACACACCAGTAACAAGAGCCTATATACAATAACATTTATCCCTTTTTTTTTTTTATTCTTCCAACAAAATATTAAGCAAGAGATTATGAAAATTGTGTGGTTTTTGGTACTTTTGCCATTTCCAACAGACTTGATTTTATATAAATAGCATATAATGGATCTTATCTGCTTCCTTATATACTTGCATATAATGTATCTTTTAATAACACTCCAAAGTTGAAAGTTTCATATACCAAGTATTCCTGCGAGTGGCCTATATATCAAATGTTTACATGGGTTTTTTTTTCTTTTTTTCTTTACCAAAGTCAACATCTACATTTATTCAGGCTAATTCTATAAACAGTATGTGTTATGGAGTTGAAACATTTAGATTTTTGCCTGTTTTCACTTTAGTGTCTTGTGACACAGTCAACAGTCGGGACACATCAGTGGACAATGGCTGAACGTGCACATGCACCAAGGGTTTTCTGTCAGTTAGAGAAACACTCAGCGATGACGTGTTCTGCACTCTTTGCCACTGGTTCGAGTCCATGCTCTGCCTTTCTGTGACAAGTTAGCATGTTCTCCCATTGCTGGAATCAGTTATACGCAACCGTGAACTAGATAAAGCGCTATAGCAGATGAATGAACAGAAGTTACAAGTAAAGGATACTAATACTTTTGTCTTCAATAGTAGATATTTTTTGGGGGAAATTGTGCTGATTCAAGAAACGGAGTACTTTTTTTTTATTAAGGGGAAAATATAAATGTTTATACCTATTATGCCTCTTTTGCATATAGTCACACAAGCTATTATTTATTTGTAATGGTGCATGCACACACACACACACACACACACACACACACACACACACACACACACACAGAATTGGATGGACTTCACAGCAAACTTATGTGACTTCAAAGTAACAAGGCTGTGATCATATTTCAAGTTGTGCAAACGAATTGCTGATGAAGTGGGAATCTTTAGGGGACCGCCATACAACTCCAGGATGAATTCCAGGAAATTAATGATTATAAACTGCATATATCGGGAGGATATTAAAAAATTAGTTGGTTTTTTTCCTTAAGTAAAAAATCTGCTTAAGTACAGTCACAAAGTATTTT
Source organism: Blennius ocellaris (assembly GCF_963422515.1). Classification (NCBI taxonomy): domain Eukaryota; kingdom Metazoa; phylum Chordata; class Actinopteri; order Blenniiformes; family Blenniidae; genus Blennius; species Blennius ocellaris. The sequence goes on along the minus strand of NC_137666.1, from coordinate 13,722,614 downwards.
TACCTCATTATTTCCCACCTCTGAAGTCAGCGGAAGAAATGTTTTAACAAAGCAGGCTTGTAAAGTGGTCTGGCATCGTTCCTGCACCTGCTCTGACATCAAGGAGTCAGCCACACTTGTAAAATAAAAAAAAATAAAACCTGAATACATTGACATATGGAGAAGTGAAAAAAGTTTGACAATCAAACTACTTGCCACTCGCTATGAGTTTTAGTCATTTTTCTTCCCCTCACGCTGGTGAGCATGGATGTGTTCAATCAGAGGCCGTTCCTAGTGAAACATGCTCTCACACAGCAAGTGAGTAAACCTTTATGTAACCGCCAGTCGAGTGGGGAGTTCATTTGATGGAGAGCCCCGCTTGATTTGTTTGTGGCTCCAAAGAGGCTTACGACACGCAAGCTGCCCCTGTTCTGCTCTGATAAATGGTTCTGCTGAGAGGAAGGAAGGAGAAAAAGTGTGTGTGAGACCTCGCCAAAGACTTTGGGGTTTTTCACAGCTTAACTATATTAAGAGACAATCCCCCACAGACACGCACACACACACACACACATATTCAACAGCAAAATTGTGAACTCACACACGTTGTGCCATGTCCCTAAACAATCTCACCGAGATTCGTCAAAATGAAATGGCTCATTAATGAGGTGGGAGTCTTTTCTGTGCAGACTTGCAAGGAAAGAGTGTGTCATGTGTCGTGTGCTTGCTTAGTAACGCAAGGCTGCCTGTCTTCTTTTGCATGTGTGTGTGCGTGTGTGTGTGTGTGTGTCTTCCCAATGTCAGCCAGGCATTGCTGTTATTGAATGTTACCTGTCCCACCCAGCCAGTCCCTGGCAAAGCTCTGCCACAGCCGATTAGCTTACGCTGCTAATGGTCCGTGAGCACACAGCGGGCCACGTGGAATGTACGACAGGGTGTGTGATTGTGTGTGTGAATGAGCACATGTATGTCCTTTACATCTCCCTACCTGCTTTGTCTCTGTGGCTATTGTGTGTAATGAGTGAGTATTTCTGCTGCTGACGGACCACACAGAAAGGAACACAGTGGTCACGCAGTTGTCCTTACCTACTCCCCGTTCTCTGCACGCACACGCACACGCACACGCACACGCACACGCACACGCACACGCACACACACACACACACACACACACACACACACACACACACACACACACACACACACACACAGGCCTCATGTCAGGACTGGGCAGAGAGTGTGCCACTGGAACACACAGATTTGCTCCGGCTGATGGCAAACCACAGCAGTGGAGCCTGTGGCGGGCAGCATTTCCTTTAATATCCTGGCTAATGTACAGAGAGAAGCCAGGGCCTCTAGAAAACCACTGGATCCCAGCCAGACTTCCTAACCTACCACCACACCAGTCTTATGTAATGTTTTGATCAGTACAGTAAGCAGTGTTCAGTGTGGGAGATGTAAATAGGCCTAATATGTGGCCATGGCACATTCTCAACGTCCTCATGTTGGCAGTTTTTTTATTTATTAATAGCTTCTGGTTGGTTATCTTAGCATTATGCGGTTTAATTCTTGTAAAAAATACATGTAATTACTTTCACGCCATTCCCGAGAAAAGTCTCCTCTGAGACAATTTTTCTTGGTAAAGTGATTAATATAATGTCTGTTAATTGTGTTAATTCCCAAACTTCAGTTGTTTGAATCCATTTTTTTTTGTAATGCTGTTTTTTCCACTTTACGACCTCCTCCTTGTGATACAAGTTATTCGTAGCTTTTTGACGATAATTCGGCCTCTGGGCTACCTTTAAATAACCCGGAACATTTACACAGATGTTTCTTAGCAACCGTACAGTCAACTGTAAAATGGGATTAGAGGATTTAGGATTTTAGCTACATCAGCTCATTTTCCAGAGTCAATTTAACTAAGCACTGGGTGTACTTGGCAACTAAAGTTTTACTGTGACCAACTAATGAGATGAGCAACACTCAACAAAACACCCTTTGGCTGCTTTGAACGGATGAGCTCATTCATCGGATGCTACTTTTGTCATTGCATTTTCTCCATTTTAATTTGTTGTGAGTGATAGAAAAATGCACATTCAACCTAAACCATGCAGGACACCAGATATTTCAGTTTGGTCATCTAAACGTAACATCTAAAAATTAAGGAACTCAAATAAACAGCAAACTGCTTGAGATTCGAAGGTTTTATAATTATATCACTGGTTTGAGGTCACAATTTTTTCATTTTCATTTCAGAAAGGTTTTGGAAATTATGTAGTTTTAATATTGGGACTCTAGTGGGTCTTGTTTTTGGAATGAAGCACCACACACATGCACACAGAGAACAACACACTGGAAATATTAACAATGGCGAGATACATAGACATTCGTATGGGGAGACAACAAAGTTAGATTGTAAAAGTACCAAGTCTCAGGGGAACATGGACCGGGAGTCATGATGCTGTAAGCCACCGTTGTCGTTATTGTCCATATATTCTCAAAACTATGTACAAAACTATTTACAACAGCCTGGTAGCTTTTCAGAAAAGTTGGAGCATTTTTGAAAAGTTCCACTTTGGGAGCTGTCGTCAAAAAGTTGCCTTTTCGGCGGCTCCAATCACCCTTGTGTAAACGGAAGCCCCAAAACACACAGCGGAAGTTTTCTGTTTTCACCTGAAGACATTGTCACGTAATCGGGGCTGAACTCAATATGGCTTTTGTACGGGGAACAAGGCTTTAGTTTTTCGAATCGAGAAAGACAGACGGATTTGCGATTGTTGTCTAGTGCTCCTTTAGCTTTCATCGCCTCTCGTAGCATTGTATAGTGCGATTGTTTAGCCTTAATTAAGCTTTCCTTATCTTCCATTCTTAAAGCACTATGATGGAAGATTTCTTCTTAATCCAGTTTGTTGATCAGCGGAAGTGAGAAATGAAGGTAAATAGATGATGGAAAGATACAGTAATGAGCAACATGGTGGAGCAGGGTGGCGGCGGGGGCGAAGCGAGGCCTCGACCACTCAAATTAAGCGTGGCTTCGTGCACAGACCTTCACTGCAGGATTCGCTGCAGCTGGGGAAACCACATCTCCTCCCATGGAGCAGAGCCAGGGCCGCAGTCAGACCTGAATAGGCATCATCTTTTTCTACACCGCAAAAAAAAAAGAAAAAGAAAGGAAGAAAAATAGAAAGAAAAAAAGAGGAGGGGGACGTTTTGGTTGAGGGGGGCGGTTGAGGGTTTAGAGGGCAGCATTAAAAAAAAGAGGGGGGGGGAGCTGTCTGTGTGGGGGTTTGGGGCTGTGGAACTGAGGAAGGAAACCACAGGAGATTACAAGCAAGGGTCTCTGTGTTTCAGTTAAACTTTTCTCTCTCTTTCAGAAACCGTTATGTAGACTTGCTGACCCTCTCTCTCCCCCAGCGAGGGCTTCCTGCCTCTGTCTACCATGTGGAACCCCTCACCCACCTCTGAGCTCCATCACACCTCTAGCAACGAGCTGAATTACTCCGCAGAGAGGCGTCTGAGCCCAGACTCACTTCCTTGCTTCCATCTCCAGGGGCGGCGGGGGGGGGGGGTTCACGGGTTTTCTGTATCATAACTGGCAACCTTTGAGATTGGCTGTCACCAAGTCGCTGAGTTGGCACACCTGAGGTTTACCTGCCTGACAGCCGCTGCTTCTGGCACCTTGATGAATGGCAAATAAAATAAGAGTGGGAATATGAGGAGAAACTTTGCTCGCTGTTGTCCTAAACCTGCCGAATGCGGTGTTATTCCTCCCGCTCTGAATCTTCCTGTTGACCCCGGTCATGTGACGGGAATGGCTGCGGTCGTCCGCGATCGGGTGTTCCGGCATCGTCTGGTCCGACCAGGTCTGGTTTCTCTCCCCTGGCGGGCGGGGCCGTGCTCAGCTCGGCTCCGAGTCCACCTTCCCGCAAAGGTCAGTGTTAACAATGGCTGAATGTTCGTGCTTTTATGTTGGTGCAGGATAATTGCACCCTGTGCAATGGTCATCCTTCGACCAGACTCATAAACTGTGTGTGTGTGTGTGTGTGTGTGTGTGTGTGTGTGTGTGTGTGTGTGTGTGTGTGTGTGTGTGTGTGTGTGTGTGTGTGTGTGTGTGTGTGTGTGTGTGCGTGTGTGTGTGTGTGTGTTTTATATTTGGCTCTCTTCTCCCCTCTCTCTGGCTCCTGATGAGTCTTTTTTTCTTCTTCTTCTTGTTTTTATGATTTCGGCTCCAAGTGGATAGAAGTGGTTTCGAGCTGCTTCGTCTGTTGATATCTTCTTGCTTTGAACGATTTAAATGCACCCAGAACACAGTTCTCATTCATGCAGAGTGATCAAGAACCATCTCTTCGCTGTGTTTTGTGTCTCCTAAAGTTTACAGTAACATCCTGACCACCTACATGGTACAGTAGAAGCCCCACAAGTCATTCCAGCTGCACTGTTTTTTTTTTTTCTCTGAGGCCTTTGTAATGCAGCAGTTGGCATATGAGATAAATTCAATTAACATTATGTAAGCTGTTGCTTCCTGTCTTTTTCTATTCACTCATTTACTTACCGTTTGTCGAGATTTCTGATTCCAGAAAAGTTGTTTGATTTAAGTAAAAACATACGGCAAAGACGGGCAACTATTTTAAACCCTGCAGTTAATTCACAAGACAACATTAAAAAAAAGTGTGTTGATTTGAAATTTATGCCTGCAGTTTCATAATAATTGTCTAAGTGATATCACATGAGAGTGAATGTTGCTGTACTTGATATCAGCACAGGCTTTGTCACTCTAGATGTGGTTCCGTCATGTAGCCGGGAACTGCGTCACTCACCAGTTTAGAAAGTCTCATTTCCCAATTTATTGCATTGACAGGAAGCACAATTTGTGTTCACACAGAATGTATTCTCATTGTTTGCCGTCAAATTACCCATCAATCATTAAAGCCCATAGCGCACAATAGTTACATGCAAAACAGAAGTAGTGAAATCGATTATGGTAATCTTTATGAGGATCAGATTACTGTAGACTAATATTTGAGCAAGAAGCAAATCCATTTTTCAACTTTCACCAAAACCAATGCCATTTTGAGTTCATGTTCTTCAAAACCTCCCTTTTCCACATGAGCAACTCCCTGTTTAACTACTTTTAGTCCCACTTCCCATTTATTTATGAATGCACAATATTCATCGGCCAGGCGAACAATCGGGGTGGCAGCATAACAGCATAAACTGGAGTGTGACATTGCTTTAATACAACAGTTACACAAACATATTTTAGTAGCTCACAAAAAAAAGATGTATTTCTTAAGAAGCTTGAGAGCCAATAAACCACAATATACAAAACTTGTCTCAACTTGGTTATTTGTTACTGGACGATCTCCACAAAAGAACAACACTCATTTCATCAGACAAAATGATCTGTCATCAGTGTCATTAAGAACAGTCGTGAAATGTCCCTGTGCTGTTATTCTGGATGTCAGTCCTCACATTATGTCTCTTATTCAATCAGGTTTCTCTTCCTGAAGTAACGGTTGTATATCCGCTACGTAGAAAAGTACACCTGGCCGCACATTTCACTTCAACAACAGTTCATAAGCATGACTGTGACAGAAAGGAAATCCTACACAGGCTCAGAATAACTTCACATGCAAAGTGCAGCAAATCTGTTTGTTAAAAAAATGTTGGTAAAAGAAAGAAAGATATAAAAGAAACTGAATCATCTTTGGTAAATATTAGAACCAAAAGTTTTGAGGAATATCTCTGTGCATAAAATTGTGTAAACACTCACTGTATCATCATATTTTGGCGAAGAGGGGCAATATTATTAAAAGATTCAGCCAAAGATTAAGAATTGGAGTCTGTGCACAGGGAAGGCTAAAACAAAACAATTCATATTATTCTTACTATTTGGCAGCATTGCATTAAAAACAATACAATCATTCTGCATATATTAGCATGGCTCTTCGGTAAAAGAGGATCAAACTCCAGTTTTAAGCAAAACGAGACAAAGTCAGCGAAAAATAACGATTGGAAACATTTGAGCAACAAAATTTCTGCCATGTACACAAAACGTTACATTTAAAATTCAAGTGGTTTTCTGAGTTCCCAAAGTGTCATTAAAAAAACCATTTCATGTTAAATTGTTAAATATAATGTGTGATATTTGCGGCGGCATGCTAAACTTTTTCCACATTTCACATATTGTTGTTGACTCTTCTCATGCTGGACAGATGATTCTATATAATGTTATACTTTAGTTTGAACATTTCCAATCGACAAAATTACAGTTGGACAAAACAAAAAACTTAGTTATTCCTTCAGTACTTTTTCCATTCTGTAACTGAAGAATGATTTCACTATTTGTTTCCGTAACATCTTCCATTGATTCAGTTTTTATAATGTTTTAAATGGATAATTAAAATATCATACAGGAAAAGACATTTCCTACTATTACTTGTAAATTTAGGGAATTAATGATTCAGATATCATTTCATTCATTTGTTCAGTGTGAACCTTCTTTTTTCACCAGTGAATGAATAATATGTGGCTCCTTTATGTTGCTTCAAAATCAGATTTCTACTCCACATATCTGGAAGTTGGGATCAGAAAAAGAGTAGGAACATCTGCAAAGAGCCTTCCTAATTATATCTGAAGATGTGGAGAAAGAAGGGGGGGGGCTGTGAAGGAATAAAATGAGGGGGTGAACAGAAAGAGTAGTGGGCCGAGGGGGACAAAAAAAAAAAAAATAGTTTTGACTGTGAAATGACTGCCAGATTCCTATTTGCGCGTCTTGAAAGGCCTGTGTCTCCGCCGCTGCATATGGGATGTGGGATGGGAGCTCTGGCAAATCAAAGGCGCCCTGGATAAAGATCTCTGGAAGCCCGTGCTAGTAAACAGGCTCATAAAAGCGGCTTGAGGGGTGGAGCGTCAAAGAAAAACTTGAACATCTGCCCACCTCCAATAAAGTCGGAGCTTCTGCGAGGCGTCAGTTCCAGCACCGCGCACGGGACTGGCGTGCAGAGCCGACGGTGGTTTGGAGCGTCATCAATGTATCGCAGCCTCTGATTAAGACCTATCAGTCACGCCGAGCACTACGGTGCCTCAGATGGTTTTTCCAACCTTTCCTCTTGTCTCTTTTTTTCCCCTACCCCCGCCCCCTTACCTCGTCACTTCTTCACCACCCTGAAGGCCAGGTCTTCTCCAGTCATCAGCGTCGCAGCTTGTGTTTTACAGGTTTCGACTTTTTTAGTTTCCGCATCAATTCTGTCAGTCCTCACCAGTCCACTTGCAAACGAGGCCCGTTGCTGAAGTAGCACTTGTAGGATTTAGTGCTCGCTGTCCAGACCGCTCAGTCAGCAGATCTGCTGTGGCACTGCAGCTGCTCCTCTCCTGTTCGATTTTTTTTTTCTTCTTCTTCGCTTTATCAACTGCCAACCGTCATTGCATCGTGCACTTTTTTCCCCCCTTCCTTCGATCAGGGATATAAGTGTTTCTGACACTGCAGGGAAAGGGGAGGAGGTGTTGAGACCGAAATATTTTGTCTGAAACAACTCAAAGTCGGTCGCCTTCCCCTGTAGACAACCCTCCCGCAGTTTGCCCCAGACAAGGGGAGGAAAAAGAAGGGGAAACATGGCAGCGAGCGCTGCGGTGGAGAGCGTGTCACGCTGTGTGGCATTTCTGTTGTTTTTCTTCCTGCCGAGGAAAGAACAGTTCGCTCTAATACTGGTGCATCTTGTTCTTCTCATGACCCTTTGAATGCATGTCCAGAAGATTTGAGGAAACTAAGTTACATTAATTAGAACCAGTCCCAATGGGTTCTGCCACGGCACTGGGAAATTCAAACGTTACATCACAGATGATGCTGAATGTGTCAGGTATTTAGTATGGCCGGACTTTGTTCCCTTTAATATTCCCCTTGTGTCTGAGGCTAATGTATCAGCCAACAAAGGGCGCTCTGTGTGAAGGCAGACAGAGCAGTGCCCTCCAGTGGTGCGAGCAGCTTAGAAAAAAAAAAAAGGAGGGGGGGCCCACTTCACGAGCCACACCGCCTTACATGCGTTCCTCCACCTCGGCCGTAGTCAAGGACTCCTGGCTGACAAAGGCACACACAGCAGCTTTAAAAAAAGAAGAAGAAGGGGAAAAAAAAAAAAAAACAGTTTCCACCACAGTCTGAGGAATGTTTATCAGTGGTGAGCATGCTGCCCTGGAAGCATATGGTGTGGTTTCACTGCTCTGGGTGCACGAGAGGTGAACTCCAGGAAAAATCCTGTGATCATACGAGACCTAACGGATGGTTGAACATGTGAGTTTCTAGTCGCAAGGTTTTGCTTCATGCCATCCATTTATTAATGTGCGAAAAGCAAATGAAAAGTCGGAGACGTGTTTGATCTTTTACCTCTCGCACATTTAATCCCGCGTAGGCCCTCGTAGCTATTTATCCAAGTAGCACACACACACACACTTAATTCTCTGTTCGGTGTACAAACAGTTTACTGTGGTATTCAGTGTATGTAAACAATTCAAATTTGACAAAATCTCAGTCAAAGTCTTCAAACCTACATTATTTGTGACAACACTGAATGCATGTTTGGATAATAATAGATGGATTATCAATAACGCCATAACTGGTCTGACAGGTTAGTTTCTCTGTTTCATCAGGTAAACCTCCCAGCAGTGGTGGAAGATAAACCAACTCAAGTTGAGGCTTGCTGAGTTGGTCGGTAACATGATGATTTCGTTAGTGAGTTCGTACTTGAAGGATCTGCTGTTCACCTATTGGTGCCAGATAGACTGGTAATATTAGGTCATATTGTTATGGTTGATCACTATATTTATCTATATACATATATTTAATTTGATTTATGTGAGCTGGCATAATATGAGATTAGTAAGTGACTTGACACTGTGTGTGAGGATCTGGGTTGCAGCACAAAGGACAAAAATAATCTGTGACTATAACTAAATAGATCAGTATGCCCCAATAATAGCACCAACTTCAGCTCAAATAAATACAACATTTGCATTGTTTAATGCTTGCAGATGAGAAGTGGATGAAAATAATATAAGGGAGGATTCATAGACGCATATAGAAAGTAAATTAAATACCATTAACACATTCCCCTTTTGTGGAAGTATTTAAGCTAAATATTTGAAGTCAACAGCCTAAAAACCTTCATTTAATACTGTTATACATCGTCATGAACCATTAAAAAAAGACACTCTCCACAGTGTGAAATGTATTGCTTGCATTACTCAGTATCTGACTCTGGTATTTTAAGATTTTCTCTTCTTCACACTCTGTATATCACATTTGGCTGACACAATTAGCCCGCATTTGAAGAAACATAAATCACCCACAGAAGTATTTTAAAGACACTCTGGACTTTACGGACTCATCATATATACTCACGGCCTCCTGGTCTCTGTCAACAGGCCTGCCGCTGCCCTCCACTTTAATGATCCCCGCCCCCGTATGCCTCGTTAACTTCTCCATAGAACAAATTAGGAAGTGTTACACGTGTCAGAGGTCACGCAGCCGATCCTGAGGCAGTGTGCGGTTCTGCTAAATTCGCAACACATGTTCACGTCATCTGTAACCCAGAAAGGTGTTAACTCAAAGTTCACCACCTCCTCTAAATCCCCGCTGTGCGGCTCGGCCGCGCTGGGTCACTGACAAACAGCAGGGGGTCCAGGTGTGGTGTTGAGGCTTCGCCGGCTGATGAGAGAGGCTGCCTCTGAGAGGCTGCAGGGTTTCTTCAGTTCGTTAAACCTCAGCGTGTTAGTAGAAAACAGTGGTTCCCACTCTGATGTCTGGCAGGGTTGAGAGGGAGGTGGCGGGTTATTCAAGCTGCTCTGAGGTTGTCATAAAAAGATACGGTGTGTGTATGTCAAAGAAAACCAAAATCAAACACTTTGTTGACTCGAGAGCAGACCTGGGAAACTCCCTTTTGATTTTATTTGGAAGCCTCCTGCTTTTGTATGCGGGTACAGTGGGAGTGTGCGTTAGCATTTGGCTTAACTGTAATGTTTTGACAAATCAAACTTGAGAAAGGGGGTAGAAATAGAAGAAATCTATGAAAAGCTGCTGGGAGATTGACGCCACAGTAGTCCAGTGGTATATAGAGGACACATGCAATGGATGCACAGTGGAAATTTTAGTTGATGTTTTCTTGAACAACATGTTTTCAGGATATGCTTCATCTTCTGATGATGTTTCTTTGTGAAAAAACTGGTCAAAAGAATTATTTTCACCATACGTGCTTGGAGCATCTCTGAACTGGTGAGTGATAAAATGGTGCTTTACAATTTACTGGTACCAAGCTTTTCCCAACTGATTCCAATCCAACACAACAGCTGCAGCTCTTCAGTACAGATTATGAATGAAATCAGAGCCCACCGGATAAGATTCCTATTACACCCTCTGCACTCTTTGGAACAAATACACTTGTTTATTTTGGTCTGTACTCTGTGATTTCTCGAGTGTAAGTGTAAATTACATGTCGCCACCATTAAATATTAAACCCAGTGGACCGTAAATAATTGATGGCACCACTTCTTATGCGATGGTGGCCGACGAGCCGGTCCAGAAAGGCCCCCCTCCCCTTGCATTAGCCTCTCCTTGAGGTTAGAGACTGCGGCCACCGTACCCACCCATTTCTTTTTAGCGGGCTGATGGATGATTGCAGGAAGTTCGTAAAAGAAGATCTCCCCCCCCCCCCCCCCCCCCCCACACCAGAACGGCAGCGTCTTGGGCAGGGAATGGCTGCGTGCTGAGTGGATCTAAGTGCTCCTTCAACCACAACTAAGTATGTTCTGTGGACCTGAGGACTTTCAAGCTGTGGGCATGATGGGTATAATAATTGGTTTGTCAGGATGGTGTGTGTTGTCGTTTCTCAGTGTGTGTGCGTGGACAAAGTGGTGCAGAGTGGGTTTCCCCACACAAAGTCTTGTAAGCCGCCCCCAAAAGTGGTGTGTTTGGGCAGCTCCTTGCATCCCCACAGACGACCGCTTCAAAACGTTACTCAATAAATGGACGGCCGTAATTATTGTGACGATAGAAGCTTAAAACCACTGATGGAATTTGGCGGCAGTCGCAAATTTCTCGGAGTAGAAAGCAATCAGTGAACAATGTCAGAAGCAGCTCGACAAAGCATGATAGTAAATTACAGTTGTATCTGCTTTAAACTGTCCAATCCTCCACATTACTGCAGCACACAGTTTTCTTTTTTTTTTTAGTGCAGGGAGCTGTAAAAGTCTCCGTCCGTACACTTCAACGGTCTCTCTCCAGCACTCTGGCTCCTCCTGGCAGGAATCAATACAGCTTAATAAGAACCTATAATCAGTCTCGTCACTTTGAGAGTGATGGTGACTGATAGTCCTCAGCTGTCCGCCTGGCGCTCCTGCTGACACTAATGCACCAACTGTCTATGAACGACTGTTTATTACTCAATAAGGACATTTGGAGATGGTCTGATCAATAATGAATGGTGTTCTTTTAACTCTGCCCGTGTGCATGAAGGAGGCAAGGAAGTAACACGTAAACAGTACAGCATTTCATGTAGAGACTTTTACAGCATCCCAGAGGGGAAAATGTACTAAAAAACACTCATCTGCATAGTTAATCACCTCACAATTCTAGTTTTCATCTTGACGCTGCACAAATTTACATGTGTTCATGAACTGATTTTTCTTTGTATCCCATAGTCTTTCTAAACACATCAACAGAGATGAAACACAAGTTTTATATCCCAACTCTGCGCTTGTCGTAAACTCCAAGGAGCATTTTTAGTTATTGATCTGACAGTCTGAGATGTTATTGACAGTATCCACATTGGTGTCATTTCCAGTCACAGAGAGGCAGCTGTTTGAGACGAGCTCACTGTACACGGCCCGCTCATCAGCAGACGACACACGTGGACACCATGGTGTCTTTTAACGCTGTTACGTGAGGAGAAGGGAGAATAAAACAGGGCGAAATATTCAAGCATTTGTGTGATCAGTTGAACTCGGGGTGAAAGTAAGTACAGAAATTCACAATCTGTCAAAAGAAACTAATTCACCCATGCTTCAGTGCAATTTACACCATGGAGTCTCATTCACTGTTATATTTTTTGCTGGGTGAATCCTCAACTTGAACCAACATTCAAACATTTTATATTTCTGGCAAATAGTAATTTTTTCTGTTCTATATCTCTTTTGTTTGTTAATTACAAAATTACTGTCCTGTCATATTTATGTAATTAGTTTGTCTGATGACTTTCTAGATGAAAAAAACACACGTAAATTGAATTAAAGGGCAGTTTAAAAAAATAAATGTCCTTGACTATTCGTTTAACAACAACAATAGACTTTTTTTTAACCGATTCTCTTACCTGCTTTATCCATCGAGGTGATTCAAGATAACAATGTATAAAGGCAGGAGACGCCCATAAACGGAGAAACACAATTTCAAATGCACTATCATTCATTCCTACGGGAAATTTGGAGTAACCTGAAAACTCCAGTCCTACAAAGGCAGATGAGTGACAACCACTACAATATGCCCACTGACATTAGGTAACAGACAGGTTGACCTCGCACACCGACACACAGTTTAGCATCATAAATTGATAGAACAAGATAGACATGACTGGGGGACCCATTGTGGCACAAGGTGAACATGCCAAGTTCGCCGGAAACTTCAAGCACTGATCCTCATACAGTGATCAGATGGTGGTGCACACTGCACAACTGATCTCATTGGACTGACTTTATATATAGTCAGATACTTGAATTCAGTCAAACTGGCCTGGTGTTAATTGGTTGTATGTCATTGATACTTCAAGCTGCAAAGCAGCTTGTTCCTGCTGGTCCGTCTATGATCTATGGTGCTTGTATGTATGATATCTTAGAGTATGGTTTTAGTAGGTAGGTCATTCCAAAGATCCCATGTTTCGAAACCCACTACCTTGTCACCATTGGCTAAAAATAGTCGCATAAGAATGACTCATCTCCTCAAAAGCTATCCAAGTGTTCAGATAGTTGATATGTGATCAGTTATGATTACAGCAACCAGCTTTGGATGCCGGGAAGCTCCAGTTTTTCCTCTGTGGACTGAGGTGGCCTTCTCTCTCAATAGAGGGCCATTTCACTTGGTCAGAACACTTTGATTCTGGTCAGTGAATGGTGCTTTTCAGCTGACACTCTGCCTTTCAAATAGCAAGGGCGACAGATATATAAAAGCAGCTCTTCAGGCTTTAGAAAATATTTTGGGAAACCAAAATAGCCTGGCACTTATAAGAGAGGGATAGAGAGAAAAAGAGAGAGAGAGAGAGAGAGAGAATGACACTTTTTTTTCTTCTTAATGTAACTGGAAGGGCGACAGGCAGTATATCTGCTTGTTGAAATCTCACTGGAAGGAGAAAATGTTTATTTATTTTTTTTCTTTTGGCCACAACTTAGAAAACGAAGGAATCTGCTGTCCTCCTCGTTCCTCCATCTGATGGTCCAGTGTTAGCGTTTGCCTCCAGAGTCGCTGGGACAGGGCCGACTGGGGAAAGGGGAGGGGGTGTTGTTAGTGGGGAGGGCGCTGATTGACTCTAAAAGTGGCTGAGGTTTTCCCCGGGTCTCGTTTGGGCACGGCAGGACCATCTTTGGCTGAGTCTTGATCTCACAGCAGAACCAACCCTGTTAGAAGGAGTGGAGACGCCCCATCGTCTGCCCGTCTCTGTCAAAATATTTGTTCCACATGCATGGGAGCCGTGTGTGTGTGTGTGTGTCTGTGTGTGTGTGTGTGTGGACGGTCAGTGGGGTTTGTGGCGCTCCACATGTGGCCACTCCCATAGCTGTTTTGCCACTCTCTTGCCACCACACACATTCACTCATCTCACCTTTGCAGGACAAGCCGTCCCAATTCGTCCCTGTCAATACACACACACACACACATACACACACACACAAGCTTTGTGGGTAATAGCGCCTGCATGGGTGTTAGAGGGGCGCCACTGTGGTCTGACTGGGCTGTCTGCGAGCATAAAGTGGCCTTCTCATGGTTCCTCTCATGCCTGGGTGGTCTGACTCTCGTGTGTGTGTGTGTGTGTGTGTGTGTGTGTGTGTGTGTGTGTGTGTGTGTGTGCGTGTGCGTGTGCGTGTGTACACAAGCATACGCGTGCCTTTTCAATCCGCCTTGCATCGATGACTGTGGATGGAGCGGTGGCTCTTCTCTTTATTTTCTGCCAACCACAGGCTCCAACACATTTAACAGGGTTAATTTCATTAAATGACTGCCGCACAACATCAGACGTTTCACATTTGTTACCTGGCAAACTCCAAGGCGTCAGTGTCAAGTTCAGCCTCCGTCACCGCTGTGCTGCTTTCTGAAGCTCGACCATTATCCGTGCTAATATTTATCAGGCTGATTTGTGTTGATAGGGAGAGAAAAGGAGGCTGGATTGGTCAAAGTGCTGACATTTATCCTGTGTGTTTGCGGCCAGCATGGTTTGGTCGGAACTTGTCATGTGACCGCCTTGGCTTTGTTCTATCTCTCTCTGCAGACCATCACCCGACCATGATGGAAATTGCCAGGGACAAATTAGCCACACATGTTGAATAATGGTTACAACAATTGATTGTGCGCAGCTTGCTCAAAGGGAGTTTCTACGTATGTGTGCTTGTGTGTTCCTGAGCATATGCATGTGTTGCCGCTGGATTCCCCTCGGTGATTGTGCTCATGAATTAAAGTCGCGTGTGTGCGCACAGGTGTGTCATTTATTACACATTTCAACATGCCAGCTGGTAAACCATTTCCACGGCGCGAACATTTGTTTGCGTTCATCTTCGTATCGATTGTTTTCAAGTTCTTCACAATCAGCAACTGATGGTTTCTCTGATTGCCGTGACATTCCTGATATGGGAGGAGAAGAAGATGATGGGGGAAGTGCCGCAAAATCAGGAAATGAATGAGTCATTGTCTGTGATGCTTTTCCAACTACGCCTCCTGAGATGTCATGCACACCATTCCACCTTTGATTGATGTCTTCTACTTTCCCGTGTGCCTCTGATCTTTTTATAATAAATACTGTCACAGCCAAAAAGCTGGTTGCATTCGCTGCAATGCAGGAATGTTGCTTCATCCTTAAAAGCACAGTCAGAAAGAGCTGTATGTATGAAGCATCGTGAGTGTTATTATATTCTTGTCATCTTATCTTGCAGCAGATCTAAAGTGCACAATGGTATACCATTTTTTTTTTTAAACTCTGTAAATACAAAATCATTCATAACTTACTGGCAAATGTACAACAGCATGCCACGTGTTCCAAATTAGATTTTTTTCTAATATAATTTAGAATTTGATATCGAATGTATGAAGAAAAATAGGACAAGACAGCATGAGAAAACCACAATATTCAGTCATAGATGCACACTGAATTTCGTAATGAAATGCAACAGGAGATGTTTCTAGCTCAGGGCATCATGGGATTGTGCCATTTTCTACGCAGGCTTTGTTCTTTCTCCTTTTTAAGAAGGATCATCATTTTTAAAAAAGGTTCAAGCTGGGATATATCTGATTACAACACAAGACAAATTACAATTATAAAATGAGGTAAAAGGTCCCACAGATGTTGGACTTGTTAAAATAACATACGAAAGCCAGACCCGAACTGTGTGTGTTCACAGTCAACTCAGTGGATATCGTCATTGATTGATTAACTATAAAGATATTGACTAAAAGAGGGGACGCATTGAGCAGAGGGCAAATATATCTCTCCATCAAGCTAATCAAACTGCTCCTTGCATACATATTCTCAACATAATCTAAAAATATGAAGATGACACTGCCTACTTTTCTGGGCCCGGGCTCATTTATCAACAAAATAACGAAAGTGTCGTTTAGTGCTTTTAACTAATTGAACTACTTTGAATGTTCAACAATAGAAAGATGTACAAGTCTAGTTTGAGAGTTTTTGCATGCAATTTATTCATATGAAAATCTGCTAGAAAGTGTAACACTGACAAAAATCCCAAACATTTCACCATTTCAAGCTAAAATAAATTCATGCATTTCTTTATAAGACTGTCTACACACTACTAAGTCTTACTATCCTACAATATAATTTTGCCACTGGGCAAGATGAAATATGCAAATAACCAAACATTGCTTCAAGGGTTAATCTAAGGGGTTAAACCAAAGGGTTAATCCAAATATTGCCATGACTTGTCTTTCAGGAAATATCTGGTATATTTAAGAAGAAATAAGGCCAAAGATAATGGGTCTTTACTAATCAAGTCCAGGTGCTAAACTATCTTAGCTTTATTAGTATTACACCAAATGTTACAGCTTTTTAAAATATCTGTTTTAGATGCACACCAGAATAAGTTTCATCATCATAACTCCACTCAAATGTAACAATAAATTTAAAAAAAAAAAATTTAATAGATGTCGAAGTTTTAATTAAGACATGATCCAGTACTTTGGCTCAAACTGAAGAAAAATGTCAGGATGGTTAAACCTCTGCTGCATCTTTATTAGTCTCTGCTATGTTATGTAATGTACAGTAGGGTTTTTTTTCTTTTTACGTCATTTTTACCAGACCAGAGGATTGTGTTACTGGTGGTGCGCTGTGGTTACCATTGGAAAAAATGAGGGTAATGGAACAGCAGCGGAAAAGTAGAACATGAAAACATCCTCAGAAACTTTGTCGCCATCCTGGATGATGAAACCAGCAGTGTGAGCTGCCCATTCAGGGATACAGCCTCCTATTTATTTTCCTTTCCTGTCGCCTGATTGGCTGGCGGAGGTGTGCGGGCAGTGAGCGGCGAGCTTCGCCGCCAGATCCCGATGACAGATCTAAAGGATAGTTCCCTATCCCCCTTGTTACAAATAACTTCCTTTGACATGCTTGGGCACGCTGACAATGTTTTGAGTGAAAACAGCTTTCGGGGCTGGATGGGATACAAGCTTTCAACCCCTAGGGTGGGCTACTTCTTCAACTGCTGCTTTATCCCTCTGAAGAGAGACGGCAAGTGGGACCAGAGGAGAGAAAAAGAGACAGACAGACCCCAAGCAAAGCCAGGATTACTGACTGCACAAGACAGTGAAGCGTGGTGAATAAAAGCAGCCTGGACTGTAGGCGATTTTGGCTTCACAGTGTAGCACAGGCCTGTTTTTCCTCTTTCACCCTCTGCCATGGGTTTAAAGAAGTGCGGGAGAATGGGAGGGGACGAGTTGGAGCAGAGGTGTGTCATTGTTGACACAGATAGAGAAGAATGCCTGGACAGTTTCCCTCTTTTGCTGCGACTGGATCTACTTCTGTGGTCTGCACTCGGTTTGGAAGCTGTTTCAGGTCGTTGCATGTGATCTGCATTGTGGCCCAGGCAGGCTCTGTGTCTGCTCTCTGTTCTCCAGGCCTGAAATCACTGAGCTGAAGCCATCCGACTGCTTTGTGCATCATTGTTCGAGTCCGCTTGGCCATTCATGCATTACTAATGAACCCCTTTTTCTGATTCTTTTACAAGCTGACTTGCTGAACCTCTTGTCTGAGCAGCAATTGTTTGCAACTATAGCAACTATGAATATTATTTGTACTGGTCGATTGGTTATTGGATATGAAGCATCTCTCTTTCCAAACACAAGAGTATAGGAAGAAATATAAGAATAATTTGTGTTTTTATCCGTACAACCATAAGTTGTGACTGTTAGCAAGCGACCAACTGGTTTTATATACGAACAGGTTTTGTTACAGTCAGCTGTGTATTTCCCTGAGGTGCTGTTAAATGGCCTGATCTACAAAAGGTTTGTGTTTCGAACAAAAAGTGCAAGCTTGATATTGTGTCTTGAAGTCAAAAAAAAAAAAGATATTGTGCACACAATCAGTACTCACAGAGGATTGCATCTGACAGAGGTGCAAAATTACTTTCATGGCCAATTTAGCATATTTGCTGTGTTTACAGATTAATGTACAAATGCACAGTGGGATATACAACATCTAAAACCTTCACTTCAAGATGTTATTGTTTGCTGATCGTCCACAAATTGCACACCTATGGAAAGTACAATCTATTTACTTGAACCTGGAATTTAGAATTCAGATTTTATCCAGTGTCTTAGTGAATCCAGTGCGAAGTCTCGGCTTCATTGCTTAAATTGCTTATATTACTATACTATACAATTGAAAAACACCTAAATAATCAACCTACTTATTAGTTTCTTAAGTTGAAGTTTTTTAACTTTCAAGATCATTGCCAACAAGAGGGTAAATGAGGTAACATGACAATAACTCACTGAGCTGCTGCTGTGGAGTCACACTCTCTGTAAACTTTTCAACTCTAGGGAATATAAAATCCTAATTCTTTGGTTGCACTAAGATGAAAGACGTCAAGACCATAATTTGCGCAGCATCCGATTGGGTTTGTGTGAATCTACGCTGCGAAAACATCACAAAGCCTGCCTCAGTTAACCTCAGGACAATACATGATCTTGTATTGACTATGTTTTGAATGTGACCACTTTGCACTCGTCCAAATATTGTGGTTAAGTATGTGCAAGCTTCTATTTATGTTTTTAACACTGTGACCCTGCGGCCTCGTATCTGTAACGTCAACGTATTTACATGCTGTATGTGACAAGTAAGAAAAAAAAAAATGAACAAAGATCATCTCAGTCACTTCAGGCCGCCCGGCGAATAGCCTTCTCTCTGTCTCTGGCACCATTTTCTACTCTTTTCACCAGTTGTCCTTTGGGACAAGTCTCACTGATCAGGCCCACCGGAACGCCGGTACACTCCCCTCAATTGCCTAATCAGAGGAGATGGTGAAATCAATGAGGTGGATGGATCTGAACAGGAATCTGAAATGAACACCGGCCCTTCGGATCAATGTGTGTCTTTGTCTGCGTGCATCTGTACGTAAGCACACGACCTTCCCAGGTCACCAACACTCATTGTATTGAATCGCTTTTGGGAAATGATGTGAGGGGTGGGTGTTAATTAGAGTTTCAAAAGCTGCAGACGGATTCTACCACCACAAGCCACTTGACTAAAATCAGAGGATAATCTTTGGAGGGCAAAATCAATCTATCTGCTGGACTAAAAAGATAGCCGATCCTGTACGATCAATCACGACCACTGTGAAGGACTCTGGTATTTGGCAATTGAACAGAAAGCCAAAGGCAATATAAAATTTAAAGCAAAGAAAAAACCCAATGATGTGATTGATAAGATAAGCACAGACCTGAAGAAAAAAAAAACCCCATAAGGATGAAAGGTAAAGCGATGGGAGGCTTAGGAATGGCTTGTCACCATTTCTTTACCATCTGGTCCCCATCTTTGTGTACGGCTCCAGTGATGTCACTCTGGGAGGAGATGGTACCAATTAGAAACCAGATTGAAGAAATGTCCCAAACAGGGGGAGACGTAGGTTCGGTTGCAGGTCTCTGCATCACTAGTGCGCTGCACAGTCACCAGGTCAGGCACCGCCAGGGTCTTCACCTTTACCACCAAGGTCGAGCACATTTATGATGATTAATAGACAAAGTATTGATTTTGTTATTAAAAAAAGAGCACCACACAAATCGTATTAATGCTCTTCAGATTTGTAGACGACTGGAATCTTAAGGCTCCTCTGTCACCTCAGGAGCAAGACGATCGGTGCTGGCTCCCCTTTTATTTCTTTATCAGGACCGGAGACGGCTCAGGCACTTTCCCAGAATCTGTCAGAGCCGGGCGAGCGCAACGCTTCATCCATCACGAGAGCCAGCTCCACAGGCTTTTCATTTTACCAGGGAGGCCCACTTCAGAGGCCAGACCCATTAAGTCTTCACATTCGTGTCCCAACGCCTGTCATTTGGCTCACATCAGCCAAAACACTCTTTCCCACTTTTCCCATTTATCCTTATTTCTTCTCGGTTTCTCCCTCTCTGCTCCCTGTCCCTCCATCACTTCTCTCACTTCTAATGAGGAGCGAGCTGGTTTTTTAAGAAAAATTATGACGTGATCTCAGGGTCAATGTTGCAAATGAAACGCACATTTCAGAGCTCGCCCAAGTCAATGAAGGGAGAGGATGTGCAGGGTTTCCAAAATAATGCTGCTTTGTGTTTACATTTGTTTTCCATGGTGTGACGATTAGCTCCCAGTAATCCCATAAAACCAGAACAGCACACTGTAATTGCTGGCTTGACAGAACAATCTGCTTTAATCATCCAGTCACATGCATACCAAACAACACAGTGAGAATGGTTCTGTCTTCCTCAGCAGTTGAGCAGAAAATTTTTGGATCTGTTGAGTGGCTGACTTGACCATCTAAACACTATCAGGTTCCTGCTATTACTCCATTTCCCCTCCTAAAAGCATGGCGTGCAGTGTGTGTGTGCGTGTGCGTGTGCGTGTGAGTGTGAGTGTGTGCGTGTCATTCTGGAGGGCCCGATCACAAGCTAACATTGTTGACAGTCAGATTAAGTCTTGGAATAGACCTGATGCCTCAATCGCTTTTCCCCCCTTCATCTACCCTGACCATTTTAAAAAGTGGTTCTGGTATCGCTGCCAATCATTCCACAAACATTTTCCCTAATAGGAATCTGATGACTCAAAGCAATTTATTCCTCATACTGGCGCTGCCTTCGATTGTTTTGAGGCCACAAATCTGGCATGATAATGTATGGCCTCAAAGGAGGAGCAATACAGCCTCCAAACTCTCCTTGTTATGATTTTATATGTTACATTGTGATGCAACCTCCAAATAAGAAGTATCTGCCTCCTAACATGAACTATATATGGTGCAACTGCACTCACCGTGAACCTTCCAAGACATAATTAGTATAAGCTGTACTTAAGAAGAAACTATGGGACATTTGGCAAAATAAGTTCTGTGACTTTTTCACCATTTCATAGTCATAATGGAGGAAAGTGTTCTGCACAGTAGGAGGTCTACTGGTTTGAAATCGCTAGTTGTGGAGACCTGACTTTGTAGAATTTGCAGGACTTCCACTTCGTATTTGCATGTTGTGCTGCTTTGCAACTTGCCATATGCTTTAAGGTGTTGGCATGTGCGACGTGTTTTTTGAATTATGTTTAACCTGCAGTGGCCTGACAACCTGTCAGAGTCAATTGTGCTTTCTTTTTAATACAGCCACATTTTGAAAATGATGTCTGTTTACATGGAAACAGCAGAAATGTCGAAAATATATTCTGAGATGTAGCCAATGGCGAAAAATGTAGGGTGAAGTATATTTAATTGAAGGCCCTTGCTAGATTTGGTCCTGAAAGTGTAAAAACAGCATAAAAACCGTAACACAACTTTTAAATTAATTTGAAAAAGCATCTCTTTTAGTGCTCAAAGGTTCTTCCCTCTAGTTCTTCATTACGAAACGCGCCACCGACGGCCACGACGTCCAGGTAGTATTTCTGTAATACAGGCAATGATTGTAAAGCCGCAGCTCCCAAGATCGGAGCGGACGTGACCAAGGTTGGACTTTGTCATCTCATTTGCATGGTGTTATTGTTGCGGTGCCAAGACAACATTCTGCGGCAGACTGCCGATGTGGCAGCATTTCAAGTAAACAGGCTGAGCATTCCTGTGTGTTGCAATTGTGGCACAGTGTGTTCTCGCATGTTTTTTGGGGATATGTCATTGGTATGAATTGCCCTGTGAGAGTCAAGACTCGGCAGTCAGGTTCCAGAGAGAGAGTATTGATCAACGGTCTGCAGGAGGTTTATTTACTCCCCTCCGGACCTTGCAATTTGAAGGGAAGAGTTGACAATTCTTCTTGAACGGCCCCTTTGTTGATTTTTGACCCGTTCTGCTCTCTTATCCCTCTCGACCAGTCATACATCCATCCAGGAAGGAAACAGTTGTTGTGAAACACTCGGCCAGTTTCCTCTGTACATCATCTGTCAGCTCTCTCTGCAAAGCAGCAACAGTCAGGAGTGGATTTGGACTGAGTTTCTTCTATCTATCCGTTTGTTTGGGTTATCTCGCAAGGCAGCAAAGGTTTGGCTTGAGGACATACTGCATATACGCAATAAGCCTTCATTGAAAAATTTTACATTTTATCTCCACATTTTAACTACTTCACTGTCCTCCCGCTCCCTTTCAGCTCTTTAAGGTGTTTACATAATGACCATATTGAATTTGTTACCGAGCCCAAGTCTTATTTCCACTTCTCTCGGGGTAAATAAAAGGATCGACCCTATATTAAAACATATTTTTAAAATTATAAGATAATTAAACCAATTAGAAGTTGTTTATGGGCCCGTGCTTGGGTTATGGCCACTTTGGGCATGCCATTGAACAATGTGGGTCTTGTTTGGCTGGCGTTTGAAGCGGTTTGGCTGTTTGGAGGGTCCTGTTAACTGCTACTTTTAAATAGCTGCTTTTTGAAGCTCTGCCGTGCGCTCTGCACTCAGCCCGACCTGTGGGCTCCTGGAAACCCGAGGGGAACATTATCAAATTTAACACAAAAACACACATTCTGTTTTATATTTTGTCAACCATATCCACTCTACCAGTTTGACCCCCCCCCCCCCCCCCAACTCAGAAAAGGACACAGATGGGTTTTGGGTTTTTTTTTTCTACAAGAGCTCCACCTACTGTATTTTACTTGCTTAAGTTCCCTAAAATGCGCTGGTGTGACTCATGTTGATGAGTTATGTCAAGCTGGTCCTAAAGTGCTGTTATTCAAATTGTCCAACCATCTTACATAAGCGTCCATCTATTCATTTACACGCCCACCTTTTTAGTCTGGTTTCTCTGCCATGTAATCTTTTTATTGCTTAACTATTTATCTTAGCTTGATTTAAGTATATCAGTGTTTGGAATCTTTTTTATTTTTAATTGGGTTTTTTAATAATACCTATAGATGAGCCTCTTTTTAAGGTTTCACACTAATACTATGATTTATGGATCTACTGATGTTTCATATGTGTGTACACATAGTGCTGCAGTGGTTAACACTGCCTATGTGGTATCTGCATGTTCTATCAGCGCATACATGGTTTTCCTTGAGCACTCCCGTTTCTTCCCACAGTCCAAAAACTTTGCCCGGGAAGGAATGTGACTGTGTGGCCTGTCTGTCATGTATCCTGCCTTTGCCTTTGCCTGGTATCAACTTCAGCACCCACAGATGGATTTCTGTATGTTTTATAATTACATATATTTGTAAATTCACTATCCAATTTCGATGTTTAATTTGAGTATTACCGACTACTTAATGTAATTGACTATTTTACGCACCTTTTATAGTTCATTGTTCTGGATTTCATGTGTCTGCAAATACAAACACATGCGGTATACAGATGTGTAGACGTGTATATATTTTTCCTTTTAGTGTTTTACCACGCACTTGTGAAAGTGACATTATAAGATTGACCGAACAGCTGTCAAACTAAGAAGTGGACAGAAAACTTTCACCACTGTGTGTTTGTGACTTTTGGATTCACATGACCTTATTTCACTTTGCAGATCTTATTACTTGCACTATCTTGCAGCTTTGGAGTTGGGCAAAGACAAGCAAGAAACCACCCGCAACCCTGCCTTTCCTCTTGTACATTTCAGAGAAGGCTTTCACAAACCACTGGTAAAAATGTTTGTCTCAAGTTAATGGTCCTCTCCTCACACTTGAGACCAAACAGAACAAACAAAAAGCACTTATGTCAAACAGCATCCTTCATTACATAGGAAAGAGAATGTTTTAATAACTCTAAATAAGCCCCACACCTATCGTAAACACCTATATTACTGTAATGCTATCAATAAATGAGCGAGAGGAAGCTTTTCAGCCAGATAAACAGCAAACAGCTTTCCATTTGCCTCTTGACTAAAATGATTTAATGGCCAGATTGACTCGGTGAAATTAAGCTGCTGTGTCAGGAACAATGTATAAGCAGCTTGAGCCAATGGGAACTTACAGGATGTTCCTCCAGGTGGCTATAAATTTTCATTTGATAGCAGGCTTTTATTGATATTGCTCAGATGAGATCCAACTTACAAAATGTAGTGTCATTACACATGCCATATAGAATAGAATAGAATAGAATAGAATAGAATAGAATAGAATAGAAGGCCTGGTTTCTAACTATGTATCACTTACTTGAGGTATTCACAAATTTGGTCAAATTTGAGCCATTTAGACATTGTTTACAGAGAAAACACATCATTTTGGTATTTTCATTCCAGAAAAGATTCACATTTAGACAGAAATGTTTTGAAAACAATGTCTGTTTTCATGGAAATAACAGACATGATGCCAGCATAGCATGCCAGGCACTGTAGTTTGTTTTTATAATGAAACCACACACACGTGTGCACACATCGATATGCTATAAACAACAATGGAGCGTACCAAAAGTGTTTGATTTTACCTTTTTAGGCCACATAAGTGAGTAAAGTATAGCGAGGTATGTATTGTCAGGATATAAACAAAGTTATTTTTTTCCCATATGTATGTCCAAGAACTTTTGCTCCAAAACCTCACAAAACAGTAGCTGCTTTGACATTAATCACACGGTGCTATTGATCCTGCAGCGAATTAAACCCTAACGAAAAAACATATTTATTCTGGTACCTAAAAGTTACAAAAGGACAAATGTGCCAAAGCATGTTTAACATGAAGATGAAGGCCAGGTACAGCGACATGACCCAACGAGGAGGTGAAGAACGGTTCTTTCCCCACATCAGTGAGACTGAAAAAAACCCACAGTGACCACTCATTGGAGCTTCAACCAATAGATGTGGATGGTCTGGGCTGATTTCTGCCTAATAGGTTGACACTTTCATCTTATCAGAGTTGACTAAATTGGCGAATTAAGATGTCTGTGCCACGACATGTTTCACAGCTACACACACACACACACATACACACATATTAAGATGTGCCATGAGATGTATTTTATGGAGCCTCCAGTGCTCACATCGGTTTGCTTACACACCCATAAATCCTTTGACAGCCTCTAATATCGTTGAGTGTAGATTGATGTGACATCATGCATCATGATAAACACTTTTCCAATGTCAAACAATTCAGTTTGTTCCAATGAAAAAGCCCACATGCCTTTCAAGTGTGGGAGGTTCTCCCAGCCCCTGCTCTTTTACCTTTGGTTAACCATTATCTTACATCAGGTTTAGCATGCTGGGCCGCAACCCAGATCGGCCCTGAAATAGGTGGTTGATGTGAAAAGTGTGCGCCTGTGTGTGTGTGTGTGTGTGTGTGTGTGTGTGTGTGTGTGTGTGTGTGTGTGTGTGTGTGTGTGTGTGTGTGTGTGTGTGTGTGTGTGTGTGTGTGTGTGTGTGTGTGTGTGTGTGTGTGTGTGTGTGTGTGTGTGTGTGTGTGTGTGTGTGTGTGTGTGTGTGTGTCAGGCACAAATGGATCAGCATGAGCTGCAGTGGTGTTTCTAGTCCTGCTTGGAGTATTTTTAACTGTCAGCACTAAATGCCTCATTCAGGCCCGGCATCCCCCCCCCCCCCCCCCCCCCCCCACACACACACACACACCCACCCACCCACCACCCCCACCCACCTCGTAACCTCAGCCAGAATACCTTCACTTCTGTGTACACTGTACCGCAGGCAGGCTTGCCAGCTGTTTACACTTGCACACACACACTCAGACGTATACACATACGCTTCCACATACTTAAAAAACACAAATATGCAGCCACCTTTTTTTTTTTTTTGCTTGCTTCTCATGCTCACAAACACCAAGATACAGATACACATCTATATACACTCGGCGTCCATGAAATCATATTCATATTTGCAGATGTAGTCACACAAATAGACTCCACCGCTAAGGCTGTTCACACACACACACACTCGCTTGCTTCCTACACGTGATTGGCCTGGGCCTGTCCCTGTCTGCTGGCATGTTACAGAAGGGAATGTGTAAGAAATGGTGCCCACACATCGAGCAGTTGCCCCACACTCGGGTTGGCATCGTGCACAGTTGGGGAAGTGTGGAGACTGAGTGGCAGGAAAGGAATGCAGACAAATAAACTGCCTTTATCGAACAATTACAGCAATTTTTCTCACCTTCTGTCTCGCTCTCTCTGTCATCAGATCAAGGAGATAATGGGTGGCACTGTGTGATGAAGCGATGGTTATCTCTAGGAGCCAGCTCTCAATCATTTCGCTGTGACAGCTTTATGACTCCTAATGAATTTCTCCCACGCCACCACCAATGCTTGACATTCAGTCATGGCCAGAAGAAGTTTTTGTCTCCAGGCTGAAATCTGAGGGGCTGGCGTTTGAACTGGAATCACGCTCTTCCAGCAATGGACGACGTGTCCTTCAAGGCGTTGTGTGTTTTCCGACTCGCCCGGGATGTTTCGACATGGCAGACGTTGGTGCGCCATCTCTCTGCCTGTTGCCCCGTCCACTGCTAATGAATGAACGAGGGGAGATGTGGCTGAGCCTCCTCTGTATTTTTAGGGCTGTGCGCCTGTGGTCGGCGTGGCCTGTCCCATTCAGAGGAGCCATGGGGGGATATTTTTGGCCGCAGCTTGAGTTGAGTCCAGGCCCACACAGAATCGCTGACAGACGCAGGCGCGGAGGAAAGAGGGATGTTTTCCTATTGGGAGGAAACCAGGTCTGATTATGGAGGGAAGAGAGTGGGAGAAACCAAGAGAAAAGGCAGATGACTGCATTTGAATGTTTGTCTGAATACAGATGATGATGTTGAAAAAAGATTTTCTCTCTCTCTCTCATTGCCACACCCTTCCTTTTTGGAGCCCACATATTTGACTGGCTTTTAATTTGACAATTGAGACCAATGAAGGAAACCCTTTTAATTTGTTCCCCATTTACTTGCAAATATCGGCCACACAAGCGCACACCAAGTGGAACAGCCTGACACCTGCGTGTTCACATGCAAAATAATGATAATTACAGTAATTTCTTTCCAGGTTTATGTTATTTTTTCCCTTCGTAGTTGGTTTACGACGTATTAATGATATTAAAGATAACCATAGTCTTATTTATACAACTCTCCAGATGCTATTTCAGTTGGCTCACTGATTGCAGCGATTTGCATGCTCCGTGTAATGCGGATACAGCTCTCAGGCTATGATTCCCCCATATTAATATTTAATTGCCATCAAAGTGTGTTTTCAAAGTATAGGGTGACGCTCCGGCCTCTCAGCCGAGTCACGATAGAGCTGATTCCGGAGCGGGGCGAGGAGCGTGGTGCGGTTCCAAAGAGACGGCTCCTCGGTCATCTTACCCCCACCCCCCCTCCCTCCCCCTCATGCTGGCACCTGTAGCGCCTCTTCAGCAACAGTAAATCACGTGACCATTTCCTCGCGAAAGAAATCCTAATCCTCATGCCAGATCCGTCCGGGCGCACGCCGCTGCCCTCGGCCCGGGACATGCTGAAACCCGAGGCGACGGCATTAAGAATTAAAAACGCCAGAAAGTGGTCCCCGTGCGCACCTTGTTTTGTCATCAATGTTCCATTAGTGTCACTTTAGTCCGCGCCTCCCCTCCTTCTCCCCTTTGTGTGTTTGAGTCAATATCGGGAAAGCCTGCCCGTTTCTGCCCAAATGGTTACAATACACCTTCTTCACGCCTAAAGAGCTGACAAAGGTTATTAAGCTGACCTGCGTTCTGAGGAGCGGAAAGGGCCAAATAGATAAATCAGAGCTGTGATAGATATCCAATCTCAAGCTCTGGGAATTCGCCCTGAGAGTGAAAGTGTGAGGGGGTATGCTGACGTCCATTAATTATTGTGAAGCTGCAAGCGAAACCACCCGTAAAAGTCTTTATTTCCCTGTAGTTTGCCTCCCGGTAACATCTTCTGAGAGGGGAAGCTGGCTTTCTGGACAGCGGCTGTGGTGTCCTGCTGCAGGAAGCCTCATGGATATAATACCTACGTGTGGCTCAGGCCAGTGGCCAGTGTGGTGATGTTGATACAGAGGCAGCGCCATCGCATAGCCGTTGTTTATGATGTGGCGAGCCCAGGTGGACAGGCCACGGCCACAAGCCGACCTAACCTCCAATCCACAGATCTATAGTCCTGACCAGAGGTGTTTTGGGGGAATTCAAGTGAGGCCCGTCTCGTGAAAGAAGACAAGTAAAACCCCTGCTCCTTTGGAGAAATTCCAAGGGAAGGCCTTGTTACAGCCATACTGCAAAGTGAAGGAATAGAAACATTCAAATTACAGTCATTTTCCCCATTCGCCCTGAATTCAGCTTCTCAGAGATATCAATCCTCTCATCTCAGCTCCTAACTTACTTCATTTACTTTTCTTTTTTTTTTTTAATCAATTTGCCTGATTGGCTGACAAGTTGTCAGGTTTTTAATTCACCTGATCTCTAAGCTCTTCATGTAAGTAGCCATTAAATAATCTGAGCCCTTTCAAATGAATGTTCTACTTTCCTGCATGAATTGGTCACAAAATGTGATCTAATCTGTAAAACAAGTCACAAGTTGAGTCCCCATGATGCTGTCTTGAGTGAAACAATTATTGTTTCTCTTGAAAATGCTAATGGAAAAAAACAAGGCAACAATGTGAGCTGATGGTTTGAAGATTAACTAATTGGAGGAAGAGTATTTGATCATTCAAGGAAATGAAAGAAGATTTTAGCCAGGTTAATAAAGATACTATGATTTAGTCTCAGCAGTTTCACATACAAGCTCAGAAACACAAAAACACAGAGAAAATGTCATTGGCTCTGTTAACTGAGCACGAGCATCCAGAAGACCCGGTTGAAGCTCTGGCTGGAACAGACCACCACCCTATCCTTTTCTTTCCTGTGTTTTTCTGAATAGATTACAACTAGAACGAAGAAGTTTTTGGTTTGCTTTGATTTGCCTGAGGGTGAGGTTCAGGGAAAACCAAATCCAAATTCCCTAACCTCCACATAAGAAGCTGTTTTGTTTGTAACGAGACAAAGAGAAGGCTGTTGTGAGCTGCATGCATTTTCTGCTTGGAAGTCACAGTAAAGGTCTGAAAGGTTTTGTAAGGATTAACCTCAATGATGCACTAAAATTCTAACATTTAATAATAATTTTGGTAAAAGTGCTATAAAAAGACAGAAAAGGTATTTCAAGGCATCCATATTGTATGTAAATCTCGATTCTTGTGTTTCTGTTAGAATGTATGAGCTCAAAATAAAGACATGAACACTGTTGTCACCATCATTCAGACTCGCACTTAACTTCAGGTTACTGTTTTGTCTCTAGGTTTCGTTTCCTAGTAATTTCAAGAAACACAATTTACATATAATTATTAATTTAATAGGAGGTTTCCTGAAGTCATTATTGTGTGTTTAATATAGCAAAAATGTATTTCCCTGACTTTGAACCTGGCGCCCTCAGCAAAGTTAGTTTATTTAACTTACTAAAAAAAGAACTCCTGTAATTATATAGTAGCCCTAGTTACATGAAAATAAAAGGGGCTAGTTTGATTGACTTCATAAGAAACTGTTAATGTCTCAAAATAGATTCCTGGAAACAACTGTTTGGAAAAACCGAGGTGGCCAAAAACCACATCGACTGAGCAACATTTGCACGAAGGAAAGTTGATTTACTGGCTGCAGCACCTTACGAATGGGTAAGCATCACATAGCATCAAGAAAAAGCAAATGACATAGACGACGGTCCCGTCTGCACAGCGGTCACCAAAGTGTTGTAAGAAGAAACAGATTGTTGTTTGTAGAAAAGCACAACTTCAGCTTGGGTGCTGGAAAAAAACAAAAAAGTGTGTTGAGTTTTTAAAACTATTCTTATTTTGGCAAATACATTGATTCACATGGGATGATAACTACTCACATGTGTCTGTTGATAAATGGTGAGGCTCTTAATCACTGCCACAAAACCAGAAAAAGTGTGATTTAGTCCAAAACACATGGAGGAAGATGTGGTGACACTTTGGTCAGGGTTAGTTTGTCAAATGGGATGATTTGAAGTGTAATTTTTGAAGAAAAAACCAACAGGAATGTAATAATATAATGATAAAAATCCATTTTATTTCTAATGCATTTTATATTTAAAACCTCGAAGTTTTGCCTTATGTTGATAAATAGTCACTTATAAAACAATAAAACATACAATAAGCTAACAGGCATGTTTTGAGTCCCTTTTCGAAGGACTCTACAGTCTTTGTTGTGCTCAGGTGGTCTGGAAGCGACTCACATAAACAGACGGGGCTCGAACTGGACACACAGTTTGGTGACAGCAGAGGAGAGGGAATATCCTGAAAAAAAAGATTATGATCTGATGGGAGGTGCCAACCAATATAGCGGTGAGTGTGGAGAGTGAGGATGAGATGGCTGCTGAAGCAGAAGATGTATGATGGATTTGTTTTTATGCGGAGTTGAGTGTCATCAGCAGTGGAAGGAAATCCCATACCTGCATGGATATGGTGAAAAGGGCGATGGCCAAGGACTGATCCTTGAGGAATATCTTGATTTGACTTGATATCTCTTGATTTGTTTAGTTTTTTATGCATTGTGTATACATTATGATGTATGTTATCCAGGCTACACTGCATTGCTGTAGCTGATATAACAGGATAACTTATAGACGGCAGATGAACAAAACCAGATCCTGAAGTTACTGCTAATGTCTCCAAGCTTTTTTTACACACGCATTGTCACTCAGGCCGACTCCGTTTCTGCATTAATCAATCCATCAGGTTCAGATGGGCTGCAACCATTACCCTGAAAACCTTCCTGACCGTTTGTTGTCCTGAAGTGAATCCCATGTAGGGTTACATTCCTTGTGGCAGCCCCTCAATGACACAGCTTCTCTTGATAGCAGAGGCCTGACAGCAGGTTTCCTATCTCATACTCATACTCCTCTAAAACAAAAAGGAAAAAAAAAAGTTTCTGGCTGATAATATTACATTGTGACTTGAGGAAAAACGTTTTGGTGAAACTGACCCATGTTATAATGGTGTCCTATAAAGAGTCCATATAAAAGACCACCTTGATTATAAAATTATCAGTTGAGATGCTGCATCCTGAAGCTTTTGAATAGCTTGTGAGCAATAATAATAATAATATAAACATGTTATCTCGCCAGTACAATCACAATGTAATGGTTCATTTCACCCACTGAACTTTGGAGCAGCTCAGTCAGGTGCCTGCAGATTGCTTCCAGTATGTTCTGTTTGTTTCTGTGCTGTTGTGATGCAAAATGGAAGCTTGAATATAAAATGACCAACTTTTTACTGACCTATTTTCAAGTACAAGAAAGATGCATGTCCTTTATTTGGGCCAATACAGTGATTTCACCAGATATTTCCTGTTAAACCTATTAATAACATTAATCCTAAACTGAGATCAGTGTTACTTCCTCCGATATTCAGAAATTAGACTTCTCTTACCTGATTCTCGGCAGCAACATTCCTGGAATTGAGCATTATTGCATCATGCTTTTTCACCATTTTATTAGGTAACACTGTATCCCACTGGCAGAAAAACTTCTTGTTTGTCACGCTGACTTCACTTGCTTTCTGACCCAAAGACCTCATTCAGCCTTGTGATTTACTGAACTCATGCCACAGCTAATTTGGAAAAATCAGGAGCTTATGAAACCAGTTTTCCAGAGAATAAAGAAGTGTAGATTTTAATCCAAACGTAATCCAATTTCTCATTGTTATTTATTGCTGAGAGATTATAGAAGTTACTTTATTGTATTATCTAAATGAGAATTTATCACTGCTCTGTATATAATGGAAGTAGTAGATCGCATAAACATTTTCTTCTTTCTTCTGGTGAAATGCCAAAGAAATTCAATTAAAATAAACTCTTAAAACTACATCTGTTACTTTAAGGACAGCTGAAAGCCTGACTTTCCAAGAAATATTCAAACTCTAATGTAATTTTTCTCGTCAGATTTATGGGAATCCACAACAGCGCAGCACCAAAAGAACTACCGTAGATAGAAACTGCCGCAGCGACATTGAAGTGATCTGCATCAACACACAGTCACAAAGGCAGCAACACAACTCTGAGCTCCTCCGGGCTTCGAGTCATCTCGTTACATCAATAAATACAGCAAAATAGCATTAGCAATAACTTCTACTATATGACCAGGCTCTAATATGATAGAATTAGTATCAGTGTTTTAAGGTTTGGCCATTTAGGTGAAATTCTAAGCCGGGCAGGGAGTAATTTGGACACAGGGAAAATTGATTTTGACCATCAGCACTTTCTCATTTTCAAACAGTGCCTGTGGCTAACTGGGTTAGCCTGTTAAGCACATTACACAGGTAGCTTCTTCTTTCCTCCCCAATGATTATGTGTCCGCCTTGAGCAATTGATATTTCTTGCAAATAAGAAAATTATCATATTCCATGACTGGAAAGAGAAATTAGGACCCGTTGTTATGGAGTGCAGTCTCTGGATGGAGAGAGGGAGGCCGAGGAACATTTTTCCTTTCTCTCTCTTTTTTTTCAAAGTTTTTAAAGGGTGGGGTGTGTGTATCAAATGTCCGAAGCTAAATTGGAATTGGGGCGCTGTCAGGCCTCATCAATAAAAATATACAGTGATAGACTGTAAGTGGTGGAAGGGGCACGGGGAGGGATGGAGGGGAGCTGCCGAGGCCCAGCGACTGGCTTCGACTGTGTGCTCAGGCAGAAAAACCTGGGAGCAGGGTGTGTCTTCAGAAAGCTGTAATTTTACAGCCAAACTGTAGATTGGCTTCATAAATCATAACTCAAACAAAGGGTCTCCTGAATTCTTATTTTCCTACTGTGTGGCTGGTTTCCTTCTTTTCATCTGTGCTCATATTCATCCCTTAGATCCATACATTAATCCTAAAATTACCAAATTGACTTTTCTTTGCCTGACCTATCTTATCATTCGCAGTAAGCAGAGAAGGCCAGTAATGATCAGGAGACAGTAACACTTTTGCTCCTCGGCAGTCAGGCACCAAAGAGACCATGACACATGGGTTGCTTTGCAATGAGGTGTGTGCTGTGATGTGGCTTATTGAGCCTGCTACATATCCAACCACTGCGGCCTTCCTGTGCGCTGCTCCCGCCCTGTGGCCTGAGAGGCTGTCTGCAGACTGGAGCTGGAGCCCACAGCGGTCTAAGTGGAACCACATGGGGGAACTTGATAGTGGCGCTCGGCCAAAGGAGAAATTAACCTGGGCAGTGCGGCAAGGAGCTCCTCACTTGTGAGATGAATGGCACTGCCGGGCCTGACCCTCAGTGTTCAATAGGTCGAACCAGGAAGGAGTCCCAAAACTCCCAAATAAGGTGCCATTTCACCACTTCAGATTCTTACACTTGGGCTGTGGTGAGCCATACCCAGTATTGAAATAATAATACCTGTTATTTTAATAATGGTAATTGGATCTTTATAGTAGTGCTTTTTAGCACAATCCTCCCATTCATGCACATGATCACTCACTAAAACCAATGATGCTTTAACGCCATAAGGAACAACTTAGGGATTCATTCATCCATGATCTCTGTCTCTATCAGTGCTAAGCCGGTGAAATATCGGCGATATACTCAGGACGGATCACCATCTATCACAGATTTACAAAATAAGTATTTAGAATGAACAGAAACATGCACTTTCTCATGCAATCCCACAGGGGAAAACATGCTTGCCCCACAAAGAGGCTTCAACCTGCACTCGAATATGTAGCGTTCTGCTGCGATGGAGGAATGCTAATCGCTGAACCACTCTTCCACCCTAAAATGTAATTCTATGTTATCTATATCTGTTATGCTTGAGGTTTCACCACAAACTCTACAACGGATAAAGCATGGAGAATGGAGGAGTAAATGCCTTCAGTATATTACATATTATGAGTTTAACGTCCAGCGTTGTCAAGCTAACAGCTTTAGGGCCAGAAGTGGTCTGTGCAGCTAACAATATGCTAAGTTTAAAAATGACAAAGGAGACAATGACTGCATGTTATTATTCAAACATTCTAAATTCAGAACTCTGAGTGTGACAGTTTTTTGTAAGATCAACAGACACAACATTGACAGAGGTCTTTTTGCACTGGAAAATTTGAATAAATCATCATTTATAGGTCATTATATGGTCATCGCTCTTAAATCTATAACCTGTAAAGAGCACGTTAAACTTTAAAATGCAGCTCCCCTGAACATATATACTGTTTACCGACTATATAGCCTTCAATTATTTAAAAATTAAAGACACTGTCAAAAACTCAAAGGCTTTTTGTTTGAGGATGCTGCTGACATTTAGACTGGCCTATAAAAAAATATGCCCAAACTACAGTTCTCTAAATGTCACATGCACACATATGCAGACGTACGTTCACAGCCTCACCTGGAGACACGTACACTTTCCCTCGCTTGCCCTCATGTACGCACCTCATCCATCCTACACCCTCCTCGGGATTTCTGCGGCTGCAGGGCCCTCAAGAGTGGCCAGCCGATAAGGAGCATTTACCGGAGGGCCATTCCGCATGCGAACAACACCAAACACACTAATGGGAGGGAGACAAACCCACAGGCCACAGACATCCAGTAAACAGCAGACCACAGTCCACCAGATGCATGCTCTTCTCCTCCATCTGACCGTTCAGGTGCACTGACAGGAGCCGTGACTTCCTGAAGTCCTCTGTGTGATTTACCACTTGCTGTGCGGCCGGGGTAATTTGAGTAACTCTCTGCAGCCGGCCTGCATGTGCAGCAATGGTGTGAGCTACTGTTGACCAACAGTGTCATCAGGCCTGTTGCTCTGTTACACCTTTGAACAATGAAGCGTGTTTTAATTGTTGGGTCAACTAGTGAAAACAATCAGTCTCTCTCAGTCTCCCTCGTGCTATCTAATGCGCTCCGCCAGCCATGTGCTTCCAGTTAAGTTGGCGCTCAGCCCCGAGCAGAGGTTAAGTGAAACTACCTGCTCCTCTGTGTCTGGCGATTATTTGCTTTGTCCGCGGCGCTGCCAGATCATAAAACACTTGCGTCCACTTTCCGTCAAGCTCTCAAAGTCCCCAAGGTTCATTACTGTTGCGCCTGGATGTGTGGCGGTACAAGCCCACCTTTTTAATATCGCTGCGCGACAGGCGGCAGAGGGCTTAGTGAACAATATTTCAACAGCAAACTGTTAAGTTCTTTCCAAAAAGATTTTGCCCCCCCCCCCCCCCCCCTCCTTCATTTACACAATATGAATGACCTTCAGTCTGGAAGTGATACAGTAAATAATGAAAAATTAGGTTTCTGCTGGCAAATGGGATGAGACATGAAAGAGGGTTTTTGGAGTTCTGGCTCTGGTTTCCTGTCTGAATGGCTGTTAATTAATGGAGCAGACGAAGGCCATAATTCTTGGCTGACCCGGGGCTGCCACAGTGCCAGGCAGTTCCGCGATCACAGTCATGCACGCGCCGCTGCTCTGATGCTTACATTGTTTGAGTGCAGGGCGGCCTTTGTTCAGCCTGACTCTGTGTGCATTAGTTGTCAGAGAAACTCAACCCAGTCCCTCTTTTTCTTTTCCACCCCCCCCCCCCCCCCCCCCCCCCACCCCACGCACTTTGTCAGAATGGGAAGATAGGGAATCTAAAGCAGTGCCGTTGTAACAAAGATCAAGCCTTTTTCACCCCCTATCAGTATGAGAAGCCGCTCCGTTGTAAATGATTTCCAAAACCGCAGGTGATTTGTCTTTGTCTCTCCCCTTGACTTCATTTGCAGGATTCCAAGATCAAAAGGACCTGCTTGCTCCTCCAAGATGAGCCCTAAGCGCTTGAACTCCAGCGCGGTCATTAAATACAGTAGTATGGATGTCTCTGCCCTCGGTGCCAGCTGAAAACGCTCTGCTCTAAAGTTCTGGTTTCTTTAGCAGACGCCACTCACGGGGAATCGTTGGTGCCTCCCGTAGACTGTGATTAAAGTAAACGAATGAAATAAGATACAAGGAAATTGAAGTGATTAGTTTTAGAACAAGGAATGGCTGAGCCAATAAAGCGATTGCATTCAGCTGTAAATGAGACGCGAGCAGGCAGGAAGGCTGCACAAGCAACATAGCAGAGTAAGACAAAGATTACATTGATTATGTATTCAGACGGATGGATTTCTCTATGAAATATGGCTGGCTTTCAAACACGCTTGAATTTCAGGCGTATACTCAAAAATCAACTGAACAATGTCTGGTTTCGATCACTGACTTACACCAACATGTCTGTCATGCAATAACATAATTCCTACCAGAACACTATATCAACACATATTTTACTCTGAATGCTTTGTGGAAGGTGAACATTATAAATTGTTTGCTTTTCATGTCAACAGATACAAGCTTTGAACGTATTTAGGCTATTTCTATATTCCAGACAGCCATGTTGTTTGCAAGCAGTTGCACATGTAGCAGTTACTACATGCAAACATTAGGGTTCATTTATAGTTGAAGCCATGTAGTGAATGTGTAAAGCTTGGCTTTAAAGCTTCTCAGTCTTCAAACAATTTGGTCGGGGGAGTAAACCTGTGATTGGAAGCGAAACGCATGGATCTAAAAGATGGTATAAAACCTGTTTAATTGAGAAAATAAAATATCAAGAATCTTCAAAAGGCAGCATATATACAGGCCCCACGGTACAAACTAGACAGAAGAGTTTGATCCCCGAGGAACTTCCCTGTGGTCCCAGTGGTTTCGAGACATAGGCAACAGGGCAGCTGCTGACCCTTTCACATTTTTAGTGGCCAATTTACATGAATAACTTCAATTTAGTTAGTTAATTAGTTTATTCCCTTTTGTCATCCTCAGGTCAGCCATTGTGCCAAATGGCTGCCATTACCACTGTGATTTCCAATCTTAATTGTCACCCATCCATCCATCCATCCATCCATCCATCCATCCATCCATCCATCCATCCATCCAGATTGTAGGCTATTGTTAATCAAGTGTTTCAGGTTATCATGTCACATGCAGATACACCAGGCACGAGAACTTCTTTGTAGTAGTAGACTAGTAAAAGACTACTAAAAGTAGTCATGATCATAGCTTGTTATTCTCATTTCACACACCCTTTTTTTTAGATGTGAATATAAGCAAAGAAATTAAAAAATAAAAAAGGGACTGAACTTCCAGTGAGGACAGTTCAGTCCGTCAGTGAGGGGAAGCAATCAGACCCAAAACCTCCAAATGATGAGTGTCGTCCTCTTTCCTTTCCCCATCCGACCAGATCCTGTGAGCTGTGGTTGGTTTGTCCCATCCTCACCACTTCATTCTCGGGTTCTGCGCTGAGAACCCACATGCCTGAGTTGGAACGGCCCCGGATAATGAGACGCTACAGGGACAACAAAGGCATCTGTCTCTGCTCTGAGTCACACAGCAAGGATGTATGTGAAATTCCCAACCACAAATACAGTATGCGTAATCAGAGTTTGGACAGTGATGCTGTCGACTGGCAAATTACAGACGTGGGTCATAGTACGAAAAAAGTACAAGAAAAAAAAGAGGTAGCTTTCCTGGAATGTGCTTTGCTGGTACGTGTAGAGGAGCGATTCAAAACATCAAGCCTGGACTTTAGTTCAATCATTCATGTATGTCACTTGATATTCAAGCATGTTCTAAACATTGACAGTGAAATGCAATGCAATAAATTATCTTTCAAGAAATGTTAGTCTGGTCTTCATCCAGGTGGGGGTCCACATCCAGCAGCTTCTGCACTTATTTTAAGGGCGACACGCCTCATGATAAAATGATTGATGAACTGGGAAGAGACATGGTGTTTACAGTAACTGGTCAGCAAATCTCCACTGTTTTGCATGATTATCATGTAGCTGTCTATTGTGGTCCCGTCGAACAATGGACAGTACGTTGGACTTCCTATTAAAAGGTTGTGGGTTCATGTCCCGCCAGAGTTAGATTTCAGTTTGTGGCGGTTTGGCTTGCTTGGTAGAACAAGTCATCTCCCCAATGTGAGACCAATGGTTTGATCCCCCCATGCAACCCTCTTTGTCCTTCTGAATGAATAAATGGTTTGTTCTGGCACCTTGAGTGACAGCCATCCCTTATTGTTGTATATGTGGATGGATGAATATGACTGATGGTTGATAAAGCACTGTGAGACTGCTGGAACATTGCAAATGTGCTTTAGGATCAGGATTTTGATCTGGTGAATCTCAAGCAAGTAATGTACACATGTCATACAAAATGCAACTAAACTTGATCCAAATTCTGTTGTATTCTGTTTTTCTATCGTCAACTAGTTGCAAGTTGTTGTGACGCTCTAAATATTGACAATAGGTTGTGTTTTGTTTTTTTTATCAGTTGGACCAGACATTGCAGATCGTCTCTGCAGTTGAATGCCGTGTGTTATTATGTTGAAGAGCAATGAAATGCACACGCAAAGAATTCACTGAATGGGTCATTAATAGCCTCGGTAATATTCTGGAACACTGCAAAGCCTCATTAACACTCTCTGCTCTGCATGAATGATGTGTGCAAATATTAACCACATATGAATTAAAAAAAAATAAAAAATTGGTCCAGCCAAGTCACCATTCCTCACTCAACCACCAACTCACGTCGTCACCACCCTCCGCCGCCTCCCTGCCGTTTGATCCAGGTCCAATGTCCACCCCCTCCTACCCCACAGTGCCCCTCTTTCATCCCCCGCCTCCATGGCGCGAGAAGAAACACAGGCCCTAAACACGAGTGGGCAGGGCTTGGTGGGCATGGTGCCTCCGTGTGTGTTTCCACTTTTCCTCATGCCCTGCACTGCGTTTCCTCTTCTCAAGCAATACATCAGCCCACCAGCGCCGGGCCTGCGCCCTGCCCAGACACTTTCCGCCTCACAACACGACTACAAAGCTGCGGGCAGGGTGACAGGAATCGGAGACGATGCACAGCGTGACAGGAAAGAAAAAGAGGAGGAGGAGTGGGATGATTTTTTTTTCCCTTTTCTTTTCTTTTCTTTTTTTTAATGGCAGTAGCAAAGTGATCAAGGGTTAAAGGCAAATATTTAAACATCCAGCTGCATCAGTGGGTGTCTCATGATGACTCTGGGCAAGGGTGTGGATGCCGTGGCCGGTTGCCAAGCTGGAAGCTTCGGGCCTTCCTAGTAGGGCACAAATTGTCACATGTACCGGTGGCCAAACCCAAACCACCGTGACCGAGGGTGGAAGTGACATCATCCTGCAAGGCTTGGCAGGCGAGGATGATGGCGTTATAATCGCGATGGCGTCGCGCTGGAGGCACGAGCCAAGAATTGGTTAACCGCTGAGGAAAAGACATGGGGGTGCAATGAATGACAAGAAAGGAAAAGTACTTGTTTTTCAGGTGAAGGAAACAGGATAGCCACTGAAAAAAGAAAAAAAAAAGGCCCCACAAAAATAGACATTGGACACATGATGGGGCTTTTCTTCTAACTTGGTTTTATTAACTTTACACATTAGTATAGGGAGGATTGTGAAGAATGAAAAAACATCAGGCAGTGGAACAATCACACAAACTGAATATCCAGATATTTAAAGATGCACACACACACTCACATGATCTTGTTTCTATGAAGACATGAATCTTGCTACTGCAAAACGTATTTGAAACAATTTGTTGCTCACATTTTTGAATAATTGCATAGAGATGCAGGTGAGCTCACATGGATGTTTGACATTACATATTTTCTGAAGCTCTGGGGTGTTTTATAATCAGCCCATGTTCTCCAGCATCTTCAACCCGTTTCTCACGTTTGGCTCCATCTATCATCGCTT
The DNA here is from genome assembly GCF_963422515.1 of Blennius ocellaris. NCBI lineage: Eukaryota > Metazoa > Chordata > Actinopteri > Blenniiformes > Blenniidae > Blennius > Blennius ocellaris. Next base: position 13,683,042 of record NC_137666.1, on the reverse strand, counting down.
GCTCCTCATCCTCGCAGACATCCAAAGCTTTTGACATGCAGCATTTTAAAGCCTGTGATTGTTTTGTATACAAACAATATCCAGCGCCTTCAGTTGGCTTCTCATCCCCCTTGTGATTCTGCCTAAACCTGAAGCATAAATGGCGTCCTCAGCCCAGTACAACTTGGCAGTAACCTTATCAGAAAGCACAGATGCACATCCTTTTCAGACTCTGCTCTCCGGGCACTGGGGCACTCAAATGGATGATCCTCCGGCAGCATCGCGAATGTGTGTTTATAAACAAGACTCAATATTATTGTGATGTCTGAGCTGAATTCGATAGTTTCCTCCTCTGTCAGTCGCGCTTCCGCTGCAACACGATCCGAAATTACATTCAACAGCAACGGGAGACGGACGCAGCTCGTTCTCGCCTGCTCGGCCCTCTCTAACTTCATCACGGGGGCTCAGCGGGGGCCGGCGAGGGGCCAGGGGAGTCTGGAAACACCCTGGTCCATTACTCAGAGTGAGCGTCTAACCTGGAGGTAGAGTGTCTTGGCTATCTCCATCAGAGTCCCCCGTCTGACTCGAGGCGTTCCCTCAGAGACTCTTGGCTGTAATGGACTCTGCTAAACACATTCTCTCTGTATATTACCTTTAGCGTTGGCCCCTATCTGGTTTCTATACAGTGTGTTTACACACAGCTCAACCTTGTGCTGCCTAATGCTTCCTTTTTTTTTTTTTTCCACCCCCTTTTTCTTTCCTTTTTTTTTTTCTTTACCTCTCTGCATTCCTGCAATTTTTATTTATTTTTTTTTTGTTTGCACTTGGTTGGCGGCGGTCGTTTTGCATGTACAAGATTTGTAAAGGGACCTCCAGTCCAGAATTTGCTCTGAATATTTTTCCACAGCCTTCCTCCCCTCCTCGTCCCAGGAGGGTCAGATTATAGACTGCATTAGGGGAAACACCTCATTCATTCACACGCGTAGCCCTACATCACTGGACATCGTCTGGCTCAGACAGTTCATTGACTCTGGAGTATCTGTCATTGTTTTCCCTCTCCTGTCCAGAGCTCCCACGTGTGCGTCTGGATTTAATGACTGCGACTCACCCGCAGACCCCGTCGATAAGCCGACCCGCAGCTGGTGCCAAAACCACACTGGAAATTTTTACACTTTAAAAATCGCATCTTCTCAGCCTGTTAAAACGGCAGCAATTGCTTCTGTCATTAATTGTCTCTGGTTGTCATGGTTTGGTCGCCTGCCACAGTTCTGTCCCCTCCCTCTCTTTCCTCTCGTGTTTTTTTTTTTTTTTCACCTCCCACAGCTTCATTTCAAACGCTTTGCTTAATAATCGCGTAGCCTCGGCTCCTCCGTTTCTCATCTGCTCCCCACCAGTCACTACTGGGTGTAATGCAATGCAAATGCTCGCATCACTGCAACAACGTAGTACTGTTGGTGTCATTTCTCGAAAATGTACAATTGACAACATGTTATCGACCTGACCAACTTTTAAAATCATGTCACTTTTTACCATTTAAATTTTTTTTTTAAACATGGAAACTTTATCGTTATTTATGTATTAAAGAGTCAAAATTCATGTAGAAATGTATTATTTCAAGAGGTTGCAATATTTGTGGGTGATTTGTTAACACAAAGTAAAATTGATCCAATGAAAAGGATTATTTCTTTGTAAGGCACTATTCATTTCCTTGTGTCTGAACGCTGCTCTTTAAATTAATTTCTCTTGCCTTTTTATCTGAATTTGTTGGCCATAGTTCTGTTTTTCATCTGTACTTAAAATGGCTTTTCAGTGAGTGTTTGGTAATCCCTCTTATTTGGTCTTTGTTTGTGTACGGCCTTCCACAGCTTCTTTACACTGAAAAGAAAAATGTTTTTGTAATCTACAGTAATGTACTCTACTGTGGCATATACTGCGAGGTTGCTCAATAGCCAAAATATCACTGTGTGTAATGAATTCTAAAAATATTTGATATCGTAAAAAAAGTGATATAAAAAATAACCACAGCAAACGCCACACGACTGTGGAAAATCGCTGTAGCATTTTCTGTAAATGATCAGATTTAAGCTGACCAACTTGCAGCAGAGACAATAAACAGTTTGTGTTATGTGACATTATGACAAATATCTGGGCTTGTGGACCAGAAAGTAGCATGAAGTAACATTTGTCATCATGATTGGAGAGAAGATTTTGTTTCCTCTGCTAATAAAAAAAAAAAAAGAAAATACTTTAGCAGAAGGACAGAGACCAGAACGAGGGAAATCCCCATTGTGGTTTCAACATCCCGACATCACCTCATCACATAATCTTCATACGATTGTCTGCTCTGAAGACGATGAGGCTGGTGTCCAATTACAGTTACATGCAAATACGTCAGCGGGCATGTATGTGCTATTTTCAAGCACGACAAATGTAACAAGAGCAATCAGAGATTTCTGACGTCCGTCAAAGGTTGACCTGGACTCAGAAAGAAACAATGTTTCCGGATCACCGCCAAAAATTAATGGAATCCTATCTGTGGTGAAACATTTTGACAAAATCCACGCAGTGGGTTTTGGCGTAATCTCACTAACAGACATATAGATGGACAAACAAATATACACCGATGAGTTTATTATGTTCTTGGCGGACGCAATAACAGCATCAGACAGTGCAGGGACCGATATTGAAGAAATAACATACTGGCATAAGACGCTATTGTAATGGAGAAAATTTTAAACATTTATAGATGAGAATTACGTAGCCTTTAAAAAATGAAAACAAATAAAGAAAGAATGTACACAATAACAATCACAAAATTAATTAATTAAAATAAATAAATAAATAAAAACTCCACTGTTTTCTGTCCTTTGATTTGAGGACAAACAACCCTTGAAGTATGAATAAGGCCTCGTTGCCTTGTTTTGGTGAAAGTGGCTAAACCGTGTTGGAAAGATTGTGTTTGGGTAATTTCCTGTCTATTATTTTTCATTGTTTCTCTCCGTGAAAAGAAACAAGGAGCTTTAATGACATAATTTGTGACCTGGTGTACCATTTTGAGAGGTGACCCTCAGTAAATCCACCAACAGCGGTTTTTCCATTAATTTCAATGATTTGTCTTCCGAGCACAACTCTTATTTATGTCTTTCTCAATAACTTGTATAACACATTTCTCTTAAAATACAAAACCTCTCGCTTTTGGAGACGCGACTCGCGCACCATTCCCAGGGGAAAACTTTTCCTTCACCTTGAAAATAACTGAATTCAAATTTTCTGCTGCACAAGATAAGTTTGTTCTCCGGTATAAAAGCTCCCTTGAAACCTCCAAATATTTCAGAGAATGTCCAAATGAAAGGATTCATTTATCAGTCAGTAGCTCAGCAGTTCACAGTGGTGGTCTTGTTGTTGACACTTGTTTTAGTTATCTGGCCCTGGTTGTTCATCATCAGATTTTGGAATTAGATCATTGGCGCCTTGAACCTCAAGATGAAAGAAACCTCTGCAGTTTTGTTTTTTGTTTTTTCTCCCCTCCTGCACTAAACAGATTGTTAGTTCTCAGAGAAAAGCGAATTAAGCCGAGATGTGTTTCACTTTTCTCTTCTTTGTGTGCGCTTTATTTGTGCGGCCACATGCAATCGGACACGTGCGTGTGCGTCTGTGTGAAGTTATTTGATCTGGCTTCTGATTTTGCGTGTCACACCGGGGACAGATAGAGGAGACTGTCTCTCCTTCACAGCTGCATGTCCAGAGGCTGTTGACTGGCCGGTGCTTATCGCAGCGCTCCACAACAGAGTATTGTTTGGCCAAGTGAGAACTTCACTCTTTTATTAAGGTCAATGGGTAAGATGATGGGAACACAGAAGCGGAAACCCATGATGCTTTTGGACCGCCCTCAAGGGAAGACACTTGCATTGAACTTGAGTGCGGGTATGGTTGTGAATGGATGCTTCACAGCAGGATGAGAACCCGCCACTTCAATCCGGGGTGAGAACTGTAAAGTGTAGTGGTGATTACAGCTGTGGGAAAACAGGGACACAGTGGTCTGAGTGAGAAGAAGTCTTCATTTCTTTTTTTTTACTGGATGCTATCACTCAGACTCAAAAATGAATGCCACTTCTTGGAAAACATCATGGAAATGGCGCCCTCATGTGGTGGAAGGTCGGGTTTCTTTTTTTTTTTTTTGCTTGTTTGTTCATGTTCTCACTGATCTGATTGCCATCACTTTGGTATACTCTCCTCACGGTGAACATCTGACAAACACTGATAAGTCCCTCTTGGACCCACTTACTGGAATTGCTGAAACTTTTTTTTTTTTTTTTTTATTACCGTCCTCTGATTTTATAATGTTGTTGCACTTTAATTTTGATCAGTAATTATGATCATAAAGTTTGCGGGTCAGTCTGAGTTCCTTTGGATGACAACACAGGAGACATCTGTGTGCCCGCAATGTACGGGCCGTGGAGCTGCTCTCCCTGTGGTTGCTGCTAGTGGAAAACCCATAATGGGCTTTAATTGGGACTTTAATTGTGTGTGGTGGGGCAAAAGCATTGACTACAAAACTGGTGGTATTTGAGTGCATACATGCAGCTTTTGTGTAAGCATATGTGCTGCTCACCAGATTCTCTTCCACTCCTGGCCTGCGAACGGCCTCAGCCGGAGTCAGAACATTGACAACGGCGTGTCAAATCCTTAGACGTTTTGATCTAAATATTATTAGCATGATTTTTTTGCCTACAGGGAAAGAAGGTAATTGCTGAGTCGGGCTCAGTGAAGGGACTCATACACTGTCATTTGTGCAAACACAAAGATGCATTTGGTAAGGGAGCCTTTCCAAACAATCTCGTCTTAAATGGCTCCCAATTCGCTCCATTTCTCATGTGCCCCTTGGTTATATGTCGAATGGTGCCCTGAAGCCGTGCTGTCAATGGGATGCATTTGACTGCTGTGTATGGCACATCAGGATGTGCTGGAGGAATGTCTCTGCTGTAAATTTGCTTGACGACATATGACCTTGTGTGTAATAGCAGCCCCTCTCTTGCAAAACGAGTGGAAGTGTACAAAGTTGCTGTTGAACTGACTTTAAAAAAAATCATACTCCTGAAGAATGAAATCAGTCTTACAGTCCAAATGTTAAGGTTAATTGCTGACTTTACATTGTAAATAGGTGTAACTGTGAGTATGTGTCACTGTCCATTTGTCCATTGGTCCACCGTCAGCTGGGATCTGCTTCAGCCCCACATGACCCAGATATGGCAGATACATTGATGCTTTCAGAAAACATGGGTGGGTGTTAGACGTGGGGGTATTCAGTGGCCCGATGCACCCCACCCTGTCTCAGCGCATCGACGTAAGGTCTGTTTTTATTTTTTTTTTAATATCAGGCTAACACCGGGGGTCTCTGGCTCCTGACTGCTGGTTCCCAGTAAGCGTTGTTAACTGGGGACTGAAGACCTTCACTGAGTCTCTCGTCCACTGGATGCTCTGAATGCTCACTGGCATGTCCATCCAACACGTGTCTATTCAATGAATGCTCACATGCAGCCTCTCTTGGGACACTTCTTAGGACCTGTGTGAGGGGAGCGAGGTCACTCTCATGTGCACATGGTCTTTGCCCACCGTAGGTAGTTTTCTATTTGTAGATATTACTCATGCGCCCCACTCTGTCCTGCCCTCTGTCCTTTAGTCATTGTCCTTTTCATTACTTTCTGCAAAGGAACAACAAAAACCAAATACCAAAACACCCTGATAGTGATCACCGGTTCTCTGAGATTTAATCTCAAGGACCTTCAAAAAGTGAAATATTTCATTTATAAAGAACCATATTGTTTTTATACGCCTTTCTGTGTAGAGTATTCAGGCTTCCTCCCATCGCCCCAAAGACATGTTTGTTCGTAAAGTTTCGGGATTCTTATATGACCAATGGTGTGACTGTGAGTATATGTGATTGACTTTATTTCTATTTATGGTTGTCCTCCTGTAATAGACTAGAGTTCGCTGGGATTGACTTCCAGCACCTTCTGACCCTGAGTTGGATAAGGCACTTTAATGTGTTGTGTATATGGACAAGTTCTGTAAGGTGGATGGATGGATGGAAGGATCCGCTAATCAGATTTAAATAATGTGCCTTTTAGTATCATCACGTACATAAAACATCGATCATCATAGATCATCCCCCTCCTGCTTTGGGCTTTTTGGAAGAAAACCTGAAAAACAACTACAAAACATTGAAAAGCCCGGATGGAAATTGTTGAAATGCTTATCAGCGAGCCGCAATTCCTTTGGGGAGACTGTCCTTCGATAAGAGAGACGCATTTGAGGTTTTTGTCACATCAGCACTTTGTTCATCGAAAGCAAACAAGCATCAGAAACTGCTTCTTCAGAGTGACTGAACCTTAGGCTTTGGTCACAAAGTGTTTGGTCGACTTATTCATGTGCCTGCGTTTTCCTTCCATATTTAGAATATTCTGTTGTATTTTGGTTTTTTTTTTGACTGCTTTCTATGAAATGTTAAATAAATGATGATGGATCGTAATTACATGACACTTTTCCCAGAAAACGGTGGATTGACGTTTTCATGGAAGAGCATTTACAAATGAGTCGACGCCAAGCTGAAAAAAACGTATTTGTAGTTAATATGGCAACAGTGAAGAACAATCCAAGATCTTTATCTTTTTTTTTTGCTCCGTGGCACGTTGAACAGGCTGCTGTCCAGCTTACTGCACTGGGAGGTATGAAGGGGAAGAGGCGGGCCGGAGTAGATGAGTGTGGAGAAAAGAGCGGCGGCAACATGTGTTGAACACTCAGAGAAACCAAATCTCACAAGCAGGAGAGTGGAAGATGAACCAGGATGAGCCGTGGCTATCATGAGCAACCTTTGGATGAGATGGGAAAACGAGGCGCCATCTTGTCGTCCGTTCATGTGCCTCCGTTCACCCACACATGCCCCCAACACTCACACTATCGCCAGAGCAAGGCAGGAGCTTGCGGTTCCTGTCCAATGACAGCGGCCTGTAGTCAGGGTGGCGACGCGTCAGGAGCTGCTCCTCGTTCTGGAGCAGCGTGTTTGTGTTGGCCCTGAATTAATAACTTTTCATTTAGTGCGGAAATGACAGGAATAGTAATTAAGGAAATGGAATGATTTTATTGGCCATGATGTTTATATTAAGTTCCAGATGTGAAGCAGCTGCCTGCTCAGCAAGACGCCCTGCCCCCCTATCTGCAAGAACTCTTATTAAGAGCAAGATACCGGTGCCAGTCAAATGTCTGTCTGTGTACAGAAAAACATAGAGTATCTCCTTCACAGCGTGTCGCAAGCGCGAATGAAATCATGTCTGTTTTGATTAACTGCAGACCGTCATAAAGCACCACGAGCGCTGCTCTGTGTATATAAACGTTCCCCCCAAAGTGCAATTTATTTGCAGATATAGTGTTACTCTATTTCGGGCCTGATTTGCCCGACTGGAAAAGTTAATATTAAGGAGTGGCTGTTCAGCATATTTGGGTGGCCCGTGTGAGATCCACGTCGTGCCGCACTGAACTTCAGTATCCTTTAAAACAGCAGCGACAGCGTTGCAGAGAGTTGCGTTGCCCGTCAAGCGCTCTGTTTGGATTTCGTCGCTGCAAATCCTTTTTTCCTTTTTCCAAACCTCGCTGTGCCCGCAGTGCGACGGTGAATCAGTCTAATGACTGATCAGTCTAATGACTCATTGAGTTCAGCCAAAGTTACATAGAGTTAGTCAGTGGACACACGTTATTTTGGTCTGTTCAAGTGTATCAATCATTATTAACATCTAATATTCTTAATTGCACGTGCTGCAATGCCCGGGGCACTTTAAAGACGTCATAACTCTGTAATAAACCAATTCATTTTATAGATTTAAGCTGATGTTTATTTTGAAATACTTCACAGGCTGATGCAGTACTTATCAACATATTGTCATCTTTCATGGTGCTATCAGGAGGCCTGAGTTTGATTTATGAAGCACTCCTACTCCAGTGAACAGGAAATATTCAAAATAAATCAATAATTAACCTTTAACCCGAACGCTTTGGTAAATGCCATCCTGCAAATCCCACACGATAGAAGATTTTACTTATTTGTATTTGTTGAAGGAGTTACCATGTAAGTACAATAAGAAAGCTGTGCCACCATGACTATAACATGTATGTGTGGAATAGCAGATAAAGATGCATATTTCTTAAAAATGTGTCACCACTTAAAATACCAAGAAATCCAACACAAAAAAAAAAAAAATCTGTTTTGCCAAAAATCGTTGTTGCAACAAATACATATTCCACAAAGAAATGATATTTTGGAGATATTTTTGTTCATCCATAAAAGAGGTGACTGTTGTCATGCTGCCACAGTCACACATGTTGGAGTGATACTCAGGTCACACATACTGTAGGTGCTCACTGAAATTGAATATTGGTTTGTGATATATATGTATATATATATAGATATATAGATAGATAGATAGATAGATAGATAGATAGATAGATAGATAGATAGATAGATAGATAGATAGATAGCAGTGACATGTGGTGAGGTCCATGGCTGGTGAGGCACTGACTGAGTCAGATTTACAATTGTAAGAACTGAAGAGAGCCTCTTATTTCACTATTCATCAACCAGCATGCTACTGGTAATGCTTCATATCCCATCAGCATTCCTCTTTCAATTACACTGACACCAACACAAACATATACACAGGAACATATTTATCCTACAAAGAAAGTGTCTTTTATAGAGATGGATAGAGCACCCTTCTTGTGCCCAAGAAATTCATATTTACTGAGCACAAACTAAAGTATAGAGATGTGTGCAGCACAAATTAAATTTTGACCTTCAGTAGAAATGTCTGTTATTTTTCAACTTTAAATAACTTTAAATTCTGGTTGCTTTAATCAATTTAAATAAAGATTGTCTTTTCAAAATGATAAGAGAAAAAATTATTTTAGGCAAAAAGTTTAGTTATCACATACTTGATTTTTTTCTACTTACTCCTATCTTTTTTTTTTTTTTTTTAACTGTCTCAATGGCGATTTTGGCCAAAATTCAGTTCACCTACGCCTCCTTGAGGTGAGGCTGGGTACCTGTGTGCCTCACTGGCTTGACTTTTCTCTGCCCTTTCGTTTACAATCAGCGAGAACAAGTCTCTCACACATACATTAAATACACGACACAGGCTGTAGAGAGTCATGCTGTATCACAAATACCTTCAAAGCTCATATTGGCAATATGCTGAGGAACACACCCCGGCTCGCGTCATGTGACCCAGTTTTTATTGGATCGCAGTCAGACATGATGCACAGCTCTCCAGTGCCTCATCCGGTATTTCTATATTAGATAGATAGATAAATGGATAGATAGATAGATAGATAGATAGATAGATAGATAGATAGATAGATAGATAGATAGATAGATAGATAGATAGATAGATAGATAGATGGATGGATAGATAGATAGATAGATAGATAGATAGATAGATAGATAGATAGATAGATAGATAGATAGATAGATAGATAGAGTACAACAGTTAGTGTGAATATAGAAGTCAATCTCCAGTGAATCAAAGATGGCGACCACAGCCATGTACGTCAATCTGCAACAATAACAACATCACACTGTATGCCACCTTCATATGCCGGTGCCTTCAGGAAATTAAGGAACCAGACCAAGAATCGAGCCTTTGTTTGAGTAGTATTTACATACATGGGAAACGGCTTGGTGTAAATTTAGAGAGAGAACGTGGACACGGTCCAGTAATTTACCTCCATGGGAATCTTCACTCTACAGTATTTGGGTGTAACGCCGATGTCACGTTGCCCGATGGCGTAGGAGCAATTGCACAGAGAGACATAGCAAGACAGGAGGCCCTGCGATGTGACACGGTCAGAAGATGATCCCAGGCTATCTTTGGTCGCAAGACTTTGAAAACGACCAGCAGTGAATCGTCCCACTGTATGAAACAAGACCACAGCATCACAGTTGTCAAAATTGTTCATCTTTCCCTGTGGAACAGACAAAAAAAGAAAAAGGAAAAAAAAAAATCACACTGTGTATTTCCGCCTTAGGTTGCTTCTTTTAGTTCTTGCGACAAAATGACGTGTCCATTTCTTTCCATGACTGATGCTCACAAAGCAACATGTTGAAACTTCCAGCAGAGCGGGTGGAAGCACCCCGAGGGAAGCCAAGCCAACATTTGCTAATACCGTGAATGATTTGCGGGTGACATCAACAAAGAGACTGAAGAGAGACAACCCACCCATGAGACCTATTGTAAGCATTCACGCTTGTTTTGTAGTCAAGTTAAAGTCATCAATCCATCCATTCATCCATCTTCTATGCCCGCTTTATCCGAGGAAGCCTCACGTGGGCCGGAGCCTGGTGAAAGTCATATACACCGACACTACCTTATTTTCTTCTGTTGTTTTGCAACTGCTCTGCATGGTGCCGCTTTAAATTTGAAATGAATACAGAAGAAAGTGATCTCCTTTGCTTTATTATCCTTTCTTTTTCTTCTTCTTCCTACCAGTAACTGTCCACTGTTATCTTTTTCTCTCTAACTTCTTTGAGGGTCATTCATTTTGAAGATGTTCGCTCTTCTGCATGGCGATAGTGCGGCCCTGCCCCACTACTGTAGCCAATCATGTTTTGCTCTGTTGTGATGGGCTCCCATCTGGTTTCCAGTGAAAATGCATCACTCCATTAACATTGCCTGTGATCTGGAGGATGCTTTAATCTAGGACTATAAACTCCACTTAATTACATCCTCCAAAAGAGCTCTATTAGTGTAATGCAATCAAACGGGGAGCACATCCATTTTGGCAAGTCAAACATGCTCAAATGGCTCCTGAAAGTGTTTACTTTGGTCCTCTGATCAGATCATACAATCATATTTGGAGGTTCAGTGTCAACGCCTCGAATGGTACTCTTGTTTTGTGGGTTTAGAAAAATATAATGCATTGGTAGAACATATGACGTTCTGTTTCTGTGCAGCATAAACTAGCATAACAATTGAGTTTAGGAGGGTCTAAACAGACTGTCTGTGTGGTACACTGAAGACTTTATCCTTGACCTTTTATGCGTCTCACTTCACAGCCTGCAGCCATATTCATAACCACTGTCTCTGTGTGTGTCATAGCAGTTTCCATTAGTCTAGCATTATTTTTCAATGATTTTAAACCTCAAAAGGAAGCAGGATGGTATCGGTTTAAAATCATGCACAAAGACATTGCTCTAAAATAGGCAAGACGCCCAGCAATTACTTTACCATGGTGCTTTAATAAATGACCTAATGCTAACATGCACATAAGTGATGCAACTCTGCTGCAAATAATGAATAGTTTTTGTGGTGGGACAACAGATTTGTGTTTGTGTTTATGACTGATGACATAGACTTCAGAGGGACGCCCATTCATCTTTTCAGAATGAGATGAAGCGCACCTAAGGGAATATGGTGAATTGAGAAATTAAAGTAAAGCCTCCAGCTTTTTGAGCCAAGAAGCATTCAATGAAATGTAGCAATCAATTTACAATTGGGTTTATCTTTCTTTCTACCTAGACAGACTGTAACAAATAATCAACTTGTGCTGGACCTCGTGCAATCTGACCAGAGATTAACTTTTAGTCACACAGTCTGATTAATAAATGTCTTTGTATTTCATGTATCCTGGTGTTTGGGTTTGTGAAACTCTTTTGCCGATGCCTCACAAATGCAAACACCTCGAAGATATTATGGCATGTATGCATACATGCCATAACATGAGTTAAATCCTCACATGAAATTTAACATGAGTTTAATCTCATATGGTTTCGATATCCTGACCAAGACTATTAAAAAAAGATTGACATGTATGTACCCTTTCATGCTTGTATTGGTGCCAATAAAACTTATTTTGAATGGTTTTGATGTTTAGCAGCTGATGTTATAAGGTTAGATAAGAGAAGCAGCAAGAGAAGCAAACAAAGAAACAAAAAGAACAACAAATAATAAGTATGTAAAATAATAACAAAAATAAAACTAGAGCTTTGCATTTCCAGAAGAGAATGCAAGTGTAAATGCCGAACGCTGCCTGCTGCCTCTTGCCCCAGCATCTCTATAACAACAAATGCTGATCTGCTTGATCCAGTTTTTTGTGTAAAATTCAGAAACGGTTAAAGATATTAAAAAGTATACACATCATAGCAGGAACCTTGTGAACACGCTGCATGTTTTGATATTTGTATGGTTCAAATCGGTTAAAGATTATGGGAGGAGTACTGCGTTACGGAAGAAGTAATAATAATAATAATAATAACGTTGACATTGTGTATAGATGATTGATGATGGTTGAGACTTAGGTATCTTTACCTAACCAAAATCAATTCAATGTTGAAATGTTGAGCAAAAGTTTATTTTTATTTTTATTTTTATTTTTTATTTTAATGAAAAAGCACACTAAATACAATTTTCTAGTTTTTAAAAACGGTCTCATTTACACCATTCGCACCCTATAACAGAGCTCAATCACAAATTTGTGCAATGCTGTTGTAAGTGGTAAAACAAATGATAACAACACCCCGGATGGTTGTTCTTGTCATCGGTTTTTTTTTCTGCACTTCAGTGACCTTTCATCAAAGGAAAGCCTGACATCCAGTTTATGACAGTAATCGCTTTTGGACACTTCATTACAATGTTAATGATTATTAATAGAAAACTTGATATATTGCACCATGTAACATATTAAATTTCCTTATTCACTGTCTGAGCCTGAGCTGAGCTAAATCCTATTCTAATGCAAAGAATTATTATTAGTATTTTTTGTTGTTGTAGTTGTTGATCTCTGTCTCCATGGTTACGTTCGTCGGCGTTCAGTGACGTTTTTGAGTCGTCACGTCCGTCAACGTCATATTTCCGGTCTCCTTCCTCAGCACAACAATGGCGTCTGTTAGCGAGGTTTGTGTGTTTTCTAATGTTTTTAATGACTAATTACTATCATTTTGACAATTTTGGTCATTCCAGTTGGTAAATATAATCTATTTTGAAGTGTGGTTTTGTTTTTGGTTTGAATTATGGATCTTCTTTTCTAAATCCTGATGTTTACGTTCTCGTGTGACGGTGCCAAGCTACCATGTTAGCTTGCGTGCTAACAGGCGTCAACACGTCGTGTCTTTTCGAGAGTTTTGCTCACCACATACTATTTTCCACACAAAAGCACTGATTCGTGGACAGTAACGAGTATACTTATTTACAGGAGCCCATCGCAGCCGCTGAGGAAGAAGCAACAGAGTCCCCCGTGTCCCAGAAGAGAGAAGCGAGATTGCGGAAATTTCGAGAGCTTCATTTCAAACGGGTGAGCGAAACGTTAAGATAATTCCAGATGGAGAGATTACACCGTGTGTTTTAGACATCAATACATCTTGATTGCACCGTGGTTGTGTGGAGCTTGACTGACAACCCGCTGTGACTGAAATAATCCACACAAGGAGCCACTTTCTGTCTAATAAGACGTTCTTTTGATTTCATGTGTACACAGGGATAACTTTAACAAATAATCTCTTTATTGTATGTGTTTCTAGTTGCAAAGTTATATCAAGCGAATGTTTTTGTTTATTTTGTCCCTGCAGAATGAAGCACGTAAGCTGAACCACCAGGAGGTTGTGGAGGAGGACAAGAGACTGAAGCTGCCCACTAACTGGGAGGCTAAGAAAGCCCGACTGGAGTGGGAGCTCGCAGAAAGCGAAAAGAAAAAGGTGGGATTTTCAATTGTTCATTTTGTTTACAGCATGACCCTTGACCTCCAACAACTTCCCATGAGCGCAGAGAAATAAGATGGTTATATGCAGACAGAGGAATTTCCTCAAGGGGTTTCAAGAAGTTTGATTAGTTTATTTATAAATATTTGCAAATAAATGTCTTTTACAAAATATCTATATCCACATGACATTTTCGTCGATGCTGTCAGAGTATGAAGGTTTATCTGGTGGGGTTCATAACCACGTGTGACTGGAAATGTTGGTCCTCCTGTCCTGCTCTGCGCTCCCTTAAAATGGCCACACTGCTTGTAGGAATGTGCCGCCCGAGGAGAGGACTATCACAGGGTGAAGCTGCTGGACATCACAGCTGATGATGCAGCGAGATGGGAGAGGAAGAAGAAAAAGAAGAATCCGGACACAGGATTTGCAGGTTGGTGATTTCCCCCCCCCCCCCCCCCCAAACAGACTGAAGGTGTGTTCGGCTCGCTCTGGTGTTCCCTGCAAAGTGTTTGGTTATGTCAAGCGAGATTCCATCGCTCAAAAGGCGTTTGATTCATTTGTTTATTTGTCAGGGACCATGTATAAAATACATTCATCTTAAAGAAAAAGCTGCTTTGTTAGTTTCCATCTGCAGTCCCCAGGCAGAAACAAAACATTGCAATAAATATTTCACATATAGCCTATCATTAGTAACATTATTAATACATTAATACCATTAACAAGCATTTGACTAGCAGCTGAGTGTATGTTCTAGTTCAACACTCGTTGGCCATAGTGGGAAAGACAGTGACCACAACATGGATAGATTATTTAGGTGTGGTGAATAGCTGAGCTGCCTTTCATTGAGTTGCATTCCACATTTTCAAGCTAATAGAAGCTGCAGCTTGCACCATTACGAACTTACGTTGTCTGAAAACCCAACTTAAATAAACTTCTGAAACACGCAGTGCTGCTATTGTTATCAAAATGCTGCTGCCTGTTGTGTAAATAGACACAAACACCAGGTATCCCCCAATTGTGCTTGGAAATATTTCAAAATGTTAAATGTTGGGTTTTAAAAATCAATGTGCAGTGAGCACTTTGCTGTCGTAATGACATTTCAGATAATTTTTTATTATTATTCATTCATTTCAGGCATGTGACATTCAAACATTTTTTACAATCACGTACATATCCAATATACATATATACATACACACACGTCTATCCAACATACATGCTCCATTTGATGATAGTAAATAGTTACATTCCAGACTTGTATGTCTGTGTGTGTTTGTGTGTATATATATATATATATATATGTACATTCAGTAAGTTTTTGATCATTTATCCAGGTCTTGTATGTTGTTCGGACAAAGACTTTTTTAATATTCATTATCATCATCATAATAACTGTTGAGCTGGTGTTTGTTTATCTGATTCACTTTGAATTCCTTTAGCTTCAGTCACCGCGTCGGTGAACATCCAACAGTTTTATTTTCCTCACGGGAAGCCCTACTGTCACGCCAGTGTTGATTCATTTAGGGCAGTAATTAAATACAGTTTGCCGTTGAGCAAAGCGAGGCACCATGATACTAAACAGCCTCTTTGCTTTGTGGTGCAGCATGTGATTACGATGTTTCTCTTTTCTTCATCACGTCGTGAAAAATGAGTGTTGAAAGACTTTTGTACTTGTTTGCATTGACTCTTCATCGCCTTTTTGTGTCGGGTGACGACACTTCAAATAGCTGAGGCTGGTGTCCAATTACAAGTTCAAGTGCAATTGTAGCTTCCAGCTTCATACAAACAATCCTCACAAAACAACTTCCAGTCATTGTAGTTAAAAAACAAACAATCCTGAAATGTTCAAATGTCAGAGAGCATATTCAAAGCAATTTAATCAATTAAGTATTTATTAAAACATCATGACATAAATAGGAAATACTAAAAAGGGACAGTTAAGTCATAAAAGTGAAATGAAGATTTTGTGCAGGCTCGGTACTGCTAACGAAACTGAATTTAAAAAAAACGGAGCAGTGTCTGGGAAAGCTGCTTTTACCGGACTTTGGACATATTAAGCTTGACAATGAGCACATTATCACTCCCTAAAGACTGGTCTTGCCGATATATAGTGATACTCGTGACCTGCAGGACGGGGACGAAAAAGCCTTGCTATGTCTCCTCAATATGGCTGCCAGCTGTTGCATCAAAAACCTCTGCTGAATTAAAACCTCTGGACAGAAAATGATCACCAGAGGGGCTTCAGGAGAGGAAGGGGGGGGGGGGCTGCCTCTTCATCCGTCTTTAACCAGCAGCAGGTTGTGTTGTTGAGCCTCGTGCCTGCTTGCTGTTTGTTCCACTAATTATAACTCCTGTTCTTTCCCCCCTCTCTCCGTCTCTCTGTCTCTCACACACACAATGAACTGCAGGCTACGCCGAGGCCCAGTTCCGGCAGTACCAGGGGCTCACCAAGCAAATCAGACCAGATATGGAAAGCTATGAGAAACTGAGAGAGGAGAGGTGAGTCGCCAGCATTTCAAGTGTTATTTGTTCGTTTGTCTTTTAATAGTTTATCCAAGTAGATCGACGGCTGAAAACTGGGGGGGAAAAAAAAAAGTCCTCTGGCGTTGCAAACATTTGCTTCAAAACACTTCACAGGGCAATGAAAACTTTGCATCCATGTCTGTGAAATGTCTCGTCAAGTAAAAGGAATTGTGACCGTTGGCTTTGCGTTACAGGCCTAGAAGTCACTCATCACATGTGCACAAAGCATTTCCTATACATTTGTCGATGTACGCCACGGGTTGCCCTTGGCCCTCGCAGACGCACGGCCCATAAATAGTTGGAGGCCTTAGAAACCTAAATGCAGCGCTTACATGGCAGTCTTGAAGGAGACTTCAGTGCTCCGACATGCCGGACCGTGAAGGATGCGCCGTCATGATTTGCCCCGAAACCACCACTGGCACCATCTCTCATCGGGATGTTCGTAATCACAATGATGGGATAGAAAAGTCATTTTAAGTATGTTAAAATGATGATTATCTGCGGTTGTGCATGACTAATGCTTTGGCTGATGCTCCACAGCGGTGAGGACTTCTACCCGACGTCCAACACTCTGATTCACGGCACCCACGTCCCGACAAAGGAGGGTATTGACCGCATGGTGGAGGATGTTGAGAAACAGTAAGTCCCACTCAGCCCTGCTAAAAGGAGGAGCTGTATCCTCCTCTGACCTTTTTAAATAATTTGAACTAAGCCTCAGTCCAACCATTAAAGAGGCTCTTGTCATGCTCCCAACCAGGTTTTAATAACTATGCACAAACATTACTTTTTTTTTCTTTTCTTTTCTTTTCCAATGCTTCTCGGCCATGAATCCCGCACCTTCTAAAGGGCTGTTGAGTTATGTGTAAGGAGTGTGCATTTGTGGGATAAGCGGCAGCATTGAGTAGGTGAAAATGGCATCCAGCCATTACTGGCCGGGATCCAGCCAGTAGTGGTTGTGTCGGTCACTCCGACGCCAACGAACTGACCCCACAAGTCTTCGTGGGGTTGAGGTCGGAGCTGCTGGCGGCCCGCGGACACCAGAACCTCAACACAACAGACGGATTGGCAAATTCTTCACAGATGTCGCCCACTTACTCAACTCTTTATTACTCAAAAATGACACTGTTTGAAAGTACAACCAGGCTTTTCAATGGATGAGGTTGACGGGTCAACTCCTGTTTTATCTCCTTCTGTCTCCTTTTGTTTAAAGCTTCAGTTGATAATTTATTGCAAACGAAGCTTTGGTGCTTTTTTAAAAGCTTAGTTCCAGTTGGTCTCTCAACAATACTCGGCCTATTCTGCCTGTGACGTTGAGTGGTTTTAATTTGACACCAGCCTCACTCATCTTGGTGGCTGTTTTAAGGGAGGACAGTTGCTGTGACGAGAGCAGGAGCAAATACACCAGAATCGTTGGCTGTCGGGGGCTAAAACCTTCACCCTGCAGTCGTGGTTATAGGGTTCTCCTCAGAGGAGCTCCTGACATTTACAGTTAATACAGTTTTTTTTGGCGCTGTTTAATGTACAGCTCCAACACTGTGCCCTTAAACATGTCATAGAAATGATGTAAAAGCTCACTGACCAGGCTGCATATCAAAGTTTAGATCGACTGATGTTCTTCTGCCAGAAATGAACCATAAGACGTTCATGATGGAAAACTCTCGAGGAACTAATGAGGTCAATATGCGACGCTGGTCATATGTAAAAGGCTTCGCGGTAGGATTTAATCCATGTAAATCCTGGGTGGGTTCTTAACACTGGTGAGGCTCAGCCTCAGTGACTGATTGTTTTGGACAATCCACCCAACACAAGACGGGTTTTGCTTCCCCTCCCCCCCCTATACATTGTGGCTTCAGTCAGACATCTTTCCACCACCGGCACAGCAGTGGACGTGGCCGTAGGACCGATCCAGTGTGTGGACCAGGACCCTTTCTCTCCTCAAGCACTAAAGTCCTCGGGTTGTCCCTCTCATGTTCAACTCAAAGGGTCTTCAAGTTTGGTCTTTGCTGCAGAAGTATCTTTCACCTTTGATTAGCCTGTTCTTTCCCTGAGCCGCTCTGTGTTCTGAGGCCTGTGTCAGAGATGCAACTGTGGGGCATTAGGCAAGGATTCCGCTGCCAGGGAGTGACGCACAACAATGCTTTGAAGACACAGTGAATCAAGACTGGGAGCTCACAAATTGACAGTATTTTCCTCTTGAATTTTCTGTGTGTGTGTGTGTGTGTTTAGTTTTCCATCGCCACTCTCTTTGCCAATTTTAAATGCACACCCCCCCCCAAATTATTGCCTGCAGCCAATTATTGTTATTGGATATGCCATGGAGAGTGGCCATGCTGGTTTATGAAATCCTCCCTAAGCTGCTTTTATTTGCGATTGTCAGGATCGAGAAGCGGGCCAAGTACAGCCGGCGCAGGGCGTACAACGACGACGCCGACATCGACTACATCAACGAGAGGAACGCCAAGTTCAACAAGAAGGCGGAGCGTTTCTACGGCAAATACACAGCCGAGATCAAACAGAACTTGGAGAGAGGCACAGCTGTGTAGCGAGTCCCTGTGGTCCACTGCTCGTCTTGTGTGTTTCATTTACAGAGAAAGTCGACATTGTGACCCAGATTTTTTCGTGCTTTTGGATTCTGCTAATTGTGAAAGTTTAGTGTTTCTATGGGCAGCGTTTAGGAGATGAAACAACTCTGCTATCCTTCATTTTATTTTTTTTTTTAATAAACCACATCCAATTATATAGCTGTCTTGCACACTTGTCTGGGTTTCTTTTTTTTTTCTTCAGTTGGTTTTTCTGCGTGTGGTCTCATGACGGAGACGTCCTGAAGCATGAGAATGAAGTACCGCTAACTACCATCCAGACGCTCGCGGGCGCGTTTCCAGCGGAGGATATGAGCCAGACGAATGTTTCCAGAGTAGGTGCACAAAGAGATAAGCGACAAACAATTGAGTAATTCAATTTATTGATTTATCGCCCGCATCTCGGCGCGAACCAGCCCCGGGGGCCGCGACACGAGCAGGAAAACCTTGTGACTGCTGGAGAGGAGACATGCAAACAGGTTCCCATGAGAGTCTCACATCCCGACCCCCCACCCCCCCCCCCCTTCCCCCGACGGTTCCGCTGCTCCCTCTGCAGGGCGGTGGCGCTCGGCAGGCAGGCCCTCCACTCGCATCAAGTGGAAGCAGTTTTTGAACACTGGGGAACTTAAATTCACGCGGCGCCCTCAGATGCCGACGAAGGCCGTGGGAGATCTTTGATATCCGACCCATCCAGGTTTACCATTGGGATATTTGGGTTCCTCCTTATCTTTGACCAACCCGAGGCTGTTGGCCGGCGGTGTGCAGGAACGGCGCCAGATGAAAATCAGTGTCGTGTCGCACAGTCTGACACCTCTGACTGTGGCACGGCCAAGTGTCAGTTTGAGAGTTTGCAACAAAAGGATCAAGGGACTGTTTGTTTTATTTCATCTCTGCACACAGAACCAACGCCTGCTCTGTGTGCGTATGTATGCCACGTATTTGCATACGGGATCTTCCGCCAGGTAATTAATTGGAATTATACTGTGCAGCAGGAGACAAGTTGTTTGGCAGGAAGACATTTGACTATTGAGAGGTTGTTTTTTTTTGTTTGTTTTAATTGTTAGAACACAACAGAC
Organism: Blennius ocellaris; assembly: GCF_963422515.1. NCBI lineage: Eukaryota > Metazoa > Chordata > Actinopteri > Blenniiformes > Blenniidae > Blennius > Blennius ocellaris. The sequence goes on along the minus strand of NC_137666.1, from coordinate 13,663,147 downwards.
TGCCAGTCTAAATACAAGCGTCACTCCAAGGTGCTTTCAAGTGTTGGATGAGAGCTTTTAGAATAAGTAAACAAGGCAAATACTGCCTTTTAGGGGGGGGGACCAAATGAAATAAGCAACTTTTGAGTTCTAATTATTGTAGATACATTTCTTTTCGGCTTTTCTCAAAGGATCAGTTTTGCACATTGTGTCAGTGACGGGACAGTTGTCGTTTCGGTTTTTTTTCTCCTCATTTCCGTCATAGCTGAATCACAAAACAGATCGATGATGCGGCCAGACTTTAGAAGACTTTAAACCTGGCCTTGATCACCCAAGTGACGTGAAGGTGACTACTGACACCACGCGGCCGCACGCGGTATTGCAGCTGTTTTGTTCCACAGTGCTGACATTCTTCTATAAGTACCAGCTTTCACTTCATCTGTCGGATGAGACCACACCAGCTTTTCCTCCATCGTTTATCTCTCCCTGCCCTGTCTGGTTTACTGCGTTAAATTATCTTTAATAGTCGCTGAACACTCCGGGAGCAGGAAAATCCCTGCGGAGCTGGAAATGTTCTCACCCGTTGGTGCCGCCACCTCACAATTTAAATCCTGTCAAACGCATTCAAATCTCTGTTGGCTTGCCAGTTTTCCTATTTCCAACAACGTCCACTGTCGGGACAAAATGTTCTCTTGCAGCCAAATATATCCCACCAACTAACAGGTGTCACGAGGAGTTGTTCAGCGTTACTCGCTCCACTCTGCTAGTATATGTCTGGTTGGACTATATGGCAGAACATGTATTTCCTTGGTAAATACACTTAAAAAAAAAGATGCCACTGACATTAAATTCTAACCAGACGCTTCTACACATGCAAAGAATTGCCATCAGTAAGCAATCTTGCTCGTCTGTGCAAATTGATGTCAGCTGGTTCCGTTCTGACTAATGGAAATATTAAAATAACGTTTCACTTGTGAGGATTCACAGAAGAAACATCTCGTGATGGGTTCAGGCAACGAGCTCCACAGCTTTATTGTTGCAAAACATACTGGTGGCATTGGTTCCAGAGACATTGCCAGACTTCCCAGTGTTCCAGTGAGCACTTCAGGCCCATAATCAGGAAGTGGAAAGAACATCATTACACTAAAAACCAGCCTTGACCAGGTGGTCCTTCTCTGACAGAGTGAAAAGAACCGTCGAGAGCCAAAGAGCACCTGTGGAGAGCCTCGACATAATGAGGCCAAGATATCTGAAAGATAAATGAGAAAACAAGAGCAAGAAATTCCAAATTAAAGTCAATCTGTGGACATTTTAGCAATTTAATGTTCCCATAACACATGGCCAGACCCTTAGAAAAGCTGATACAATGAACCAAACCTGAGAATCCAAACAGTAAATCAATGTAAGGATGATGGAAATTCCATCTGAGCAATGCATCCCACCAGTTTTTAATACAAGCAAATCACCTCACCCCTTTGACAAGTCTTTGCATGTGAAATTCATGACTTGCTGGTGAAATCTATGTAAAAACCACTTCAGAAAATAGTATTATGTACAATGCTATAAGGCCAGTTTATCATCCTGATTTGATCACAAGGGTCAATCTGCATTTAGAACCACTCCGTCACAAGACGTCTTCGCTCCACTGATCCAAGCCCGTTTCCTTCTACTCATATTCCTGACTGTGGCTCAATTGACTGAATGTGTCATTGTACAATTCTAATGTTCGTTTCAATCTGCTTTATCTCTTCACATGAACGACACTAAAAGCTGCGGAGCAACTGGAAGCTACAGCCACGTGTGGAAGTGTGAAGTGCTTTGAGACCGTCGTAGTGTGTGTGTGTGTGTACAGGACATCTTTCAAGTCTGGTTCAATGTTGTTTATTTCTGCAATCACTCAAAGAACAATCAGAATTTTTTTATGAAAAATCTTTATTAGATCTTCACATTGCACGATACAGAAGAAGGGAAAGAAATAATCCCACCTGAACGATTCCTTCACCTCTTCCCATTTTAACTCTTAACATCTGAAAAAAAGTTCACCGTGAAAGAACACGTTGCGATATTTACAAAAACATTTGCAGTATTTACATCGTCCATTTGTTCATGTACTCAGCCACTTCACTGTGACTTTTTGTGTTTGCGAACCCTGGAGGTTTGGCCCCGCCTGACAGGGATCCAGTGGCCGTAGGGCTTCCTGCTCTCATAGCTGTCCACCCGGGGAGTTACTTTAGCACAAGGTGGCGCTGCCACTGTGGGTTTAGCAACAGAATTCTGAAACAAGGGGAAAAACAACAACACATTAGTCCAAATCTAGGTAGGTTTAGTGGAAATTAACTTGGCACTAAATGACGAGACTTACATTAATGCTGAAAGAGATCATCTTGAATTTTGGGGACAGGGATGGACTGGACATGTCATCAGGCTCCTCCTCACTCTGTTTCAAAAAGACAAGAACATCGAGGAACATTAGTCACGAGTGGAAAACTGCTGGCGGAGCTGAGCTTTAACATTTCCCCCCAGTTCATAATAGATGAATAACAAATTAATTCTATCTTTACAAAGACTCTACTGCAAGTATGATACTCATTATCTTCAAACTGCAGCTTTCATGCATCCCCTCCCCCAACCCTCTAAACAGGCCTCATAACAGTAAAACAAAATATCAGAAGTAAAAAGAAAACAAAAAGAGGATGTCTTCTCTGTCTAGTGGCACAATGATGGTGACGCAGGATTCCCAACCCCTCAGCACACGCTTTGTTTACCAACTTATCTTTGGCATACGTGGAGGAGTTCTTCATCTGTTTTTAGTTCTCTTGACAGGAATAGTCACTATAACGCAGTCCACACGCCTGCGCTCCATCAGCGAGTGGAAGACTCTGCTAAATAACAACGACCCATTTCAACTGCAAGCATAAATACAGTGGTATTGTCACAATCCTACTTCCTATCAAAGTGAAGTCATGAATAACAGCATCTGGGTGTGTGTGGTGCACAGTGGGAGAGCTATGTGTGGCGTTAGCATCGTGTGGACATGGTGGCTCAGTGTGAGGGAGATATTCTGCAGCTGTGTTTTGCTTCACCTCTCAAAAGATCGAGGACTCAAACATTGTGAACATTTCAAGAGTACTTATGTGAACCTTTCCCGCAAACACTTATTGTCGTCACATGACAGCCCTTTTTCCCCCCAGGTGCCGATGAGTGGAGGAGACCACTGTCATGTTATCTATGAAGACAGGAATAAATACAGAGAATGTGTGTTCCCTCAAGAGTGCAACTGTTAACACAAGACACAGGAAAATCAACACAACACAGACCTTAAGATAATCAGAGCACAATAGAGGATTTGTTTAAACGTGTGACATCTAGAACATTAAATGACGAATCATTGAATTCAAAAGTCCTAAATGCTAAAATATGCGTGCACAGTTCTGCAGGTTTTGACTGAGGAGTTCCATGGCTGTGTCTATATTTATTCCCTGGTGTTTGTACTGGTCATTGCAGACGGAAGCGTTACTGGTAGACTCCGCCACTGTGGGCAACCTGAAGCCAGTTTTCAGAGTCGGACACCCACCTGTGACGCAGTCTTTTCAGGGCTTGGTCTCACCCTCACCACTGGTTCTGGTGACAGCTGTGTCGATTCTGTCGTCTGCGCTGATAACATCTGTTTGACGCTCTCCGGAAGCTCCAACTTCTCCGCCCCGAGGATCTTCTCTGCCCCGAGGATCTTCTCTGCAGTGTCCTTCGCAGCTTTCAGGAGTTCCTTTTTATCTGTGGAAAAACAAGTGAATGTTGCCGATTCAACCATTTCAAAATCAGTGTTTTTCAATCTCCATCCCGTATTTTCAGCTCAGCTTACCATGCACACTCAGACTGATGGATTTCCCTGAAGATCTCGATCCTGAATGGCTCCTGTTGGGTGAAGCTCTGCGTCTATAATGGCTTTCAGGTCTCCTATCCCGGCGGCCGGAGGACCTGGAACGGGATCTGTTGCGTCTGTGCAAGTACCTGTCGTGGGAAGGGGAGCGGCTATGGGTTCTGGAGCGCACTCTGTCGCGGCGTGGTGGGGAGCGGTGATGGCGACCACGGCCATATCTACGATGATCAGCACACCGGCAGCGGGAGGAAGGTCTGTGACAGCGAGGGTAAGAGCGTGATCTGGAGCGAGGGGAGGATGAGCGACTTGAAGAAGAGGACCTATTTCGTCTCCTGTAGTGCACACGACCCCTGTGAACGCCGGAGTCCGACGAACGTCTGCTGCTACTGCTGCTTCTCGACCGGGAGCGGGAGTTGCGCGACACAGGACTCTTTTGATCGAAGATCACGTTGATGCCATCGCTCTGACGGGCATGTGCCATGTCTGAATGAAGGTGTGCTTCTTTGGCCATCATTCTTTTTACTGAAAAGGAGGAACAATTTCTGGATTATTATACAAAAATTGCATCTGGAGCAATGATAGAATTAAATCGGATTTACAGAAATCTTGTGAAGATAAATAAGTGTACTGAGATTAATGTGTGGAACTACTGAGCTGCAACCGCATACGACGAGATAGAACATCCACTCTTATGTCGTGAAATCAATGGCATCCTATGTGATTAAGCACTGTTCTGATACCCTACAAGAGCTTCACTGATCGGATTAGAAGAGTTTTCTTTCAGCCTTGATCCGAGACATTGTGTACGCCAGGTTGTTGCGTAACTTGTTATTTGAATGCTGCCCCCTGCCGAGCAATCCTACGTTGCGTAACTGTACCGAACGGCTCGAGACGACTGGAAATTTCCGGAATGACGCGAGCTAAACATGGCGTGGCTAGCACGAGCTAGCAACACCCGAGGCCTGGAATCGCTCTTAAAAGTAAAAAAAAAAAAACAACTTATAACACGTTATACATGCCCTTGTAGTACACGTTAAATAACACCATTATCCACATAAAGCAGTCGAGTAAACGTTAATGTCTGCAAATAGTTCCGTCTTACCGGAACAAAGCTATGCTAACTGGTGCGTCACTTACCAGGCCGGTCGAAGCTTTACTTGTTTCGAAAACGTTGAGGGGAAACTGGACAAAACAGTCGAGAAAGCGACTGTATTGTGTTTCGCTCGTATATTCAAGAAATATGAGTTAAAAAAAAAGAAGCTGTTTGCTTGGTTTGTAGGTAGAAGTGCAGCTTCTTGACTGAAGCTGAACGTTACGCCGTCGTCGTCTCAGTGGAATGAGGTGGAGCTCGAGCCGCGGCCGTTATAAGCAGGCGGCAGAAATCCCCCGTCACGTGACGCTCATGGCGATTCGAATCTTGTTCATACGATGAACTCGTGAATCTCGACATCATTATTTTTTGAACTGTCTCATCCATTTTATTTAAATTAATTTTGTATTTTATTTCATGTCATGTGACGTGAAAGCGTTAGTGTATTTATCATGTAAGTGCATTTCCATTTCCTCTGCGTGTGAAATGTTGTGTGTTTTCCTTTCACCTCATTTAATCTCCTCTATGATGTGCCTCATCTATCCGCTTTGTAAGGGACATTTTTTTTTCGCAGTTTTGGGAGGAAACGGTTAGTTGAATGACACTATTCTCAAACATTCTGCACGTTTTGATGTGCTTTTTGTGGCTAAAATTGATGCCCATGTAACATAGATGTGCATTTGACTGCATTGGTATTTGTGACATATTTCATTTTATTATATTTATTTTTGATATTATTGTATTTGGTGACTTATATATCATTTGATTGTTTTAGTTCAATGTTTCTTTATTTTATGTTACTTCTTGCACTGGTCTATGTTAAAATCATTGGTTCCTACCCGAATGTTGTGGGTACAGCCCAATTAAGGGGCGGACAGGGTGGTGACAGAGGACCTGGGGAGCCTCTTTGTTTTGTTTGGCGCTGCTAATAAAAACCTGAAGCTGTCTTGCCGTTTTGGGATTATTAATTCAGCACGGAAGCGAGTAAAAATTAAGAGGAGCTAAATTAACTGTGACCCGCCTTGACCCACTGCCTATGAGACGTGGGGCAGAACAACTTTTCAGGGTTACACACTTGATTTCCTTATATCTGAGCTATCAACAGTAATATCATGTTTGTTCCATTCCCTTCCTACATTGTTCAGTGCCAACCAAGACGTCCTTAAGGATTCAAGGATTTCTTTGTTGTCATTCCAGTATACTGTTAAGTGACAAGGTCCAAAATTCTGTATTAGAGGCCCCGTCAATGCCGATATATGAATAAGTAAGAATACAATAGAATAAAATAGAGAGTAATATAATATAGGACAGGAAAGCAATTTAAATAGGCACAATAGATACAGTGTTTACAACAGCAACAATATACATTTAAGGGGCTCAGACTGACTTAAGCCAAGATCAGAACATTCTTAAACCAAGACTTCAAGGGGTTGAAAGGTACCACCATATATAGACTTATTATTGCTGTGAGTGGCAGAAACTGTTGTGAGAAAGTGTGTGAAGGGGGACCGAGCCTAGTTGTTTTCAATTCCAGGCCTTGAGGGCTGGTATCCTGCATGTTTTAGGTCTCTCCAAGCTTCAGTAAGCCTCAATCTAATGTTGATGTCATCATCTAGGTGCAAAGTAGCCCAATAATGAGCCCCTTATTGCATTTGGGTGTGTTGCAACTGGAGAAACCTAAAACATGCAGGACACCGGTCATCCAGGCACAGAATTGAACACACCTGACCTGGACAAATCCAGGAGATAAAGGCAGGAACACCGCTGACTGCACATGGCTTCACACACTTTTGTTCACTTCTGTCAATGCCAGATTTAATATTAGGAATATAGAGAGGGGGAGCAGATCAGAAGGCTGTCACCAATTGTGATGTATTCCTTATGGAGGTCATAGTGACTGTTGTATTTGGCTATTTTAATAAATGGTAAATAATCTCAAGTCAGCCTTTAGCATTTTTTTCCGTAGAGAATCAAAGAAAAAGGGGGGGGGGGGGGGGGGGTCCTGGACTCCAACAGGATCAAGACTGATTCATGACTATAACCTTGGAAAGACAGCGCTACAACACGTTCTGGTTGTATCGAGGGACATGTTTACTGACTTGAAAGAAGTGTGGCATGTCCCTTTAAGAAAACACCCGCGACACGTGGTATTTCTCGCGGACTTTGCTCTATTTACTTGGTCATTAACTTCCTGCTCCTCGCTCGAACGTCGAATCTGTTGTGGTGTCCTGTGCACAGCGTCGTGCTCCGCAAAGCTTCTTGCACAGAAGAGGACATTCGCCTGGAGATGAACATGCTCGCCGTGCTTCCATCCGAGTTCGGATATGTCATCTTGACGTACCTCTACAGCTGGATCATGCTCGCCTTCTTGGCCGTGAAGGTTGGGGGCGCCAGGAAGAAGTACGACGTTAAGGTGAATGACCCATATCAGTCAGTCCTGCAGTGGAGTGGATTTGTTTTGGCGTTGCTGTGTGGTTTATAGCACATTGTGCATCGTGTTGCAGTATCCCACCATGTACAGCGACAAGGAGCCAGTGTTCAACTGCATCCAGAGAGCGCACCAGAACACCCTGGAGGTGTATCCCCAGTGGCTGCTCTTTCAGACCATCGCAGCTCTGGTTTACCCGGTAAACAACACCACCCTATCAACCTGTTTTGGAAAACAATGCACGTGTTGCGACATATGTGAGAGGGGAAAAAGCCTTCACGACCTTTGGCATGAGATCTCCTGATAAGATCAAGAACATGGTGTCACAAGGATGAGGCTTTTTTTTAATATACATATATATCTCAATCAGTGTCTTTCATGTGTTTTCACGAGCTGTTTCTAATTATTTGACTGTGTGTGTGTGTGTGTTTGTTGACTCATTCGTGACCAGTTATCTGCATCTGTGCTGGGAGTTATTTGGGTGACCAGCAGGTTCTCATACGCCTTGGGCTACTACACAGGAGGTGAGTTTCTGCAGCAGCATGCATACATTGGCTGTTGATGCAGAGGAACAATGTCATGAGCCCTAATAAGTTGATACACTTGCTCATAATGATTGACCATTCATCCATATGCACATAAACTGCCACAACATGGTTGATAACCCAATACCAGTACTAATCTATATGATTCACTGATGTAAAAATGAAACCACAAAGCTTTAAGTGTAAATTAGCACTATAAATACACAATTAGTAATTCTGAAGTGATAAAGGCTGCAGTTCACACCATGGGACAGGGATTTTCTGGGCCTTGGTGTCACTCTTCACCTAGTATTGTGCAATACTTCACTAAAGACCTTACACGGCTTATGTCATAGACATCAAACAAAAGTGAATGTAAACAAAACAAACGTGTTTTTTTTTTTTTTTACCAGTGATGTGCTGCCTTGCATTGTGTTAAGATAAACTATTTATGCCATCATTCTTTATTCTAAGTTGTTATCCAGTACTGTTGACCATCTCTATTTTTTGTTTTATTTCAGATCCAGCAAAGAGAATGAACGGGGCCTATGGCTACATTGGCTATCTTGGCGTCATCGCCCTGTCTATATCTGTGGCATTACAGTTGCTTGGAGTGTTTTAAGATGATTGTCATCTTGTGTTGGTCCATATTACTGGAGAGTCAGCATACTTGGCATGACTGGCATAGCATTTTTGAATGTAACCCTGAACAATCTTTAAATGCTAATTTTCAACAGTGATGTCATACCCATTTTTATAGACCACTAACTTCATGTTGATATATTTTTGTGACTGCACTCCCTGTAACCAACAATAAAGCACATGCTGGCTCATGCTGAATTCTTTCTTGATCAATTATTTTCAGGGTTCTTAGGCTTTGCAGACCCCATCATGTGACAAGCACATGATATCTCAGGCGCAAATCTCACATTCATTCAACCAGTGCTTCGTGGTGTGTTTGCATGACAATCTGCATTCACTGCGGTACTAAGCAATGTGGCCTTCAAGAACATCATGGAAATCCTTAAAAGACAATCCGTGTGTCTGAACTCCCAACATTTTCAAGAAATCAATTAAGCAAAGAAGTTTAAACACAATAGATGGAGCTTAGAAGTAAATATATATTACGTGGTGTTGTTCAAATTGTACACTGAATACGACTTAGAGGATGTGCATGTGGTGCGTTGCTTATTTATATGTATAAGCCTCCAGCTTGAAAGACTCTGAAACATTATTTCCCGATGCAAGTGTCGATCAAAGGTTTGACAAGTATTGATCCGAGGTTATAAACGTATTTAATGCTTCACGTGTTGGTAAGTTTAGCGAATAAAAAACATATTTCCTATTTACGACAACACGCGAACGCAACACTATCAGAGGCTTGGGCTTCAAAAGGGTGTGGACGAAGTGCGCATGCGCGTGACGGAGCTCTGTCGGAAGCAAAGTCGGGTTTATCCGAGAGGTCCACATAAAAAAAAAAAAAGAAACTGAATCAAAAGGTACGAATTCCTCTGGGGAAAAATGACATTTCGAGCAGGTTACGAGGGTGACACGCGCGTGGCTGTTGCTCCTCGGCCCCGTGTCGTGTGTGCGTGCTGGCAATATTTCCAGCAACTCCGTGGCACAGACGAAATCTTCAAGGAAATGTTCGCGATGAACAAAAGAATGCGACGACACACTGGCGCTAATTTCACGTGCGGAGACACTCGCAGTTTCCTACAACTTCTACCCCCTTACAGGGTCACCGGGTTGTCGTCGAGCAGATACGCCGGTTACCACTTGGTTTTTTTAAATTTCCGAGTGTGAATGTGGACTCGGAGAGAAATGTCGGCGCGAGATCCAGGATATACAAGCAGCAGCATCCACGCCGTAGGGCGACTGCGCACTGGCGTCTGCGTCGTTTGTTCCCAAGCGTCTCTTCGCTGGGAAATGATTTGTTGATGTAATGATCACTTTTGTGCAGAAGTATTCAGATGATAGGTTGTTGGCCTCTTTCCTCCCCCCTTCCAGAGTCATGTCGGGGTTTCTGGACGGGATCCGCTGTGGGGACTGTGAGTGCAATGTGGACTGGGGAGAGAGAAGGAACACCATCGCATCTGTCGCTGCTGGAGTCCTGGTAGGTCGCCCCCCCTCATTTCCACACCAGAGCATTGATTTAATTTCCCATTAAAGACCCCAGATTGTACAAAATGCACTTTATAATGATTTCCAAACAGTATTTAGCCTGTGTATGACGTTCAGAAGTGAAGAAAGTCTCGCTCTGCCCCAATTTTACTTAAATGTGTTCTTATTTAGACAATTCAGAGATTCTCCTTTCATTACATCATGCAGGGAAATAGCCACCCCCTCTGGCAGTTGAGCCTTACTGATGTACTGAATGAATTCAGTGTACTATGAAAAACCACAACAGTTACTCTTGCAGTTAGTAGGAGCTAACATGAGCTATATGGTAGTAACTGTAACAACACATATGACCAAACTGACATGGTCAAATACACAATATTTTTAACTAACCATCTTCAGGAGCCTCTCCTTCTGGGTCAGATTCTGCTTAAAACTGGTATGTTTGAACAACTTTGTTCATACAAGTCATAGTGATAAATCCATTGTACCACTGTTTTGGATTAACTGGTTCCCCTGTTAAATGGTTACTGACTTCCTTTAAGTGTCCATCGGTGCTGCCAGTAACGCCATATATTAAAATACGACGCCCAACATGTCCAACACTTTGGAAATGTCATTGTTGAATGCTGTTAAACGACATTCGTCTGGAGAGCTACGGATTCCTGTCTGGTATTTAGTATCCGTTATTAGAACTGGAGACACTAAAGGTTCGCCAGTTGACAGGGAAACACAGGGAGAAGGCATAGACAGACACAGAAACGGCCTGTTTTCAGTAAAGGGACTGTTGGACTGGCTGGAATTCAGGACCAAGGCTGGATTTGGGGGTCTATACACTTTGAATACCTCTGACATCGATGTGAAATTGTTGAGAAACTGTATAATGTGGGATCTTTAATGATAAACGAGTGGCTTGTCAGTAGATGGTCTCTTAACGCCTGCGGCTAAGTGTGGATCATGTCTTTGCAGTTCTTCACTGGTTGGTGGATCATCATTGACGCAGCAGTGAAATACCCCGACGAGGGACAGTTCCATCATGCCTATCACACCTGCGGGGTCATCGCCACGCTGGCCTTTCTCATGTAAGTGTATATGCCAGAGTCAATACGAGACCGTCGGCTCCACAAGTCAGATCTTAAGGCCTCCATCAGCACATAGATGTCCCCGTTGGTCACGTGCTAACTTGTGGTGTGACGTTTATGGATGTCATGAATGTTAAAACGAGATTCGTTAGTGTGTGCACAAATTTGTATGAACGTAACAAATTGAATACAAGTTGTAATTTTATTATATTTGCCTTGTACAATAAGAGCAACTGTTACATGTTTTGGGTGTGTCTGACTTTTTTTGCGCTGCATCTCTGCCTTTTTAACTTTAACTAAAAATGGAACTGTGTTCATGATAGAAAACATGACAAGGCCTGGCCAGAACCTTGTATTTGTGTGAATTTTGCTATGCACAGATAAATCTGTGTACACAAATTATCATTATGGACACCAATCGAGGTCCACCTGCGAGCACGAGTCATTTTGCTGCTCATGAGCCCCTCACGTTTATCTTTAAATCTTCAAACGTCTCCCTCTTTTAAACTGTTGTCTGTACAAACGGGCAGGTTAGGAATCGCGTGTCGTCATCGTTTCTGTTCTCTTTCTTCACCCTGTCCAGGATAAATGCTGTTTCAAATGGCCAAGTGCGAGGAGACAGCTACAGCGAAGGCTGCATGGGACAGACTGGTGTGTATCGTAAACTCCCTTTATCCACAGCATTCTTCTCCATGAACATTTGATTGTTCGTCTATCATATATTTTTATTTTTTTTGCTTTCAGTAATATGATGGCAGTGCTCCAAAGCCAAACAAAACCCCTACTTTTGTGAAAGCAATGACAGAAAGTCAAATAGTCTTTGACTTTGATGGTAAAATCAAAATACTGTGGAGGCTGCTCATAAATCTTGGGATGTACCAAGTCATAATTTCACTGTAAGAAAATATAATTTTAAGATGTTAACATGTTATTTGAAGATCATCATTAGATTATTTGATTGATTGATTGATTGATTTTAATTCCAAGGTCATATTTAAACACTATAATTTCCTTCTTTAGGATTATTTATTCTTTTTAATATATTTAATCTGTGTTTTGAGATGGTGAGAAATATTTCTTTAAGAGCAGCTCATTATATTTTAAAATACGGAGTCAAATATATGAGTGACTTATCTGACATGCTGTCTCCACCTTTGAAGATGATAAATATTTTTGAAATGTCACATCAATGTCAGTTATACAACGTTTTACAAAGTGAACGATGCGGAATCGCAGCCGTTTCACAATATTCTTGCCGAGAAAGTTCTAACTTGGAAAATGACTTTTCGCCACATTTGGGCGAAATTGTCTTCTGTGGTTTCTTTCATTTGTCTGCCGAGTTGAGTCCATTCGTCTCACTCACTTTCAGTTTCATGCCCCATAATTCAGAACGATTTCCTCCACTGCAATTCCAATCTGCCACACGCGCAGTGACGCCCACACCGGGCCGAGAGGGAGCCCTTCTATCACGTTAACCGCTAAACCCCGCCCTCTCTTATCTCCTCCCGCAGGCGCCCGAGTGTGGCTCTTCATCGGCTTCATGCTGGCTTTCGGCTCCCTCATTGCCTCCATGTGGATTCTGTTTGGGGGATTCGTAGTGCCTCGTAAGTCCCGTTTTATCTGCCCGGCACACGGTGACGCGCACGCACCGCTCAACAGTCACTTGTTGGGGCGTGGCGCCGTTTATACCGCCGAGCAACTCAGAACATGGTTTTTATCCTCGTGTAGAGTCAAAGCCGAACGTGCATGTTGTGTTGCTTCATGAGGAGAAAATGCTGTTTCCCCCCCCAAAAAAACCTTTATGAGTCTCGTTGTCTTCTGCAGATAAACCTGTCGTGTACCCCGGTATTGCAATATTCTTCCAAAACGCGTTCATTTTCTTCGGGTGAGTTCAGATTCGGTCTCGTCGGCATCATTCAGTGAATTCAAACGTTTGACTTCTACTCTCTCTCTCTCTCTCTCTGTGTGCCTGTGATTCAGGGGTCTGGTCTTCAAGTTCGGACGTACAGAGGACCTCTGGCAGTAACGCACTCCGACGTTTTGTCTCACGGTTACGCATTCTGCTTCCTATACTGCGAACAAGACTATTTTTCGTCAGTGGTTTATTCACTTTGTATGAACTTTTTTAGCTTTCCAAATAACATGTTTAATTTATCTAGTTTTGCTGTCTAAGAGCTAAATCATAACTAAGCACAAGGTTTTCATAGAGTTCTTGAGAGTTTCAATATTTTCAAGCGTGGCACATTTTTTTCATTGTGCTTATTTGCCCTCAGACTGTGCAGCCATGTTGTAAGAAGTCGTTTACAACACGAGTATGATGGAGATCTGGGTTTTTGTTTTGTTTTTTTGGTGGGGGAGCTTTGCTACCCTGAACTGTCTGTATTTTCTTCAGGTGGCATCCTTCAATTTGGTGTTGAAAGTTTGGAAGAGCAGGAATTGCTTCGATTATCATGGTAGAAAAAGTCACCGAGACCAAGTTTTCATAACAGTGCACACTCGCGTGTTTACTGAATGTAATCGTATGGCCCCCCCCCGTTTATTATTGAAATGACTGAACATTTTTAATTAACCACATTCGTAGTTGAATATTAATCGGCTGCCATTGCTCGCTTCTTATCAGACTTTCCACAACTATAGGGTGTCGTTTTACTACTGGAAATTTGTATTTGATTGTAACAAGTTGTTCATTTGCTTCTGTAACCACCAAAGAGCAGGGACGAGTTTCTGGGGGGGGGGAAAAAAAAAAAAGACATGGCAACATTAAATGTATAATGTAAATACTGAGCAGTCAATGAGTTTATTTCCTACGTTTCGGCCTTGGTTTGTCTCTTTTCTCACATAAAACGTCTCGTAATACTTTTCAAAAACGTCGTAGCAGATTATGCACGCGGGTTCCTCCAGGATCACATGCGGGCAGGTTCTTTCTCCATCTTCTTACTTGCGTTCCACAAGGTTTGGAAACTGCAAAATATGAAACACGGTTGTGAAATGTACACGTTTTGAACATGCACAGATCGGCCGTAATGTTATGACTGAAATTGTGCATTCTGACACCTTTCTATAAGAGTCGGACCACATGGGCCAAACCCTAACCGTAACCCTAATTTATCAGATCGCTTTTGACAAATGCTGAACTGAACACCACACATGAGCAGCAGTTTTTCCAGATCCTATGCATCAACGTACTCGAATCAATCCTATGTTTGTTCTTCGGTGCATCAACTTTGAGTACAAAAAGTGCACTTGTTACCTAATATGTCACACCCACTGATGGAGAGATGATCATTGTTAACCTTCCACTTCAGTGGTCATCTACTTTTAGCTCATTGGTACATAACACAGCACAGAATGATGCTTGATCCATACAGGCTTCTTCTTTTTTATTTTTTATTTAAATGCCTCCACACATTGACAGCTGTAGTTATGAGGCATCGTTTGTGATGCGGTGCTGTGATAACTCCCACTTGCCTTGTTGGAACTGATTCATCGTTGGCCCACGCGTTCACCCAATTAGATTCTGGCGGCTAACAGTCATGGTTATGAATGTTTCATCTTTGTCCCATTTATGTGAAGCTCCCTCAGGAAACGCCCATAAACAGCTCCCATTAACCCTCACCAACAGCCTCAGTAAGTGTCGACAGAAAATCATTTTGATGTTGGTTTACCTCCCAGAAAGCTTGATCGTCGAAGCATTTCCTGTTTTGAAGCGGTCTCCAGAACTTCAGCTTGACGATCAATCCTAAAAACACGACACTATTGATCATGGCTGGAAATGGCACTGAACAGGCTGTACAGAAATAATACTGCTCTTTGCTTATATTTCACCGAATCATAAGTTCTTTAAACACTTAAAAATGTTAATTACTGAAAGTATTTTTTAACTCAATTTCATGTTTAAATATTTGCAAAGCCAATTTCTCACACAAATTAATTTAATTGACACATTTTCTCTGTTAAAAATATCTAAACTTATTGGCTAAATAAATAACAAATAAAGAATTATAAAATAAATAAATGTACTAAAAGTCAACAATATTGGGAATTATGTTTGAAAGTGGTGTAAATTGTAGGTAATTAGGAGTTGAATTACCTACTTGAAAAAAATACAAACAAAGGTACAAGTACCCCAGAAATACTACAAAATTGCACTGATGTATTGTTGCCGTCTGTTACCCCTGGTATTGATATATAGCTATCGCTGTCATCCTGACTTTGCTATGCACAGTAAAAGTAAACGTCACTCTTGAACTACACTTAACTATCCTTTTTCTCTATGACCTTATGTAACAACATGTTGGATGATGCTCGAGCGGCGCCCACTGCGAGTGAAAGCAGGGTGAACTCTAGACAAGCCGTCAGTCCGTCACGGACAGTCGCATTCGCAGTTTCTGGGTAATTTAGTCGCCAGTTAATCTTGAATCCGTGTCTGTTGGACGATGGGAGAAAAATATGCTTTGGGCGAACACATGAACTCCACATAGAAAACCCAACAGAGTGGAACCAGGGATATAATCTCTGTGAGGCAAGAGGGCTAACCACTGCACTCCCACACGGCCCTACAGAGAACTAAAACCTGGTCAATTGAGAGATTGTTGTCATTTATCTACTGATATACCTGTGAGGAATCCTGTGGACAAACTGACGGAGATCGTCATCAGGAGAGTGCAAATGTGAAATACAGCAAATTGGATAGCCCTGCAAGATAAAGAGCCGGTCATACAGATGGTCAAGCCTTTTCTGTGCCTTAATTGATGCTCTGGGATTGTTGTGACCTTACGTTGTGTGGTCATCACAGCGTTTGATCTGCAGGAAGAGCTGTACGAGCCATCCCAGTAGGCCGGGGAGTCCGTGCGTGCTTAAAATAGCGCGAGTGTCGTGGCACTGAAATGTAAGTAGCATGTGGATCTGGAAAATGAGAGGCAATCGGGAGTTTAGCTGCTGCACAGATTATCTGACGGAGGGCGAAAGTGTTCATGCGGTGGCGTGACGACCTTCAGATACTGGAAGCCGATGGTTGACACGGCGGCCGCGGAGAAACCGATGACCATGGCTTCCCAGGGCTGCTGAATTACTGACACGGAGACCCCCATGGCAACACCACCAGCCAGGATACAGGACTGCATGAGGATCTGAATGGTGGGGAGAAGACATGGAATCAACTTGAAATCTGTTAGATGACGTTAGTTTTGTGTTCCAAAAAAAAACAACTAAAAACTGTGGTCACATATCAGATGTGAGATCATACTGGGTTGAGTTTCCCTCTGGGACTGGAGAGCACCGACACAGCAGCCGCAGTCACAGCACTCACTGCCAGGGCCAGGTAGGTACCACATACAGCTCCAAGCTTGCTCGCCGGTGTACGACTGTCCACCAGGACTGAGTTAAAAGAGGGCCAAAACATCCACAAAAACAGGGTCCCTGGATACACAGACACAAACGGTTGATGTGGAGCTTGACATTTGAATGTCGTTAAAATGTTCGCAATAAGAAGCGTCTGAAATTGCACAGCCTACTATTCACCGAGCGCGGAGAACAATCCCGACTTGCGGTCAAATTTCTCTTTTTCAAAGCGCTGCTCCGAGCCTTTCCTGTAAAGGAGCCGTGTGAGCGTGAGCCCGAAAAAGGTGGCGAAGACGTGGAGCAGCATGATGCTGTTCTGTGTCCGCACCTACAGAGAGGAAATTGAAAGGTCAACAAATTACAAGGCGGCGTTGTGCATAAAGCATGTGAGTTTGTGCAAACTTGTTTTACTGCTCTGATGTCAACGCGAAACACAGGATTATCGCTGCTCACTTTCAGGAGAGTCTGGAGGAGCCATTCGTTTAAAATGAAGGCCGTCACCTCCAACAGGGCGATCAGGACGAGCTGGACAGGATTGGTCTTCCCCAGCACAGCTCCAATCGAGATGAGAGCTGAAGCTGTGCACATCTCGGCAACAACCAAGCTGTATCAAGCAGTTATAAACACAGCAACCGTTTTCAGCTTCAGCGCTGGTGAAAAGATTTTCTTAAAACAAACATTTGCTCGAAGGACCGTGGTTTTCAAAGTGGGGGACAGGCTTGCCCCTCCGGATGCCAGAGTTACAAAGTGGCCCGGCAAAAGGTAAAATATGAGTCAAGAGTTCTCAGAATTTCAAGTTCCCAAAATATTTTTTCTTCTAATTTTTGAAAGGAAATCATGACAAAATCAAGAGTTATAGAGATGTTTCAAAATGTGAAATGAGCATCATTGTTTCAACATGGAAGCTAACATGACTTTTGCAGGACTTTTGCAAGAAAGTACAGAATATACACCAGAAGAAAAGTCCAACACAATTTTAAAATAGAAGTAAAAAAAAAAAAATGAAACGTGACTACCTACCTTCTCAAGTTTATTCTGATCTTTCCTCCGTAATACCAGGACTCGAGGCCATTGAGTATGACAGCCCACTGTGTGGCCATGGCAGCCACAAGGAGGTTGAATCCAGAGCCGCTAAAGCCATGTCTCACAAGAAAAGTGCATAGGAAGCCAAAACCAAGAGTCACCATCACGTTCACATCCTGGAAATCTGCAAAAAGAGGAAAAGCAAAAGCTCACATTCAAACCAGTCCTTTACACTTACTGATGAAAAGAAAATGTCATTACACTTTCCAGAATGCAACTACATGCGGTAACTGTATGTTTACTCAGTCAGCTTCATAGGAAACGCACATTAAGTTGATTTGACTGAAATGTTCTCATCACAGGTCAATATCGTCGACCTCAAAGCTCTCACAAAAAATAAGCTCACCTGGATAGAAGTTCCTGAAGTGTTTCCCATCTACATTAACATTGCTGTCAATTTCAGTGTATAACGCAAAAATGGCAATAAATCCTGCCTGCAGAAAAAGCAACAGGGGTGCCAGACGAGAGCGTAGACTTGGTGCGTATTTTGGAGCCATTCGAGATGTTTGCTGCGCACTCTCCAAACTGGCGCACAGTTGGCTCTGCGCTGTGAAAATGGGCGCAACCCCGAACCCACGACGGTTGTTTTTAATCAGCTCCTGGGCAGACAAATGTCTGTCAGACAAGACTGGTGGTCGTGTTGATTAAGCGATTATTAAACAGTCATTTAATGGTTAATTCGGGTGATTTTAATTATGCAGATGCGCATATATATATGAAATAAGAAGCGTCTGAAATGTCTATATATATATATATATATATATATATATATGTGTGTGTGTGTGTGTGTGTGTGTGTGTGTGTGTGTGTGTGTGTGTGTGTGTGTGTGAGTGCGTGCGTGCGTGTGACTTCTTTTTAAACAAAGAACTGATTTGTAAGCAGTATAATAAGCACTATAGAGCATAATGGATAATAAAGCGAAGCTAAGTTATGTTCTACGCAAAGAAAAAACCAAAACAAACAAAAAAAACGCACGCATCTCTATTGAGTCAAACACGCACACCGTGTACCAATTTGAACAAAACATAGATGGCATTCCGTGCCTTGGGGCAAGTTTGTCTACACACAAAAGCCCCGATATAAATAACCCCCGTGTGCTGGAATGGGTGTTTTTGTATCAGGCACAAAGAGAATTTTGTCCCAAAGACTGCATATTTTCTTCTCATAATAAACCAAAGGGGGTGGGAGAGGTGGGGGGGGGGGGTCTCAGAAAAAGTACCGCCTCTGTTATCAGCTGATTGGCCAAGAGCGGATGCCCGATTTGTCCACACAGATGTGATTGGCTGAGCGGAGACATGTTCCACACAGACCCGCTCCGCTGTCTTCACCAGAGGAGGCGTGCGCCAGAGGGCCACGCTGCTTTGTGATTGGTTCATCTATGTGTCAGTCAGAAGGAGAGGCCGCCGCGGTTCGATTGATTGGACGCAACTGCCGTTTGACAACCAAACGTACGTCAACTCCAGCGCGGAGTGAGCTTATTGAGCCTGCGCTGAGAGAAAAAGAGGAGGTACCCGAATAGACTCCTTTATTTATTTCTTTGTTTCTAGTGGGGAGGGAAATTATAACAGCGACATATACCGCAGGTACTTCATTTATTGTCTTTGTCCGGATACACTGGAAAACTGGATAAGATTACAGTGGGTGCTCGAAGGCCAAAGCCAAGGGGAGGAGGATGAAGCGGCGCAGTGCGGACTGCAGCAAACTCCGACGGCCGTTAAAACGGAACCGAATCACCGAGGGTATATACGGCAGGTAACTTCCCACGGAGCCCGACGGCGGGGTCTTCCTCGCGGCACGGAGCAGACACGTCTGTGCCTCACTGTCCCTCACATTGTCCCAGTTAGCCTCGCGGCTAGCGGTAGCTCCCTCCGGGCGAGCCGTGTGTTTTCGTTGGACACTAGCAGGTAACGCTAACCGTGGAGCTAACTGTAGCGCTAGGCCCCGAAACAGCGGGGTTTGATCACCTAATCGCAATGTGTCATTTGTGACAGCACCGCCGGTCCACTCGCTTCGTTTCTGCTAGGAATTGAATCGACTCGACCGCGTCTCGGTTGTCATCCGCCGGCTGTGTCAAACGTAGCCGGCAGTTAGCAAATGGGACTCGGGTCAGTAGTATAGCAACTCATTGCCAACATCATCACATGAGTCAGACTCACTAATACTACAGCTGTGTTAACTGCCTTTAACTACAGTTAGGCTTTCTTTTCTTTTTTACAGTCAGGGGCAGCTGTGTGTGTCCTGGAGCGCTCAAACACAAAGTTAACTTCTGTGATCATACCCTTGACAAGTTGCACCGCTTGTCACTCGTATTTCCACAATCAGACGAGATTCACTGTCAAGGCTACCAGTTTATACACGTGACACGAAGAGCCGGGGATGTGGGGCAGTCGTTGAATTATTGAACAGGTGCCCCTCTATCACCAAACAGCCACGCTTTGAGATCAGAGAAGACCCCCCACTGAGTCACTTTCTGGGTCTCAGTGCTCCTGCTAAAAAAGCAAACCAGCTATGCTCGAGTAGATCCATCCCATGAAACAGCCAGCAAGAAAATACAACTTGCTTGATTTTAGAGCTCTTCAGACAAGTCATTATGTGGTTTATTATATAGGGGCTCAGTGCATGGTGCTTTTCAGTCAAACAGCATCTATAGGCTTCAGCGACTATCAAGAGACTGTCTCAGTCACATATAAACAAGTGTACTTGTTAACACATTGAAAATACACCAGTCAGGGTTTTCGTGAATTGGTGTTGAAGATAATCCTGTTAATAATTTGTTCTATTTTTTTTTCTTTCTTTCTTTTAGTACCTTCCTTTATCTGAAGTTCCTTGTGGTGTGGGCTTTGGTGCTATTGGCTGACTTTGTACTCGAGTTCAGGTTTGAGTACCTCTGGCCTTTCTGGCTCTTCATCCGGAGTGTGTACGACTCCTTTCGATACCAGGGGCTGGTGAGTACTTGCAGCTTTATTCATTTGTCATTCCACGAAGTCACGCAGATCCACTACATTTTACTTGTAAAGAGGTGTGTGTCTCGCAGCAGGCTGATTGGTTAAATTTTTAGTCTGTACGTGGATTATAAGCTTGGTCACAAGAAGGTATTAACATCAGAAAACCTTTTCTTAGAAAGCATAAAACAGCCATTCACATAGTGGCAAGATCTTCGATCCACGCAAGATCCACGCTGCTTATATGAAGCATAACATTTCCTTCATAGATATCTTAAACAGTAACTGTTAATATTTCAAAATGATATAAGTATGTTGCATTAATGGATTGCTGCTTCTCTTTTTTGAACTTTGCATTCAGATAATGAATCTTCAGCACTCCTTGTTTGCTGGTTTCATCATAGGAAAGTATTACATGTACGCGTAGAAGCAAAACAAAATTCTGCACGTAAAATGTTAACCATGTAAAAAAGAAGTGTATGTGTGTGGTGTAGTGACAATATCGACTATGACGGTTACCTATTTTAAATTCATATTAAACATAAAATGTAAATGAAATGTGGGAATACTTGACAAGTTTGCACAATTGAAATGTCGAAAGATTACATTTTCCCACCTATTTATCAGCAATAACAAATATTAGCTGTTGAGGAGAAGACGTGACCATGCTTTACCTGATTCATGCCAGCAGGTCTCATTTCTTGTGTGCGAACAGAATTTTGTGAGGATGTTGAGTAGAGTCAAGCAATGTAAACAAACAAACAATGTAAGACGTGACATTTGAATCATTGATTCAAAGCTGACAAGAGAATAGAAACTTCATGAGAACCTGGGAGGCGAAGCAGAGCTGATGGACAAGAAGAGCAGCTATAAATATAACTGCGAGTGCTGCAGCAGGTGTGCAATGGCCAACAAATTTCCCTTTAGAAAAACGGTGAACGTAAGTTCACATACTGCAAGTTTTTTCTTTCTTTTTTTTTTAAAGAAAAAAAAATCCTGTTCGCCTTGATCACGACTAATTTGACATCCAGATTTCAGATTTGATAATAACCTACAGCTCATTAGTATGCCCGTCTTCACCAATACTTTATTATCATTTCATTATTGGTGCTTTGCAGCCTGTTCTCGAATGTCGTGTGTAGGTGTGTGGCAGTGTGCGAGTCGCTCGGCGAAAAGAGGAACAGAGTCATCGTATTCACGTGTTTTTTTTTTTTTTTTTTTTTTCAAGGCATCATTTTTCATTCGGGAACCGTAGAGTTTATTTCGTCCTTGAAATTAAAATAACTTCTGTCAATTGCTTTGAGACAGCTAAAGCTGGCTTGTAGCATGTAAGCCATTTTTTTTCCCCCCCCTCACGGAGATGCCAGGTTAATTTTTTGCTCAGTGTCATTTGTCAGAAGGGCAAACATCCGCCTGCTTCTCACCGTGGAATCATCACCTCCTCTCCTCTCCTCCTCAGGCCTTTTCAGTATTCTTTGTGTGTGTGGCGTTTACCTCGGACATCATTTGCCTCCTCTTCATCCCAGTGCAATGGCTATTCTTTGCTGCCAGTACCTATGTGTGGGTGCAGTATGTTTGGCACACAGGTAAGACCGTCCTTTTTTGTTTTGTTTTTTTTGTAAGTTTCGATATTTCCCACTTCAAATGCTTTTTTTTTGTGTCTGTAATTGCCACCCTTTACATTTGCTGGCATGTATGGTAGTGAACCTACATTTTACATATGGCCTGCTGGAGTCTATCCTATTTATTTTTAGATTGTCTCAACAGGTGAATTGGTTTGTAGTACAAAGAGACAACACAGGAAGAATCCTTCTGTTTTCTGACTGATCAATGTTCAAATGTTCTGCTGCAGAACACATTCCAAGTAATTTTCTTAAAAAGAAATCAAGTTGCACAGTTTTGTGAAAAGATATTCCTACAAGACATTTGTTTTGTACTAAAACAATTCTGAGTTGTCAGGATTTTATAAACTCTTCTGATATCATTTAACTCTCCTGGCCCAGTTCTGGTCATATTGATTTGAAGCCCCAGAATTGCAACTTTTTTTATTTATTTATTTTTATTTTTTGATGAGATGTTTCTAATTCTCAGAACAACTTCCACTTTGTGCTTCAGGGAAAAGCAGGTGTTAAGAGAGTTGCGCAAAGCTTATGCACATTGTGTTGTCTTATTTACAAATCGTTGGCCTATTTCTTAGAATTTGCACGATGCGTGTAAGCGAGCTGCGCTCTCCGGATTAGTTGTCAGTCTGATTTAGCGGCATCCCCGGGGCGTTGACCAAAGGCCAGGTGTCAGATTGAAATCCTAGTGCTCCGTTGGGGGAGGGAGAAGCGGCGTGGCCCCCAGTTGCTCTCGGAGCTCTCCCAACTTTACTCAGTGGCAACATTCAGACCCGGAGGGGCGTCACAGGAGTATTAATATCTCCTACCACTCTGCAGGCTGGTGGTGAATGTCTGAGCCATTTACAGCCTTGAGACAATGGCTGGTGTCCTCCTCCTGTGTGTTCAGCCTCTCAAGGCTGTGAGAGTCACACGATTAAGAATATCCTTTTCATTAAACACGTCGGCGGATGGTTTTTTCCCCCATTTGCAACTCGAACCACAAAAGTATTTGATGAAATTCTGGATTTTCCATATGATGCCAAGTTGTAGCAACTTTATCATGCGGTGCGTCCATCTTCTTGTTTGGTTTTTCCAGAGAGAGGGGTTTGTCTACCCACCGTATCTCTGTGGATCCTCTTTGTATACATAGAGGCAGCCATCAGATTCAAAGACCTGAAGAACTTCCACGTGGACTTGTGTCGTCCCTTTGCAGCACACTGGTGAGCAGCTTCTCTTTGAACCGGGAGCCGCGAAACGTCGTTCCTATCTTGGCGCACAGGCGCCATATATCCTATTAGCTGCTAATCCGAAATGTTCACACATGATGTTTGCACCAAATCAGTTACTTTACTGCTTAAATTGTGCTTTTCTCGGGAGTTCTTCCTTTTATTGAATGTTTTTATTTTCTACATTGTGCAATTAGGAATCATTACTATGTATTCAAAGAAAAATAATCTATTACAAGTTGACAAGTGCAGGATACACCCTTGACAAATCACACACACTGACATTCATGCCTATAGGCAGTTATAGAGTCACTAATTAACCTCACATGTTTTGTGCACACACATAGAGAACATGCAAACTTCACACAGAAAGGCCAGGCCAGTATTGTAATTGTTATATTGTCGCTGTGACATGGTAATCCCATCATGAACAAAATGAGATCGCGGTTTCTCTCAGGCTGCGATCCAGTTTGACGACCTACTATACAAACTTGTATAGTAAATAATAAATTATTGAGCGCTTAAGTGCGTTTTGACATAATGTTCCTTTCGTTTGAATTGAGTACCTATCAATGAGCTGATGAATGCACATTTTCCGTGTGTTCGTAGCATCGGGTACCCCGTGGTCACGTTGGGCTTTGGCTTCAAGAGCTACGTGAGCTATAAAATGCGCCTCCGCAAGCAGAAGGAGGTGCAGAAGGAGAACGAGTTTTACATGCAGCTTCTACAGCAGGCTCTGCCTCCAGAACAACAGATGCTTCAGAGGCAAGAGCGAGAAGCAGAAGAAGGTAAGAAATAGAGCGCACGCTACTATCTGCACACATGAAACGGCATCGTCAGCTTCATATCGAACGAGACGTTCGAATCAAACTCTGTATTTCGAGCCTTGCACACACACATATGGCTGTTTTTATCAAATTTTCTGAAATTGTAATTGATGTCTTTGTCTCAATATTGTTCATCTTTTCAAGCGACTTGATTTAACGCAGGGTAATTTTTCTTGAAGACCGAACTCTTTTTTCAATCACAGCCAGGCTGCCACCGTCTCCATTATCGCTTGTTGTGAGTCTTTGTCAAACAAGCCGTCAGGACGCCCACATGCTTGTGCTTTTCCCTTTCTACACAAACCATGTGGTTGACGGTGCACCTGCCGAGCAGTTTAAGCAAACATTATGAACGCGGCGATCACACGAGGCTCTCGCCTTTGGATTTGATTAGGCAAAAATGAATTTGCTTAGACACTCGCCGGCCAGTAAGAATGAGACAAAGTGCACTTGCCAATGCAGTCTTGTGAACAGTTACAGGTAGAACCATGTTTGATTGAATTAACATGACACTTATATCAGATATACAGAATTGGACGTCATGTTATATCTCACTTTAAATGCTGTGATTTATTCCATGCCTCCTCCTAATGGAATTGTTTATTTGTGCAGCAGCAGCGAAAGGATTATCTGAAGTGGACTCGCCTCCAGTTTCACAGAACGGCGGTCCAGCCAATAAAAAGAGCTCGGCGCCACTGCCGGAGCTGGAGTATAGAGAAAAAGGGAAGGAGAGCCGAGGTGGCGGGGATTCTAAAAAGCAACACAACAGCAACAGCAACAGCATCCTGCCGTCGTCAGTGGACTCTAAACTCCAGGAGATGGAGTACATGGAGAACCATATGAACAACAAGAGACTGACCACAGAGCTGGGCAGCACAGAGAACCTGTTGCTTAAAGAGGACAACAATTCCTCCTGTTCCTCCTCGTCCTCCTCGTCCTCCAAAAATTACAAAAACGCGAGCAGCAATGCGGCGATGCTCAACTCCTCGCCCCGCGGCCACAGCGCCACAAACGGCAGCGTGCCGTCGTCCACGTCCTCGTCCTCTTCCTCCACGGGGAAGAGCGAGAAGAAGCACAAGCTCTCGATGGGGAAGGGGACGTCTGGCGGCTCCCACAGGGATCCAACGGACAACTGTATCCCCAACAACCAGCTGAGCAAACCTGAAGCACTTGTTAGGTAAGAAACACGCGGTCGGACAAAAACACTGTCTATTTAATAGGTTTCTCCTTTTTTCTTCTTTTTTTTTTTTTTTTAACTCTGCCAGGAAAAGCTCAGTATCGATGCATTACAACAAAGGTTTCAGACAGATTTTTTTTTTTACATCTACATACTGATTCATCGTCCTCCACTCCGAGATCTGCTCTCTCAGACCTAAATATTCCCGCAGCAGAGCCCAGCCTTCAGGAACAGTGTATCCTCAACACTCCCCCCCCCCCCCTCATCTCAAGATGCACGTCGGGGGAACAAAAAGCAACAGTAGATCTCGAGATTAGATCAGAGTGAGAACTGAAGCTTCCGACATTTTTCATATGAGTAAGATTTTTTTTTCTTAAAAAATTGTTCTCAGATAAACAATGCAGGCCAACTCATTCAAGCGTACAATGAGGAGTTAGAAGCTTGAGGTTTCTAATAAAGCTCAGAGCTGAGACGATGAGGGCATCATCTCTATAGTCAGGGTCATATATGTGGAAGGTTCAAGTATCTTTCTTTAGTAAAAGAAATGTGTGACGTATTTCTGAATAAACGCTCCACTTGCAACTTCTTCACAAATGGATGAATAGGAGATGAATGAATTGAAACAATGAATTATGTTATAAGACATTACTGATAATAATAAGCGAATGATTGCTTGAGTTGAACATCGAGGACGTATTGGTGATGGCGTGCGCATAGATTCCTCATATATTTGTTTTTTCTTTCCAAGACAATTGCTCAGCTTTCTCTTTTTTTTAATGGCATCCGTTCAGGTATTTTGCAGTTGTCTAAAATATAACCAGATTGAGGGTCAGTCCCAGCATCCAAACCAGATTGTGCTTGTGCAATAATCTGGACGGATCAGAAGATTTATCAACAAACTGCATTCTTTTTTTTTTTTTTTTATGTTTGTGGCAAAGAGATCAGACCCTGATGAACCCTATGAATATTACATTTGATGATAGTACGTGGCTTAGTCTGTGCTATTTAACAGTAAACACTTTACAACACTGGAAACGGCGACGTGGGTGTGAGTTTGACTTTTCAGGACACTTGAGATTGGATGCAGAGTCGGCTCGTTCACAATCTGCTGTAGATTTAAAGAGTCACATTCACCTTTAAACCATCGGACACAGGATGCAAGCAAATCCAATTAAAATCACAAGTGGGAATGGTTTCATTATGATTCAGTTCTGCTAAGAGCTGCGTTAATGAGGGGAGGAAACTCGCAATGCTGAAACCTGAAGGCGGCCTTGGTTCTACGTTTCGTACCAGGTTGTGTAAATCATACTCACGACAAATATTGTTTACATATCCTCCTTTGAACTTTGAGGACAAATTGAAGCTTTTCTCTGTTTATGTGCGCAGGCTTGGCAGATGCTGCAGTATTTTTTTTTTTTTACCATCCAACAAAATAAAGTCATTATTTTCTTCTTTTGGCTGAAAATGGATCAATTTGTTTTGTCCGTGCAAAATTCAGCTGCACTGCTGAGGCTTAGTTAGAGCATATTGAAAGCAGATCTGCATCGAATTGATGGTAACTCGGTTCAGCTGAACCAGTAGGATCTGGACGATTTGATGCAACAGTGAAGTTTGGATGGGATTCAAACTGCCTCGTCCGCTGAATAGCAGCATGCACGATGATCAAAATCCTTTTATCTCTCACTTTTAAAGCTCTGTAGAAATTGTTCTTCCAAGAAGAGTCGAACATATTTTTGTTTTTTCATATTTCATGCTGGAAAACAAGTTAAGACTGTTTCCCTGGCTGCCGTTTGTTTGATATATAAAAAAAAAGGAGAAGGAGGAAACTGATTTGACCTGCTTGAATAACTGATCTGTCAATCTCCACCAGGATATATTCCGAATCCGTTATCTCGATCTAGTTCTGATCTCGATCCAGATGTATTTGCATTCATCTGGATCCGTACCTCCATGTACTTTCGACCTTTTAAACTCTGACGTGTGCTCCTACAATCAACAGTAGTGGCGATCTGATCCAACGTTGGCGTGTGACGTGCACAGAGCGTTGATTTGGTTCTCTGTTCACTTCCCCACCTGGGATAGATTGGAGCAGGATGTCAAGAAGCTGAAGGCGGACCTGCAGGCCAGCAGGCAGGTGGAGCAGGACCTACGCAGCCAGATCGGCTCGCTGGGCAGCTCCGAGCGCTCCCTCCGCACCGAGCTGGGCCAGCTGCGCCAGGAGAACGAGCTGCTGCAGAACAAGTGAGTCGGCGCTGGCGGGACATCAGTCTGCCTTCGGGTTCGTTACGACCCGGGAGATATTGGAATTGTTACACTGCGGCGTTACACTCACGAGATACCAAGTTGTATTTGTTTGCGTACGTGCAACTTTGTAACATGCTGGCGTGTACACCAGGCTCCACAATGCCGTGCAGGCCAAGCAAAAGGACAAGCAGGCAGTCGGTCAGCTGGAGAAACGGCTGAAAGCCGAACAGGAGGCCCGAGCCACTGCCGAGAAGCAGCTTGCCGACGAAAAGAAGCGGAAGAAGTTGGAGGAGGCGACAGCAGCCAGAGCAGTAGCAATAGCAGCAGCATCCAGGTCGGTGCACCTCCGAGTACTGACTGCTATCTTCATTTACTCTCAGGTTATTTATTTTCATTGTAGTGGATGAGGTTTCTGTCAGTTATTTATTTTTTTTATTTTTTTTTTTCAAGAGGGGAGTGCACAGACACGCTGCGGCGGCGCATAACGGAAATAGAAACAGAATGCAAGAAATTAACAATGGACATCAAGCTTAAAGAGGATCAGATCCGAGAGCTTGAAATAAAAGTACAGGTATGACTTTATTTATTTATTTATTTACATTATTGTTGGGCTAAGTGTTGCCGTGTGGCCGAAGCTCGTCCAGAGAAGGCCCAGATTGTGCAAAGCAGACTAACCCTGCGATCTCTTCTCCACCTTTCAGGAGCTTCATAAATATAAGGAAAACGAAAAAGACACAGAGGTGCTGATGTCGGCGCTGTCAGCCATGCAGGACAAGACCCAGCATCTGGAGAACAGCCTGAGCGCAGAGACCCGCATCAAACTGGACCTGTTCTCCGCTCTGGGAGACGCCAAGAGGCAGCTGGAGATTGCACAAGGTGTGTGTGTGTGTGTGTGTGTGTGTGTGTGTGTGTGTGTGTGTGTGTGTGTGTGTGTGTGTGTGTGTGTGTGTGTGTGTGTGTGTGTGTGTGTGTGTGTGTGTGTGTGTGTGTGTGTGTGTGTGTGTGTGTGTGTGTGTGTGTGTGTGTGTGTGTGTGTGTGTGTGTGTGTGTGTTTCTGTGGCGTTTGCCCTCCTGGATCCAGTGCCGCCCCGTCCTCACCCTCCCAACTCCCCCCCCTCAGGTCAGATCCTGCAGAAGGACCAGGAGATCAAAGATCTGAAGCAGAAGATAGCAGAGGTGATGGCGGTCATGCCCAGCATCTCCTACACAGGCGACACCAGCAGCATGGCCCCCGTGGCCCCCCACTACTCCTCAAAGTTCATGGACACCAATTCCTCCGGCCTGGACCCCAACGCCTCCGTTTACCAGCCACTCAAAAAGTGAACACATCGCCTCCATGTCTCTTTCTCTCTCTCTCTCTCTCTCTCTCTCTCTCTGTCTCTCTCTCTCTCTCTCTCACATCCTCCCATCATTCATGCAGGCCCACCACGATGCAGCTGAGCACGATGGTTTCTTTCTTGGATTTTATTTTCAGTTGAGTTTTTTTTGTTTTTTTTTCTCTCAATCTTTCTCCTTGCCAGGTCAGAAGGATGTTGTATTGTGTGACTGTATTTGTTGTAGTTTAAGAGACAAAAAAAAAGGAAAGAAAGAAAAAAAGAACAATTTAAAGCGGTCATCTCAACTCAACTAGGAAGCCCCGCCCCCACAGTTTTTTTTTCCCTCTCTCTCTTCTCTTTAGTGTCTAGTGAAACCTCACAGAATCGAGTGGGGGGGGGGCATTCTCCCCTTCGCCACTGCGAACACCTGCAACCTGTCTCTTGTCCTCAGTACTGGGGAGGAGCTGCTGTATTTCTTTTTTCTTTTTTCTTTTTTCTTTTTAAATTATGACTCCTCCCAACCAGTAGCCCAATTTGGTCTCCCACAGAAGCACGGGCAACGCCACGTTTGAGTTTGTTTTTAATCCACACTGAAACACCTGATTGATCCTTTTTCCATCAACCGTTTTCGTTCACGATGTCAACGAATTGGAAGCGTGGATCCCGAGAATTTAGCGGGAGGCGGCTCAGAGCGTTAAACGTAAAACACAAGTTGCGTTTGTCCAAACCCGTCTCTTTTTCGAAGCCGTTTTGAATCCGGCGGTGCTGCGGGGGGGGGGGGGGGGCTTCCCAGCAGCACCCTGTAAATCCACTCACTCATGATCTCAGTGCCTTGAGTTTTAGGACAGAAGTTTTAACATGAGATTCCACCTAATCCGTCTGAATGGGTTGTGACGTACTTCAGTTTGAAGGAAGTCAGAAAGGAGACAAATTTGCACCAGTGTGGGCTGTTTTATGATTTCTTCTGGACTTCCTCTTTCGGAGCCGATCGGCGCCGTGCGTTTTGAGGTCAGCCTGGACGCGACATCCAAATCCCCCCCCCCGATACGCAAGACGGCAACCGAGTCCACACTTTTAATTTATCCACATTGAGGAAGCGGTCGCTTAAGTTCACAGCTCATCACACGTCAGAAGCTCATCGCTGCTGAAGCTGCCCAAATCCTTTAAATCAGCAACCCACCCCCACCCCTCCCCATTTTTTTTTCCTCCCCCAGTCTGAAGTTGCACTGTAGGAAAAACACATGTTGTTTAAAAGGGAAGAAAACTGCAAAAGATGGAATGTGCAATTGTAAACGAAGGATTTGTAAAACGCCAACGTTTTAAATGTTGCAGTTTAAAAAGAAAGAAAGAAAGAGGAAAAAAAACAAAACCCCTATTTAAGGAATCTTCCACCTCAGTTTGTGTGCCAAGACTGGAGCGCCTGCTTCTCTCCGGCGACGTGTTCAAGCGAATGTACCACCGATACATTAACCGACACGTCCGTGAAGAATGGCGTGTGTGTGCCCCCCCCCCCCCCGGTGGGAGTTTGTGTGCAGCAGGTGGAGGGAGCGCTCACCTGTTTGTAGTAGACTGTAGTTTCTAAGTAATGGAGTAGAAAGTCAAATCTCTTTTTTGTGAATGTTTCAGTATTTGCACAGTCGGGCAAAATGGCTGTTTCTTTTTCTTTTTTTTTTTTCTGTTTTTAAATCGGTTCTCCTTCCTCCTCTTTCTGGCTCTTAATGTTCTTATTTTTTTTCTGCAAGGAGAAACTTTGCTTGAGTCTGATGTGGATTCACCATCATTCATTGGCGTGTGGTTTCCACCGACTAAACAGAAGCTTGTTTTTTTGTTTTTTGTTTTTGTTTTTTCTAGCTCAGACTGCTGTCATTAGCTTCTGGACAATGTTGTGAAATTTTACAGTTTAATCAGTTGGTCAGTCAGCCGATTGTTGGAAGTGTAGAGAAGTGTTTTGTTTTGTTTTCTATGCCCGCAGTCACTGTTCTGCCCAACCCCCCCCCACCCCGGTCTGACCTTGGCTGCGTTCTCGCTCTGTGAGGTTTACAAGGAATAAACTTTTTTTTTTCTTGCACCCTGACTTATCCTCTGCTTTTTTTTTTTTTTTCTTTCAACTCATGTAACCAAGTTTTATTCTGTTGTCTTCTACAGGTAAACATTTTCACTGGTCGGCCTGGATGTCTTTCTGCTTGCATGTTCTTCCTGAGCGTGCATGACTTTTTGTTTATTTATTCCCCCCACGTCCTCTAATTTCTTACTTCTTTTTTTTTATCCTAATAGATTCTAAATTGTTTATAGACGATTTGCCTCTTTATGCTGTACGACACTGCAGTCCCAGAAGCCAAGACAGGTGAAATATTAAGTATATTAAGAAATATAAGTTTTTTTTTATCACACAGAGTTCACTTCCTGATCAACTTAAGGTAAAAACAAGTCAACAGATTCCTCTGTAGCTCACCCTGTTACACTCGACTCGAACACGTCTCCACACATTTCACTTTAATGTCAGTGACTTTTTAAAACGTGTGTTGCAGCGTACAGGATTTTTGTGGATGACATGAGGTGAACTTTAGCTCATATCTGTTGTTCACAGTATATTTTGTTTATATCCAGATGTGATAATCGGTGTCTTTTCAGGAGGCCCCGTTTTCTCCCGCAGCATTTTAAAACTCCAGATTGGAATATTATTCCACTGTTGTGAAACGGAGTTGACGTTGAGTTGAAAGAAATTCAAATGTCTTGATCAAAGTGTTTCTTCTAAATCTCATATTCCAGACGTGGCACTAAAAATAAAGCTGCGATATCAAAATACAAATATATCTTGACTTCATACTGGCAGTGATTTAAAAGTAAATTGGTAAGATTATTATCTCCCAGTTTTAATTTGATTCTTAAAATTTCCACGTCATTCTTATTAAAAAAAAAAAAATAAAAATATATATATATATATATATATTTATTTTTTAATTTTTATATATATATATATATATATATATGTCATTCCTCTTTCAAGTAAAAAAAAACTAAACTTTGTATAAATGGTTAAATTAAACAATGTTGCTTGGGGAGATTTCTAAAATGTATCACCTTGCTGTTGCCAGTAGGGGGCAGTGTCCATCAGCCTGATGCTATTTAAAAGGACACATAACTGTCATGAACTGGAATTCTATTTCCTGACCATATCCTCATCTCATCAATATTCATAATCAGTGTAAACCCAGTTAGAGCAAGTTGATTTTCCCCTCGGTACCTTTCAGATGACCTCTGAGACGTCGTCCCTCCAAATCTGCATCATTTTCTCTAGTTGTTACTTTAGAAAACCTGGTGCCGCTCAGTCTGCTGACCTCCAGGCTTGAGCGATGAGCACCTCCTGATTAGAACGATCATTCCTCTAGTGCAGTCGGGGTGTTTTCTATTGACTGAGGGAGATTAACATAAAAAAGAAAGAAGAAAAAAAAAGGGGCCTCTGCCAAGGACATTGAATCTTTGCTGAATGAACGACGCCCTCCGTTCGTCACTCTGTCCTCCCAAAACACGCTTGATGAACCTGTGCAGAGAGACACATGTGGGCAAAAGGCCCCTTGCTCATTTTCTCTGCATTTAGTCGGTACCTAGGTTAGGCATACATTTGTTTTCCACTCCATCCTCCGTATTATGTCGCTCTCCCAGTTCCAATTTGGCTGCTTGCTTATTTGGCAGCGAGAAGCAGGTGGAATTAGCAGATTATAATAGGTCGCTTCCAGCAGTCGCTTCTCTCTTTTTTTGGCAAGGGTTGACTCACAGAGCTAGCAGACCATCCACTTGTTTGAGGGGAAATTCGTGAGGAATTCCTGGTGAATTGTGCCGCTTGTCCTCACTGCCTGAATTAACGTTTCTCCTCCTTTTCCACGTGGATGATCATGGTTACTAAAGTACTGGATCAGGTGGACGCTCCTGGGGTTTGAAGGGTCGACGTAGGAGATGAGGGGACTGCTCGGATCAAATATTATCGTGTTGGCCATAAAGAATGTGTTCTCACTACCAGGGGGCTTTGCTTTCCTTTTAATGTTCGAGAAGAACTGATTCTAAAAACAAACAATCAATGGGTATGAAATAGAACTTCACCGATATTAAAGGTTTGATAGTCATCAAATCAGACAGTTCCTCGTGAAATCTTCCGCCTGCCAGCATCACTGACATGAGATGATTTATCCCAGTCTACCTCTGGAGACCTCGACGTTAACTTATTTATACAGCGCTAACAGAGTATTAACAATTGTTGCCACCAGTTCAAACAACCTTCCTCCTCTATTCACCAGGAAAACCAATAGTTTATTGATTCTGGGAGAGAATAGGGATTCAGGCTGCCAGTTTGTCCATCTCGGTCTTAAATGCCATGTGAGTGCAGGATTACTGGCGCTGCTTTTAGGTTCCGCTCCTAAAGTCAACTGTATTTTGGGTGGCTTGGATCATCTGCAATAATAACTGGGGACTTTTTCTTTTTTTTTCCCCCTCTCACACAAATGCCTCTTGAATGTATTCCCAGGACAGTGCAGGAATGTCCTCCATGTTTCAGTAACTGTGAGATTTACATCCATAACGGTGGTGTTGCCTGATATGTCCTCGGGGATGTATGAACCTGTTGCACTTGTCTCTTTTTCAATGAAAGCTGGAACTACGAGATTTTTTTATTTTTTTTTTAAACAAGCAATTCACCTGAGGCACGTGTTCAAAGACTGACTGTAAGACTCTGCTCAGACTCAGTTTGTCACTTTAAAACCTGTACACAAAGAATCCAGTGCAATAAGGTGCGTTACATTACATAATGTGACAATGAATTACCTGACGATGGTGTCATGGTGATTTAGTTTCCATGTTTATTCTGAATTCTTAAAAATCTTTCCAGTTGAATCTTGGTGGCTTTTAATTCTGAACAATGACTCACTGATACAACATGTGTGGGTTTTTCTTTTTCTTTCTTTTTCTTTCTGAGAAACAATACTTTCTGCCCTGCAGCTGTTGTTCTGATCCTGGTGCTCAGGGTTACAAGCAGTGCACAGGAAGCGCTTCACGTCACGTTACGTACGATGAACACAGTCGGGGAGCTTTCCGTTTGAAACAGGCATTGATTGGCGGCAGTTCACGCAGCAGAGAGAGGAGATAAATATAACTTCCTCACATACTGTACTTTGTGGGAATTGTGACGCACGGGTAACGAGGAGCCACTTCACAGATTTATAGTTCACATAAAAACCATTTTGAGTCTCCGTCGTCAGTGCCTCGAATTACATTAACATCCAAAATTGAAACGCTTATCTTGAATTCCTTTAACGTCCAGCAGAGACATTAATTTGACATTCAAATCACATTTTGGAACCAGTAAATGTTATTTTAATGAAGGAAAAATATTTAAAATCCATGTTTCCCCCCCTGTGGATTGTTTAATTAAAGATAAGGAATTGCATTTTCCGTGCCCCTGCACGTCTGCGGCTTCAGCTTGTCTTTTTGTTTCTCCCAAACTAATAACATTCAATTTACGACAGTTGCAAAAAAACAACAACAACACAATTAAACACTCGTTCTCAACATCGAAAGCTTGTGTTTTGGCCTGATAGACACTTTTAATCCAGAAGCATTTAGAAAAAAAGACGCCACCATATCAAATGATGTGCCTCGTCATGTTTATGGAAGGTTTTCTTGCCAATGGCACAATATATTAGATGGAGATTGGCTCTACGTGTTTTAATTGTTCTAATAGTTTATTATCCTGTTGTAAACGTGGCTTCTATTAAAATATTTTTTAAAAAATTGGGATTGATTTGAAAAAGTCATAAAAATGGTGTAGCCAAGTTACCTGAGTAGTTCAATGAGTATGAAATGACCTACTACACAAGAAACAATTTTTTTTCAACGTAAGCTCTCAAGCATATACATCACCTGCCGTTTCAAAAGAAACACAAATTCGATTGATTGTCTTTTAACAGATTCATCTTCAATAGTGTTGGCCGTCCAGGTTAGACTGGGTGTGGGACCATATGCGCCAACAGCCAACGTCAAAATGTAAAGCTTTATGAACACAATCGGATGATATTCTCAGTAAATGCCATCGCTCTGATCAATCGGTTGCCTCTGTCGTTTCTCTGAAAGCACTGCGACATTGAGCAACATACATTCTGACAATGGGAAGCAATCTGATGTGACGTCAACGTGGATTCTGACCAGAACATAAACAGGACGACACCAGCGTCTCTAATCACATTCGTAAACTCGATCAGATATGGCCAATCTGATCCGATAGGAGTGTTTACACGATGAATGGTAATCAGATCGGCTTTTATCGGATTACTTATGGTCTGTGTATCCACTGTGACTCAGACGGTTTCACATCGCACAATTTTCATAAAGATATATCGGGTTGTAATAATGGAATAGTTGGTAGTTGTGTTGTCATGGGCTCAAATCCAGGCCGGGGGCCTGTCTTTGCAGTTTGCATGTCCTCCCTGTGTATGTGTTGGTTTTCCCTGGAAAACAACTCCAAATCGATTAGCCTAATTGGCTGTAGGTTTGAAGGTAAGTGTATGTGGCCCCCAACCTCCTCCTCTCTTGAGCTGATTGGTACCAACTGAAACAGGCATAAGCGATAAATGGATGGATAACAATATCAATATTTAGGTTCTGTCAAAGTAGAATGTGAGGATTTTCACGCTCGTGCTTCTTTGCTATTTAAACTTGCGAGTTGTCATTATTGATAGGGTTACTATCTTCCCACAGGTCTGGTCCCCTTCATATAAAATCAGGTCACGTGACATCCTTGATGAAGGTCTCAGCCTTGTTACAATAGTAAACAGCATCAGGTCACTGACACGCACGTGTTCAGTAGGCGATCTGATTGACGTACACGCGCTGAGGCGAGGCGTTTGCTTCGTGTCCAGTGACCAACTTGACGGTCAGAAAGAAGAAGCATGGTGGCTCAATTAAACACGGTGGCTTTAACTGGCTGCCCGTGACGTGACTGGCAACTCACAGGGCGCCGCCAGAGCGGAGTGAATTCGCGCTGTGAGCGTGTAGCAGGAGAGGAAGAGCGGCAGCACCGCCCGCCCGGGCTGTCAGCGCGACTAACCGCTGCTGCAGCTGCAACCGCCTCGCGCCTCGTTCGCCCCACGAGCGGGCGTCACGAGAGTTATCCGCTTCATTTACATACATAACACCGCCCAGGGGGACGAGCATGATAATCCAGCCTCGGTTGGGGAGCAGCCGCTCGGAGGATAGAGGCAAAAAGAAAAAAGGAAAAAGAATCCCATCGAGAAAAAGTTTAAAAACGTGAGGGGGCTGTTTTAAAACCGAGCTGAAGTGTTTCGACGGAGAGGAAGCGAGCGCTCGTCGGGCTCTTTTGCCCCACTTTCGGATTACGACATGGACGCTTTGAAATCCGCCGGACGGGCAATTATACGCAGCCCCAGTATCGCCAAGCAGTCGTGGGGTTCGGGCAGACACAGAAGTAAGTAACGCGGTCGCTCAGAAACACTTGTTTTGACGCAGACGTCCGCGAGGCAATTCGTCTCGAGCACGGCTAACTCAACAAGCTAGTCTCGGTAAGTAGCTGCCGTGGCAAGCGGCACTTTACAAGTCGCTCCGCGGACAGAATAGCGTGACAGTGACGGGCTGCTGTGATGGATCCAGGCGTGTCGAGTCAACGCTCTGTTGGGCTTTTCGAAGTTGATCCTCAAAGTAGCGAGCGGCTCGTAAACTGACCCCGACTGGAGCATTTCTGGGAGGAACAAGTTCAGCCCTCAAACCGGTTCCCCGCAGATTCCTTCGTGTTCGCTTCCTGCAAAGACATGTCACTGCCTACGAAAGTTAAATAAAATTTTTTTTTTTTTTTTTTTAATTGAGGAGTCCCTGCGAGATGCTGCCGTCGTTGTCTGCCACGTCACTTTTGACACTCGCACCAGCAGCGGCTCTGCGGGAGGTTGAAACCCGACGGAGTGTGCACCCGAGATCGAGCACGGGAATGGAGAAGCCACCGGTGTTACGCACAATTCTGCGTGACTGCCTAGGAACCCCCCCCCTTTAGTGACTCCGGTTGAGCGCGTGTAGTTAAAATACGAGACTTTAATGGCTACTCATTAACTCTTAACAGAGCCCAATCTGAGTGTGTCATTG
This sequence comes from Blennius ocellaris, assembly GCF_963422515.1. Taxonomy (NCBI): domain Eukaryota; kingdom Metazoa; phylum Chordata; class Actinopteri; order Blenniiformes; family Blenniidae; genus Blennius; species Blennius ocellaris. The sequence goes on along the minus strand of NC_137666.1, from coordinate 13,626,157 downwards.
ACTTTACGGGGTTTTGACTCTGAGAACGAGGTGAAGCAATTCTCAGGAGTCGTGCAGAAGTCGGCGTAACACCGGGGAGGCGAGCGGTCGTCTTCCAGGCGAGGCTGCACGAGCCTAGCAACGCTCTGTTGCTAGGCGATACACTGTGAAACAAAAAGAGAGGGAGGCTGTGTTTAAGGAGTGGTTGCGGATTCTTTTAATCCCTCAGTGGTGTCTGGTCCAACCCTTCGCCTGAATTTAAAGGGTTCGTCACCTCAGCCAGACAGCGAAGGTTGTGTTTGGACGCGATTTGTCTTCATCATC